>NC_091715.1:97325000-98525000 GCF_041296265.1 Equus caballus | reverse complement strand
GCTAAACTTCATTGAGGGTATTCTATGCCCTGAAAACTGTGTTAGAAATTTCATTTTAATTAACTTATTTAATCATCATAGCTCTATGAAATAGTTACTATCATTATTGCCAATTCATAGATGTGGAAATGGAGCTTAGAGAAGTTAGATAATTTGCTGAAAATCACATGGTGAATTAACAGTTGAGTAATATTTCAAACCCAAGTCTGTTGGATTCTAAATCTCATGCTTTTAATTAATGAGTACCTCATATTGCCTCAATAGTAGGTGCATTATTTGGTGGACATTATGGATGAAATAGCCTTTGGCAAGTTGATCTAGGAATATAAGAACAATTTATAGCATTGTTTTTATATATTTTGATTAATATTTTGAGAACATAGACTATTAATCATTAGGAATTGCTTGCTTTATATTTATTTAGTTATCATTTCTATTATAAAGAGATGTCCCAGGAAGCTTTACATAGTGTTTTAGTTTTAAGTAACTTATCTTTCAGTCAAACTACATTTAAAAACCAATTAAAAGCTTCATTCCATCCTTTCCACCTTGCTTTGTGTCTTCGGAGTCCGACCTGAATGGTTACTTTAAAGGACACCCTTGCCTTCTGGTTTCATTTTGGGCTAGGACAAAGGGGAGAATGAGGAGGTTAATCAGATGAAGACAGGAAAGTTGGAGTAGTTATTCCCCATACTCCCTCCCTTTGGGGTCACCATGGACTAGCTGCATCTGTAAATAGGCCACATAGCTACTACATCTCAAGATTGCTGTCACCATTCATCTCCCCTGGCCCATTTAGACCTCTTCTCACTCTTTTCCACACCCAGAGTTTTGCATTATCCTTTCTTGTGGTATTCCTACATACAGCCCATATTTTTGAAAATATTTTTTTCAAGCTCCCAGCAAATTATCCAATTTGTGTGGGCTGATAGTTTTATGCCTAGACACGATTGATGTACATGAACTTCCCTCGGTAAACCATGTGCTTGGTTAAATAACATGATCTTCCCAGAGAACACTAGATTGTTTTTAGGTTGAGGATATAGCAGTAACAGAGATATTTCTTGATAGTATCCCTAAGCAAATTTTAAAGGCCCAAATCATCACCTTATCTGGATCTTCTCCTCTTCCCATTGTATCAGTTTGATTCCCTGGTGTAACCCTAAACTTCCAGCATAACGGAAAAAACTTATTGCCTATCAAGAGTGAAGGGGTTCAGAACAGGTCTACCCAGGATGTGCCACTTTGGCATGTGGAATATTTTGAGCTAAAGGCAATCAAGACCCAGAGGGCTCAAGAAACTTTTGCCTCTCCTTTAAAGAATTTAAATTGGAGGCTTTGCCCATAATAAGAGTTATTATCAGGAATAAATTTCTGTGACCTATCTGTATGGCAGGGCAAACCTCTAATTACTGAACATCTGCTCTTCTTATCATCCTGTGAATTACCCTCCTCCTCTCTGAACCCTCAGACCCCTATCTCAGTCCTTAGCTCAAGATGGCATATATACCTCATTTTACCTTTTTGTCTCTGAACCTCTCATATATGTGGGGTCTCTGACCCTCTCATGTATGTGGAGTTCCCGTATGTATGAAATTAAGTTTGATTTTCTCCTATTAATCTGTCTCAATTTAATTCTTAGACCAGCTAGAAGAACCTAAAAGTGTAGAGGAAAATTTCTTCTTTCTTGACAGGAGGTAGTATGAGCAAAAGGCCTCAGTGAAATAATGTGCCTCCAGATTTTTTATGAGAACCATAATCTTTCCTTATCAAAATTGTATCACTCATCTATATTGTGACTAGACAAATGAGGTTAATCTCCTTGGCTGTCATGAACTGTCTATCATGTTACACACTGGTACAAGCTCTCAATTTTTTTCTTCAAAGTGCTTTTAAAATTGGTTCTTATGTTTTCTGTGTATGTTTATGGCAAGCAACGTGGTAGCAAAGGAATGCTGGACATTACCTATAAAGTCTGTCAGAGCCTCATCTCTAAAAAATGGTAAGAGTAATCCTGCTATGTTAATTCATGAAGTGATCGTGAAGATTACCATATACCATGATATGAATGTGCTACATAAACTGTAGTACTATGCAGGTGTTTGTAATGCTGCTTCTGCAGCTGCTACTGATGATGTTAAAAGAAACTTCTCCATTACGCTTCCCTTTTAGATGTTTAGTTCTGTGTGGGTAGATAACCAGCAATAATAGGCTATGTACCCTGTGGTCATTTTAAATACTTCATGAATTTTGTGCTAAATGAAAAATAGCACTAGACCAAGTTCAATTCTTTTTATAAGACCAAGAGTATTATAATATTAGTTCTAAACCAATTAGAAAAAGAGGTAAATTATTGTATATCCTAATTCAAAGAGAGATGATCTACTTATTAGATGTACTTACTAGATAAGTAACATGTTTTATTCAGTCCAAATTTTCCAAGTTTTCTACAGATTTCAATAGAATCTCTTTTTCCTACTCATGAGTGCATGAGAGTTTGGGTTGGAGAACAGTTTGTAGGAAAAATATCCAAGTAAACTGCTATTTGCAAATTGATCTCCAATGCCAGGACAGCAAAGGTGGTGAAAGGTCCCTTTGCCTTAGGTTGACATAACCTTGGAGATGGCTAGGGTTACTGAGTGACCCAGCTGTTACTGTGGCAGGGCTTTTCTTCTTGTCATTTTGCTTTCTTTTATTCAATATGCCCTGACATCCTCACAGCTGCCCATGAAGCAGGCCTGTAGATGGGTAGTTCTTCAAGAAGACAGCAACAAATGCAAAATCTCTGATGGTTGAAGCAGCAGCACTTGTACTTCAGCTTAATATTTTCATTTTAATAATCAAGACAAACATAGGTTATTACTTTGTGTAAATTAACTGTTTTGCTGGATTAAAAATCTCATGTACATAATTAGTTTCATTATTATTTTAATGGTAGAAATATGAATGTTGAAACTAAGGTATTTTCCCCAAAAGATAGCCCCTCAATTAGTTAAAAGATGCTACACACTTGCATGTATGCTATGTACTAGTCTGGACCTGGGATGGATTATCGAGACCAAAAATAATTATGGAGCCAAGATTATGTTGATTGATAACCAGAGGCAGCACTGATTATCACAGGTAGGTAGAAATTTAAGGGCAATGTGGTTTGTTCAAAGAAAATTAAGCAAGAGATTCAATGGACTATGTTGTTGAAGTGCTATTTTGTATAATTGCAAAATTTTGTGTAAAATGAAGGAGTAATATAAGAAAATCACAAGTGGAAGAAGTTTACCTTTCCAA
Organism: Equus caballus; assembly: GCF_041296265.1. Lineage (NCBI taxonomy): Eukaryota > Metazoa > Chordata > Mammalia > Perissodactyla > Equidae > Equus > Equus caballus. Next base: position 98,521,715 of record NC_091715.1, on the reverse strand, counting down.
GATCTAGTCATCCTGGGAAGGAGAGGAGAAAATGTGTGAAAGACAAGAAAATGTGCTGTGTGTGCAGGTGGCAGAAACATTCTCAAGGATTTCTGCCAGGGAGTCAAGGGAGACAAAGCTACGAAATAGTAAGATTGCATCTCCTTCAAATTTGCATATTCTGCAACCCTTAAGCCATTACCTGCAGCTAAGGAGTTTCAATAAAAGTGATTTAAAAACTCATTCTGGTTGCCTCCCGATGCCAGCCCACTGGGGTTGCCACCAGACATTATTTAATATGAGCTTGATGGTTTCAGTCCCCTTCCTGATGCCTGATTCAGCTTTTCTTCTACAGGCAGCCCATTCTATCTGTAACTGACCAGGTCTTGCTAATGACTGGAATGTTTTAATATTTTCTACTGGATTTTGTCATCTATTTCTTTTACATTATCCCTGATTTACTTTCTTTTTATTTTAAATTTATGTATTTATTTTCCTATATGATTGTCTTCTCCACCAACACTTAGCACTCCCACTGAAATAATACTGAAGTCTGGATTCATTGGATACTATTTTAGCATGCCACTTGATGAACATCCTGTTAAAAGAATGAAAGATGACCATGACAGCAGAGACGTCCCGCCTTGGAAGAAGGAAAGGCGCTTTGCATAATTTCTTTTTTCAAAGTTTTCTTTTCTTATTGAGGTATAATTGACATAAATTATATTAGTTTCAGGTATAGAATGTAATTGTTTGATATTTGTATATGTTGTAAAGTGATCACCACAATGAGTCTAGTTAACATCCATCACCATATATAGTTACAGAATTTTTTCTCTTGTGGTGAGAACTTTTAAGATTTATTCTCTTAGCAATGTTCAAATATGCAATACAGAATTATTAACTATAGTCACAGTGCTGTACATTACACCTCCATGACTTACTTATTTTTTAACTGAAAGTTTGAACCTTTTGACTCCCTTCACCCATTTCTCCCACTGCCCACCTCACACCTCTGGCAAAAACCAATCTATTCTCTACATCTATGAGCTTATTTTTTTTTTTAGATTCCAAATATAAGTGCGATCATATGGTGTTTGTTTTTCTTTGTCTGACTTATTTCACCTAGCATAATGCCCTTGAGGTCCATCTGTGTTGTTGTAAATGGCAAGATTTTATTTGCTTTTATGGCTGAATAATATTCCATTTATATATATCTCCACATTTTCTTTAACCTTTCATCTGTTGATGGACATTCAGGTTGCTTCCATATCATGGCTATTGTAAATAATGCTGCAATGAACGTGGGGATACATATATCTTTTTGAGTTAATGTTTTCGTTTTCTTCAGATAAATACCCAGAAATAGAACTGCTGAGTCATATTGTAGTTCTATTTTAAATTTTATGGTTTCAGGTCTTACTTTCAAGTCTTTAATCCATTTTGAGTTAAATTTTGCGTATGGCATAAGATAGTGATTCAGTTTCATTCTTCTGCATACGGCTGTCCAGTTTTCCCAACACCATTTATTGAAGAGATTATCCTTTAGCCATTGTTTATTCCTGGCTCCTTTGTCATAATTAATTGACCATATTTTCATGGGTTTGTTTCTGAGCTCTCTATTCTGTTCCATTGATCTATGTGTCTGCTTTTATGGCAATACCACACTGTTTTAATTACTATAGCTTTTTAATGGAGTTTGGAATCAGAGAGCATGATGCCCCCAGCTTTGTTTTTCTTTCTCAGAATTGCTTTGTCTATTCAGGGTCTTTTGTGGTTACATACAAATTTTACCATTGTTTGTTTCTGTTTCTGTCAAAAATGCTATTGGAATTTTGAGAGGGATTGCATTGATTCTGCAGATTGCTTTGGGTAGCACGGGCATTTTAATATTAATTCTTCCAATCCATGCAAGGAATATATTTCCATTTACTTCCGCCTTTTTCAATTTCTTTCATCAATGTCTTATAGTTTTCAGTGTATAGGTCATTCACCTCCTTGGTTAAATTTATTCCTAGGTATTTTATTCTTTTTGATGCAATTGTAAGTGAAATTGTTTTTTAATTTCTCTTTCTGATAGTTCATTATTAATGTATAGAAATGCAAAAGATTTCTCTATATTGATTTTGTATTCTGCAACTTTACTGAATTCATTTATTAGTTCTAACAGTATTTTTTATGGAATCTGTAGGGTTTTCTAAGTATAATATCATGTCATCTGCAAATAGTGACAGTTTTATTTCTTCCTTTCCAAATTAGATGCCTTTTATTTCTTTTTCTTGCCCAATTGTTCTGACTAGGGCTTCTAACACTGTGTTGAGTAAAAGTGACAAGAGTGCGTATCCCTGTCTTGTTCCTGATCTTACAGGAAAAGCTTTTGAATTTTCATCATTGAGTATGACGTTAGTTGTGGGTTTTCATATATGGCCTTTATTATGTTAAGTATGTTCCTTCTTACTCACTTTGTTGAGAGTTTTTATCAAAAATAGATGTTGTGTTTTGTCAATGCTTTTCCTGGATCTATTGAGAAGATTATATTATTTTTTTCCTTCATTTTGTTAATGTGGTGTATCACATAGATTGATTTGCAGATGTTGAGCCATCCTTGAGTCCCTGGAATAAAGCTCACTTGATCATGATGTATGAGCCTTTTAATGTATTGTGTAATTTAGTTTGCTAATATTTTGTTGAGGATTTTTGCGTCTATGTTCATCAGGGATATTGGCCTATAATTTTCTTTTCTTGTAGTGTCCTTGTCTGGATTTGGTATCAGGGTAATTTTGGCTTTGTAAAATGAGTGTGGAAGTGTTTCCTCCTCTTCTACATTTTGGAGGAGTTTGAGAAGGATTGGTCTTCTTTTTTGAATGTTTGGTAGAACTCATGAGTGAAGCTGTCTGGTGCTGGACTTCTGTTTGTTGGGAGATTTTTGCATAATTTCTTAATTAGTCAGAATCTTATGCCAGTAAAGAGATTAGTTCTGGGAGTAGGTGCTTTTTCCTCTCTTTTAAATATTTAAATAGGTCATTTACATGTAAACAGCTACAAATAATATACTTGTGTTACACAAGATGTTTCTGGTGTTCTTTACCATCGATTATCACTGGAGGATTAATTAACTGGTAGCACTGAGGGGGAACTTGTCGGGTTGTGTTGTGATTGTTGGTTTACATCTCTGCCCCTCTCACCTTGAGCTCTGGGGGATAAGGAATGCTTCTTATTCATTTTTGTATTTTCACACTGCCTGGTCTTTCAAAGGTGTTCACTCAATACATGTTGGATGAGTAAATGAGTGATCTGGTAAAATAATCTTTTTTGTAGACTTGGTTCTATATTACAGAGTTTCACATTCTACGCTTGACTATGCCACTTCATACTTCCCATCAAACTGATCAGGTCTTTACATCTTGGCTGATATTAATTTGACACCTGCAAAGATGTTTCTGTCTTTTGATCCATAATTGCTCACATTTCAGTCTTTGCAATGTATCGCAAACACATATCAATCACATTTCTTAAATCTAGATTTTTTTTGTTTATGTTGGACACTGCACAGATCCACATAATAAGGAAAGCCAGGTGCACTGCTTTCTTCCAATATGAATTTTCTTTGCCAAAACCCTTTTTAAAAATGTCTATGCATCTGTGATGAGAATCAAATCTATAATACTCTGATTTTAGGCAGAAAAAGACAATTCTTTTGGTTAAATAGTACCCAAAAGCCCTGTTATTTAAAAGCACCTTTCTCAATGAGTGTTTTCTGTCTCCTACTGTCATATATTTTCCAGAGATAGATCACATACATCTTTCACTTGCTGATTTCCTGGTTCTTTTTGGTTTCATTTACCCTTATATGTGGGCTGCAGTAGCATCCTTTGCCTATAAATATACACCAGTTTTAAGAAATCGAGTACACTTACTTATGATGTTTGGGAAAAGTCACCTTTTATATTGTAAGGGCCAAGAATAAATGAAACTAAAGCAAATGTCATATAGTCCCCATGGTAATCTTGGGTAATATATAATTCAGCATTTTAAGAAATAGTGATCATCCTCTTTCTCAAAATGTTATTTTTCTTATCAAATCAAAAAAGCTGTCCTGTATTTTCCTTCATTGCCTTCTCTTCCCTCCTTTAAGATTCTTTGGTGAGGAGATGCTTGGGGGTAGTGGAAAAGAATTTTTTTTCTCTAAGTATCTGGATTTCTGTCAAGGATATTGTAGGGACAGAGTTTCCTAAAGCTACTTTCTATGAGTCTAATTGAATACCTATCTGCATTTGCAGAATGATTAATTTTTATTATACTTAGAAAGTATGGCTACATTGTTCTGAAAAACTATGCCTTGATAGATTTCATATGCCTGTTTTCTTAATATCTTCCATTTTTTTAAAAAAGGTTGCAGACAAATAACAGAGATACCAACAAATTAACTTTGCATCCAAGTTCATCATGAGCCTCTTAAATGATCTTGGATGCAAATGCCAAGTTGAAATATCTTTGATGGTTTGCTTTTCAGTGGCTCTGGGCACAGCAAGAGCAAAGGGCAGTAGAGTGAAACCAGTTCCAAGCCCTTGGGTGTCTTCTCTCTCCTCAGTATTCTTCTTTGCCAGTTTGGCAGTTCATCTGTGCTAATTAAATCCACCAGGGGTTGACAGGTGATAAGTGGGTAGTACAATTTCAACCTACTTAGTGTAATAGTAATGTTTAGTGCAATTCCTATAAAGTTGTATGGTATTATTCTAACAAGTGAATTAGCAAAAGTGAGCCAGTCACATTGCAGTTCTGACCACTCATTATTTAAGGCAGTACTCATCTCAATTGTCCATGCTGCTCTCAGGAGATGCATCGTGTACAATCTAAGCATATTCTTAACAAATTATCTTATAAAAAATAGAAAATTTCTTACTTTCAAATTCCATAGGGAAGGGCACGTTGCAAAAATATTTTATGTTTCTAGACACGGTATAATAGATACCTAAATCTTTTGTAAATATTGAATTAATATTCTGTCTGTGGGTGCTATATTACCTGCCTATGGTCCCATGTATATCTATAAATAAATTACTTGAATTCTTCCCTATGAATACTATTTTGATTTTTCTGAACATTTAACATAGCAACAGACAGGTGTATAAGTAAAAAAAAAAAAAAAACAAGATTATTTCCTCCACTTAAGATGAACTATGGTAAAGATGAAAAGGTGGTTGTGTGGTTGAACATTGCCAGTAATAGGCTTTACATACTCCTACAAACATGTAAATAATACCAACATTTTGAGATACAGGCTAATGAAGGCTGGTAGACTGTTATTATTGTTTAAATGATATGAAAAGAAAAATTTAAACATATGGAAAAGAAATTTGGATCATATGTGCACTCAAAGTGTTATCTTTTGGCTTGTTTTCCAACAGCGTATTTAGGTACAAAATCTCATTGATCTATATGCCAATACAAGAGGCATGCTCTTTGATTAACAATCAGTTCCAAGAAACCATTGCAAAAGTAGTATGTACAATGTGGTATATCTTCAATTTTTTAATTAAACCTGGGAATTTATGGAGTAACTAACCCTTTAATATAAAGGCCACTGGGAAAAAGAATTCGGGGCCACCTGAATAGATGCAGTGGAAATTTGCTGGTTTTTTTGGCTGTTCATTGTCCAACTCTTCACTGTGTAATGTACTAATTAACACAGTATCCCACCTTCCATTCAGAACGAAAGTCTGGAGATTCCTTTCCTTGCTCCACTGCAGCCAGGTTATGGGTATGTAAGCTTGGCTCAGCTAATTGGATCTAACATCCCAGACTATGAATCTAAAATGTGTAACACAAGATTGAAATGATGATTATAATTAATTTAGGGGAACTACTACCATGTCTAGCAGTAGCAGTGGTGGTATTTAGTGGAGTTGGATGCCTTCAGGTATTGGTGGCTCTGTCCCGGCCAGATTGTTCTGTCTAGAAGATTATTGTTTTGTTCTTTGCTTCTTATCCCTCCAAACCTTATTTGGTTCCTGCCGGTCTTAGAAGTCTGTTTTCCTTGCCAATATAATAGTATACACTATAACATTTCAATGAATCCCTTTTAGTCTCCTAGGATAGCTAGAGTTCATTACTATTACTAGCAGATAAGAATAATGACAGATACCATATAATGCTATCCAGTGTCCCTGTGCTGCTGATTTTTAACAGAATCAAGATCATATCTTCTGGAGATTGCAAGAATCCATCGTGTCCAGTTTAATGCAAGAGGAGATTGGGACATTTGGCATAACAAAAAGGATGTGTAAAATTTACCAAATATGTTATTATTATTTAGATTTTTGAGAATTATCTATTTTCTTTTACAGAAGAGACAGAGTGCAGAAAATTGTTTGGTAATAATAAATGTAGCTTGATCCAGAGGGTATGAGCTTTAGAAACACCTAGATCTAGGTGTTAATCTTGGCCCTACTATTTGCCACCTGTGTGTCCTAGGTAAGTTACCTAAGTTTTCTCATCTGTAAAAAGAAGATCATAAGAGGTTTGAGGATTCTGAGATATAATATTAAATACTTTGTTGCAACAAGTACAGAGCCTGACACATAATTATCATTTAATTAATTATTATTGTAGCTAAACACTTAAGTGTTTAGCATGAGTTAGGAACTGTGATGCTCTATATATGTTATAAATGCAAATAATCTTCAAAACAAAACTTTGAGGTAAATACTGTTTTTATCCCCATTTTATAGATGAGGAATAAGGAAAATGAAGCACAGAGAAGTTATAGAACATTCTCAGAGTCACACAGCAACAATTCCATCCCTTCCATTTTTTTATGCTTAAATTTGTATCTCTTTCCTCTTCCATTCACTCTTTTTATTTGATCCTTTGAGTTTCAAATCTTTTGTTGATTTATACTCTGTGAACCATAGGGTCATTGCCCAGCAACTTAAAAATAATTCCAACATAATTTGTGAGTAGAGCCAAGGACAAGTTACCCAGCACTCAGGGTCTTTTTCAAGGACATAAACAGAGATATCCATATACACTCCCCTCACTGGAGAAATCCCTCTATGATTCTAAGGTAGAATTTTCAGTTTTGGAGCACTCAAACTATCTTTTTATAGATAATTTGCAAGACATTTGCAAAACATATTACCCTCAGGTTAAAAGAAAGTACAAAGGGACTCCTTTGGAAAATCTGTATCATGATGATCTCAGTGAAGCAGAGTTGATGTGCTCCAGTCTTGTTCCTGAGTGAGACAGAAAGACCTATCATCTCGGGTCTCATGTTAGAGTCAGGCAGAATGAAGGATCCCAAAGACTGTTTCTTCAGATTAAATTTTAAGCATGTGGCCATAAGCACTGCTGATACACCTGGATAAACACCGCTGTGGCAGAGGCAGGCAATAGTGCTGCCAGTCATTAGCATCTAATTCACTCCCATTTCATAAGATGATAAAAAATTGAAAGCTGTTTTAAAAGCAGAAGGATTTGGATCTGGCTCTGTACCAGGCCCTGTAGCTATGCTCATGAATCAGTGTTGTTTCTCCTCTTGGGTGCATGCCCATTCTGGAATCCATGCCACCTGTTGTTGCTGCTGTTTTCTATTTAAGCTTTTCTTTTTGCAAAGGGTGTGAGGAGCTCTGATTGACAAGAATTTTTTTAAACATTTTTTTAAGGAATGCTGTCAGATGAGGATGAAATGCAACTCTTTATTTCCAGTGATGCACTGAGATTTCATTAGGCCACAAAATCTGATAGGAGGTTGATTATAACGCTACACCCAGCTACAGGATAGGCAAGAAAGATCGGCAAGTGACACCTTTTTCCAAACCATTCAGCAATTTTATAATTCTTCTTTGGGAAATACTTTCTAATGTTTTTTTATGAATGCACAATGCTTTAACAACAAAATTGTACGTTTATTGATCACACATTTATTTTTAAATTTATTTACCAATCTCATAATTCTACCACCTACTAAGAGTCATACGTAGTGCATGAGGAATCTGTCCGATATTTGTTTCTAAATGGTAAGTCTTGTAAATAAGAGAAAACTCCATCAAGAATATACACGTTGTATGTGCACAAATCATCTCCTTCAATTTCAACCTTAATTGGTCATCTTATGAAAAATGTGCAATTAAAAAGCAGCTTTTGCTAAGATATGAGAATTTGTAGAGATAGTTTTTGTAGCTAATACATATAAGAACCACATGTTAGAATTTTACTATCATCCAAGGGGATATATGTTAAACTCTGGATTTCATTAAATATATTCTGTTGTTTCCCTTTACCAGGAACACTTGAGGATGTGCACATGACAGCTATAAATCATTAAGTTAATATGTTCCTGAGTCACATAACCATTTAATATTCATGTAGTATTTTATTGAGCTCTTTTATCCATGTACAAATAGGAAATATTATCCTTCGTATAAGAAACAATGACATGGCTTCAACAGGTTTTCAGGAGAAAGGCCTTGTTTTTCATCTCCATCTGATTTCCATGTAATAATGGTGTGTATATACAAGTAGGAGACTAGAAGTCACTGTTATTTTCTTCTATAATGCTTTTGGAAAGGGAAAAAAGGGCCTGTTAATCTTGAAATATCTATGTGTCCCATCATCATAAATTTATTACTTTTCATCATCATTTAATCCTTTTTCTAGATGTTTAAGTCTTTCCTAGTTTATATACACCTGCAGTTGTGCAGTTGGATCCTACCAAATGTTATCAGGCTGTAAACTATAACCTAATCCTTTCACAGAACTTCTTTTTGTGTGTCTTCTGCTTTAGGAAGATAGAACAGAAAAGGCAAATGATCTTATAAAACTCTCTAATCTTGTATGCCACTCAGTTATAAATGCTATTATTTATCTTCAAACAACATACAATGCATGTTCACATATGCACAAGTATACACTATATGCATCAGAGTGCTATGTATAAAATTTCTCACTGAATACTTGCATCCAGAGCAACTTCAGTGCTAAAATTATTACTTCTAAAAACCTCTAAGCTTATCCTTCCATCCTCTGTCACTCGTAGTGCGGGATGATTTTCCAGGGTTTTCTCTGTTTTAAACATCCTTAATCCTCTTACCTACATATCAGAAAAATTAAAAGGAGAATATTGAGTTACTGGCATAACGTGAACTTGCTAATAGGGCCGACTAGTGTCACTTTGTAAATCCAAACTAACTGTACATGGGGCACTAAAAGCTCAATAACGAGAACTTACATTATTAAAGACAAAGTCTTTCACCCTAAGTGCTTTTGCTGTGACGTTTTGTAAGGGAGTAGGCAGAATATCAGCAATAGATCTGAAGTCTAGTACCAACAGACTCAAAATGAAGACATAACAAGAACAGTACAAAGACAACACAACAGTGAAATCTCAAACCACTAAACATATTTTCCTTAAATTTCAATGGGGCTGTCTAAGAAGCTACATAGATTAGTTTTTTCTGTCTTTTAAAAAAAATTTTAATCAATTGACATGCAAGCCACTGTATAGACTGATTCATTTATCACTTCTCACTTTCCACTGGGATCATTTGGAATTTTGGTCCATGACGACTCTAAAATAATCCTAAAAGGGAGAAGCAATTTAAAATCAGAGAGCTCATTCTATGAAGGATCCCACTAGATTCTATCCGTCAATATATCTGGGCCTCAATTTACTCATGTGCGAAATGAGGAGATGAGAAGATTGGATGACAGCATCTCTAAATCCCTTTTATTTCTAAAATTCTATTATCCTATGAGAGTCACAACGCTACCTTCAGGTATTACATCCTCTTCTTTTTATAATAAATATAAATAACAATTAAATATGAGAATTCATTTGTTTTCCTCCAGTCCTTAAAATCATTTTGTTGCAAACCTGCAGGAGATTGCTTCACACTCTAATCTGACTTTCTTAAAATTTAAGTTATTTTGAGATGATGCTATGTATCTCACCCCTCATAGATAGGAGCTCCCTGGAACTTCTTCCTCGTCCTACCTTCTTTCTTTACTCCTATGTTGCTGAAGTGCCAACATAGGAAAGGACCTCATCATACCAGCACTGATGAGACTGATGAAGATAAGGAGGTATGAGAAAAAACTTCCCCAGTTTCTCTCTTCCCACTCATACAACTTGGGTTAAAGATCAGGAAGGAAAGGGTCTTTGGAGCAGTAGGTATTGACAGTGAAAAGGGAAGTAATAAGCTTTATTTCTTGAAGTAGGTAGGAATAAAGTGTAAGGGAAAAATATATTGTAAGGGAGAGTGAACTCATTCCTCTGGTCTGAGAAATGTTTATGTGCATGTGTAGGGTTGCATGGTTCTTTTTGAGGGGGTCATTCAGCATTATTGGCAGGAAGCTGTAGCCTATGCAAAGTTCTCTCCAACTTTATTATTTTTTAAAATTCAATCTCCTGAATATTGCTTACAAGATGCTAGATAATCTGCTCCTTGTCTTTCTCTGTAGCCTCGTTTTGCATCACACTTCTTTCTTTGCCCCCAGGACCCCAACATTTTGTAGTCTATGTTGTTGCCAGTCTGAACTTTTTATCATTCCTTCTCATGGCACCGTGATCAGTGCTGCCTACAGGCCACTGCACATCCTTAAAACACTTTCCTCAACTTTTCTTCTGGCTGATTTTTATTGTTCTTTTTGTTCTCAGCATAGATGTCAACTTTTCTCCTGACTTTCTGTCAAAACTGGTTGCCACCCTGAAGTGGATGCACCTTATTTACATTTCCATATCACCCAGTCCTTCTTTTACTATAGCAATTGTACTCCTCTCTGTCTGTTGTGTTAAGCCATATTAACATCCACTCTCATGGCTTTAACACTATCACTATACCAATGACTCTCAAATTCCTATCTCATGTCCTGACCTCTCCCTAAAATTCCAGACTCATATACCTAATTGTCTATTCAACATCTCCTTTTGCGGATGCTAATAGACCGCTCAAAATTAGCATGTCTAAAATCAAACTTCTGAGTTTTCGTTCCCCTCAAATCTACTTTCCTCTCACTCATTCTTATCTCAATTAATGACAAATCCATCTCTTCCAGTTTCTCAGGATGAAAACCTGGGAGTCATCTTGAATCCAACTCATCTTGACTCCTCTCTATGTCTTAAACTTACAACCAATTTGCCAGCAAATCTCATTGACTCTAATTTCAAAATATCTAAGGAAAATGATCACATATCTCCGCTTTCATTATTACTGTATATGGCTCAAACCACTATGTTCTCTCACTATTACAACAGTTTCCTATCTCATTTCTTTACCTTCACCCTTTGGCTACTTCAGAAAATCCTCAATGCAGTAACTAGGACAATAAGTTTAAAAGCTAATTCAGATTATGCTACTGTTATGTTCTTCCAATTAGTATTCAGAGTGAAAACTAATGCCCTAACAATGGCCAACAAGGTTGCCTATTAGTTTTCCCATCTCTGATTTCATGTTCTGCTACATGACCCTTCTTTCACTGCCGCTCCAGAAACACTGACTGATTTGCTGACTTGTTGCTGTTCCTCAGCTTTGCCAGGTACTGTCTACCTTTGAGCCTTTGTACTTGCTATACTATCTACTTCAAAATAGTCTTCTTCCAACATTCGCAAGGCTTACATGTTAACCTCTTTTTAGGTCTCTTCTCTAATGACTCCTTGCGAGTGAGAGCAGGAAATGTATTTTTTGTAAAAATTATTTTATTGAGTTCATATGGGCTTATAACATTGTGTACATTCAGGTGTACATTATCATGTATCGGTTTCTGTATAGTCTGCATCGTGCTCACCACCAATAGTCTGGTTTTTATCTGTCACTATACATACATTCCAAATTACCCCTTTTGCCCTCCCCCCCCAACCCCTTCTCCTCTGGTAACAACTAATCTGTTCTCTTTATCCATGTTTTTGTTTATCATCCACATATGAGTGAAATCATATGGTGTTTGTCTTTCTCTGACTTATTTCAGTTAGCATAATACCCTCAAGCTCCATCCATGTTGTTGCAAATAGCACAATTTTTGTCTTTTTTATTGCTGAGTAGTATTCTGTTGCAAATATATATACATCAAATCTTCTTTATCCATTCATCCATTGATGAGCACTTGGGTTGCTTCCACATCTTGGCTATAGTGAATAACGCTGCAATGAACGCAAGCATGCATAAATCTCTTTGAATTGTGGATTTCGTGTTCTTTGGATAAATACTCAGTAGTAGGATAGCTGGATTGTATGATATTTCTAGTTTTAATTTTTTGATAAATCTACATACTATCTTCCATAGTGGCTGCACCAGTTTGCATTCCCACCAGCAGTGCATGAAGATTCTCTTTTCTCCACATCCTCTCCAACATTTGTTATCTTTTGTCTTGTTAATTACAATTATAGCCATTCTGATGGATGTAAGGTGACATCTCATTGTAGTTTTGATTTGAATTTCCCTAATAATTAGTGATTTTGAACATTGTTTCATGTGCCTGTTGGCCATCTGTATATCTTCTTTGGAAAGATGTCTGTTCATATCTGCCCATTTTTTGATCAAGTTGTTTGGTTTTTTGTTGTTGAGTTGTATGAGTTCTTTATATATTTTGGAAATTAACCCTTTGTTGGATATAAGATTTGCAAATATTTTCTCCCAGTTAGTGGGCTCTCTTTTTGTTCTGTTCATGGTTTCCTTTGCATTGCAGAATCTTTTTGGTGTGGTGTGTTCCCGTTTGTTTATTTTTTTCTTTTGTTTCCCTTGCCTGAGTAGACATGGTATTCGAAAAGATGCTGCTAAAACCAATGTCACGTTGTGCTGCCTCTATTTTCTTCTAGGAGTTTTATAGTTTCAGGACTTACATTCAAGACTTTAATCCATTTTGAGTTAATTTTTGTGTATGGTATAAGACAATGGTCTACATTTCATTCTTTTGCATGTGGCTGTCCAATTTTCTCAATACCATTTATTAAAGAGACTTTCCGTTCTCTATTACATGTTCTTGGCTCCTTAGTCTAAGATTAGCTGTCCAGAAATGTAGCTTTTCTGATCATAGTTGTATCCCCAGCTCTAAGGTCATATCAGTCACTATGTTTGTTGAATGACTGAATAAACAACCTTAATGTTTCCTAGGGTCTATTTCTGACCAATATGGTTATTATTGGTGCCATGAAGTGAGATGAATATCTGTTCTCCCTGCAGTGGTAATAGACCAGTTCTTTTTATTTTATTGTATTTAATATTTTTTCTTTATCCTTTTTTTTTTCCCAGAAGATTAGCCCTGAGCTAATATCTGCCTCCAATCCTCCTCTTTTTGCTGAGGAAGACTGACCCTGAGCTAATATCCATACCCATCTTCCTCTACTTTATATGTGGTATGCCTGCCACAGCATGGCTTGACAAGTGGTGTGTAGGTCCACACCCAGGGTCCAAACCAGGAACCCGGGGCCTCCAAAGCAGAACATGCAAACTTAGTGCTGTACCACTGGGCTGGCCCTGGTAGTAGACCAGTTCTTAAAAGATTAGTTTAAAATTCTAAAAACATTCATTTCTACAGGAACATTGATATACATGGCAGTTATATTTGAGACAAATATTCATATTTAATTTCAGGTACAAAAGGAGATGAGTAGGCTTTCATTTTATTTTAAACTTGCCTGAAAATTTGATATGTTCACCATGGATAACATTTTTTCTAGTGAGAAATCATCCCTGAAACTCAACAGCAATGTTTTGAAGTACTACCCACTCATAAGGTGGGGATTGATTCTAACTAAAAGAGAAAAATTGGAACTTCAAGTACTAGCATTATCCAACTCCTAATCTTTCAGGGAAATGGATTTGCATGCCTCCAGAAAACATGGCACATATATTTGTACAGTGCACTTATTTCTTCTAGCTATCATTCTATATGTTATATTTCCAAAATATTGTCTGTAAAGCAGAAGCTCTCTAAATGAAATTAAGTTTTTCATTAGGAATGATACATTCCATAGGAAAGAGGGAGAGCAATTATATTCATCACCAAAACGGTGGAATAGGGGACACTAGCTTCCATACCCTACAAAGATTAACAGACAGCTATCCATGAACAAGAATAGCTCAAGATTCCTCTTAAGAATCTTCAGCACACAGTGGAACAAAAACCCTAGAATAACCACTGAAAAAGGGAAGAAAAAATAGCTTCATTTTGCCGGAGTCATCCCATTCCCCCGGCCAGCACTGCTCAGTGACAAGAGGAAACTCCTCACTGGGAATGGGAGAGCAGAATGAGCAACAAGCTTTCTCAGCTTTTTGGGGCACTGCATGAAGCACTTCAGTTTCATTCCACCTAGACACTGGCAAAGCTGAGAGAAGTAGAGATGGTTTGAAGCAAGGAAGAAGGGGAGGAGCTACCAATATCAGCCACATAGTGGGAGACAATGCAATTCCTAAAGACCTACTCTATAGAAGATGCTGGCAGCTTTTACCAATAGCCAGCACATCCATTGCAGACCTCCTACAGATTTCACTGTTGAAATCTTCTCCCCAGAGGTTTTCACATTAGCAGATGCCAGCCACCTGAGAACCTTTCCACTTTCCCGACCCCACTTGGAGCCCAGGACCTGCATTGGCAGCCAACCCCAGCCTCTGAAACTGAATGAGTGCAAGACCTCACCTTAGTCCCCCATGGCTGACCCCTACCTCTGTGTGTGCACTTGGGGTTGGCTCCTCCAGCTGCACACCTGAACACCACTGGCTCAACTCCAATTGCCAGCCTCCACTGCTATGTGCATGCCCAGGCAAGACCCTGAAGTCACAAGATACACGCTGACAGCCAGGGCTCCCATAAATCACTGTGGGCTCAGATCTGGCCCTATCTCTTGTCATTGATCTGCACTTCTGGGCTTCCTTGCAATTAACCCTTGCAGAAATGCAACTGCAACCCACTGGCCCTACCCCTATAACCAGCCTTGCCACCTTCTGTGTACCTGGATGAGACCCTGAAGTCACAGGTGTTCACACTCATTGTCAGGGCTCCTGTGGCTGTTAGTACACCTACATTTGGCCCCAAATATTGCTACTGGCCCTGGTCCTTGCTGAAACCTATGTCTGCTGCTATGCAGCATCTGCAGCCAAATGCTGCAGCTAAGTGTATGCATACCACTGGCTGCAGCCACCACTGCTACCTGCCCTTGTCCCAGCCACTGGAACTAGAGGCATTCTTGAGAACCCCAGTAGCCCTTATAGCCACTGTGGACACCCTGTAGTGCTCACCAAGGATCACATAGTTGTCAATGTTGTAGACTCCAGAGGCCTAAGCCAATGAGATATCATGCCCCCTTTGGACCCAGAGTCACCACACATCCCCAACATTAGCACCCTACATCACTAGATCCAGAGTCACAACACATTGCAACATGCCCCCACTGGTAGGTGAAGTTCGTTCCTTACCTCCTAACTGAAGTAGGTACATAACGTCTGGAAGAGGTGAGTGCTTTTTCAAATGCACAGACACTAATGCAAGGCTATAGGGATCACGGAGAATCAAGGAAACATAACACTAACAAAGGAACATGGTAAACTTCCAGTAACTGACCTCAAAGAGATGGAGATACATGAATTTCCTGAAAAAGAATTCAAAATAATTCTTGTAAAAATGTCCAAAGAGCTAGAAGAGAATGTAGATAAGCAATTTAACAAACTCTGGAAGACAATACAAGAACAAAATGAGAAGTTCAACAAAGAGAGAGAAAACATGAAAAAGAACCAAACAGAAATTTTGGAGCTGAAGAATACAACTACACTGAAAAATTCAATAGAGAACTTAAATATCAGACTGGACCAAGCAGAAGAAAGAATCAGTAAAGTGGAAGACAGTCATTTGAAATTATCCAGTCAAAGGAGCCAAAAGGAAAAAAAAAATGAAAAGAAATGAAAACACTTTACCAGACTTATGGGACACCATTAAGAGAAACAATCTGCACATAATCAGAGTCCCAGAAGAGGAGAGGGAGAAAGGGAAATAAAGCTTATATAATGAAATAATGACTAAGAAGTTCCAAAACTAGATAGAGATTTAGATATCCAAGTTTACGAAGCTCAAATGTCTCCAAAAAAATTCAATTAAAAGAGATATTCTCCAAGACCCATTATAATAAAACTGCCCAAAATCAAAGACAAAGAGAGAATCTTGAATGCAGCAAGAGAAAAGAAGCTTGTCACTTACAAGAGAACTCCCATAAGACTATCAGGGCATTTCTCAGAAGAAACTTTATTGGCTTGGAGAGAGGATGATGTATTTAAAGTGCCAAAAGAAAAAAAAATGCCAACAGAAATACATTATCTAGAAAATTTGTCCTTCAGAAATGGAGAGAAAAAGAATTTTCCAGACAGACAAAAGCTGAGAGAGTCCATTGCCACTAGACCTGCCTTACAAGAAATGCTGAAAGTTCTTCAAGCTTAAGTGAAAGGATACTAATTAGTAACATGAAAACACATGAAAATATGCAACACTTTGGTAAAGGCAAATATATAGTCAAATTTAGAATATTCTAATTCTGTAATATGGTGCTGTGCTAATCACCTAACTCTAGAATAAAAGATAAAGAACAAAAGTATTAAAAATAGCTAAAGCTACAATAATTTGTTATTGGATACACAATATAAAAAGAAGTAAATTCTGATATCAAAACCATAAATTGTGTGAGGGAGAGTATGCAATTGAAGTTAAATTGTTACCACTTTGAAACAGTTATATCTATAGTATGTTTCACTTAATCCTCAGAGTAACCATAAAGTAAAAACCTAAAGTAAATACACACAAGATAAAAAGAAGAGAATCAAATATACCACCATGAAAAATCATCAATTCACAAAGAAAGACAGCAAGAGAAGAAAAAAGAAACAAGGGGAATACAAAACAGCCAGGAAATGATTAACAAGATGACATTAGTAAGTACTCAACTATCAATCTTTACTTCAAATGTAAATGGATTAAATTCTCCAATCAAAAGGCATACAGTGCCTGAATGTATTAAAAGAAAAGATCTGACTAAATATTGCTTGCAAGAAACTTACTTCAGCTTTAAGGGCAAGCATATGCTTAAAGTGAAGGAGGGGAAAAGATAGTCCATGAAAATGGAAACCAACAAAGAGAAGCTGCAGCTATACTTATATCAGACAAAAAGATATTATGTCAAAAACTGTAACAAGAGACACAGAAGGATATTATATAATGGTTAAGAGTCAATTCTTCAACAAGATATAACAATTATAAATATATATGCACTCAACATTGGAGCACCTAAAAACATTAAGCAAATACTAACAGATCTGAAGGGGGAAATAGAGTACAATAATAATAGGGAACTTAAATACCTCATTTTTAATAATGGATAGATCATCCAGACAGAAAACCAATGAGGAAGAATTGGACTTGAACTTTAGGCCAAATGGACCTAAAAAAACTTCAGAATATTCCATCTAACAGTACCAGAATACACATTCTTCCCAAGAGCACATGGAACATTCCCCAAGATAGATTATATTTTGGGCCACAAAGCAAGTCTTAACAAATTTAAGATGAAAATCCTATCTTTTCTGACCACCATGGTAAGAAACTAGAAATTAATGACAGGAAAAAAACTGGAAAATTCCAAGATATGTGGAAATAAAACAACACACTCCTGAAGAACCAATGAGTTGAAGAACTCAAAAGGGAAATCAGACTGTATCTTGAAATAAATAAAAATGAAAACACAACATATCAAAACATTGTATTCAGCAAAAGTAGTTCTAAGAGGGAAGTTTATAGTGATAAATGCCTACATTAAGAAAAAATAAAGATCTAAAATAAATAACCTAATGTTACACCTCAAGGAATTAGAAAAAGAAGAAGAAACTAAACATAAAGTTAGCAGAGGAAAGAAATAATAAAGATTAGAGCAAACAAAAATGAGATAGAGGCTAGAAAGGCAATAGAAAAAAAAAATCAGTGAAACTAAGAGTTGGTTTTTGGAAATGATAAACAAAATTGAGAAACCTTTAGCTAGACTAACACAGAATAAAAGAGAGAAGAATCAAACAAAATTGTAGATGAAAGAGGAGACATTACAATTGGCACCACAGAAATACAAAGGATAATAAGAGCCTCCTATGAACAAATGGACACCGACAAATTGGATAACCTAGAAGAAATGGATAAATTCCTAGAAACATACAACATACAAGTCTGAATTATCAAGACAAAAATCTGATCAGACCAATAGAAGTAATGAGATTGAAATAGTAATAAAAAAACCTCCCAACAGAGAAAAGCCCAAGATTGGAAGGCTTCACAGGTGAATTCTACCAAACGTTTAAAGAAGAATTAATACTAATCCTTTCCAAACTCTTACAAAAAGTCAAAGATGAGAGAACACTAGCAACTCATTTTACAAGGTCAACTTTACCCTGATACCAAAGTCAGTTAAAGATACTACAAGAAAACTCCAGCCAATATTCCTGATAAATATAGATGCAAAAATTCTCAACAAGTATTAGCAAACCAGATTCACATTAAAAGGATCATACACCATGACCAAGTGGAATTTATTCCATGGATGCAAGGATGACTCAACATCTGCAAATCAAAAAATGTGATATACCCCATAAATGGAATGAAACATAAAAATCATAGGTCATCTCAATAGATACAGAAAAAGCATTTGACAAAACTAGTCATTTCATGATAAAAACTCTCAACAAAGTGGGTATAGAGGAAACATACCTCAACATAATAAAGCCCATATGTGACAAACCCACAACTAGCATCATACTCAATGATGAAAGTTTGAAAGCTTTTCCCCTAAGATCGGGAACAAGACAAGGGTACCCACTCTGACCAGTTTTATTCAAGATAGTACTGAAAATCCTAGTCAGAGAAATTAGGAAAGAAAAGAAATAAAGGATATCTAAAGTGAAAAGGAAGAGACAAATTATTTCTGTTTGCTGATGACACAATTTTGTACATAGAAAACCCTAAAGATTCCGCAAAAAAACCTGTTAGAACTAATAAATGAATTCAGTAAAGTCCTAGGATACAAAATCAACAAACAAATACCAGTGGTGTTTCTGTTTACTAACAATTTACTATCTGAAAAGAAAGAAAGAAATCAATTCCACTCACAACAGCATCAAAAACAATGAAATACTTAGGAACTAATTTAACCAAAGAAGTTAAAGATCTCTATACACTGAAAGCTCTAAGATACGGATGAAAAAAGTTGAAGAAGATACAGATAAGTGGAATCATATCCTGTGTTCATGGATTGGAAGAGTTAATTAGGTTAAAATGTCCATGCTATTCAAAACCATCTACAGATTCAATGCAATCCCTATGAAAATTCCGAAGACATTTTTCACAGAAATATGAAAAACAATCTTAAATTTCACATGAAACTACAAAAGACCCCAAATAGTCAAAGTATCTGGAGAAAGAAGAACAATGCTGGAAGCATCACGCTTCTTGATTTCAATCTATATTACAAAGTTATAGCAAGCAAAACAGTGTGGTGCTGGCATAAAAACAGAAACATAGGTCAATGGAACAGAATTGAGAGCCCAAAAATAAACCTGCTCATATACAATCTACTATTACTCAACAAGGAATTCAGGGGTATTCAATGGGCAAAGGACAGTCTCTTTAATATGTTGTGTTTGGAAAACTGGATATTTATATGCAAAAAAAATTTAAATTGGACCCCTATGGTATATCACTCATAAAATTAACTTGAAATGGATTATGGATTTAAACATAAGACCTGAAGCTGCAAAACTCCTAGAAGAAAACATAGGGAACAACTCCTTGACATTGGCCTTTACAAGGATTCTTTGGCTATGACAGTGAAAGCACAAGCAACAAAAGCAAAAATCAACAATTGAGATTACACCAAACTAAAAACCTTCTGCACAACAAAAGAAACAATAAAAGAAATGAAGAGACAACCTGTGGAATGGGAGAATGTATTTGCAAACCAAATATCTGATAAAGGATTAATATCCAAAATATGTAAGGAACTGATAAACTCAATAGCAAAAGAACAAACAATCCAATTAAAAATGGGCAGAGGAACGGAACAGATATTTTTTCTAAAAAAGACATCCAAATGCACAACAAGTACATGGAAAAGTGCTCAACATTGCTAATGATTAGGGAAACTGCAAATCAAAACCACAATGAGATAAGACCTCATACCTTTTATGATAGCTATTATAAAAGACAAGAGATAAATGCCGGTGAGGATGTGGAAAAAGGGACCCCTGTGCACTGTAGGAGAGGATGCAAATTGGGGCATCCACTATGGAAAACAGTATGGAGATTCCTCAAAAAATTAAAAAATAGAGCTACTGTATGATCCAGCAATTCTACTTCTCGGTATATATCCAAAGGAAGTGAAATCACCATCTCGAAGATATTACCTGTACCGTCATGTTTTCTGCATCAATATCACAATAGCCAAGTCATAGAAACAATCTAAATGTCCTTTGATGGATGAATAGATTAAAAAAATTATCCATTTTTTCAGTAAATCCTGCCATTTGCAACAACGTGGATGGACCTCAAGGGCATTATGCTAAGTGAAATAAGTCAGACAGAGAAAGGCAAATACTTTATTATCTCACTTATATGTAGAATCTAAAAAGCCAAACTCATAGAAGCAGACAGTAGAACGGTGGTTTCCAGGGGCTTTGGGGTTGGGAAAATGAAGTGACGCTGGTCGAAGGGCATAAACTTCCAGTTATAAGAGAAATAAGTTTCAAGGACCTAATGCACAGCATGGTGACTTTAGTTAACAGTACTGTATTGTATATTTGAAAGTTGCTGTGGGAGTAGATTTTAAATGTTCTCACCATAAGAACAACAAAATGATAATTATGTGAGGTGAAGGATATGCTAACTAAACTTATTCTGGTAAACATTTCACAATATACATGTGTATCAAATCATCACATTGTACAACTTAAACTTACACAATGTTATATATCAATTATATTTCAATAAAGCTGGGAAAAAAAGAGGGAGGGCTATCAGAACAGATTTTGACCTCAAGACCAAAATCAAAGAAAAAGATTCCTTTAAAATCATAAATTTAGTGGAAATCCAATAGTTCTAAAATGATATTCAAAACAAGAAACTATATGGATATGAATGAAAAATAGGCAACGATTTCCTTACATTATTTTTGTTAGACAACAATTTCAGGTTTAAGGGAGAAATTTGCATCTTAGAATTCATCGGATTGAAAGTTACTCAACTTTTATCAGTTCCTTGCCTAAGTTTCCTACAGCAAGAAACATGCTTAGGTGTTTTAACTGTTACCTTGGGCTTTATCAGATCTACTTATTTTGAGCGGTGAACAAGTTTGTCTCTGGGCTGAAGGGAAGTCGAGATACAGAAACAGCGAAGGCAGAAGACTGCTTCTTAATGCTGTCTCAGGGTGCCGCAGACTACGACTAAAAGTGGAATGCATCTCCTGTACACGTATAGAAGAGAAATGGTGGAATACACTTCTTGAGGTTTTAGGATGACCTTCTTGACAACTTTATTTTTCCCTCCATCTAAATAATTTTTTTAATCACACGAGTAAAACCTTAACATATTTCTTAGAAAATTTCTAGTAGCATAGGTAAATTTAGAATAAAACCTGAAAGATCTCCTTTGCTGACCTTTTTGTCAGTCTTGCTCTCATCCTTGGAGGTAACCACTGTTTATGATTTGTAGCTAGTATCCTTCCTGTCTTTTTCCTATGTGTTTGCGTAAATGTATGTTCCTATGTATATAGCATTTCTCTGTGACTTTCTTCTCTTTTGAAACTATGCCTAAACTCCTTACAATTATGGATCTTTATTAATGTAATAGAGATATATTCCATATATAATAAATAATATAACAGAAAATTTAAAGACATTGAAACCATACAAATGGATTCTTCAATCAGGTAGCATTGAGTACTCACAAGCATGCTAGGTTTGCATGTGGGGAGATTAATATGGATTGAAACGTAAGACTTTCTGCAAGTGAGGCTTAACTCAGACCTTGAAGAATTATCAACCATAAGAAAGTGGGGGTTAAGACCCATGACATTTCAGTTGATGGTAGCAGCATGAAAAAAACATGAGAATAAGCATGATGCACATGAAGGAAAGTTATAGCTAGCCAGAAAAAGGAGAGAGAAGGTTGGATAGGATAATAAGGCAAAGTTGTCCGATCATGAAGCAGAAGTCAAGGTGGGGCATATTCATGATGGTAGGTACATTAGGAAATGCATCCTGATGGCACTAAATAAAATGGACTGCAGAAAGGAGAGCCTTGATTCTAGGGAAATATTGAGGTGGCAGAAGCAATAATTCAGATATGGATTTTGGGACATTCTGGACTAGCATAGTGGGAATGGAGAAGGAGAAGTTAATCTGAGGAATTTTCAGAGGAAGAAATGAAATGATTTAGTGACATGTTTGAGAGAGGAATTAGGGAAAAAGAATGACTCAAAGATGAACCTAGAGTTTTAAATTTCAAAATGGTGGTCATCTTAGAAATCAAAAGGCAGGAAAAGAGTCTGGCAATGGACAAGAGCGAGAGGAGTGGAGAGGGAGTTTGATTTGCTTATAATAAAGAATGCCTAAAATGTTTATTTTAAGCAGGAAATGCAAAGTTTGTTTTTCTAAATTGCATAAAGAATTGTCTTAATCATCTGCCTTACTGCCTCCTAAACTGCTACACTCGAACAACAAGAGTTCCACATTTAATGACAAGACAGTGTCTGGAATTACAAAGAACTGCATCTTATGAGGGTCTTGAAACCTCATTATGGTTCCACACTTACTCACTTATGCCTTGCTAGACTTGTTTCTGCCTTTGATATGCTGCAGGCCTCTAAAGAGTGCCTCAGGTCACTGGATCTCAAGTCTTTATGTAGGTCTAGGGACACCTCTTGTTATAGCACAGCAGGGAACAACAGAGATAACAGGTGGCTCCTCAGCCAGATGGCATGATGCCTAGCTGAAGGGGAACAAGATCTCCATAGAGAGGTTTCCATTATGTTGTGATATTTGAAGAGAGCCCTTCAGACGCAGCCCTCTGGGGATATTCCATCCTAGAATGGATGAGATGAGAAACGATGAAAAACTGTTTGTTGTTTTTATCCTTTTCCCCCACACCAAAAAAGAAAAAATTTCTATCAGCGAAGGAACATACACATTGGATGGAGATCTTTAGTTAAAATCCAAAGGTGTGTCAGACATGGCTGTTTTCAAATTCCAGTGTTACATCTGCTGTAAAATAAGGCAATTTTTCACTGAATTGAGGTGAAGTGCTTCTGACCTTTTGAGCAGATAAGACACACAAGCACAATCTTTTTGCCCCCTCTCATTTTCAAAATACTGGTATCCATGTCTAGAATAATGTTTTGGAAAAATAGCATTCAGGCTTTTTGAGCAAAGTACAGAGCAGACCTCAACAGTAACAGAAATGATCTAACCAAAACACAAAACCAACCATTGCATCGTTCTAATTTTAGTGATGTTAACAGGATACGAACTCTGAACTGCAGGTGGCTGAGTGACGTTGCTAGGCAACTTTGCTTTTTTATATGAGATTGGCCCTTATGAGTTACTTATGCATTTTGCTTAAATCCTTCATTTTGATCAAGCAGAAGTTTGCACCTGCTGAATCTGAAATTAATAAGTGAATGAGACAGTTACAGGTGTACACATTGTTCGTATTCTTTTTTAACAATCCACACAGGTATACAACTACATTGTTACAAGTAAAAAATGACAAAATGAAATATAGCAGCCATTTTTCTCTCAAGAAGAGGAGCTTATAAATTTACTTGGTCCGAAGTATCTCGTGCTTCAGCAATACATCAAACTATGCAGTCCCATCAGTCTGCATCAATTAGAAATTACTCACAAAGTAAATTACATTGAAAAGCTTTGATTTGTTACCAGAGTTTGTTACAATTCTCTTCAATCTTAAAAGACCGAAAGCAAAAAAGTAATAATGTGACAGTGATAGTGAAATGTAACTTTTATTGAGATTGATGAGAACCTATTTGCTACAATATTTGCTTTTAATAATTTAATTTTTCAAACACTACACAGACAGCCATAAATATTTGATTATGAAGCTTCTACAATTTATATAACTTTGTTTTGAACTGGTTCCTGATGTTTTGAATATACTTATATCACTTTTTATAATAATCCCATTGAGGATATGGCTTTAGCTCTTAAATTAGCTCCTTAATTGCATGCCTCCATTCGATTAGCACGTGTCTTATTTACTGCACACACCAAATTCTTGCTGAAGTAAATTGAGAAATGACAGCTCCCTTTTGCAAAATCTAAGTGAATGATTGAGGGCTAGACATTAACTGTCATCATCACAGAGGTTTTCGGAAAGTTTTCTTTCACCAGCAGCATTCCGGTGCGGTTGTGGCCATTTGAAAAATAATATCTGAGTTATTTCAAAGAAGTGAGAGCTGAAAGTGGAAACAAAAAGATTCTCATATTTAGTAAACTATATCATGAATGTCACTAAATTGACCTATTTAGATTTACTTGCATTTCTTAAACATCAAAATGTCTATAGGGAACACAGATTAATCTAAAAGTAAATAGGATGTTGGTACTTAAATACTTAATATCAAGAACTATTTTTATAAAAAAATTATGAAACAGTGGCTCTACATTTTAAATCATACATCTGTTACAGAAGCAAAAGGTACTTGGTTGCATTTGCAATTGATTCCGAAAACATTAATATCAAAATCTTATATGTTCACAAAATATGCTGTTCAAATGAGGCAATAAACAAATAAACAAGCCTAGTGGTCATTTTGACCTCATTAGCATCTTGTAGAAATCCCTCTGTAGGAATCCCCCAGAATGCTTTTCTTGCTTCACGGTAAAAGCCTGGAGAATGGAGAGTTTCCAGGACATTTTTCAGGGCACAGCTACTTAGATGATTCTTGTTTCCAATTGGTGCTTTCTACCTGGGCACTGAATTGGATAATCCATTTGGAAGTTAACTTAGTTTTTAGTTATAATTACTCCTGCTGGTGGTCACTTCTATCCATAAATGAATAGACTCTACTCTTTCCACTATACTGTTTACCTTTTACTATGAAATTCAAACATTCAACATATTATCTGCAGACTTCTTAGCAAAATATAATTGTGTACAGCTAGCCCTGTGTACACTTTGACTGCTTTTAATTCGCTTAAAATAGTTTAAAGTTCTAAACCCTGCTAAAGTATGTCTGTACCATGTGATTTTTTTCCAGTAAAAGGGAGATATCTTTGAGAGTTCATGGCATACGCACAGATATCAGCAGTGTGGCGATGGATAAAATGTATCCTAATTGTCAAAAGGAAGAGGAGAAGATTTCATGTGGGGTATGGACTATTCACTGTCAAGTTTTAGAATTAATTTATTAAACAGAGAACAGTGATTGCTAGAATCAATGCAGATTCACTTAGGAAACTACATACCAAATTACACAATTTCCTTTTTAAAAAATTTTATTCTATTGTAGGAAGAATACTTAACATGACATCTATTCTCTTAATAAATTTTTAAGTGCACAATTACAATATTGCTATAGATAAAAGGGACAGTAGATCTCTAAAACTTATTCATTTTGCTTACTTGAAGTTTTATTCCCATTGATTAGTAACTCCCCATTTCTCCATCTCCATAGCCCCCAGCAACCACAAGAGCTCTTTTATTCAATGAATTTGACTATATTCGATACCTCACATAAGTGGAATCATGCAGTGTTGGTCTTCCTGTGACTGGCTTATTTCATTTAGCATAGTAATCTCAAGTTTTATCCGTGTTGTTGCATATTGAGGAATTTCCTTCTTTATTAAGGCTGAGTAATATTCCACTGTATGTATATACCACATTTTCTTTATCCATTCATCTGTTGTACATTTAGGTTGCTTCCACATCTTGGCTGTTGTGCATAGTGCTGCAGTGAACATGTGACTGCTAATTTCTCTTTGAGATACTGATTTCAATTCTTTTGGATAAATACCCAGAAGTGGAATTGCTGGATGATATGGTAGTTCTATTTGTAATTTTCTGAAGAACCTGCATATTGTTTTCCATACTAGCTAAACCATTTCACATTCCCCAACATTAGTGTCCAAGAGTTCAAATTTCTCCACATTCTTACCAACAATGTGTTGTCTTTTTTTATATAAACAGCCATTCTGACAGGCATGAGGTAGTAACTTATTGTGGTTTTGATTTGCATTTCCCTCATGATTAGTGATGTTAAACATCTTTTCATGTGCCTATTGGCCATCTCTATATCTTCTTTGGAGAAATGTCTGTTCATATCCACTGCTCATTTTTTGATTGGGTTGTTTGTTTTTTTGTTGTTCAGTTGTGTGAGTTCCTTATATATTATAGAGATGAACCCCTTGTCGGATATATGGTAGGTTGTCTTTTTGTTTTGATCCTGGTTTCCTTTGCCTTGCAGAAGTTCCTTAGTCTGATGAAGTCCCAATTGTTTAATTTTCTTTTGTTTTCCTTGTCCAAGACTACATGGTATTCAAAAAGATCTTTTTAAGATTGATGTCAAAGAGTGCACTACCTATATTTTCTTCTAGAAGTTTTGTGGTTTCAGTTCTTACTTTCAAGTCTTTGATCCATTTTGAGTTTATTTTTATGTATGACAAAAGATAATGGTCTACTTTTATTCTTTTTCATGTGGCTATCCAGTTTTCCCCATACCATTTTATTGAAGAGACTTTCCTTTCTCCATCATATGTTCTTGGCATCTTTGTCGAAGATTAGCTGTCTGTAGATGTGTGGTTTTATTTCTGGGCTTTCAATACTGTTCCATTGATCTGTGTGCCTGTTTTTGTACAAGTACCATGCTGTTTTGATTACTATAGCTTTGTAGTACATTTTGAAGTCAGGGATTGTGATGCCTCCAGCTTTGTTCTTATTTCTCAGTATTGCTTTAGATATTTGGGGTCTTTTGTTGCCCCATATGAATTTTAGGATTCTTTGCTCTATTTCTGTGAAGAATGTCATTGAAATTCTGATTGGGATTGCATTGAATCTGTAGGTTGCTTTGGGTAGTATAGATATTTTAACTGTGTTTATTCTGCTGATCCATGTGCATGGAATATCTTTCCATTTCTTTATGCCATCTTAGATTTCTTTCAGTAATGTCTTATAATTTTCATCGTATAGGTCTTTCACCTCCTTGGTTAAATTTATTCCTAGATATTTTATTATTTTTATTGTGGTCACAAATGGGATTGTATTCTTGAGTTCTCTTTCTGTTATTTCATTATTAGGGTATAAAAATACAAGTGATTTTTGTAAGTTGATTTTGTACCCTGCAATTTTACTGCAGTTGCTGATTATTTCTAGTAGTTTTCCAACGGATTCTTTAAGGTTTTCTCTATATGAAATCATGTCTGAAAACAACAAGAGTTTTACTTCTTCATTTCCTGTTAGAATTCCTTTTATTCCTTTTTCTTGTCTAATTGCTCTGGAGAAAGCAGTACAACGTTGAACAAGAGTGGTGAGAGTGGGCACCTCATCTTGTTCTTGTTCTCAGAGGGATGACGTTCAGTTTTTCTCCATTGAGTATGATGTTGGTTGTGGGTTTGTCATATATGGCCTTTATTATGCTGAGGTACTTCCCTTCTATGCCCATTTTGTTAAGAGTTTTTATTATAAATGATGTTACATCTTGTCAAATGCTTTCTCTGCATCTATTGTGATGCTCCTGTGGTTCTATTCTTCATTTTGTTAATGTGGTGTATCACATTGATTGATTTGTGGATGTTGAACCATCCCTGTGTCCCTAGCATAAGTCCCACTTACTATGGTGTATGATCTTTTTGATGTTTGCTGTATTTGGGTTGCCAATATTTTGTGGAAGATTTTTGCATCTATGTTTATCAGTGATATTGGCTTGTAATTTTCCTTTTTTGTGTTGTTCTTGTCAGGCCTTGGTATCAGGGTGATGTTAACCTGGTAGAATCTGTTAGGAATTTTTCCATCTTCCTTAATTTTTTGGAATAGTTTGAGAAACATGGATGTTAAATCTTCTTTGAATGTTTGGTAGAATCCACCAGGGAAGCCATCTGGTCCTGAATTTTTATTTTTGGGGGAGGTTTTTGATTACTGTTTCAATCTCTCTTTCTTGTGATTTATCTATTAAGATTATTTATTCTTGATTCACTTTTGTGAGCTTGTAAGAGTCAAAGAATCTATCTATTTCTTCTAGACTGTCCAATTTGTTGGCATAGTTTTTCATAGTATCCTCTTATAATCTTTTGTATTTCTGTGTGTAATTTCTCCTCTTTCATTTCTAATTTTATTTACTTGAGCTTTCTCTCTTTTTTTATTTGTGAGTCTGGCTAAGGGTTTTTCAATTTCGTTTATCTTCTCAAAGAACCAGCTCTTTCTTTCATTGATCCTTTCTACTATCTTTGTTGTTTCAATTACATTTATTTCTCCTCTGATTTTTTTAATTTCCTTCCTTCTGCTGACTTTGGGCTTTGTTTGTTCTTCTTTTACTAAGTCTGTTAAGTGCAGTTTGAAATTTCTTATTTGGGATTTTTCTTGTTTGCTAAGGTGAGCCTGGGTATTGCGATGGATTTCCCTCTTATAACTGCTTTTGCTGCATCCCATATGAGTTGGTAGGTATGTTTTCATTTTCCTTTGTCTCCAGATATTTTTTTATTTATACTTTAATTTCTTCAATGATCCATTGGTTGTTCAGTAGCATGTTGTTTAGTCTTCACATCTTTGTCCATCTCCCAGCTTTTTTCTTGTAGTTAAATTTTAGTTTCATTCATTATGGTCAGAAAATATACTGGTTATTTCAATCTTCTTAAATTTATTGAGGTCTCCCTTGTTTCCCAGCGTATGGTCTTGTTGACGTTCTAACTGAATGATCTATCCATTGATGTGAGTGGAGTGTTGAGGTACCCTACTATTATGGTATTATTGTTAATATCTCCTTTTAGGTTTGTTAATAATTACTTTATGTACTTTGATGCTCCTGTGTAGGGTGCAGAGATATTTATAAGTGTTATGTCTTCTTGCTGTTGTGTCCCTTTTATCATTATATACTGCCCCCTTTGTCTCTCTTTACCTGTTTTATCTTGAAATTTACTTTATCTGATCTACGTATGGCAACACCTGCTTTATTTTGTTTGCCATTAGCTTGGAATATCACCTTCCATCCCTTCATTCTGGGTCTGTGTTTATCGTTGGAGCTAAGATGTGTTTCCTGGAGGCAGCATATTGTTGGGTCTTGTTTTTCAATCCATCCCACCGCTTTGTGTCTTTTGATTGGAGAATTAAATCCATTTACATTTAGAGTGATTATTGATATGTGAAGCCTTAATGCTGCCGTTTTATCACTTGTTTTCTAGTTCTCC
The DNA here is from genome assembly GCF_041296265.1 of Equus caballus. Taxonomy (NCBI): domain Eukaryota; kingdom Metazoa; phylum Chordata; class Mammalia; order Perissodactyla; family Equidae; genus Equus; species Equus caballus. The sequence goes on along the minus strand of NC_091715.1, from coordinate 98,492,316 downwards.
TGCTTTCCCTTTGTTTCTCATCCCATGTATTTTGGACTACCAATTTGGTTAGGTAGTTTTCTATGCTGATTTTCTTAGTTTTCTCCTTATTTATTATTTGTGTCTCTGTCTTACTTATTCGTTTAGTGGTTACCATGAATTTTGTATGAAAAATCTCATAGATGAGATAGTCCATTTTCAGATAACCTCTTATTTTCTTAGGCTAAGCCAATTGCATCTCTTTCCTCTTCCTCTCCTAAGCTGTTTTTGTCAAATCTTATTCCATCTTGTGTTGTGAGTTTGTGGTTAAAATGACAAAATCATATTTATTTTTGGTGTTTTCATTCTCTTCATCTTTAATGTTATAATTAAGTGTTTGCTAACCTGTTCTGATGGATAGCTACAACTTTGTGATATTGTCTATCTATTTATCTCCTTACTCAGGGGTTTTTAAACCCTTTCTTCTTTTTTTCAGGTATGAGGAACTTCGTGAGGATTTCTTGCAGGTGTGGTCTTGTGGTGATGAACTCCCTTAGCTTTTGTTTATCTGGGAAAGTTTTTATTTCTCCTTTGTGTCTGAAACATATTTTTTCTGGATAGGGTATTATTGGCTGAAAGTATCTGTCTTTCAGAGATTTGAATATATCACTGCACTCTCTCCTAGCCTGTAAGGTTTCTGCTGAGAAATCCAGTGAAGCCTGATAGGGGTTCTTTTATAAGTTATTTTCTTCTGAATTGCTGCTCTTAGTATTTTTTCTTTGTCATTGACTTTTGCCAGCTTCACTACTATATGCCTTGCAGTAGGTCTTTTTACATTGATATAGTTAGGAGATCTACTGGCTTCTTTCACTCGCATTTCCAGCCTCTTCCTCAGGTTTGGGAAGTTCTCTGCTATTATTTCTTTGAACATACTTTCTGCTCCATTCTCCTTCTCTTCTCCATCTGGAATAACTGTAATCCTTATGTGGCATTTCCTAATTGAGTCAGATATTTTTCAGAGAATTTCTTCATCTCTTTTTAGTTTTAGTTCTCTCTCCTCCATCTAAAGCATTTCTATATTTCTGTCCATAATATTGGTGATTCATTACTCTGTAACATCAGCTCTATTGTTCACGGAATCTATATTCTTATTCATCTCCATAGTTGTGTTTTTTGTCTTCAATATTTCTGATTGGTTTTTCTTTATAGTTTTTATCTCTTTTGTGAAGTAGCTCCTGAATTCATTGAACAGTCTATCTGCATTTTCTTGTAATTCATTGAGTTTTTTTATGATAGTTATTTTGAATTTTCTGTCATTTAGATGATAGATTTCTGTGCCTTCAGGATTGATTTCTGGGTACTTGTCATTTTCTTTCTTGTCTGGAGATTTAATATACTTTTCTTACTTCTGTACAGTGTGGATTTGTGCTTCCACATTGTGGTACTATTTGATTGTCACTTCCACCTGCCGCCACAGGGTAGGAGTCAAGAGCTTTGTATTCTGAACATGCCATGATCCATAGGTTTGCTCCCTGCTGCTGAGCTAGGGCCCCAGGTGTGGAGTAGCAGTGATTTCTTTCTCCTGTATGATCTAGGGGGCTTCTCGCTCTGCCCTCGCTATATGCTCTCCTGTGGTGTTAGCTTGATGAAGACACTCCCATGATAGTCACCTCTGTGTAGGGCTTTCCTCCAGGCCATGAGGGACCTTGGAGTGTGATGGCATTCCCTTGGAGGGCCACCCCTCCCCTGTTTCCTCTTAGAGCTGTGTGCAGCCTCTGGGTCTTTGTCTTTCAGGAGGAAGAGAAGATTTCTCTTACCTCGTTCCACTTCCATGGGGTGCAGGGGCTCCAGCACCCCCACCTTCCGATGTATGGTTGTGTGGGTCTCTCAGACATCTTTTGTGTTGTGTGGATGTCTTCTGTTGGAGTATTAATGTACTTTTCATTGTATCTTAGAGGGGAGAGTTTATGAGGAGCACTCACTCTGCCATGATGCTAAAGTCACTCCCCTCATTTAATATATTTTTTGTTATAGTTTGTCTTTTAAATTTTATACTAGAATTAAAAATGATTTACTCATCACCATAACATTAATAATATAGTATTCTGTATTTGTCTATATATTTAAACTTTACTAATGATTTTCATACTTTCTTATGTTATCAAGTTGTTGTTTTGCTTCCTTTTGTTTCAACTTGGAGAATTCTCTTTAGCATTTTTTATAAGGCAAGTCTAGTTGTGACAAAAATCTCAGCTTTTGTTTCTCTGCAAAAGTCTTTATCTCTCCTTCATTTTTGAAGGACAGTTTTTCCAGACATAAGATTCTTGGTTAGCAATTTTTTTCTTCTTTCATCACTTTTAATACAGCATCCCACTCCCTTCTGTTCTGCTGAAAAATCCCCTGATAGTCTTATCAGGGCTCTCTTGCACATGACAAGTAAATTTTCTCTTACTGTTTTCAAAATTCTCCTTTTGTCTTTGACTTTTGACAATTTCATTATATTGTGTCTCACTGTGAATTTCTTTTGATTCATCTTATTTGATGTCTTTGGGCTTCTTGGAACTCATGTCAATTTTGTTCCCCAGACTTGGGAAGTTATCAGTCATTATCTTTTTGAATAAGCTTTCTGGTCCTTTCTTTCTCTCTCTTCTCCATCTACGTGCCTTCCATAATGCTTGATGGTGTCCCTTAAGTCCCTTAAGCTTTCTTCACTCTTTTTCATTCTTTTTCCTGCTGATTGAATTATTTCCAATAACCTGTCTTCAACTTCCCTGATCCTGTCTTCTGTAAGATCTAATCTGCTGTTGGACACCTCTAGTGAATTTTTCAGTACAATTATTGTGTTCTTCAGCTCCATGGTTTCTGTTTGGTATTCTTTGTAGAAATTTTTGCTTTGTTCATGTATTGTTTCTTGACCTCAGTGAGCATCTTTATGACAGTTGTTTTGAAAAGTCTGTCAGGTAAATCATATAATTCTATTTCAATAGGATCTGTTTCTGGAGATTTATCTTATTACTTTTGTCTGGAATAACTTTGTCTGATTCTGGAATTTCCTTGAATCTCTGTGTTGGAGTCTGCACATTGGGCAAAGAAGCAACTTCTGCTGGTTTCATACAGGATAAGATCCCCACTAGTCACTTCAGCTAGGGACTCAGGGAGTCTCTCAAAACTTTGTGCTAGTTTAACACACTTTCTTTGTTTTTTGCAGCTCTCTTGCATCTAGGGTATGCTAGGTCTCATTTGTTCACTGAGACAAGGGAGAAAAAAACCAGTTCCTTGTTTAGCCTCAGAAAAATTGGCACATTGGACACTGCTTCCAATTCTTTTTCTCCCCTGAGATAATTTGGGAGCTGGTTTTTCAGCTGCTCACTCTGTGCTGAGCTGTGTGGTGGTGGTGGCGGAGGGGTTGTCAACTGCCATTCCAAATATCCAACTCTGTTCTCACTTGCCCTCAGGCAGCTAGGTTATACCAGGTCTCATCAGCACTCTGAGATAGGCAATTCAGAATCCAGTCCTTTGGGCAGCCCTCGGAAAAGTTGTGGCTTTTGATGCCCAGCCCAACACTTTCCCTCTCCATGGAGAAGCTGACCAAGGTGGCTTTTGTTTGCTCAGTATATGCTGATCCAGCGATAGTAATCATGGCTTTTAGCGCTGCAAGCCACAGTTTCCATTCTCTCTCAAACGGCTAGACTGTGTTAGGGCTGTCAGAGCTCCACGAGTGGCAAGACAAATGCAAGTTCTTTGGACAGCCTTGGAGAAGTTGGGGCACTGCATGCATAGGTTAGTTTTTTCTCTCTCCAGAGGGAAGCTGGGAAGTGGAATTTTTCATCTGCTTGTTCTGCGTTGAGGAGTAGGGAAGAGCTATGGCTTCTAGCAGCTGGATCTGTCAGACCCCAAAACTGGCAAAAGAGAATATAGTCCTCTTGGGAGCCTTTTCAGAAAAGCTGGGGCACTGCATGTGTGAACCAACTCTTTGTCTCCCCTGGGAGAAGCTGAGTCTTAGGGAATCTCTTCTTGATCATATGTCACTACACTGAGAGTAGGGGTTCTGGTGAGAGAGTGTCTTGAGTCTCTCTATCAGCTTCAGTGAGTCTTGTTTCATGTTTACCTGGGGTTCAAGAACCTTTCAATTAGTGTCTAGATTTCACGCAAAGGAAATTTGTCCATGAATTGTTGCTGAATACATGCGTTTGTGGAGGAAAGCAGGGTCTAGGGCATCCTCTCCACCATCTTACTGATGTCACACTTTACATCATTCCTTTTATGACCTATATTTACCCTTGATTTTAGGAACACCTTGGGAAAAATTTCTTATTATAATCTAGTGGAAAAGATTGAGGTACATGGGCTGGATAATGCTGATTGGATTGCTCTATTCAAAAATAGTTAATGGATTATTGCCAATCTGAAGGACAAATTCTGGAAATGTACCCCAAAGTTTTGTATTTGACCTTACTAAGCTGAAATTTACAAAAATTAAGACCTTAATGCAAACATATAAATAATATTATATAGATATTTAGTATAGTAGATATTAGAAGTCAGCATTTGGGTGTCACATTTTAAGAAAAACTTTGGCTCAGAGAAAGATGAGAAATATGTTGGTAAAAAAAGGAGTGTTGCCTGAGGAATTTAAAAGAATAGAAGAAGTTTAGCTTAGAGAAGAAAAATTTTGAGACGAGAGTATGATATTTATTTCCAAGAACTCAAATCATACTATTATATGGTAGATTTAGACTTAGTCTGTATTGCTGAAAGAAAAAAAGAAAAGTGGGGGCCAGCCTCATGGCCTAGTGGTTAAAATCGGCATGCGCTGCTTCAGCGGCCTGGGTTCAGTTCCTGGTTGTGGACCTACACCACTCGTTGGTGGCCATGCTGTGGCAGCAACCCACATACAAAATAGAGGACGATTGGCACAGATGTTAGCTCAGGGTGAATCTTCCCCAAGCAAAAACAGGAAGATTGACAACAGATGTTAGCACAGGGTAAATCTTCCTCAGAAAAAAATAATAATAATAATAATTGGAGCATAGAAAAATAGATGGAAATTGCAGGGAATCAGATTTAAGTTCAGTAAAAAACCAAATTTATAAAGCATAGAAATGGAATATTCTAGTTCTTATAGCATGTTGGCTTCCTCATCCTTAGACATTATTCAGCTGAGGTTGTATGACCTCTGCATAACATGTTATAGAAGCAATTAAGACATTGAGTGGGTAGCTATTTACTCTGCATCAGTTCTGAAATCACTTTTGTCTCTTAGATTCTACCAAGAGGAGATCACACTTATTTTCAAATCTGCCCTGCCATTCCTGACTCATAGTCTTAATTGAAGAAAACAACAAATATTTTAACAAGATGTAAGATTAATTTCAGTGACTGCATATGTGCAGAATATTTTTGACAAAGGCATATATCCTAGGTAAATGTCAAGGTTGAAGGTGTGGCTATAAGAGAGAAAAGAATAAGAAATGAAAGACAGCAGGCAAGGAAATTAATGAGGTTAAGGTCTTAAAGGTGGGTAAGTAGGTGACAAGTTCAGTTCCAAAAGTGCATATGAATAATGAGTCATGAGTGACTTAAGGGCATTAAATTGATAAATTTCAGCAGAAAGTGTGTCGGAATTCATTTGAAGTTCCTTGCTTATGCCTAGGAAACTAGGGGATTGCATATTGACTCTGTTAAATATCTCGTTTTGCTTTAAGAACATCTTTGTGACTAAAACTCACTGCAGAGTACAGCCCACACCTTAGAAGTCATGTGCCCAGCTGTGTTTTTCCAATTAGCACAGGATTTCAACTGGAGTTTTACCTGTTTGCCACTTTGAGTCTATAAAGGGGGAAGAGAGCTGAAATTCCAATGAGAATAAGCTAAGGGTTTAATAGAAAGGTCATAACTGGATCATATTTTACTTGAAATAAGAAGACATTCACTATAATTCATGAATTTAACCATATATTTCATACAATTTTACTGTATTATTTTTTCTGTCCTTATCATTCTTGTACTTCTTAAGCTAATACATCCCTGACACGGTGTCACTGGTAAACAACTTAGCAAAGTTTTAAGGACAGTTACAGAAGAGTAAGGTAGGACAGTTACACCACATTGGGATTTATTTTCATTGTTGAAAAAGAACAATTATACTTCTCAAAATATTACTATAAATTAAGGTTTCAAAAGGAGGGGCTGAAAAGAATACATGATACCAATATCTCAAAGAAATTAGGAATTGAAATTTGGAATCAGTAAAGTAAAAAAGTAAAGAATGGCACATGTACTTCAATTATTCTATTTCCATTAAATCGGTATTTCATTTTTTTGAATCATTCTGAGGAATGAAAAAAGATTGGTATGAAGGACCTAAGTATGAGTTCACTTTGCCAGAATAAATGGACAGACAATATCCAAGTGACATTTTGTAAATGTCATTATATAAGTAAATGGACCACTGCCTAAATTACTAAATACTGATTGCAGTATTCTGCTTTGTTTCTTGTAAATATTTTATGGAAAAATTAATCAGAACTACTTGGTGACAGGAAATTAGACAGTTTATGCTACTTTAGTCATTTATGATGGTTACAAGCTGAACTCTTAATTCTAACATTCACAGCTTGAATCTATACACCTAAGCAAGCTATTAAATTGCTCTCTACCTCAGTCTCTTAATCTGTAAAATGCACAAAATAGTACTACATAACTCATAGACTTTCATGAGAGTTAAATAAAATAATCCATGAAAAGCATTTAGTAGTGCCTACTACAAAGTTAGCATTCAATAAATGATCATTGTCGTCATTAATGAACGCATCTGTCTACCTTTGTGGAGAAGTTCTATCTCCACAGACCATCTGGCCACCCTACTTCTGCTGACAGAACCAGTTAAAATTCAGATTTTGGAAATCAATGTTTAAAATTTTCCACACTTAGACTTTCCTTCCCACTTTGATTTAGCTAAAAAATGAAATCTACAGACTAGAGATCGAAAAAGCCTTATGTGTAAAGTGGGAAGATATTCACACTTAAAACTTTTTGAATTATTATAAGAAAAGGTAAAATTCTACAAGCATCTAGAAAGAAAGCACACACATGCACCGTACTAAAGAGGATTAAAAACCATGCTGTATTCAAATAGTCCTTGAGCTCCATTACTTACTTGCATATGGAACTTAATGTAGAAAATGCAAAGTTTTTCCTATCACACAAATTTTATCTCTAGATATGTGAAATATTTGTATTCTACTCCCTGATTCTCAATTCTCTCCTATTGCTCAAGGCAATTATCACAGAACTATACCCTGTAATTGGGCCCATCAAAATTGACTTGGATTCATCGTCTCAGAACCTTGATTACTACTGATAAATTAAGTCTTGCTAATTGGTTAATGGCTGCCAAATTGTTAATGTGTTATATTTTCCTGGCAACATACCTAATTTTACTAGAGGCCTTTAGGAAACAGTAAGAACCATTACCTCTGAGCCTCAATTTCCATATTTGTAAAAGCATACGAATAAAATCTGTGCTCTTATCTCACAAGATGGCTAAAGATTGAAGTACTTATAAGATTTTGAAAATTAGAAAGTTCTATACAAATATAAAGGTAATTCATTCATTCACTCAATTAACAATTATTTATTATGCACCTAAAATGTGCCAGTACTATACTAGGGCTTTGGGATATATCAGTGAAGGGCAGATCCCTGCCCTTGTGTAGTATTGTAGTTGGAGACTCACAAACAATATATAGAATAAGCAAATCATAGAGTCCATTGGAAAGTGATAAGTGCTATAGAAAAAAAAGTAGAGCAGTGTAAAGAGAACTGGGAGTTTGGTGGGAGAGTTTGCAATTTAAATGCAGTGCACTTCATTGAGAAGGTGATATGAGCAAAAAGACTGGAAGGACTTGAGGAAGTGAGCTATGTGGATATTTGGAAGAAAAGTATTCCAGAAAGCAGAGGAAATAGGGTAAAGGCTTTAAGAATAGAGCATGTATAGCAATTCTAAAAAAAAAAACCCAAAACAAGAAGGCCAGCGTAATTACAATAGAATGAACAAGAAAGAGAGAAGTAGACAGCATTAAAGAGTTAATGTGAGGGATTAAGAATAAGGGAGCCAGCCCTGATTGCCTAGTGGTTAAAGTTTGGTGCTCTCACCATTTGGCGGTCCTGGTTCACTCCCAGGTAATGGAACCATACCACCAATCTGTCACTTGCCATGCTGTGGGGGCATCTCACATAGAAGAATTAGAAGGACTTACAACTGGGATATACAGCCATGTACTGGGGTTTTGGAGAGGAAAAAAAAGAAGATTGGCAACAGATGTTAGCTCAGGGTGAATCTTTCCCTGCAAAATAACAAAAAAAGAATAAGGGAGAATTGCTCACTTAGGGCCTTATAGGTCACTTTGATGACTTTTGATTTTACTCTGAGTGAAATGGGGAACCAGTGAAAGTCCCTGAGCAGAAGAGTTACCAGACCTGACTACTTTCACAACTATGCTGCAAGTACGCTACAGAGAGCTAAGAAAGGCAGCATCAGAGAAATCAGTTAGGAGGTTGGGGCAGTAATCTAGATGAGAGATGATGGTAGTGGGGTGAAGATAATGAAAAGTGGTCAAATTGTGGGTATAATTTTGAAGACAGTTTCAATAGGCCTTTCTGTCTGATTGGATGTGGGGTGTGAAAGAAAGAGAATAAAAGATGACTCTAACAGTTTTTGTCCTAACAACTAGAATGATGGAGTTGACATTTACTGAATGATGGAAGGTTGTGGATGGAGAAAATGAAGGTGTGAGGGAGATCAGAACTTCAGTTTTGGAGATGAGCTGTTAGAGGCCAAAGTGAAGATGTGAAATAGGTAGTTGGATATACGAGTCTTGAATTTGGGAGAGATATATGAACTGGAGATACAAATGTCGACATTATTGACATATTGATGTTATATAAAACCATAGGAGTGGATGAGATCTCCAAGTGGAACTGAGCCTGGGGAATTCCAACACTAAGCAGTTGGTGAAATGAAAAAGAACTAGCAAAGAAGACTAGGAATGAATAAATGACTAGCTAGAAGGTAAATCATGAGAATGTGGTATCTTGGAAGCTGGGTGAAGAAAACGAATTAAGAAAGAGGGAGCAGTTGACCAACTCAAGTACTACTGATAGGTGAAGTCAGATGAGTGCTGATCATCGAAGAATTCAATGAAAGAGGAGTTTTGGTGGAGTAGTAAGATGTAAAGTCTGGTTGGAGTGTGTTTAAGAGAGAATGGGAAGGGAGAAATTTGAAAGCAAATGTAGACAACTCTTTCAGGGAGTTTTGCTACTAAGGAGAACAGAGAATTAGAACTATAACTGGCAATTAAAGCAGGGCCAAAAGAGAATTTTAAAATATACATTTTCAAGAAAGGATTAAAAAAAGCATAAGAGAATAATAAAAGCAGGCTGATGGGAATTATCCATTAAGAGGGAAAAATAGACTACAAAGAATAGAGACACAAGAGTAATTGCTGGAGTAGTTGAGAGGGGATGCGATCTAGTGCACAAGTGGAAAGAACTGATAAAAGTGTGAATAGTTCATCCATGATAACATTTGGGACAGCAGAGTATTAATAATTCAGACAAAAGATTTTGACCTTTGGAATTTCAAGTCCTCTGGAAGGCTGTGCAGGAAATATTTCGGAACACAGACCCTTGCAGCGCCTCTCAAATCTTACCATGTAGAAAAGTACGCCAGCTCTTCCACTAACTAGTTGGATAACTTTGGATTTTTGTATTTAACTTGCTGAGCCTCAGTTTCATCCAGAAAATGAAGAGATGGGTCCCTAAGGTACTTTTCATCTCTAACAGTTTGTGATGCTATAGGGTGCACTAGTCTAGATTTAATAGCTGGAAAACACTCTATCCTCTCTGGAGCCTTTTCTCATATGCTGACTTGGTGTATGGCCTTGAGCAAGCCACATATAAACCAACCACAGTTACTTTTGGGAGGAGGCATGCATTATGGACAGAGATAGAGACAAAGAGACAGAGACAGACAGACAGGCAAACACACACACACACACACACACACACTTTCCTTCAGTCTTGCCTTACGTGAAAAAGAGACAGAGAATAATAACTCTCTTCCCCCTGTCTGCCTCATAGTAATGTGGGGTAGATATATGAGAAAGAATTTGAAGAAATGCATGAAATGTATTCAGAGATTTATTTTGTGGCACTTTCACAAACTGAAAATGGTTAACTATATGGAAAATTTGCAGACTATCTGGTCTTTTAGCCTTGTACACAGAAGTTCTTATCTTAATTCAAGATTGCTTGTTTCTTATACTATTTCCTTGTCATTTTTATTTTTCTCATGAAATTGGCCTACTTATATTCATGCTTAACTGCTGTCCTAGGAATTTATCCCAAACTCTATTATCCTTCACATAAAGTCGTTAGCTTTTGTTTGTTTACTCCTAGATTTCCAATTTTAGATGTGATCTCTAGGGACAGTGAATACCCTCTAATCTCTAGACAGGGTAGCTCCAAGTGACTTTTATCATCTTTTCCATAATTTTAGTCTCTTCACTAACAGTTCTTGGGGCATCCTCTTTTCTGTTGAAAACAAATTTATTGGTCCAAATTCTCACTCTAAATCTAGGGGAAAACTGTTAGGATGTGATCTTGTCTGTTTTCTTTTAACTTTTCCTTTGAACCCAAGCTTGATATGTTAACATCAAGGACTTTTCTGGGACTAGAATTGTTTTGCTTCACATACACCACTGAAAAGGGAAAGGAAATCTTAGTTAACTGCAGGCAGAGCAGAGATAGATTCTGGCTGCATTAGAAGGGCTTCTCAGATCTATTGCTGGTGCTTCTCAAAGTAAACACTGCTGATCTTGAGATTTATCATCATTATTCTCACCATTAAGTAGTGCCATTAAAACAAGACCACTGTGTGCCTATTACTGTGACTATTGTGATGCTAGTGGGATTCAGAGTTGGGCTGTCTGAAACAAAGGTCAGGTGGCAGACGCACCCTCTGAAGTATCAGAAAAATTTGGGTCAGTCTAGAGGCCTGACAAAATGAAGTGCGCGAATTGACACTAGTTGAAAGGAATTTTACATGTTTTGGGAGTATGTAGAAAGTCACGTTTATTTCCTGATCTTTGGAAACCAGTAATGATTTGGCTAGTTTCTGAAAGAGAAAATTTATATCCTAAACTAGAATAAAAAATAATTCTGGAATTCTATTATACTGCAAGAAAGAATAGTCATATCCATTTACTTATAGTCTTACTCATTTCTAAAGGAATAATGCAAAATATCAGCCAAAAGTCATTTATTTACTATACAATTAGTTAATTTAGAAATTCAAAAATATTTATTGAATACTATGCACCTCTGTTAAATTAAAATGAATGAAGTAGATTTACGTGAATTAACTTGAGAAAATGTTAATAGTATTCTGATTTTGTTGAAAACAATTTATACAACACAAAAATAGTACAATCCTATTTTTTAAAAAGAAGATTAGATGTGTCTATGCACATATATACATTTATGTGTGTATAGTAATATGACAAAGATACTATGAAATACATAATATATAAAATACTTTTAGATGGTATACAAAATATATAAGATACATAAACGTGCTGTAAAGGTACGGTATTGTTAACAATGGCTATCTCTTGGGAATTATATTAGAGTTAAGATAGAGAAGATTCATTTTTATAATACATTTCCAAACAATAACCTCAAGATAAAATGGATGAGATTGCAGTTGACCATTATTTTACCATTTTCTATATTTTGTACATTTTTTATGATGTACATGTGCCATCTCTGAAATTAGTAGAATCATAAGCTAAGCCAAATAAAAGTATTTATTGAGAACCTATTTTTATCTTAGGCACTGAGTTTGCAAGGGACAGAAGGAGCAGGATATAAAAATGAATAAGTGTAGCACTGCCATGAAGAAATTTACTGTAGACCAACATTGGTAGTGTGGGGGAAGTGTGAATCCAAGCCTTCAAAGTAGGCATAGGAAGTTGGAACAATTTCAATATTTTGATGGACTCAGGGAAAGCTCAGAGAAGAAGCCATCTTTCTGTGGGGAAAAGTACACAAACATTTCATGCAATCAATTCTTGTATCAATAAAATGTAAAAGCTGAGGACAATTATATTAAATTATAAATCTGTGAACATTTTCTAAGGAAAACTAGAGTACTTATAAAATAAGTATGCATTCTGCTTTGATACAAATCTAGATCTTAAACTGGTGTCCCTGGATAGACCTCAGGGGTCAAGGAAACTGAAATTGTGTGCAAAATGCTTTAAATGGTGAGAAGGTAACCCATTTTCATCATATTGTCAAAGAGATCCCTAGACCAGTGTTTATCACTGTGTGGACTACTGACCACCTGCAACTGAATCTGTTATATTTACAGATTTTCTCCCACTGAATGACAATTTTTGGATATGGCACCTGGGGTTATGCAACACTAATAAACTGAAAAATCACTGATCCAGAAGCATTAAGGGCTGTACTTTCTCTAGGCCCACCTTTGAATGTTGAGTTGTTTTAATCAGGCCTCAAACCAGAATTGGAAGGGAAATAATACAAAAATTAGATGCCTGGTAAACACTATTTTAACATGGGCCAAATACTTATCCAGAAACTTTTGGCACAGGTTCTAGTTCTGTGTTACAATTTACCAAAGTAGATTGATAAAGTGAGTGGGAAGCTGGTTCCTCTTGAGAATGAAACTACAGAAATACCCCTGAGAAATAAATTTAGTATCTATAGAGTCCAAAAAGCATAGGGATTTTATATGCTGTAAACTTGGAAAGTGCAATCTATGGTTAATTTCACCCTTTCGTTAGTTTAGGAGCGCTTACCCCAGGAAGATGCTCCTATATTCCACCCATCGGTGATGTTATTTTTACTTAAAATTTTGAGGTTACCAGAACCCAGGACCAAGCCAAGTACTAGATAGTCCATTTCCTCTTTTGTCTCTCTTTTGCAATGAGAGCCATGCTTGATACTTTTCACATGAAATAAAAATATATCCGGGACATGAGTACTTCAATTACATTAATGATGCCCATATTAAGGGCTCCTACTCTTGAAGCTACTTGATTTCACTGTTAGAATGTGGATATTTTAAAAAATATATATAGAGAGAACAACAGTCTCAAGTTGCAGGAAATTATTCTGTTTTCAAGTTACTTCATAGCAGTAAAATACCTATCTTTGAATGATATACTTTCAATGCTGTAAGGATAGCATAGTGTGATTCAAATGGATGAGGTAGGTCAAGATTTTAAAGTCTAACTCCTTGCCTCAAGCAAGAATTACTCTTTCAGTAGATGACATATCTAACCTTGTCTTTCAATCTCGTAGGGAATATCTGAGTAGTCTGAGCCTTAACTCAGCAACGCCCAAGTTCTTATAACAACATGTTTAATTCCTGGCAATGCTGAGTCTTCCCTTTACTTTTTTGGTATGCGTAAGTCTTTATCATGGTGTCACAGTGCTGAGGAGAGGAAAACGCTATGCTTGATCCTACTAGAACCATGACTGTCTCCAATGAATGAATTATTTCCTCATAGTCCGAAAGTTGACCAAGATATATAGATACTTATCCAACTTGTTAAACAGTTGAACACCCTTTCGAGAGATTTTTCCAGTCTGTTTGCCTTTTTATTAAACACACTCCTATTTACCTTTTGTTGCTTCTCTTGGAATTGTAGCTGGATCATGCTGCTTCTCTTTATCTTTCTTTTTTCATCTTAGATCATTTTCCAACACCAAAAATCTATTATCAGGTGCTGGGAAATGGGAGATGCATGTGCTCCTGCTGAAGATTATGGGGAAGGAGGAAGCTGTAATAGAGGCTAAAGTACTTTCCAGTCTAGTCTTGTGAGTCCATTTCATTTAAAGTTTTTATTCCTTTTTGGATCATTAAGCTGCTGTGTCAAACATAAAAGCAACCCTGTCTACTTTGCATTTTGTGAGTGAGTTTGAGTATTAGCATACATTCTTTTGCATCTGTGCCCATCTTCTTTCGGATGATATTTTAAAATATTTTAGTTCTAAAGCTGGGAGAAATGAATACAGCTAAATATCACCCAAGGTGAAACAATATACCAAGATTTAGGGAGACAAATTTCCAGCAGAAGTCATCTGGTATTAAAGAGGATTAAATTCACACTCTTGTATGTCTTTCCTCTTTCCCTCTCTACCCATCCCAATTTTGGTTAGTTATAATATTAATATTATAACCTCAAAGCTGATGAACTTGCATTTTGTTCCATAGCCATGTTTAGTATGTGCTCATTGTATGTAATAAATAAACATTGTGTTTTATAAAACATGAACATTTTCCTTTGGATGTATTAAAGTACTGTTGCATCCTCAAACATTATTTATGTGTTGAGACTATTTTGTAGAGAACATCGGTAATTTTACAATGTCATTCAATAGAAAAATAGGATTTGATATACAGAAATTGACTTTATAAGCAACTTTTGAATGTTACCATATTTGTAAAGAAAATATTAATCCAATTTGTTAAACACAATGTCTGGATACCCAATAACCCTGTATTTGTGTTTGAAATTTTCTGTAATATTCCCATAATATATTTTTAATGGAAAAGTCAGAACATGGACTTTTTTTAAGCCCTCATAATTAAATAGTACATTTTTACTGTAAATATAGCTAGAGAATTCTGTAAAAGCATATGAACCCAAGCAAAGTCAGTTCCTGACTGGAAAAATGAACATCTGAGCATTCAAACTCAGTGGGCTTAAAATTGGCTGATTGGGATCCAAAATGTAATGTCAGTTGAGTCATCACTTCATTAAGCTGCAATGCAATCCTCTAATAATGCTCATTAATGTTGGAATGGACCTTTTAAACCACAAAGTGTTTTGTCAATATTAACTCATCTTCCTACTACCATGAAACCATAATTGAGTTAGTGCTTGTATTCCCATTTTACAGAGAAAGGGAGGGAGAGACAGTACACATCCATACAGAGTGGTTGAATAATTTGGAAGAGAGTAAAAGGTCATTAATAGCATTGAAAAGACTAATGAACAAGGTTAAAAGACCTCCATCTAGTGGCCCATTCAAACTCCCATGATATTTGAACACTGGGGAAGCTTTGTAAGTCAGGTTTCTGGGGATGTTTATCCTCTCCAGGGATATTATAGGGGATAGGGATAGAAGAACAGAGCTGAAACTAAGGCAGAGGTAGGCTCACTTGTCTGCCACTACATCCCCTTGGAAGAATGCCACATGGTAATAATACTATCTCACTCTTGTAGAGTGTAGAGCAGTTTACATCATGCTTTTATTCATAGTATATTATTTCATCCTCACAATGAATAAAGCACTTGAGTGCCTCGTAATATGGTCAGAAAGCTCAGATACAAAGCACTGAATATATACACAAAATAATTTAGAAAGAAACAAAGATTGTTGAATCAGTGATGCTGAAAAGCATCTGTCAGTTACTGGGTTCTAATCAGTCTTTTGGTGCAATATGATCATAACAGATTAAAGTGATGTGTGAATGTAGATATAACGAAAAGCATTTTCCTGCATATAGGTTGCATATCTGTTCCTGGAGAATAGTCACAAGAGTCCCCATCTAGAGTGTACCAGGTACTACTCAATTCCAGTTTCTCCTTGTTAAGGGTTAATGTCCAGGTGTGTGGATTTTGTTCATTATGCTGGATACTCAGTCTATATTTTTTTCAGAATATTAAATCTACATGTTAATTTAGCCAAATTAACCAAAACCATGATTGCATCTTAAGACAAAAAGATTTTCCAGGCTAGTCCTTCAGAAAATAACTGCAGCGTGTAATAGCATTTAGCAAATGTGTGACATATCCCCAAAGCAGGATATATGTGAAAGGGAGAACTTAGTAGAGGGTTGAAAAAGAAAGTAAACAGCTAATTTGTTTTCTTATTACAATTGCAGGCAAGACTTGAATAACTCTTCCATTTTCTTTATTTTCTTATTTTACTTTTGTATAGAGTATCAGCTGAGAGTCTTCTAACATTTGACTAAAGAAAGAGGGCTTACGGCTGAGGAGATAGGAGGTTCTTGTCTTGAAGTTTGAAACTCTTCTTTTAAAAAATGTGCAAAGCAGTGATTACTTTGGATGATTATGCTGGGGTCAGGGTTCAGTAATGCCCAGCTATCTGAATTCCATGGGTTTGAAAAACTGAAGTGGGAGATGTAGGGAAGACTGCTCAGCACTTGTTTCTCAGCTAAAAAGCAAATCTCTCTTTCTCTGTCTCTCTCTTTGCCCTTTTTCTCCTCTTTCTACACATGCACACATTCCTATGTGCCTAGGTGGATTCTCTTGTCAGAGTGAGGTATACCTTATCGGAGTGATCACTAAGTAAGAAATTCTATTTCTGTGCCAGCCCAACAATGTTCACATTGCAGTATCTCCTTTTGGACCAGACTATATCTGGGAGTCAAATCCAACAGGGATACTTGCCTTTGATTCTTTTCAAGGAATCTTGTTTGCAACACTGGAATCACACCGAGATATAATAGTTTAACTAGAAGGAAGATACACCAGCTGGATTAGGACTAGCTGGCTGGCAGACATGAATACCTCTTCTCTTCTTATGACATTAATTGGAGCCAGGGTATATTTTCAGCAGGCAAGGAAAGCACCAGAGTTTGGTGAGTGTTTTGGTTAGGGATAAAGCCATTAAGATGTCTGACTATCCCCATGCTTTGGCAACATGAACCCAACTTCCTTTTGGTAGTAAATAATATAAATAATAGCAAATACTTATATAGTTTTTACTAAAGGCCGGATACTATTTCAAGCACACCATACCTATTTTCTCATTGAATGTTTACAAAAAGTCTTTGAGGTAGGTGTCTTTATTTATCCATATTTTAGGGATAAGGAAACTGTGTCATAAAAAGCTTAAGTAACCTTAATACCGTTAAGATTGGTCCCCTACCACAATGTAATCCTCAGTGAGGTATGTTGGACTAGAGGGTAAACTCTCTTTTTCATAGACTAGAGATAGCTGGGTGCCTAAGACCAATGCAAGGCAAATGACCTCCTCTTTTGCTTTATCCACTTAAATCCAATACTAGAGCCTCAGATATTGATACTTCATGCCTAGTGTTCTGGTAAGTGCCAGGTTGAGAGATTTCACTCAGTAACACGAGCCTATAGGGAACTACTTTGCTGATTTTTGGTCCCTGGCCTGAACTGAGGTCGTCCACATTGAAAAAACTGCTATTCAAGTTCAAAGTCATATTGGTAAGCTTCCAAGGCCTCTGAGTCTGAGCTTTTGTTATTCTGTGTTTAGTTTGCTCAAGTTGATTGTGACTGCTGATAGCAAGTTGCTCCAGTCCAAACAGAATGTCTCCAGGCATTAAGGTGGTATTTTCACAAAGCATCATTGAATTCCAGAGGGATTCAGTGGACAAATGTTGCACTGATTCCATTAGTATGTACCTTCTTTGTGCACAGCCCCATAGTGCTCTGTACTTTCACGATAAGATATTCATATAGGAAGTTGCTCAGTACAACACATGCCATGGGCCGGAGAAGGAAATGACTTAAAAGGCTTTTTGGAGTCTCTTCCTCCAGTGACCTGAAAAATCCTAGTCTGTTGTCATTTGGATTTTGGTATAAAAATTATAGCTCTGGTTTGGTCTGTGATTACTATTTGTGACTTCGTCTTCCCCTGGGGCGAGCATGGAGGTGAGGCTATGCTAAAACAACAGCAACAATAAAAACTAAACTAAAACAAACAAAAGCAATCCATTTAAATACAGTATTGATCATTTAAAAGTAAATAACTTTTGGGTTTTCAAAGGTACACTGGTGGAATCATAAGTATGAGTGGTTACCTAATAATTTGTCTTCAACAAAACTAGGAAAAATAAACAGACACACACATACACAGCCCCTTTATTTCAAAAATGACAAGCACATAGATTTGAGATGGTTATTTTCAGTCTATTGAGAAGTGATTCAGTGGTTATAATGAAAATTGTCAGTGTATTGCTCCTGCTTTATTCAAGGTGAAAATATTACTTTAATCACTTTCAAGGAAATGTGATCTTTTCTGTACCCCTTCTCATTTAATGTGACTGAGAAATATAGCTTGCACTAAATTTTGCATAATGAACATGGCAACTTCATAGAAAATTAAGCGTTATGATCTTAAGTCTCCCTTAATCCATAATTCCTTTGGAAATATTTATTATACCAATGTGAATGACAAAGAACTTTGGGGTTAGGGTTCTTAATGAAAGGGTATTTGTATTTTTTTAATAAGGATTTACTGATTATGATTAACCAAGAAAAGGCAAGGACATTTCATATAGATGGCAGTTCTAACAAATACGTTTGTAAATATGGTCCTGGCCTATGGTGAGTACCCTTCGATAACAGAGTTAATAGCACTCAGTCAAGGGTGAGGGGTAATCAGAAATTGTACTCTTACTAGGTAGTTTAAAGTTTCTTGTTGTGTCAGATATTCTTTGGTTTCTCATTTTAGGGATGTGACCCAGCTGAGTCCAAACTAGTCACATGCCAAATATCCATGGCTCAGCTATGAGTGTGTCAGTAGCCACCATTTAAGAACAGAAATTAAAGACAGTTAGGTCCAGCGACAGAGCAGCAAGAATTATTTTGGGAGTTTCATTTTGTTTCTCAAAGACATCCACCATCATTAACAGAAATGAAGGAAAATATAGCAAGTTGTTATTAGAAGTTGAAGTTACGGATGAATGGGAGTAGAGCAAAGTTGGATTGTCCATGGACAGGTAGAGAGAGTCAAAATATCTGAACATTTAAAATAACAATAAAAAAGTACTTCCTGGGATACACATTAGAATCATCAGCTAATCAAATAAGAAATTTTGGGGGGGTGGGTGGGGCTTAGGGCCAGGCATTAGTACTTTTAAAGCTCTTCATACCTACTTTAATGGTGAGTCAGGACTGAGAAACTCTATTATAGAACAATGCTTATCAAACTTTAATGTGCATGTGAATCACCTGGGAATTGTGTTAAAATGCAAATTTTGATTGAGTAGGCCTGAGATGAGGCCAGAGATTCTGCAATTTCTAACAAGCTCTCAGGTGATGGTGATGGTGATGGTGTGGGTTGCATGTGAAATGGGAAGTGAAGAAGGAAGAAGGGATATTTCACGTGTGTAGGAGACAAGGGAAGGATGTTCAATGAATCCAATGGCGCTCTTTTGGGTTCATTTTGAATGTGAACTGGAGACAGGAGAAGGCCGTTATGACTTTGTTACATTTCAGCTTGAGCTTAAACTGCTAGTGCATGCAAAGGGGCTATTAAATTCTTGAGCAGCTGTTTCAAACTGCTGTGTATTAGAAAGTCCTCTGCAGTCAGAGCTCCACAGGATTCCTTCCTGAAATAAATTTTCAACCTTTCATTATCACAAAAATAGCAAATGATCACCACCAGAACACGTGAACATCTGGTTCTCTCAAGGCCAGAAACATATCTATCTTAAAGTCACTCACCACTAATTTTTTACTGGTTTCTTACATTTGCTATAAAAATGAAGGGAAAAAGAGATGCTCTGCAAAACAAAAAGAAAACTTTTTTAACAAGGTATCCAAATTTAATACAAAACATACCTCTGAAAAGTGACAGTCCCTGGCACTCATCCCCCTCGCTCTGCAACTTAGGTGAATGGCTTAAACTACTCTCTGAAAAAAAAAAGAAAGGAGAGAGAAGATATTTTTGGTGTTAGGTCATAAATGTGCAAACTTATTAATATTTTATAGAAACTGTTTATAGCCCTTGTCTCTGGGGACAGGACTAAAACCTGCATTATTGGCTAGACATGTTCTATCCCTTCTTTACTGTATGGAGATATATTTTGGGAAACATGGTTCGGCTATCAGTCAGGGTCTTTTTGAGCTATGTGCCTACTTGGCTCAGTAGTATAGTCCATCAAACACAGAGCCATGGCTTCGTGTACACCACATTGCTGATACCTAAGCATGTTCTAAGAGTCTGCTTGCTGGTTCAGGATCTCTCAGCATGCATTCGAACAGTCTGACTAAAGAAAAGGAGAAGGACAGTTTCTAAGAGTAAAATTTGATTATTTTATGATTTCACCTGACCATAAACCTCTTTTTCAGCAAGTAAACTATCAGCAGCTATGGTTCTTATCCATTGAAATACACTATTTATATCTCTCTACTGAACATCTATCAGATGTAAATGAGACAATGACTGTGAATTGCCTAGACCTATGCCTAGCACATACTAGGTAAAAAGTATTAGACCCTATTCATTACCCTTGAGATCAAAGCCTAGCCTTGCTTCTAATTATTAGCACTATTTTTTGAAAAATTACTTATTTTAGCCTAAATATTCTTACCTATAAAATAAGGATATACTAATTATACTTTACAGCGTTTTTGTAAAAATTAGATTAAAGAAAACAATTTGGGGTTAAGTGCAGGGTATAGTACCTAACTCATAGAAGGAATATAATGAATTGCAACAATCAACATCATCATCATTATTTCACATTAGTGAAACTAAAATTTGGAGAATCGCATTCTATTTGGGCTTTATATCAACAACTTACATTCACAGTTTATGTAATTTTTTTTTAAAGATTTTATTTTTTTCCATTTTCTCCTCAAAGCCCCCCAGTACATAGATGTATATTCTTTGTTGTGAGTCCTTCTAGTTGTGGCATGTGGGACGCTGCCTCAGCGTGGTTTGATGAGCAGTGCCATGTCCGCGCCCAGGATTCGAACCAACGAAACACTGGGCCGCCTGCAGTGGAGAGTGCAAATTTAACTACTCAGCCACGGGACCACTAATTGTCACTTCACAAAATATATACATCCACAGTATCTTTGGATTAAGGTTCTAGCCATTGTTTTCAGTGTGATGTATTTTGCAGTTCTGCCCCTTTCATTTGTATTCCTCCTGATCCCTTAGCCAGAAAGCAGCAGAACTGGAAAGACCATTTGAGCGTGAAACAATTGGAATAGAACAGTCCTTTTTTGAGAAAGAAATTTTGTTTGTGTATATTGGTGTACCCTTAAAACCTTCCTTTGTTCGGAGTGTTTACAGTTGATCCATTTCTGTTCACTTTAGGGCAGCTGCCTACCATCTCTCTCTGACTCCAATAAATGTGCCCATGTCCAACCCAGAGGAGATATGTAGCCATGAGCATTATTTTAATATTGAACTTGGCTAGGCTCCAGGTTAATTATAGTGATAATCCTACCTGGTTTTCAGTTTCAGGAGGAGGTATAGTATAGCAGTTTACGGTAGGCTCTGACGTCAGACTGCCAGGGTGCAGAATTCCAGATCTGCATTTGCTACCTGGGTGACCAAAGGCGAGTAATCTAACCTCTAATTGCCATTGTTCCCTCAAATGTAAAATGATTGTGATAGTAGTACTTACCACTTAGTATTGTTGTGAGGATTAAATGAATCATTATGTGTATAGTGCTTAATTTATGGTGAGTATTCAATACATTTCAGTTGTGATGATGACAATGACAATAATCAAATAACTGAAGGGGCTCAGAAGAAGCCAAAGGTTTTCTTTAGCATATTGAGTTTTTATAGTTCTATAAAAGGCGCTCATGGCTTCTGCTGTCCAAATCTTTTTGGTTTGGGATTTGACACTTTTATTTTAGGGCAATACTCTGTCCTTCAGTTTCCCTAAAAGACATAGTGGCCTTTTTAATTCAGGGCTCTAGTTCCTTGACAATCAGTGCATTCCAGGCCAGGATACTGCCTGTGTAACAGAACATTGTGACAAATCCCAGTACTTCGTTGCCAATGGGAATTGCTGTCTGGTTCGTGAGAATATGGCCTTTGTTGGCCTTTTCTCCTTTCCTAGCACTCATGGGAATATATGAAATATGAAAGAGGCTGTCTTACTACAGAGTTAACTTTTAAAAAAGAATGTAATTAGCACGTTTAAAAAAATCCATTTAGCTAGTATTTTCATACAGAAACTAATATTCCTCCAGCTTACAAAATGAACGTGGAGGTATACCTCACTTACGAGACAGAAGTAAGACAGCTTGTCTGACACAGAGACAGACTTATGGACCATCCTGCTTATTCCCACAGGCAACTCTCAGTATAACTCAGTTATTACAGGTCCATAGCAAAGTCTAGGAGCTTGGGTAGTGTTTGGAGTCAGATGCACCTGGGTTTGAATGCTGCCTCTGTCACTTAGTTGCATGGTCTTAGTTTAGTTAACCTTCTTAAACCTCACTTTCTGATCTTTACACTGGGAAGTAACTGGGACAATCCATGTAATGTACTTAAGATGTGCTATATAATACATACTCAGTAAATGGTTGCTGTTTTTTATTATAATCTTCATGTGCTTGGCTTTCTGGACAGTTTCTCTACTACACACTCCTTAACAACAACAAGAAAAAACATAGAGTTAGATTCATTGCTTTTCTTCATTTAATATCATTTACTTCCTCTCTTTTTTAATTTTTCCTCTGAGACGGCCAGTGAGTTACGCCTACCCTCATTCTGTGGTGTTTTCTCTTTTTGCAGTTTAGTTACAAGTAATGGAAAAACAGAATCTGGCACAGTGCCTGGCATGTATATATATCAACATTGCAAAATAATATTTATTGTTATAACTGTTATTACCAGTTTTATTATTTGATGAGCAAAATTCATTTTATTTTTCAGAAAATCTATAAACATCTTACAACACCCTCTGGAATGATTCTTGCTTTTGTATCAAACACAGCTATATGTACAACATAGATTCAGACTGGATTCAGACTACACTGGAGCCTTACCTGGTTTTACACTTTAAACCTGAAGAAGCAAAAATGATCACGTCATTATGTAGAAGGCCTAGAATGTTAGTTACTTTAGGGCAATAGATCATCAATTATTCCCTTTATCTGATTTTTAGCAAAGACCACATCTACAGCTCAATGCAGGGCCCCAAAGCCCTACCGTGATTCCATGAGATCAGTGGAAAGTACGTTTTGAAGTACTGGTTCAGGGAGACTCAGAACAGAATGTTTTATACCTTCGCCTCATTCACTTTCATGCTGAAAATGTAGGCAGGTAAACGTCAGCTGAGTAAAACTGAACAGGACCTGATATTAATCTCTCAGGAGTTTGAAGAGAACATGCTCCTTATCACTTGCATGTCTTTCTAATCTATATAGAAAGGACATACTAATCATGAATAAATGATGTAAATATTTATCAGAAAGACCATTAATATGATATTACAAATACAAACCAGCCATAGTTTTTGCATCGATTTAATTTTGCTTTGGGTATTTTCAATTAATAGAGTACAGCAGTCAACTGAATTACTTATCTGCATGGCTCATATGTACCCACATTCAGGCTCTGCCACTAGGTGCCATCTTGCCTGTAGCATCTCTACTGCCTTCAAAGGAACCTCCAACGTGGCAAAGATCTTTTAAAGACTGATGTAAGTACCTCCCAAAAGGCCCAGTGCCTTTGCCCTTAGCTAGCTGCACCTGCAGGGCCCTGCATCTCCTGCTGGCTGTAAACACTCATCTGAAAACCCCTGCCTAACTCCACATGGCGGAAGTATAAAATAGGACAGAAAGCAAATAGCCACAGTTCCAGTTTCAGAGCTTATCTAGGTCTTCTGCTCTTACCAGTTCTCTGAACTATGGTTCTTAATTTGTCATACTATAATTAAATTCCTCCTCTCAATATTTTGTTTTTGCAGACTTCCACTACCAGCCACATGGCAGAGGTGGCCCTGCACCAAAGAAAGGGGTCCATGACTAAGGACATCACAGAGATTCATTGTGGGCTTTACAAAATCCAGTGAAATCAGCCATTAAATAGGTTTCATGTCAAACAGAGGCAAAGGTCTAGCCCTTCTTGGAAGTTCATATATGGCTCTCTCCCTCTCCTAGGCAGTAATTGTTGTTCAAGGGCATGATGAATCCATATTATATCTAGAAAATCCTTTATATTTAGGAGATCTGGAAGTACCTCTATCAATCTGGGCGGATCTCTAATATCCCACCAACTGGGAAAACTGTTGTCTCTAAGACTGACCCTGAGAAACTTAGCATCAAGTCTCTACTCCTGCATCTTTCAGGTCTACCTTAATAACTAGAGCCCAAAAAGAATGCCTACAGGGCTCCACCATTCCCATAGGCTGTAAACACAGAGCAGTGAGGAGCAATGACATCATAAAGAATATAAGAATGATTAAATACTAAACAACCAATGTATTAGGATCATAATTTATCTCCATAGTTATGTGTTTGCTAGTGCCATTTTCCTTAATGTATCTGTTTTTCTGTACTCTAGAAGTTACGTGCCTATACCTATTATTAAACTCTTGCTGCCCCAAATCACATCACTGGACTTAACCTCTTGTCTGACTAGACCTGTGTATGTTACCTAATTCTTTGAGCTTTGACTAGTTGGTTTCCCTTATAATAAGATCTATCCTGCTGCTGTTCACACAAATTCTAGTTGTCACTCAGAAATACTTGTTTGTTGTCTATTTATTAAAATTATTGTAGAAAAATGAAATAATGTGCCTTTCAGTTACCAAAGACTTAAGGAATAATATTAGCATTATTGGTAGCAGCAATTAATAATCACTTAAAAATTCTTGAATTCAGTATGGAAATTATATTCATGACAGTTTTATAGCTAGTGAGATCTGTTAAGTGTATAAAGTGTAAATGTAGTGACTTGATTTTAAATTTAAGTTTAATAGAGTAAATAAGAATTCCCAAGGATATTAAGCAACTGTGGTGAATTTTAATATTCAATATATAATCTAAACAACTATGCAATTTATCATTCCTTGAGTAGGGTCCATGCTTTATTCGTCTCTGTATCTACCATAGCTCGTACAAGGTACTCAGTAGATGTCAGTTGAAGAATCAGTGAACAAACAATAGAACTAACAGAAGGATATTTCCAGTTGGTAGACTTATTGTGGGGTATTCCATAAGACACTTAAATGCACATAGACGCATATAATGTTCCTCAAAGTGAATATTAGGCTGTGAACATGTAGTCCACACTCTATTTTCAAGCAAGCGCACTTTCTTTCTAATGGGAAAGCAATTCTAAAATTATAATGGAAGTCAATAAGCAAATATGATCCCATACACACATTCACTTTCTAAGACTCTGTTTTTCAAAACTGCATTGGATGCATAACTTGAGGTCAAAATGTAAGACAATATAGTATATAGATGATGTCATCATGCAAAAAACTTGTTGACTGTTCAGGGGAAAAATTGTTCTGTCCTCTCAGTGATGCCAACTGAAAAAACATCAATAGCTGTAGGACTCAATCACAACATTTATGTACGTGACTTCTTCTGTACTATGACATAATGCTCCAGGAGAATTATTAAATTAATTTTCTGTGTATTTTATTCTTGATTTTATTTGAAAGTCTCTTCAATGCCAATCTTGCATAAAAGTATAAACTACAAGAACCAGTTGACATATGCAAATATACAACAACTTTTGGATACTGATCTAGGAAGTTATGTTTCTGGTCCAAGGTATGTTATCTTCTTACTTCATTGGTTAGGAAAAGAGCTAGACAGTGTACCCACCTCCTTCTCATGTAAAAATAGTTTCATCCTAATTAGCTTTTCATTTCTTCTCTTGTTCAGATATAGATTTTATGGTCCTCATAATCATCAGGATAGGCTAGGAGATTATATTACGGGAACGAACAACCTCAATGTTTCATTGGCTTAAAACATCAAGGTTTATTTCTCTCTTTCCCAGGCTACTGCAGTCCCTACAATCCAGGACATTGCCAATCACTGTGGCAGAGCAAGGGAGAGAAGTCAATAAATTGCACACTGACTTTTAAAGCTTCCATCTGAAAATGACATGAGCCACTTTTGCTCATATTTCAATGACCAAAAAAGTCACATGGCTACATCTAATTCCAAGGAGACAGAGTGGTACAATTCTACCATTTGTCCAGAGGGAGAACCAGAAGTTGTTGATGAAAAGCACTAATGCCTAATAAAGTTCTCTTTGCATAACCCTCCTATGTTAGGCTGGAAACCCATAATGTTTCTCAAATTATCTGTATTTAATTAAAATGACATATTTTTTAAGTGCTGATCATGCTCAAAGGTCAATGTTAAGTCATGTTGTACTGTTCAACATTTCATACTATTATCTGATTTTTGGTAGATTCTACTATGAGGGTGATTTATCAAGTAACTTCTGTTAAGCTTTTTTTAGTTCTCATTCCAACCTCCTCCCGCCCCCTCTTGCAATCAGCCATCTGCTTTTAAGTGATAACATCAAGGGCTCAATTTCAAAATTAGGTGCCTAATTAGATCGCTAATCCGCTGGGTAGGGACTGCTTCAAACTGCTTCAGAGTGTATAGAGTGCCTCAAAAAAGTAGTTTCCACTGCTTTTGTTATTTACCAAATCCTCAATTTGATGACCCAAATATGGAGTTAACTGTCTATGTACCTCAGTACCTAAGTGAGGGCTCCAAAGTGGACTATGAGTGTCTAGAGGAGAATGCACTAGAGATTGGCTATACTGAATAAAATACCCAAACTTTAAGTATCTCACACTGATGTATATATCTGTATAGGTATTTAATACCATTTGATTGAGCATCCTCTTTGACAGATTTTTGCTAACTTTGAGTCTCTCCAGGCAATGAGCCCTCCTCAAAGGGGTTGAAAAGTGTTTATTGGAATACCTCTTTGTTATAAATAAATTCAATCTGCAGTTTAAGACTGTAATAGGTCCTGATACCACCAAATATAAGCTCAAGCACTCCTTTATTATGAACCCCAAAACCTAAGAGAAATTGCTATGAAAATGAGAAGGATAACGTGATCCATACTTTCTTAATTTCAATTTCTGAATGAGATAATCAATATCCTGCATTATTACATTTCTGGACATAGTTGTAGGATCATCCTTCCCAGCTTCTCCAGCAACTGTATTTCTCTAAAACCGTATGGAAAAGATTTAGTTCAAGAATTTAAAATATGACACTTGGTTGTTGGCTCATCTGTATAAAAATGGTAGAGAAGTATAAGTATATCTTTGAAATTAGACTGGTTCTCCATTAGTGAAAGCTCTACAAATTTCTCTGCATATCCATGCCTTTTGTACATTTCCCTGTAGTTGGTCAAATGCAAACTTTGTTGAATTTATATTTTTTCCCATGGAGTCTCTGCTTAGTAAAACTTATTAAAACTTTTCTAATCTGTCAGCTAAAAGGAGAGAGATTGGGTTTTTCAGTATCTTGATTAGATTCCCATCCCTCCTTCTTTGATCTTGAGATACAGTTATGATGAACAGGGTGAGCATATGCATGTGAGTGTGTGTTTTAATTTCTATTATATTAAGAGGAAGAATGATTCTTCAGAGACCGTTTAGCTGAAGAAAAGCTGAACTGAGATCATCCAAGCACCACAGAGCTGCCATCCTCTCCGGATAAAGCGTCAGCATTTTTGGCCTCTGTTAATGGTAAGCTTGATGTACATTACAGTAACTGTTGCCTGAATGTGTTACCATGGACACAGATATCAACATATATTCAGGAAGAGTTATGCATTGAAAGAAAAAATGGGAGAACATAAAGTATCCATCACTGGGTCTTACAAAGAAGAAAAATATAAAGACCTTCTGGTCATATTATCATACATATTTCGAAAAGTTGTGTAACACTTTTTACTATCATTTATTGAGTGATTGATATATGTCAGGATTGAGCTAAACATTTTTCAGACATTATATGACTTAATCCTCATAACAATCTTTTGAAATAGATGCCATTATTATTCCCATTTTTTGGATGAAGGAATTGAAGCTCAAGGAAATGAATTAACTTACCCAAGATTATTCAGCCAGTAAGTGGTGTAAGCGGCATTCAACTCTAGTCTGTTTCATCCCACAGTTGTGCTCTAAACCTCTCTAATATATTGTTGCAGGCTTACAATACAGAGTAAACTCTAATTTCTGGTTGGAAGTAAGAACTCAAAAAGAACAGTGCCTGACACATAGTAGGTGCTTAAAAACTATTTATTAAATTACTTAATGTGAGTTTAATTTTCCTAAGTGTGGTAGACAGAATTCCCAGATGGTCCCCAAATTTGCCACATACTCCCAATGGACACATCCTGTACAGTACCTGGGACTGTGGATATTATGGATCTTACTCCCATGGTTAGGTTATGCTATATGGCACAATTGACCTTGAGATAGGGAAATTACTTGAGTGAGACAGCCTACTCACATGAACCCTTTAAAAGCAGACAGTGTAGAAGATGTCACAATTTTGAAGCATGAGAAGGCTTTTACATGTTGTTGCTAGTTGAATATGGAGAGGAACATATTACAAGAAAGATGAGTAGCCTTTAGTAGCTGAGAGTTGTCCCCAGCCTAACAACCAGTAAGGAAATGGGAACCTCAGTCCTATAACCACAAGGAACTGAATTATGCAAACAACAAGAATGAGTTTGGAAGGGAATTTTTTTCCCCAGAGCCTCCAGATAAGAAATCAGCTCAACCGTTACCTTGATTTCAGCCTTGTGAGACCCTGAGAGAGAACCCAGTCAGGTAATGACAGACTTCTGACTTACAGAATTATGAACTAATAAATGAGTGTTGTTTTAAGCCGCTGTTTGTGGTAATTTGTTACACAGCAATACAAAACTAATACACTGTTATAATATTAAGTAACTATACTGCATATAGTCCTTATTTTATTATGAGTTTTTGTTTTTAAGGATTGTCAGTTGGCTTTCTCTGTGAAATGACTGAACCGGCGTTTTAAAATTTCATGCAGAGGGAATATTACAGTCTACAGAGAGATTTTATTGCCAATCTATATACATTTGTGAAAATAACCCAATACTTCTAAGATCAGTAATAAAGTGAAAGAATCACATACTTTTTTCACTTTAAACTCACCAAATTTCACTAACCAGTATATTTTCTCTGTCCTCTCTTTATAGCCAACATACAATGCTCTTAATCATTCTGGTCCTGCATATTTTAGATAGGCCTTCGAAAAGTTACAATCTCCATGTCCAGCTATAACATTATTAACTGAATGTTTGGTAGCTATTACTGAGATGTGTGATATAAAGCTTAAGAGCTACCTAGAACTATAATTATGGCTAAGAATCCAATCTGCATGACAACTCTACCATGTTTCAGGAGTTATGGAAAAATAATTTATGATATCAAATTGGAAAATTTGCGCTTTTACTGATAGAATTAAGAATTTTTTAACCTGTGGTAAAGGGGCACATGGGGATTTCAATAGTGACAGAAAGCAATAAATGTATCAGAAATGGTGGGGAAGTTGGCAAAACTGATTCAGCTTTTGACTTATGCTTCAACGTGATCTGATCTAAAGTTTGGATTGCAGAAATGTCATTCCAAGTGATAGTGTCAGAGGTTGAGCAAATACAGCTTTGTTTTTATCCTAATGGGAAATTCCTGGGCTAAGAGCTAGGAAGAAAATCCTCTTTTAACTTGTAAACTGAGCAAATTTGATCTGGAAATCATTGAAAGAGAATAAATATGGAGCCCCAGGATGCCATTTTTATAAGTTATTTTTCTCCCCATAAAAACACTTTGAGTGCACAAGCTGGCAGCTTTATTGAATACCATACCTGCAGTTTGGTTGAAACACTACTTGCAACACTATCAACTCCCACTGGATTTCTCCCACAAGCACCAGGATCACTAAAAGCCTGGAATGGATTCCTGTTATTGTAGACGGAAGTCTTGACTCCAAATAGAAAGTAAACACAACTGAGATAATGCAGTAGCATGAGTTGACTTGTTGCACAAACTGGATGTTAGGAAAATATGAAAATGCCTATTTGCAGTATTCCTTAGTTTTACCCAGAAAACAAATTATTATCTTTTCCTCTGGGAAGTTCATTATTTTTTAATCATTATGCACTATATTAGTCAGGATTTCCCAATTTTTAAGCCGAACCAGAAGATAGTACAGTTGGGTCATGTGATCTATATTTTGCAGCCTAAAGGTCACCACATGATTTCAGCCAAATAAATTATTCAGTAAACAGTTTGAGGCTCTCTGAGAATTCTCAGCTTCTGCTTCTCCTTTACTGACCTATGGCTTCTGACCTGCATTACTCAAAGCTTCAAAACAAGAGGAAGCCTTAATTTTCTGTGGGAACATTTTCCTACTTATACAATCACCAGAAAGGACTGGGTAATAGCTATGTTGTAAAGAATTTACAGGTGATGATTATGTAGTGTCTTGAGGGAGGATTTCCCTGTGCTACAGTCATGAAAGTAAAGAAAGATAGGTATATGCAGAGAAGAGGTAAAATGTCATTGCACTCTGATACCTTTTTGGTTTATTTCGTTTAACTATTTTCTTAGATAATTGTGATCTGAAATTAATCATATCATTCTAAGTCTTATGTAAATGAACAGGCCAATTCAACTAGGAAAGCTCAAAAGAGGTATTTGAAAGTAATTCTTCAATAGATTTAGAAAAGGAGATGATTGAAACAAGAGAAGGCAAACTGTGGTCCTAAACCCAATTCATTGCTTAAAATGAGAGGAGTATTTGGCTTGCTCTTGTTGAGCTTATCTTCCCTTCATGTAAGGTCATTAAGTATCCCCCTGAAAAAGGGATTAATGAACTACAGCCTGTGGGCAAAATTTGTGCCACTATCTGTTTTTTTGAACAATTTTTTTGGGGGGGAATGCAGTTACAACCATTGATTTATATTCTATGGCTGCTTTTGCACCACAACGGCAGAGTTGAGATAGCTTCAACTGTATTGTCTTCAAGTCTAAAATATTTCTTTCTGACACCTTACAGAAGAAAATTGCTGATTCCTGTCTTAAAAAGTTAGCATTTCCCTATTTTCACCCCCATCAGCTTCTCTAGGACCAATTACATCCAGAAGATAATGCGTATAAGTAGCTGTTTATTCAGTACTCTGAGACTTAGTGTCAGATTACCCCTACCGCAGGTGAAGTTCCTCCACTATGACCAATTTCTTAAGTATATAACTTACTTTTGTTACTTGTGCTTGAATCATTTGGTTTTATAACCTACCTAGTACTCCAGGATCTCAGTCTTACCTTTGCTTTGGTTTGCATCTGTCTGTCCCAACTCCTATTACTGAACCCCAGCACAGTGACTGTAGCTCTACTGCCCATTGGATAACTTCCATCCTGCCTCTTGCTTACCTAGACTTTGAGTATCACTACCCCATGGCTGTTATCCATCTATTAGTTGAGGAATATGACCACCTGTATGCTTCCCTGGGTTTCAAAATGCAGCTATCATTCACTTTGAATGCTGAGCATTGGATTATGAGTTGGATTCTCAGCACCATTGACTGCGTGGGTCCAAATGAGTGTTTCTCATTCAGGTGTAAGGTTCTACTTTCAGATCCCAGTCTTCCAAGTTTTCTTCATCCTATCACAGGTAAGTAGCAATGCTAAAGTAATAAAAACTTATAAATGTTGGGTTAGCAACTTCATTGGGGATAGAATAAAGATGGTTTTGCCACAAGCACAGACATCTAAAGAAAATGCCTAGAGTGAACAAAATAGTTTCATGCCTTCTGAAAAGAAGTGGAATAGTATCCAGTCTCATTTTTTATCATTTCAACATTAACACTAAGTATCCAATGTGAGAAGTGGTTATTTATAGTAGAGGGAGACATAAACAATTTAAAATAATTTAGTAGAGAGCCTTGGGCCTCAAAGCGAAAAATGTAGTTTTAAGCTACAGAGAATGAGTGGTCTCTGGTGGGAGTGATGGACTTGGTAAAAGAGATTGGATTGGAGAGCATAAGGATTGCTTCCTGTACACCAATAGAGGAGAAAATCTCACTAAAAGGCAAGGGAAAGAAAATTCCTCACAAGCTGATTAAAACGACTATGTCTGCCAATTTTTGCTGAGATATAAGCATGCCCAACTGACTAGTCAAAATCCCAGTTGGTGCGTGAGTATATATAGACTCTATACTACGTATATATTGCAAGAGATAAGGCTCTCCTTGAGTGTCAATAGTGATTCAATCTGTTTTTTCAACAAGGAAGCTCATGATTGAGGATGGTTGATGAACTTTTTCAACTGGAAGTAGCGATCTTTGCACTTTAACCTTGTAGAACAGTACATCATCACAGGAGAAACTGGTATCAATCAGCCCTAGTGTTTCGATGGCATTCATATGGGAAATTTAGCTTTTTCCTGATTTACAGAGAGAAAGAGAGAGCCAGAGAGAGACAGAGAAAGAAGGAAAAAGAGAAACATTCCCATTGTCTCCTGAAATTCAGTATTTTCACCAAGAATATTTGTGCTATGTGAGAATATCTGACATAATCCATTTGTTTAGCTCATCACGCATTATTGCACTGCATATTTTGCATTGCATATATTTCTTAAAGTCAGTCTCTATAAATAAAGTCCACCTTGGTATTGATTTATGGGGAAAATATTCATGATTATGGTATCAGACTATGAAATCTGGTGTCGGAGGCAGCTTCCTTTACTCAACTTGAATGTGAAATATGCCACAGAGGAAACTGCAAGTCTTGATGACACATCTCCTATGGAGTTGAGGCAAAAACTTACTCTGAAGGAGCTGGCTGGATGGGCCCAAATAAGCAGCTTTTGAGAACTTTTCTCTAAGTAGTCCCTCATGTTAATTCAGATATCATTTCAAAACCTAAAAAGCCACTCGGTATACAGCCTGACCTTCCAAGTAATCTTCAGCAAGAAACCCTGGAGCAAAAGTCTTGGATAATAATAGCAAGAGCTCGGCAGAAGGCAAAATGGAAGAAATGAGACACACACATACACAAAGGAGGTATGTGTGAAAATTCTTCTGTTGACTGCTTACGTGAAACCTACTTTTAGCTACTGGCATCAAATTTCATATGCCTAAAAATAAAATCAGCATCTTTTCCAAAATTACCTACCATTTTCTACCTTTTTATAAATGATGCAATCAAGCTAAGAACCCCAGAGTCACCTTGAAAGTTTTCATCTCTTTCAACCTTCCAATCTAATCTTTAAAGAAGTGCTGTTGATTCTTCCACTAAATATAGACTTGTCCCATCACTGTATTTCCCTTGACATGATCCTGGTCTTAGGACTCATTATCTTCAACCTGAATTTCTACAATAGTTTCTTTTTCCAAACTCAAACTCCAGGAACCACTGCCTGTCATCTATTCCCCTCTGTGTATTCATTGCCAGAACAATCTTGCTACAAAACACAACAATGCATTATGTTGCTTTCATGCTTAAGAATCTACAATGGCCGCCTAGTGCCTACAATATCAAGTTTCATCTCTGTTCTTTACACTATAGCTCCAGTTTATCTATCCAGCTACTCTTTCCTCTACAGTACAAGCCATTCACTCTAGCTGGGGCAACATTTACACTACTGCACACTGTGTGACATATTAATTCCCATTACCAAAACCAGTAACATTTTAACATTTGTTGAGAACTTATCATATGGCAACCATGAAACTAAGTTCTTCTCACAAATTTTCTCTAATGTTCACAAAATCCACGCTAAGTAAGGATTGTCATCTCTGTGTTTATAGCTGAAGAACCTAAATATTAGCTGGTTAATTAATGTGCTCAGGGTTAACCAAATAGTGGCAGAGTGAAGATTAAAGTACACTTTGATTTGATCCCAAAGCCTGTACTCTTTCCTTTCTGTGACACTAAAGCCTGTGGTCATGGGTTCACTTTCTCCCAGTAACATTCTAATCTTTCCTACCCTTCCTTGTACCTACCGAAATGTGTACTTCCTGTCACTACCTATCTCTCCTCCCACCAAGGGTTACCACTAACTTGACTTCTAATACCATATATTAGTTTTTTAAAACTTTGTATATATAAAATAGTACATTGTGTATTCTTTTGTGCCTGAATTCTCTTTTTTTAAGATTTTATTTTTCCTTTTTCTACCCAAGGCCCCCCTCCATACATAGTTATGTATCTTTAGTTGTGGGTCCTTCCAGTTGTGGCATGTGGGATGCTGCCTCAGCATGACCTGATGAGCGGTGCCATGTCTGTGCCCAGGATTACAACCGGCGAAAACCTAGGCCACTGAAGCGGAGCACAAGAACTTAACCACTCAGCCACGGGGTCAGCCCCTGAATGCTTTTATGCAAGATTATGTTTGTAAGATTCAACCATATTGTTGTGTGTAGTTATAATTTTTTCATTCTTCTTGCTTTGTATAGTATGGCTTTTTGTGAAAATACTATAATTTATCTAACATTTGTTTATTATGAATAATGTTGATAAAGATAAGTTTCAAGAGCTACTGGAACTCTCATAAACTGCTTGTGGGAAGGTAAATTGGTACAAACACTTTGGAAAACAGTTTGGCAGTTTATCCTAAAGTGAACATGTACATACCTTTCGAGACAAGCAATTCCAATACTAAGAATATATCCAACAGCTAAATTATACATTTCCACCAAATGACAGGAATAAGAATGTTCATAGGAGCACCATTTATTGTTTTTTTCAATTTAGCCATTCTACAGGGTATGTAGTGGTATCAAGTTTTGGTTTTAATCTGAATTTATCTTGATGAAAAATGAACTTTGACAGTTATTGCAAATTTGGATATCATTTTTGTAAGGTACTTAAGGCTTTTGCCCATTTGAAAAATTGCGCTATCTCTCTTTTCTTATTCATTTGAAACAGTTTTTTTATATACATTCTGGATCTAAATATGTTTTGGAGGAGATTTATGTTTTGGGAATACCTGCTCACACTTTGTGGGGTACTTTTTCACTCTTATTGGTATCCTTTGATGAATAGAAGTCCTAAATCATAGTGTATCCCAATTTACCAATTTTTCTTTATAATTGGCAGTTTTAGTTTTTTGTATGAAAACATGTGCATACTGTAAGGTCATAAAGATATTCTTATATACTTTCCTGTAAAAGTTCTATGGTTTTATTTGTCATATTTAGATCTTCTGTTTATCTGGTCTTTTTTCTTTATGATTATATATAGGAGCAAAAATTCATTTTTCCCACACTGCATAGCAAATTGGCCCAACATAACTTACTGAAAGATCATACTTGTGTAGTTTCAACTTCATCATACACCAGGTAATTGATATAGGTTCTGTCTGTTTCTGGACCCTTCTATATTGTCCATTGGTCTATTTGTTGGATTTTGTGTCAGTATTACACTTTCTTAAGTTCTATCAGAGGTCATAACTCTGGCATTATAAGCCCTCCAGCATTGTTTTTCTTCCATATTGCATTGACTATTCTCTGCCATTTGCATCTCTATATAAATTTTAGAATCAGCTAATCATACTCAAGAAAAAACCTGTTGAGATTTTGATTGGTTTGCTTTGAATCTATAGATCAATTATTGGAGAACTGACATCTTAATATGAAGTCCTCTACTCAATGGCCATGAATTTATTCAGGTTGTTATCAATTTTTCTCAGTGGTATTTTGTACTTTTTTGTTAGAAGTCTTTCATAGCTTTCTTTAAAAGTATTTCCTAGATACTTAATATTTTAATGACATTTTAAATGGTTAAAACATAATTTCCTAATTTTGTCAGTATATTGAAAAATTGATTTTATATTGATCTTGTATGTACTGACCTTGTTAGATTCCTTTATTAATTCTAAGAGTTTCTAGACCTTTTTAGATTTTTCAGTTTGTGTGAAAAGGATTGGCCCTGAGCTAACATTCCTTACCAATCTTCCTCTTTTTGCTTGAGGAAGATGGTCCCTGAGCTAACATCTGTACCAATCTTCTACTTTGTATATAGTATGCAGCCACAGCATGGCTTAACCACTACATCACTGGGCTGGCCCCTAGATTTTTAAAGATTTTATATACACACTGACAAGTCCTATATGAATGATTGTTTTACTTTTCCAATGTCTTATCTCATTGACTAGAACCTCCGTTAAATAATAAATAGAAGTGGTAATGATGAACATCCTTGATTAATGGTAACCTAAGGGGATAAGTGTTCCATATTTCACTATTAAACTTAACATTTTCTATAAATTTTAGTGGACATTACCTAGCACATTAAAGAAGCGCACTTCTTTTCCTAATTTTCTAAGAGATTTACCAAAAATGGGTGTTCAATATTATCAAATATTTTGTCTGTCTCTATGGAGATGATCCTATGTTTTTCCCCTTTATTATGTTAATATGGAGAATTATACTGATTGATATTCAAATGTTAAATCAACCTTGCATTCCTTGAATAAACTCTACTTGGTTCTGATGCATTATGCCTTTTATGCATCACTGGGTTATATTTGTTAATATTTGTTGAAGAACTTTTGCGTCTGAGTTTATATGGCCTATGATCTTCCTTTCTTGCAATGTCCTTGTCAGGTATTCATATTCTGGTTATGCTAGACTTATATAAAGTGTTGGAAAGTGTTTCCTTTTTTTCTATTCTCTAGAAGAATTTGTGTAAAATTGGTATTATTTCTTCCTTAGATATATGGAAGAATTCACCAGTGAAACCATCCAGGATTAGAATTTTCTTTGTGGAAGGTTTTTAATTACAGAAAAAATTTTTAATAAATTATCTTACTATTCAGATTTTCTATTTCTTTTTGTATCAATTTTTGCAAATTATGTCTTTCAAGGAACTTGTCTATTTCATTTAATATGTTGACTTTATTGTCATAAAGTTGTTTATAATATGCTCTTATTAACCTTTAGTGTATGCAGGGTCTTAAAATAACTTCTCTTTCATTCCCTATATTGGTATTTTTGCTTTCTCTATTTCTTGATTAATCTTGCTATAAGTTTATTGATTTTATTAATATTACAAAAAATAAATGTGTGACTGTGTTGAACTTTCTTCATTATATATGTTTTCTAGTTCTGCTATTAATTTTATGTTTCCCTTACATTTCATTTGCTTTACTTTTTCTATATTTTTGAGTTAGAAACAGAGATCATTGACCTTTAACTTTTATTCTCTTTCTTCTAATATATGCATTTAAAACTATAAATAACCTCTCAGTTTTGTTGCATATCACACATTTTGATATATCATATTTTCATAATCATTCAGTTGAAATTATTTTAATTTATACTGATTCATCCATTGACCCGTGAGTTATTTAGAATTGTGTTGCTTACTTTCTATGCATTTGGATATTTTCTAGTTATGTTTTTGTTATTGAATTCTTATTTAATCATACCCTGTCACACTCTGTGTTATATCAAATGTCCGCAATTATTTTTTGTTGTGGTAAAATATCCATAACTTAAAATTAACCATTTCACTATATTAAATATACAGTTCAATGGCATTAAGTACATTTATATTGTTGTGCAACTATCACTACTATCCATTTCAAGAACTTTTTCATCTCCCAAACCGAACCTTTGTACCCATTTAACAATAATTCTCCAGCCTCCTTCCCTTTACACTGACAACAACATTTTACTTTCCGTCTCTATGAATTTGACTACTCTAGGTACCTCATATAAGTGGAATCATGCAATATTTGTCCTTTTGTGTCTGGCTCATTTCATTTAGCATAATGTCTTCAGAGCCCACCCATGCTGAAACAAGTGTCAAAATTTCTTTCCTTTTCAAGGGTGAATAATATTCCAATATATAGTTATACCATAATTTGTTTACCCATTCACCCATTGGTGGATATTGAGTTGTTTCTATTTTTAGGCTGTTGTGAATGCTACTGCTATAAACATGGGTGTACAAATATCTTTTCAAGTTTCTGTTTTCATTTATTTTGGGTATCTACCCGGAAGAATTGCTAATTCATATGTTATTTCTGTTTAATTTTTTGAGGAACCACCATGGTATTTTCCACTATGGCTGCACCATTTTACATAGCTACCAGAAATGCACAAGTGTCCCAAGTTTTGTACATCCTCACCAATATTTGTTATTTTCTGGGGGTTTTTTTGTATTAATAGCCATTTTAATGGGTGCAGTCATGTCTCATTATGATTTTGATTTGCATTTCCCTGATAACTAGTGATGTTGAGAATTTTTGCATGTGCCTATTTGCTAGCTTGTATATCTTCTTTGGAGAAATGTCTATTAAAGTCCTTTGCTCATTTGTGAATTGGGTTGTTTGCTTTTTTGTTGTTGAGTTGGAAGAGTCCTTTATATATCTTGTATATCGATCACTTATCAAATATATGATTTACAAGTATTTTATCTCATTCTGTAGGGTGCCCTTTTACTCTGTTGATAGTGTCTTTTGATGCAGAAGAATTTTAAATTTTGATGAAATCCAATTTATCTATTTTTTGCTATTGTTGCCTATGCTTTTGATGTCCTATTCAAGAAATCATTGCCATTCCAATGTTATGAAGCTTTACTCCTATATTTACTTCTAGAAGTTTTATAGTTTTAGCTCTTACATATAGATCCTTGGCAAATTTTTAGTTCATTTTTCTGTCTATGGTATGATGTAAGGGTCTACCTTCATTCTTTTGCATGTGGAGATCCAGTTTTCCCTACGTAATTTGTTGAAATCACCACTTCCCTAATAAATGATCTTGAGACTCTTGTCAAAAACCACTTGACCATATATGTGAAGGTGTATTTCGGGACCCTCTCATCTATTCTTTTGTTCTATATATCTGTTTTTATGCCAGTATCACATTTGTTTTGGTTACTGTAGCTTTCAGTAATACTTGAAATCAGGAAGTATGAGCCCTCCAACTTTGTTCTTTTTCAACATTGTTTTGGTTATTTGGGATCCCTTGGGAATCCATATGACTTTTAGGATGGATTGTTATATTTCTTCAGTAAAACACCTTTGGGATTTTTTTCTTTTGTGAGGAAGACCCTGAGCTAACATCTGTTGCCAATCTTCCCCTTTTTGCTTGAGGAAGATTGTCACTGAGCTAACATCTGTGCCAATCTTCTGTAACTTAGCCTAATTTGTTTAATAGCTCTAACACCTCTTTTGGGGAATCTTTAGGATTTTTCTACATAGATGATCCTGTCATCTTCAATCAGAGAAAATTTACAACATCCTTTACAATGCATGCCTTTTCTGTCCTTTTCTTGCCTAGTTTCTCTGTCAGATACAGAATTCTCATTTGGCAGTTTATTTTTTCAGCAGTTTAGTTATTCCATTGCCTTCTGGCCTCCAAGTTTTCTGCTGAAAAATCCACTGCTAATCTTATTGATCATTTGTATATGACCAATCAATTTTTTATTTCTGCTCCAAGATTCTCTCTTTGTCTTTCAACAATTCAAGTATAATGTATCTTGGTGTGGGTGTCTTTGAATTTTCCTATTTAGACTTCATTGAGCTTCTTGGATTTGTAGATCCATGTATTTCCTCAAATTTGGGAAAATTTTGTCCATCATTCCCTCAATGATCTCCTACCTTTCTCTCTCATGTCTTCTTCTGGGACTTTCATAATGATTATATTTGTCTGCTTGATGGTTTCTCATAGATCCCTTAACTTCTGTTCACTGTTCTTTGTTCTTTTTTTCCTTTTGTTCCTTAGAATCAATCATTTCAAATGTCCTTTTTAAAAGTTGGTTTATTCTTCTACGTCTTCAATTCTGCTGTTGAACTTCTACAGTGAACTTTCAATTCAGTTATTATATTTTTAGGCTCCAGAATTTCTGTGCTGTTTCTTGTTATAATTTCTACTTATTGATATTTATGATATTATTCCTATGTTGTTTTCCTGATTTCCTTTAGTTTTTTGTCCATGCTTTCATTTAACTTTCTGAGCACATTTAAGATGGTTGTTTTAAAGTATTTGTTATTTTTGATATTTGTTTCTTCAGAGACATTTTCTGGCACTTTATTTTCTTCCATTGAATAGGCCATGTTTTCCCCTTTTTTGTATACCTTGTGATT
This sequence comes from Equus caballus, assembly GCF_041296265.1. Lineage (NCBI taxonomy): Eukaryota > Metazoa > Chordata > Mammalia > Perissodactyla > Equidae > Equus > Equus caballus. Next base: position 98,452,429 of record NC_091715.1, on the reverse strand, counting down.
TTTTGTTGAAAATAAAAACTGATACCTCTCTTGAGTCTCTGCAGACTGGCTCTCTGCTAGGGAAGACCTTCACTAGTTAGCAGGGGGTGTTCTGTGCTTTGAGATCAGCATGGCAGGAAGGCCTAAGAATTTATCAGCCCTTTCTTGGCATGCATCTTGCCTGGGCCTGTGTGTGTTATTTTTTTATCTCTCCCTTATACATGGCTGTTTTTAAATATCTTATTTTTCCAAGGAGTCTTACTCCTGCTTCTTCTCAGAGCCTTAGATGTTCTATATTTATTTATTTATTTATTTCCTGAGGAAGATTTGGCCTGAACTAACATCTGTTGCCAATTTTCCTCATTTTGCTTGAGGAAGATTCACTCTGAGCTAACATCTGTGCCAATCTCCCTCTATTTTGTATGTGGATCGCCTGCCACAGCATGGCCGCAGATGAGTGGTGTAGGTCTATGCTCAGGAACCAAACCTGGGCTGCTGAAGCGGAGTGTGCTGAACTTAACCACTAGGTCATGGGGCTGGACCCTTAGATGTTCTATTTTATATTCCTCATAATCTCCTGCTACAGGAGTCTTCAGGTCCGTAGTCCCCCTTCAGATTTCACAATCAGTGCCCATATGCAATGCCCTCTGCTTCCTGCAGCTTTTCCCAGCCTGAGATCTGTGCTATACTGCTTTTCCCTATCTTAGCCCTGAGTTAGGTGAAACAGAACTCAATCCTTCATTCATCCTCCAGACTGGTTTGAATGTCACAAATGATGTCCACTCTCCTCCTTCCAGTTTCAAGGAAGGAACTAAGACCTGGTCTGTTGCTTCCCCTAGACTGTACTGTGCTGTACTAGTGAGAGGGTGGGGCAAGGATGAGTACAAATGCCATGAGATTTCCTACCTTTTCGGATGTGGCTTTTTCTTGATTGGGCTTTCTGTCAGTTGCTGTAGACCTTTGACTATTTTTCAGAGCTCCTATAAAATCATTGTAGTTGTTTTTGAAGTGTTTCTGTGGGGGAATGTGGGCCTGGAGTTTGCCAACCTGCCATCTTGTTGACATTACTCATCTCTTTACAATTTTTGAGTTTTAATTTATATCCAAGGGTATGTTCTATTGTGGTGTATGCCCCATGTGTATTTGAAAAAAAATGTGTATTCTGTAGATGTTGGATGTAGTAGTGTAAGTATTTCAATTAGATCAATTTGTTTGTCTTATTTAAATCTTCTAGATCCATATTGACTTTTGTTTGCTTATTCTATCAGTTACCACAAGAGGTGTTTTAAAATCTCCAATTATATTTTGGATTTATGTATTTCCTTTTGTACTTCTGTCAATTTCTCCTTTATATATTTTGAAGCTATGTTACTAGACACAAATTTTGGATTTTAATATTTTCCTATTGTATTGCTCCTGTTATTATTTTTATAAAATATCCTTCATTACTTTTTCATAATACTTATTTCCTAAAGTATACTTTCCTTGCTATCAATGAGGCCACAGTAACTTTCTTTGAATAGTTTTTTTCATATATAGTTCCCATCTTTTCACTTTTAACCTTTTATTATTATTATATTTAAAAGATTTTGATTTAAAATTGCATATCGTTTTTTCTTAATTTATTATAATAATCTTTATCTTTTAATATGAGAAATTAGACTCCTCAAGTTAGACATAATGATATAGTTAAAATCTACCATCTTGCTTTTTTTAAAAATTAGCTCATCTGTTCTGTGTTTCTTTGTTCCTCTTTTTTTGTTTCTTTTTATTCTCCTTTATTTTTTCAAATACCCATAGTGCATATACCACAACAGAACATACACCTGGATATAAATTAGATCTCAAAAATTGCAAAGAGAGGAGTAATGTCAACAAATGGCAGGCTAGCAAACTCCAGGCCCACATTCCCCGACAGAAACATTTAAAAATAACTATAATGACTTTATAGGAGATCTTCTTTTCTATCAATCAAGTGTTATTTTTTGCTGTTGTTGTGTTAAATTTTAGTCATGCTTTTTTATTATTAATAAGTAGTTATCTAAGTGATTACAATATGTATCTATTATATATTAGATTCTGCTTTTAGTAATTTTTACTACTTCCCTAACAATACAGGAAACATAAGACTTTAACTCCATTTACTCCCTCCAACCCTTATGTTTTTGTTATATAATTTATTTGTAATGCGTTACAAGTCTAATTAGGTACTATTATCATAGTGTTTTAACTGAATTTCTATTTCGCCACATACTTATCTTTTCTGGGGTACTTCATTCCTTTTTATGGTACCTTATTCAATTAGAATTGTTTTTCTTTATACTAAGTATTTTTTTGTATTGTAGATATGCTGGCGAGGAATAAATTCAGCTTTTAGAAAATCTGAAAATTTCTTTTTTTGTTGTTGAATAACATTTTGTTAACTACAAAATTATTTGTATATGTTTTTTCAGCATATTATCCTATTTATTGTTTGTTGATTTTTTTGAGTTGAGATATTTTTCCAGGTTTAAAAATCTTAAAGTCATTCATTTTTTATATATTAATTCTGTTACATTCATTTTCTCCTCATCTAAGATTCCGATTACACATATGTTAGACCTTTTGATTGTGTGTCATGTATTCCTTATTCTTGGATCTGTGTTTTCTTTTTCTCTATGTTCAGTTTGGGTCTTTTCTCTTGTTATTTCTTCAAGTTTACTAATCTTGTGTCTTGCTATGTTCCATCTGATGTTATAACAATCCAATAAGTTTTTGATTTCAGATATTGCCTTTCAAAGTTATAGAATGCTCATTTGGTGCATTTTTGTAGATTTTAATTTTCTTTTGAATTGGTACATCTCTTCTTGTTATTTCCTCTGTTATTATATTTTCTTTATCATGTTACTTGTAGTTATTTTGAGGTCCATGTCTGCTAATTCTAGTATTTGGATCATATCTGGATCTGCTTTTATAGACTATTGTATTTTTTCTTTACTGACTTTTTACATGTCTGATAATTTTTTACTGCATGTTATATATTGTTCCTAATATGTAGAGAAGGATCTTAATTATGTAAATATCTCTCTTTGGAGTATTCTATTTTTCCCCAGAATGTAGTTAAATTACCAGAAGATCACCTTAATTATGCTGAGGCTTGTTTTTCAGCTTTGCTAGGCCATAGTTCAGTTTTGTCCTTACTTCCCTGGTGTAGCCCTTATTCTGGGATGTGTTCCTTACTTCTGGGATATGGTTGTTAGGGTCTCAACAGAAAGCCCAGGGTATCTAACAAGGTTTCTCTGCTCTGGCTAGGCTTGAACCTCAATGACTCCTCTGCATTTTGTGGCCTCTTTAATCTCTGCTCAACAATCCAGCCTCCCAGTATCTAATCTCTGCTAGGCTTAATATAGTCTTGCCTGCACCTATGTAGGTTAAGATTTTCCCAGGGATCTGAGAGCAACGTTTGTGCAGAGGTTTGTGCCTCCTTATTTATGGTCCCCTTCCCTTTTTTACCTTGCCTCCTAAATCTCAACCACTTTGACAGCCCCAATTTCAATCTTTCTTCATTTCCTCTCCCCACCAACAATGTTTTATCCTTAGGCTCTATTTACCTAAACCATATTTTGGAAAATTCCCTCAAGAAAATTACTGGAGTACATGTGGATCTCAACTCATGTGCTTTCCTTTCTCAAGGATTATAACCTTTTTCTGGTTGAAATCCAATGCATGCCAACATGTATACTTATGTATGTATGTATGTGTATTAGTTTCCTAGAGCTACTATAACAAAACACTGAAAACTGAATGACAGAAATTTATTCTCTTGGTTCTTGAGGACGGAAATCTGAAATCAAGGTGTCAGAGGGGCTAAAGCCTTGAAGAAAGAATTCTTCCTCGCCCCTTCCTAGCTTTTTGCAGTTGATAGCAATCCTTGGTGTTTCTTGGCTTGTAGCTGCATCACTCCAATTTCTGCCTTTATCTTCACATGGCCATCTTCCCTCTGTGTGTGCCTGTTTCTCCTCGTAAAGACAATTGTCTTTGGATATAGGGCCCATTCTGACCCAATATGACCTCATGTTAACTTGATTACATTTGTGAATACTCTATTGCCTGTCACCTTCACAGGTACTGGGAGTTAGGACTTGACATATCTTTTGAGGGACACAGTTCAACCTACTACAGTATATACATGTGCGTGTGTGTGTGTGTATCTATGTTTTATAGCTTTTTATAGTAAGGATGTAATCAGATACCCAATCATATTTAAAGTTATCTGCTAGCTCAAACACGAGGACCGCTTATGGTTTGTTTCTGTTACCTGTTTTATTTCTTCTTGGTTATTGGTCACATGTAATTGTCTCTATTGATTTTTTTGAAGACGAAGATTAGCCCTAAGCTAACATCTGCCACCAATCCTCCTCTTTTTTTGCTGAGGAAGATTGGCCCTGAGCTAACATCCATGCCCATCTTCCTCTACTTTATATATGGGATGCCTGCCACAGCATGGCTTGATGAGCCGTATGTAGGTCCACACCTGGGATCTGAACCTGTGAACCCCAGCCCACTGAAGCAGAGCATGTGAACTTAAACGCTATGCCACTGGGTGAGCCTAGAGTCTCTACTGAGTTTTGATTAGATTTTTCTCATTGTATATAAAAGAACCATATAGACTCTGATGATGTTATCTTTTACCAGAGAGAGTTTAACATTTTATCTGCTAGGCACATATGAGAAGAGGCGCTTAACACCTTAATCAAATCAGCAACAGAACTATGTTGAGGCACTATTGCAGTTTTGGTAAGGGACTGTCTACCTCTGGTTTGTTCCTGTTCTGTGGGTGTAACCATCCAGAGCTTTCACCTAAGTGTGTTAGGTCTTTGCCTCCTCAGAACCTATGATCTGTGGGAATTTTCACTCTGATTTTCAGAGATATTTGTTTTAAATTTTTGTATCCCATCCTGGTCAGCTTTAGAATTTAGCAGATGTCTACAGGGTGATAATGGCTGTGTTTTAACCCCTTCAAGTCTCTAATTTTGCCACTAAAATGTCTCACAATGGCCAATGTATCTGCAGGTTTATCCATCCTCCAGTGATGGCCCATTGCTAGGGGCCAAGCCTAGATTCTTAGCCTTCTACCACACCTGAATGTCAAGTACTCTTAAAAAAAAATAGTTGCAGGATTTCAATTCTCATCTTTTGTGTTTTAAGGCTTCTACCCAGGTAGGTATCTGCCCTCTAGATAATAGAAGACCAGAAAAATTTCTGCTCTATTTTTCACAAGATTTTGGCCTAATTCCTTTGTCTCCTACTGTGTTTAGATTCAAAATATAGCAAATATCTTGGCTGTATGTTTAAGATCATAAATTCTGTAATTTGTCGCTCCAGCCCCATAGGACCACCAAACAGTCTGCTGATTGATTTCTTTGTCCGAAGCAGTAGCGCTCTGCCTAAGCCACACCCAGATTTTCAATTCTTGCCCATACCCAGATTTTTCTAATTTCCTCAGGAAACAGACAGCTGCAGATCCTTAGCATTCTCCTTTTAGAATGTTATTCTTCCTCATTGCTTCTGTAGATCTCTGATGTCTTACTTTTTTTTTTTTTTGAGGAAGATTGGTCCTGAGCTAAAATCCGTGCCCATCTTTCTCCACTTTATAGGTGGGATTCCTTCCACAGCATGGCTTGCTAAGTGGTGTGTATGTTCACACCCGTGATCCAAACCGGTGAAGCCCAGGCCGCCAAAGTGGAACATGCGAACTTAACCATTGCACCACTGGGCTGGCCCCATGATGTCTTAAAAATTTTATCTTTTCTGGTTGCTGGTGATATTATTGGCCTGCTTCAAATTATTCCATCCTACTTGAAAGAAGAAACTCATTCATCTCTTTTTGGTATCTATACCAGTGGCTCTTGAAGTGTATTTATAGCTTTTTGGGATCTGATTTAGGAGTAAGACACATACTAGTCTGTCTTACAGAATCTTGTGAGATGGTTTCTATCATCTTGTTATCCAGCTGGCCTGCATGGAAATTAGAATACAGCCATCTACTACCAATAATCAAAGTTGATCATTCTGCATATTCTATATTAATATATTTATTTCAGTACCTTTTTAGTGTTAACTGTATCCTCAAAGCCGATGTCATATTGTGTGTTGCCTCTGTGAAGCGGGGAGATGAATCAATTTTAAATTTGATGTTTTCTCTTAAATACACTGCTTTCCTGTTTTTAGCCAATCATTCTTTGATACATCCATACTAAGCCAAGTCCTTCATTCTATATTGTTTACACGTTTTCTTTAAGCACTTTAAGCACATATATTTATCTTTATCCTCTGCTCGTGCTTATTGCCTCTTTTTTCACAACATAAGACAGGAACTTTTCATGTCTTATATTTCATGTACAAGACCGTTGCTATTCTAATCATCACCACTCTTCTATCCTTATAGCTCCCCACTCCTATTCCCAAATCAAGTAATAGATGCCTACAGTGTTAAAGGCACTGTGATGAATACTGTAATTTATACAAAGACATCTAAGACAGAGTCTGTGATGTTAAGAATGCTGTAATGTAGTATAGAGATAATGCCTGAATAAAAGTAACAGTAATGAATAAGGCAAGGCATGTGTCAAAATTAAGGTATGTGGTTTTAAGTAGAATTGAAGGGAGGGAGAAACCACATTTAATTTGGGAATCATAAAAGACTCCATGGAAGTGATGTTATTTAGGCTGAACCTTGAGGATGTATAATCTTGCAGGCAGACATAAGCAGAATGAGAGCATTCTAAGTGGAGAGTTTACATCTTTACCAACCTTATCCTACACTCGCTTTTTTTTTCATCTACTTTCATTAACTCATTTGAAATGCCTTAGATTTTCAGATCACTTGATTTAAACTTGTTGAAGCTTAGAGGGGTTTTTTAAGAACAGTGCATTCAGTAAAATTTAAATGGTACATAGGTGTTATGTATGGAGGTAGACTAAAGGAGAGCCAATGTTTATTGAACGGTTATTATGTTTTAAAAACCTGTCATGTTTTCTCATATTCTCCTATCTCAAGTTCGGTGAGGTAACACTATTATTTCTGTTTTTAAAATGAGGATAATTGAGTCCCAGTAGGGCTCAGCAATTTGTTCAAAGACCCTCTACTGATGTTAAGATTGTGATTTTAATCCATCTGCTTTTTGCTAAGCACATGCACTTTGGCCACATGATGCTGTCTCCTTACTACACTATGGTACATAAGTCTTGAAAGGTTGATTTGAGTTATATTGCGTAGGAAGTTAAATGTCAATCTTTAAGAAGTCAAAGCCATAACAGAAGTTTAAACGAAGCGATCTGAGGATTCAGCAGATTGGCATTTCAAACTAGTCAAGAAAAAGTGATGTTAAGGCAAGTGCAGAGTTGGTAAAGATGCAAAACACTGGACGCTAACATAGTTGACACAATCTTCTAAAGAAAGAAACCAAGAAGAGTAACAGTCCAAGGAACATATTCAAGATGTGCCTTCCAGCAAAATGTAGATAAAACTGTCTTCGGGAGTTTTGGTGACTCATTTTCTGAATAAAAAATAGTATAATTTTTTTTTTTAAAGATTGGCACCTGAGCTAACAACTGTTGCCAATCTTTTTCTTTTTCTTTTCTTCTTCTCCCCAAAGGCCCCCAGTACATAGTTGCATACTCTAGTTGTGAGTACCTCTCGTTGTGTTGTGTGGGATGCTGCTTCAGCATGTCCTGATGATCCATGCCGTGTCAGCACCCGGGATCCGAACCGGCGAAACCGTGGGCTGCCGAAGCGGAGCACATGAATTTAACCACTTGGCACGGGCTGACCCAGATAATTTCAATTTGACAAGAAAGTAATCAATTGCTTTACAATTTTGGTAATTATTTATATGCATTTTAATTACATGAGTAATAAGTTTCACTGTATAAAAAATTAATTTTACAGAAATCAAAATGAAAAGCAATTGCAATAGTCCAAATTTCCAATATCCACGAATAATCTCAATTGCCAAAAATTTTGTGTATATTCTTTCAGGCTTGCGATGAAAACATATTTCTGAAATATGTTTTCTGCACGCACACACAATATATGGAATTATACTATAATGTAATTTGATCATTCAAAAACTTTTTATAATGGAAATTTTGAATGCTCACAAAAGTAAAGATGATAGTATCCTCCATGCCCCACTTTAGCAACCATCAACATACGATCAATCTTCTTTCATTTATACATCCACTACTTTCCCCTTAGGATTATTTGGAAACAAATCTCAGATATTGTAAAACATTATCCAAGGATCTACAAAATATATTTATAATAGATAAGAAGTTTGTTTTAAAACAAAACCTCAATGAAATGATCTTTTCTAACACAATAATACTTCCTTAATATCATCAACTAATCAGGGGCTGTTTGACTTTCCCTAGTAGTCTAAAAAATATCTTTTTAGTATTTATTTGTTTAGATCACAATCTAAAGTCCAAACAGTGCATTGCGTCGATATATATCTTACAGTATAACACTATTTGTTAGCTTTAAAATCAGCTTTATTGAATTGTTGTTTACGTGCAATTAAATGTACCCAAGAGGAGAAATTGGCCAGTTTTGACAAGTGTGGACACCCGTGTAATCAGCGCCACAGAGAGGAATTAGAATGCTTCCATCACTCAACCAAGTCCCCTCAGGCTCCTTTGTAGATGGCCCTCAGCACACCCTGTCCCTGGAAACACTGATCAGCTTTCTGTCACTATAGAATATTTCTCCTATTCCAGAAATTCATATAAGTTGAATCACATAGTGTATATTCTTTTCACTCTGCGAAATACTTTTTGAGATTCTTTCATGTTGATGAGTATATCATGTGTTCATTCTTTATACTGCCGAATGGTTTCCCTTTGTATGACAATACCATAAATTGTTTTCCATTATCTATTGATGAGATATTTGGTTGTTTGCAAATTATTCTATTATAAATAAAGTGACTCTGAACATGCTGGTGCAAGTGATTTTGTGCACTATACTTTTGATTTCTTTTTGGGTAAATACCTAGGAATATAATTGCTAAGTCATATAGCAAGTGTATTTTTAACTTTATAAATAACCGCCAAACAGTTTTAGAAAATGGCTGTGCTATTTTACATTACCAACTACAAGATATGAGAGTTCCTGTTGCTCTACATCCTTGTCAACACTTGGTATTATCACGCTTTCTAAGTTTAAAATGATTGTAGGTGAGTAATAGTATCTCATTTTAGTTTTATTTTGCATTTCCATGATGACTAATGATGTTTTTATGTGCGTATTAGCCATTTGTATATCTTCTTTTGTGAATTGCCTGTTTAAATCTTTTCCCAATTAAAAAGAAACTTGGATTATTTGTTTTATTGAGTCAAATGAGTTCTCTATATATTTTGATTACAAGTCCTTTGACAGATATATGTACATATATCTATATCTATATATAGATATAGATTTCCATATATAATAATTTTATATATATATTAATCTCCAAGTCTTTGGGTTTTACGTCATCTTCTTAACAATATATTTCAAGAAACTGTGTTTTATATTTTGATTATATCAAATTTATCTTTTTTTGGTTAGAGTTGTTTATCTCCATATGAAGAAATCCTTGCCTACCTGAATGTTGCAATGATTTTCTCCTACGTTATCTTCCAGAAGCTTTAAAATGTTAGATTTCAAACTTAGTTTTCATTTTGAGATAAATTTTGAGTATAACGTGAGTTAAAAGTCAAGGAATTTTTTTTTAAAAAAGGTTTCCAATCCTTCTAAATTTATTGGGAAGACTATCCTTTATCCATTGAATTTCATTGCCACCTTTGTCAAATATCTACTGATCCCATAAGTGTGGATCTATTTTGAGATTGCATATTCTATTCAATTGAAAAATATGACTTTCTTTGTGTTGTCTTGATAATAGTAACCACCTCTACCTCTGGCAACCATCAATCTGTTCTCTGTATCTCTGAATTCGGATTTTTTTTTTAGGTTCTACATATAAGTGAGATCTAATTATTTTAGTGACAACTGAAGATCTTTATTTGTATTCATTATTTAATAGATCTTGTTAAATGGACCTGAGTTTTCACACCTTAACTATTTAGTTACCTTGCCAAATTATTGCTACTGAGCTTAAATGTTTTCTTCATATTTTTCTGGCCACTTTGGCTTTCTATTTTGGAAATATTTTATTCTTTCTTATATGCCATTTTTGGTGATGCACATTTTGTTATTTGTTTGTAGAGTTCTTTAGGTTCTTTAGTTCTTTAGGTTCATATTATTCTATTTTACGTCTTTGTTTTTCTGGTGCCTGTTCCACATTCTTTTTAATGTTGTAGCTTTTCAAGATGTTAATATCTAGTAAAGAAATCCCTGTTTAGTGCTCTCATTTTTATCCATTTTCCTGGTGTTCTCATATTTCTTCTTACAGATGTTTAGAATCATTTTGATCATTGTGTTAAGGTAAAAAAAATCACATTGCCCTAAATTTATGTATTATTTCAGCAAGCACGCACATAATTACAATATTGAATCTTCTCATTCAATTTCTTTCTAAAAATACAGCAGCTGAGGTTAATGTCTGTAGTTTGTATTAAGAACAAATGAAATGAGGCTTGGCTAGGGATTTTTTGTAAGTGAATTTGGGTTGGGTATTTTTAAAGAGCTGTGGAAGATAATGGAGTGTGGGTGGAAGTGCAGCTGCATAATAATGTAAAAGAAGAAAATGAAATTAAAATCCATTAAGGCTGGGAGCACCCAGGTGTTCACGGACCACACAGATTTTAAAACAACAAATGTCAAATTAAACCAGAATGCAGAAGAAATCCTATTCATCTGTCACTAACAGAAGAATATTGAGTTATGTGGTGTGTTTCCTTAACATGTTGAAAATCTTTTGGTGAGTAAATTGATTCCACATTATTTATTCAGAAAGGTATACCCATTCTTCAGAAAAAATTTTTCCCAGAGTCAATGATGTACCTTTTCAGAACTATTTAATTTTCAAATAAGGAAGTTTTTAATTCATTTAGACAGCCATGAAGGAAGGAAAATGAGTGGCCTTTGATTATGACATGTAAAAATTAAAGATGTAAAGTGTTTAGAACACAGATTGTTCAGCATCACACCAGAAGAAGAGCATTTAAGTTGTGTTGATGATATCGAGAAACATTACAATGCATGTATAAAATGTGGAACACATGCTTGAGAAAGGAATATGCCATTCTTAGTAGATTTCATCAATTTTCACAACCCTCTTCCTGAAACTCTAAGTTTCTGAAAGCATACTACACAATTGTGAAATCCTATGTCCTGGCCCCCCAACATATATCAATATATACATTTTTTACTAAGAACAAATGAAATGAGGCTTGGCTAGAACTTTTATATATATATAAAAATATATATATATCTGTCTACCTGCCTATCTATCTATCATCTATGTATCAAGAGAAACAATGATGCAACTGCTTATACTCATTACTTACATGTCAAATCCAAAGGTCAGATGGAAGCCTCTAGATTGCAGATATAACCTTTGATTTCCCATTGCATGCATTTTCTTTAGACCATGTCTAATCAACCAGTTGGTACAGTGTGAATTTGGAGGCAGAGACTTCTGAACATATTGAACACAATATCTGAAGGATATGAGAAGGGAAAGGAAAATGTTATGTGTCTGAAGAAATCACAGGAAAAAAAGGTGTTGGCATTTTAATGACTATAAAAACATCTGAGAACTACTATAGAGTAAAAGGAATGTAGAAAAATGTAAAGAGATCACTAAGAAGTAGAATTTTAAGAAGAAATTTTAGAAATAAAAATATTTCTGAATTTAAATTCTCTAATACGCTGTTTGCTATTTCTATTACTAATTAAAGATATATGATTTATATGTGACCAAATAAATCTACTTTACTAATTTGAAGGGGCAAAAAAATCTATTAACCCTATTCAAAATCTCTAAAATTTCTTATTTAACTAATTATATGTGTCATGTTTGGGATGATTTTGACTCATCAATTTCTATCTCAGTCTCATCTCCCATATCAAACTTGCACACCAGACAGTGATGTTTCTACAGTGGTTGACATAGTCAGTCTGTTTTGATTATTTCTGCCTTGGTAACTTAGACTAGAAATACATTATGTGCTTGGGATGTTCATTGACATAGACATGAAGTGGGCTCTCAACCATCTTCCCTGAAGGATATGGAAAAGGATAAATCGTTCTTTATTTTCTAGCACTAAAGGCCATGTGTAGTGCCTACCAAAATCCAACATGAAAATAAGCTTTCATGAACTGGTCCTAAAAATGTGAGGTTATTGCAAGATTCAACATGAAGCAAATCCAGGCTTTAGAATAATTGTAAGAACCTGCTGCTCAGAGTATAGAACCATACCATAAAACTGCTGTTGAGAGAAAAACATAATATGCAGATTAGAGAGGAGTTTCAGAAAGGTTGAACTACTTTCCAGTATAAAATAAAGGCCTATTGAAAAACCAAACTGTCACAAAAAGAAGAGCAGAGGTCAATTAACATAATTTTGCAATTATCTAAAAATTGAATTAAAAAATATTTTCATTCTTTTAATTTATTTTGTTTATTGAGGAAGATTAGCCCTGAACTAACATCTGCCACCAATCCTTTTATTTTTGCTGAGGAAGATTGGCCCTGAGCTACCATTCATGCCCATCTTCCTCTACTTTATATGTGGGACGCCTGCCACAGCATGGCTTGACAAGTGGTGCCATGTCCTCACCCGGAATCCAAATTGGCGAACCCTGGGCTGCCGAAGCAGAATGTGTGAACTTAACCACTGTGCCACCGGGCTGGCCCCCCAAAATATTTTTAAATTGTTGGCTATCAATAGCTGCGTTTAATCTGACAGAGTTTCCTACCAAAGGCAAGGGAAGTCAACAATTTCTATTATTTGTTAAATTGACCTAGTATAGAAAATAGAGAAAAACTAGTCAAAATAAATCCTGTAGTCAGTTGACCTGGAGGCCAAAGCATATGGAAGCATGTGACACTTTTCTCTCAATCTCTTCACACTAAAAAATATTTTAATAGGTATTTCATGCATATCATATAAAACCCAAAAGGAACAAAAAGTAAACAGTAAAAGGTCATTCTTCCTCCTTCTTCTACTCTCAACCTTCTAGTTCTCCTCCCCAGAGGTAAAAACTGTTTTCAGTTTTCTGTGTATCCTTCCAGAGGCAATTTATGCTTATATATGTGTATACGTATGGTAACTTTGCCTTCTTTTTTACTCAACTGTTTATATATATAGATATATGTTATATATAAACATATACGTGTGTGTATAAAGTTTTTACATGTGAACAGGTATGACTATATATTTAACTACCCCTGCCATTTTTTGCATGAGGTTACATATTATATACAGTTTTATAAGACTAAATAAACAAATAGGAACATAGATTTCTCCTTTTCTACATAAATGGAAACATATTAAAATAGTGGTCTCCACCTTACTGTTTTTATTGAATGATATACTGAGAAAATAATTTCATATCAGTACCTTAAAAACACCTTTGTACTTTGGTGGCTTGGTATTCTGTTTATAAATATAATATCATTGCTAATCAAGTTGTTTCCAATATTTTGCTTTGATGAACATTATGTACACATAATATTTTCCACATTTTCAAAGTTATAAGAATAGAGGATAGGCACACACAAAAATTTTAATTATGTTTAAAATTAATATATTTTCTCTTTTAAAATATTGCTTATTGAAGGATAACACATAGAAAAGTGTACCAGTTATACATTGTGCAGTTCAATGAATTACACTAGAGCAAATAAACGCATATCATTATAATGAAAGTCAATAAATGGATAACTATCAGTCCTCTAGAAGAACCATTGCTGTCTGTCCTCACCCAATTACAACCCCTCTCATTTCCCCAAAACCAAAAATTATCCTGGGGGCTGGCCCTGTGGCATAGTGGTTAAGTTCGCCCACTCCAATTCTGGGTTTGCAAGTTTGGACCCTGAGTGTGGACCTAGGACTTCTCGTTAAGCCACACTGTGGCAGCATCTTATATAAACTGGTGGAAGACTGGCACAGATGTTAGCTCAGTGACAAACTTCCTCAAGCAATATGAGGAGGATTGGCAACAGATGTTAGGGCCAATCTTCCTCACAAAAAACAAAAACAAAGAAAAAAATTATCATGACTTCTAATATCATAGATTATTTTTCGCTGTTTTTAAAAAATTATATTAATAGAACCATATAATATGAATTGCTTTGGGCTGGATTCTTTCACTAAATATTATATAAGATTTATCCTTATTGTTCTGCATAGGTGAGTATTGTACATTTTTATTGTTGTATATGTATATGAATATGTTGTATATTTTATGCATATATCACAATTCGTCCATTTTCCTGTTTATGGCCATTTGTATTTTTTCCCACTTTTGATTATCATGAAAAATGCTGCCATGAATATTCTTGTACATATCCTTTTAGTGCCCATATGTGCTATCTATTTCTGTCAGATGTTGATATGAGAATGGAAGTGCTGGGGCATAAGGTATAGTATGTTCAGGTTTGGTGTATATTACCAGTTTTTCAGAGTGCTATGACAATTTAACCACCCACCAGCAGTGTAGGATATTATGTCTTATAACTTTACCAGCACTAGGTGTTGGGTGTCTCTTTGATATAGCCATGCTGGCGGAGTGTTGTGGCATCTTATTGTGGTAATTTGCATTTCTCTGGTGACTAATGAGTTTGAATACATTTTCATTTGTTTACTGAGCATTACGATATCCTTTCTTTTGAAGTGTTTGATCAAGTCCCTTACATATACTTCAAATAAGATTCTTGACTTTTTCATATTGGTTTATAAGAGCTCTTTGCATATTCTGGAAATTAGCACTTTGTTGGTTATAAGTGTTGCATATAATCCTTCCTCCTTCTCTGTCTAATATTCTTTTTACTCTTTTAATGACAATTTTTGAAGAATGGAAGTTTCTAACTTTGGTAGTACAATTTATGACTTTATTCCTTTCTGGTTAATCCTTTCTGTGTTTGGTGTAATAGAAACATTTACCTAAGCAAAAGTCATGAATGTATTTTGCATATTATTTCTAGAAATTATTTTTTCATTTACCTGTTGATCTACAATCCTCCTGAAGATGATTTTTGTGTATGGTTGAGGTAGTTGTCCAGTAATATTTAGTTCTATATGGATACACAATTGATCTAGAATTTCCATGGGCGTGTATATGTATGAATCTGTGTCTGAACTCTCTGTATTCTTCTATAGATCTATTTGTCCTTGAGCTCATATCATCTTGTCCTAATTACTATCTTTGTAGTGTAGTAATTCAGATTTATTCATTAAGATTTCCTTGGCTTATTCTGGGCACTTTGCATTTCTACATGCATTTTAGAATCAGCTTATCAGTTTCTTGAAAAAAATTCCCTCTCAGATTTTGCTCTACTTACACTGAATCTATAGATTATTTTGAAGAGACTTGACATCTTTAGGATATTGTGTCTTCCAATTATTAATCATGATGGCTTTTGATCTTCTCTAATTTTTATCATTGATATTTTACTGTTTTTAGTCATAATTATAAATTTTCTTATTTTCTTCCCCTTAAATGTGAATTTTGTTTTCTTTCCTGCCAGGGAATTTTTTTCTTTATCTTTGAAGCAAAATAATTTTGCCAGGATACAGCTCATTGCAGATTGTACTATGTCAATTTTCCCTGGGACATAGTGTGCCATTTCAATGTATAGATTTAAGTCATCTTTTATTTTTGGAAATGCTTTTTGAATTATACCTTTTTTTTCTGTTCTATTATTTTAGTTTTTTTCGGGGACTCCATTTTGTTTTATATTGAATCACTTTCCCCTGCCTACTATGTCTATAATTTTCTCTCTAATACTTTTTTGTTTGTTTTGGTGAGGAAGATTGGCCCTGAGCTAACATCTGTAGCCAATCCTCCTCTTTTTGCTTGAGGAAGATTGTTGCTGAGCTAACATCTGTGCCAATCTACCTCTATTTTGTATGTGGCATGCCACCACAGCATGGCTTGACAAGCAGTGTATAAGTCCATGCCCAGGATCCGAACCCACAAACCCTGGGCTGCCAAAGCAGGGCACATGAACCCACCACTAAGCCACCAGCCTGGTCCCTCTAATACTTTTAGTTCCTTGTTAATTTCTATTTTAGTTTACTCATTCTTCTCCACCCTATCTTCTAAGGTCCTTATGGTGTTATCAGAATGCCTATTCCTTTTTTGCTGCTTCCAAATTTACCAATAACTTCTAATATGGTGTCGGCCTGCATTACCCAGAGATTAGTGTGTAAAGAAAAGGATTTTAAACTACTAATTTACTAGAGAACCTAACCCTAGAAAGCAGGAAAAGTGAGGAAGAGAGGCAGGGATAGTTTACAAGGATATGTTATCAAGCTGGACATCACTAAGTGAGAATGACTGCTTGATATCATGGTACATAAACCATGTCTCAGGAAAGTCTATTTATGAGAGAATGGCAGTAAGATTTTTCCACTGGCTTTTATCTACTGCTGGTCAAAAGTTTACGTAAGACATTAATTTCCTTACATTTCTTTGTTGTGCATTCATGGGCACGTAGCACGGTATCATGGCTTTACAAACACCTGGTTTGATAGGTAAACTCCAGAGTGGAAGGTGAGAAGCACAGAGTACAGACATGAGGTGAGGCACTGTCAGTTCACCCTGAATATGGCTGTTCAAGGATCATACAGACCTGACCACTACAATAAACACTGTAACAAGAGACAGGGCATCTTACCACTTAGATCTTGTTTGCACCTTCTATTATATCCTGTGTCCATAATATAATCTGCAACTTCCATCTTTGTGTGAACAAGATGCTTCACTTCTTCCCTGAGAGAAATATAACTCTTATCAGCCACAGAGTCACTTTCATGATGGCCAAGTATGAGCTCTGAAAAGATTTCATGTAAAAAGACAAATAAAACAAAATGTGGTCTCTGTTATTGCTGCTCGTGAGGCGATAGCTGATATTTACCATCTACCTTCTCCAGCACCCATTCCAGATTTCCCTCACCCTCAGACAACACTTGGCTTTCCGGGTTTCATGACTGGTGAAGTAATCAGACACTTATCCCCAAGGAGTTGGAGCCCTTAGTTGCCTTGCCCCTAGTGGGAAATAGTTGCTGCAATTTCCTCTTTGGTGATTTTGCCCTTGTTGAAACATGGTTGTTTAGTGGTTTGTGGCTGCTACAGTTGCTTCAGTAAATCTGGGATCCAGACATAATTTTTCTTGCTTTCATTGTGTAGCAGAAACTTTAACTCCTCATTGCTGATGACTCTCACTAGTTCAGCACTTGTTGGAGTTTCTTTACCTGCTGATCTACTGATCTAAAGAACCCAAAGTGGCCAAATAGTAGCCACACATCCAATCAGTAGAAAACTTACTGTGTACCCTGATAGAAACATTCCTCTCTGGTGAACCAGAGCCTCTTACCCAGCAGAACATAAGTTTTCAGGAATTATGGGAAGCATGTATTTCGTGAGTGGGTCACTGAGAATGATTATGTGTGGGCCTAAGCCTATTACTCTTTTCTCTACTCACGTAATTTAGTTATTAGTTCCACAGCACCATATATCAACTGTCAGTCAAGCACGTATACTACATCCTGAAAGTTACCGCCCTAGCACTGCAGATTTTTGTCTTCAAACTGGAAATCTTAAATGAGTCTTTAATAAGTCATCCTACTATTGTGTCAGTTTGGGTTCTTTTAGCTGATGGAGTGCAGGGTAAGAATAGTGGATCGCATAGTCATGCATCTATTGTTTCATCTACTTTGCCATAAAAACTATCCCTTGGTGTGGTTGGGAGAATAATCCTCCCTCAAAAAAGCCAACTTCAGAGTCCATGGAACCTATTTAATATGTTGCCTTACGTGGCAAAAGAGACTTTGTAGATATGATTAAATTAAGGATCTTGAGATGGATAGAGTATTTGAGATTATCCAGGTGGGCCCAATTTGATCACATGGGCTCTTACAAGCAAAGACCTTTTTCAACTGTAGTCAGAAAGGCAGATGTGACTATGGAAGAATGGTCAGAGAGACGCAACATTGCTGGCTTTGAAGTTACTTGTAGCTTCTGGACCTGAACAATCCTGTACATGCCATTTCTATCATAAAATAGATTGCAGCTTCAGTTGCCTGACCTTATTACTTGGGAGATCTGATAATGCTCCTCTCATGGTGAGTAGTTTCAGTTATATAGTCACTTGGTGTCCCATGGTCAGGAGCTCAGTCTTTACTAGGGCTCAGTAGCATACTGAAAGGTATTTTTTCAATTAAATATTATTCTCGGGTGTACAATTTATGATCCAGAACCTTTCAGATCTGTCCCATAACCCCTCTGGCTTGCCAGAGACCTCACAAGCACCAAAACCAATGGATCTGCTGGTATATGATCTATTGTAGAACACTCTCTTGCTCTGGGCTCCACTTGAAATTTAAAAGGTATGTCCTTTCAAGTCACTGTCTAAATGGTAGGAGCCGTACTACTAAGTGCAGTATATGCTCTCTCCAAATTCCAGAGATGTTTATCAAAACCTGTGCCCCTTCCTAGTGGTAGAAGTGTAGCGTATGGTTTTCTGCTTATTTAGAGAGGATATTCCAGCACGCCCTGAATCACTTGACCCATAAAGACTTCACTTATGTGGAAGGCCCTTGGCCCTCCATGAGTTTTATCTCACACCCTGTAGCAAGCAATTGTCATATTAGGGCATCTAGACTACTGGCCACTTCCTGCTTATTATATCTAATTGGTAAAATATGATCAATATAGTGGACAAGTGAGATGGTTCTGCAGAATTTCAGGGTGATTGAGGTTCCTATATATTACATGTGACAGACAGAAGGAAAGTTATTATGGCCTTGGAACAAGACAATTAATGTGTGATACTGTCCCTGATATGTGGAGGTGAACTGTTTTGATCCTTCCTAATGATGGGGGTCAAAAGGAAGACATTCTATACATCAACAGGTAGATAACAAGTGCCAGAGGCTCTTTTGATCTGCTCCAGTAAAGTTCCTGTATCTAGCACAGCAGCTTCAATTGGGGTTATGAGCTGCTTAAGTTTATGATAATCCACTGTCATCTTTCAAGATCCATCTTCTTTCTTCAGAGTCAGACAGGTGAATTGAATGGAGATATGATAGTGACTACCATCTCTGAATCCCTTACGTCTTTTGTGTTAGCACTAATCTCTGCAATTCCTTCTAGGATGCTGAACTGCTTCCGATTTATTATCTTGTTGGAGTGGGGATGGGAGGAATTTCAGTGATGTCCACCTGACTATTTGTACCATAATGGCCACTGTTCCAAAGTTCAAATAACCAAGACAAGGGTTTATAATGTGCTGCTTCCAATTATACACTTGCATACCTATACATAAGCACAGAGTAGGTTTATAACCCATTGGACACACTGTGAGATGGACTTGGGCAAAAACTCCATTTATCACCTCACTCATTCTAACTAGAAAATCGTGATAGTGTTCCAAGTTTTTTAGTGTTCCAAGTTTTTTGATACTAGTGTCATTTCGGTGCCTACAACTAATAGCTCTTAAAAAGTCTGGATATTGTCCTTTCACCAGTGTACAGTTTCCCTGAAAAATGGATGAAGATCTTTTTGAAGAAGGATCTGGGGGATGTTTGCTATGTATACTTGTGGTGTTGCAGGATTCAGCTTCCTGTTCAATGTACTCTAGATCTGTGACCTCTCTCACTCTTGCTTTCTTGCTGTCTCCCAACCCCTCTCTAAAAGTTGAATAATAACACGCTATTCAGCTGCTCATCTGTCTTTCCCCTAAAAATACCATAATCTGTATTTGCCATTGTCAAAGATTCCTGTGGGTCAAGACACCGTGGTTTTTACTGAAGACTTCCTGACCATTTTATGGTCATTAGAACCACCTTGCTTCTGATGCCACTTAGCCTCTGTCATTCCAGAATCCCATTATCTCCAGTAAGGCTAGGAAGCCCAGCTCCATGACAGCATCTTCCACTGTCAATCTTGGCTTTAGGGGGCAGTCACCACTGATCTTTTCAAATATGCCAATGTCCCTTAAATTAGTGCTTTTCTTGTAGTCTTATTAGAGATAGTGTTCTTTTGACTTTCCCAGGAGCATAGTCAGGTAGTTGAGTCCCAGGCTCACATAATATGTATATTCTAACATTTCTACATCCCTTTGTCTTAGGATACCTTCCTCAACACCTTGCTAAGGAAGCTTTGGAACCTTCAATCATTTACTGCAGATCATCATCATGACCAAGATTCAAGGAGCTACCCCAGCAGACTATTATGACTGATTGTAAGTGTCCTTGACAGAACATGTAATCCCAAGTAATTATTCTGTGTCCTGACTGCTCCATATCAATAAATTTCTACCTACCTAGACTTGGATTCTGCTAAGTTTTGTCCATCATCCTCCTGGTCCACTTCCACCTGAGTTCCCTAGTTTCTTCTAGTACACGTTATACAGGGCTGACAATGTCTGTAACGTATTTCTTCCTGGGGCTGGAACACTATATCCCCACTTGGATGTGCTGATGCTTGACTCTGGTTATTGGACTGAGGGCAAAGAGAAATGATAGGGGAATATTTTGAGGCTATAAAGCACCATCTTGTAAGACACCTGCATCACATGAGGTCATTGCATACTCTAAAGGCAAAGGTAGCCTGTTTTCCTTTGACAAACTGTGAGGGTTCAAGAGAATCTGGATGGACAAAATCCTCCAGGCTTGTGAACCCAAGTGTTTACATCTCAACTTTCAATGTCTTACACATTTTCTGTAGGGATTCTGAATTTTCTATGGAAGATCTGTGAGGCTGTACATACACTCTCCTTTGCAACTCTCCCATCCTTATAATTTAATTATGGGCCAACTGTTTATCACAGTCCATTCTACAGCTGCAAGAGATGAGAATTTCCTTTGCATCTTCCATGAATGCCTTCTGAATTTCACAGAATGGCTTGAATTCTCAGTTGGCTACCTCGAGATTATCATTTTCTTTTTGAATGTTTTCAATGCCTTTGACAGAAAACAGTCCACTTCACAATTCTTCTAATTTTCATTTCTCTTGTATTGTGCAAGTGTTGCTGGTGCAGTGATTCTCAATGACTCTCTTTCCAATTGTACTTCATCCCAATTAACCACAGGTGAAAGCGTTAAAAATTCTTAGGACACTGCATGACAATTACTATCACCTCCTCATGTAACATCAGCAATTGATTTTATATTTCAGTCTGATTGGAGAATAATTCATCTTCAAATCTCATTGTGACAGTCTGCTTCCTGGGAACAACTATGGTACCACCTATCTTCTGGGTTCCCCAGAAAGCAGAGGGATAGTCAAAAACTTATATGCTACTACTTCATTAAGTAGTGAAATTCCATATAGCAGGAGTGAAAGATGAAAGAACTGAGGCAGGGCAGGAGAGGAAGAGACAGTATAAGAATCATTTATCAAGCTGGCTTCCACTGTTTATGAACGATATCTCTATATTCCAGGGCCTTCTTTTAAAAAGCTATATACTGTGTGTGTCTGAACACTCTTTCCAGAGGAGAAATGTGAAATGGAGCAGAATTTATCCACTGCTTTCTGTCTCCTATTGTTAAAAAGATAACCCGATGCAGTGTCAAGTCCATTCCATTTCCAAGTTGCACATGTGTGTGGCAGAAGGTAAAAACAAGAAACAAGATTCTGGTCAATTCATGTCTATAAGATGTTGTTCAGAGTCCAAGGAGAGCTGGTTACTATAGTAAGGGCTAGAACAGGAGACAGACCTGTTTGATGCATATGGTTTTATCTTTTTCCTCACTTCTTTCATTACCTCACATTTCACTTTCTTGTGTTGTCTCTCCTATGTTCTTTTATTTTTCCTTTTTGGTGAGGAAGATGCCCCCTGAGCCAACATCCATTGCCAATCTTCCTCATTTTTTGCTTGAAGAAGATTAGCCCTGAGTTTATATCTGTGCCAATCTTTCTCTATATTTGTATGTAGGATGCCTCCACAGCATGGCGGATGAGTGGAGTAGGTCCATGCCCAAGATCCGAAACTGCAAACCTGGGCCGCTGAAGTGGAGCATGCAGAACTTTAACCACTCAGCCCCGGGGCTGGCCCCTCTCCTATGTTCTTCTATATTTATATGTGCTCTTAGCTTAGAGAGGTAATGTTTTTATTAAACATTTTCCTTTTACAATTTATGGCAATATATTTGATTACAGTTTCCGTCTTCTCTGGCATGTTAATCTTCAGTGTGTTTTCTGTATTTCTTTTACTTTAGTTCACATCAATTAAGATTTGTTCTTTGTGCTATAAAGTTCTATGGGGTTGAAAAATGCAGCGTCAGGTATCCACCATTACAGTATAATACAGAATACTTTTACTGCCCTAACAAATCCCCTTTGTTTCACCTATCTGATCCTCTCCTCCTTCTCCCCAACCTCTGGCAAACACTAATCTTTACTATCTCTGTAGTTTTCTTGCCTTTTCCAGAATGTCATAACATTGTGTATGTAGTCTTTTCATAAATCAGTCATATAATATTTCAATTATACAGTGTGTATCCTTTTCAGACTGGTTTCTTTCACTTAGCAATATGCATTGAAGATTCACTCTTTCTTTTGTGGTTTGATAGCTCATTTCTTTTTATTCCTAGGTAATATTCCATTGTGTGGATGCATGGCAGTTTGTTTACCCATTCACCTACTGAAGGCCAACTTCCTTATTTCCAGATATTGAGGATTATGAATAGAGCTGCTAGAAACATTTGTGTGCAAGTTTTTCAGTAGACATAAATTTTCAAATCTGGTGATTAAATACCTAAGAGTATTTAAATAAGTGATTGATGGATTGCATGGACAGACTATATGTAGCTTTGTAGGGAACTGCGGAACTAACTTCCAAAGTGGTTATACCATTTTGTATCACCACCAGCAATAAATGAGAGTTCCTGTTGTACCAAATCCATGCTAGCAATTGATATTGTTCATGTTTTGGATTTTAGCCATTCTAATAGGTGCCTAGTGGTAACTCAGTGTTGTTTTAATTCACAATTCTCCAATGATAAATCATATTGAGTGCCTTTTCATATATTTATTTTACATCTGCATATAATTTAGGGTGAGATGTGTGTTAAGATCCTTTGCCCATTTTTAAATCAGATTGCTTATTTTCTTATTGTTGAATTTTAAGAGTTCTTTGTGTATTTTGGATACATGTTCTTTATCAGATATGTTGTGCAAATATTTTCTCCCAGTCTATGGCTTGGATTTTCATTCTTTTAACAGTTTTTTTTTTCAGAGTGAAGATTTTTAAAATTTTTAACAAAATCAAACATCTAGTTTTTTCTTTTGTGGGCCTTTTGGCGTATTGTATATGAAAATTAATTTCCAAATCAAAAGTTACTTAGAATTTCTATGTTTTCTTCTAAAAGTTTTATAGTTTTAGTTGTATATTTATGTCTATATCCCTTTTGAATTAACTTTTGTGAAAGGAGTAAGTTCTGTGTCTAGGTTGACATTTTTGCATATAGACATCCAGTTGTTTCAGCACCAGTTGTTGAAAAGACTATCACCTCCCCATTGAATTGTCTTTGATCCTTTGTCAAAGATCATGCTCTCTTTTTTTTTTTTTTTTTAAAGAATGGCACCTGAGCTAACAACTTGCCAATCTCATTTTTTTATTTGCTTTTTCTCCCCAAATCCCCCCCCAGTAGATAGTTGTATACTTTTAGTTGTGGATCCTTCTAGTTGAGGCATGTGGGATGTGGCCTCAACATGGCCTGGTGATTGGTGCCATGTCCACGCCCAGGATCCGAACCAGTGAAACCCCGGGCCGTTGAAGCTGAGCACATGAACTTAACCACTCGGCCACAGGGCCAGCCCCCATGTTCTCTTGATTACCGTAATTTTAAGGTCAGTAAATTGAGTAATTTGAATCCTCCAACTTTGTTTTTCTTCAGTGTTGTATTGGCTTTCCTAGGTCTTTTGCTTTTCTATAAAACTCTTATTAGAATCAATTTGTTGATATCTACAAAATAAGCTTACTGGAATTTTGATTGTAATTTTGTTGAATCTGTAAATAAAATTGGGAAGAGCTGACGTTTAAAAATACTGAGTTTCCCACTCCATTAACAAAGAATATTTCTATATTTATTTAGATATTCTTTGATTCCTGTCATCAGAGTTTTTTAGTTTTCTTTATGTAGATCTTATACATTTATTGTTAGATTTTACCTGCAAGTTTTGATTTTTTTGTCATATTATAAATGAAACTTTTTTAACTTTCAAATTTCTGTTGTTCACTGTTGGTACATAGAAAAGCAACTGAAGAGAGTGACATAATGTGAAAATTAATTTTAAAAACTAAATTGGAATCAGGAAGGCCTGTAGCGGGATCTCTCATGCCTTACCATACATCATCAATTACTCCAAACAGGAAGAGACATATGCTTGCATCTCCAGCAGGAAGTGCAACTACTTTATCACTAAAGGAAGATTTCTCTCCCCACCTGGCAACAGCCCATCCAATGAGAAGCCATTGCCACCCTGAACTGTTATTTTCTTCCCATGGACTTTTATTTAGAACATCCTGTCCCTAATCTCCCTTTTGTTTTATGAAGGCAAGCCCCTCCTTTGTCTCTTCAGATTTGCCTTTGGATCACCATAGCACGAACGGCTGAATTGCAATTCTTTGCTGGTCCTGAATAAATCCATTTTTTTTCTGGAGAAATAACTGGCTATTTTTTTTAAGATCAGGACACTTTTGGGGGCTGGCCCTGTGGCTGAGTGGTTAAGTTCGCGTGCTCCGCTGCAGGCGGCCCAGTGTTTCATTGGTTCGAATCCTGGGCGTGGACATGGCACTGCTCATCAAACCACACTGAGGCAGCGTCCCACATGCCACAACTAGAAGGACCCACAACAAAGAATATACAACTATGTACCGGGGGGCTTTGGGGAGAAAAAGGAAAAAAAATTAAAATCTTTAAGAAAAATAAAAAAAATAAAAGAGAAAGATCAGGGCACTTTTTGCTAGATTTATACCTAAGAGTTTTGATTTTTTGTCATATTATAAAAAAGATCTTTTAAATTTCAAATTTCTGTTGTTCACTGCTGCTATATAGAAAAATCAATTGGAAGGAATGATATAAGCAAGATTATAGAACAGGAAGTCCCAGGCCTCATCCCTCCATAGAAACATTGACTTAACAACAATATATAGACCAAAATACGTTTAAGCAACAATATGAATCCGGTTAAGAAGTTGCAGCAACCCAGACAAGTATAAAACTGAGAACAGCTACATTGAAACAGGTAAGAAAAGCAATTTCACTTTATCCATGTCAGTTATTTCCCCAAACCAGTACAGCTTAGATCTAAGAGAGATCACCTTGGCCTTCAGCTTTTCCCTGGGTGGAAAGAGAGAGTGGGGTATGTATCCAATGTCTCTGGCTTTTCAGTGCACTGCCTTAGGGAAAAGAGATGGATGGCTTACTATGGCCAGAACAGCTCTGTGAGATTGAGAAAAGAAGCATAACCTTGAAACTTCTCCCTCAGAATGGAGAAAGAGAAGTGACTATCCCATCTCTGTAAAATGTTTGAGAGGCTCACAGTATCTCTTGCAAGTCTGATTGATGAAGGTCTTTCCCTGTTGAAACCAGTCAATAAAGACAGGAAGAAGCAGTCATTTCTTTAAATG
Source organism: Equus caballus (assembly GCF_041296265.1). Classification (NCBI taxonomy): domain Eukaryota; kingdom Metazoa; phylum Chordata; class Mammalia; order Perissodactyla; family Equidae; genus Equus; species Equus caballus. The sequence goes on along the minus strand of NC_091715.1, from coordinate 98,426,654 downwards.
TGAAAAGCTACAAGGAACACAAAGAATTAGGGAAATATGATAATGTCAAAGGAACAAAGTATGTCTCCAATAACCCACCCTAAATAAATGGAGATCTATGAATTATCTGACAAAAATGCAAAATAATCATCTTAAAGAAGGTCAATGACTTCCAAGAAAACACAGACAACTAAACAAAACGAGGAAACAATGCATGAACAAAACAAGAATATCAACAAAGAGACAGAAACCATGAAAAGTAACCAAAGAAATTCTGGAGCTGAGGAATACAATAACTGAACTGTAAAACTCAATAGAGAGCTTCAACATGAGCCTTGATCAAGCAGAAAGAAGAATCACAGAACTCAAAGATGGATCATTTAAAATTACCCAATCAGAGGAGCAAACAGAAAGAAGGAAAATGAGGGAAGGAAGTCTAAGGGACATATGGAATACCATCAAGTAAATTAATTTGAGCATCATAGGAGTCAAAGAGGAAAAGAGAGGCAAAGGGGCAGAAAACTTATTTAAAGAAATAACGGCTGATGGGGCCAGCCCTGTGGCTGAATGGTTAAATCTGCACACTCCACTTCAGTGGCCCAGCGTTCACCAGTTCAGATCCCAGGTGTGGACCTATGCACTGCTTCACTGCTTGTCAAACCATGCTGTGGCAGGCATCCCACATAAAACAGAGGAAGATGGGCATGGATGTTAGCTCAGGGCTAGTCTTCCTTGGCAAAAAGAGGAAGATTGGTGGCAGATGTTACCTCAGGTCTAATCTTCCTCAAAAAAAATGTTAATCAAAAACACCATACCCAGCAAGCCTGTCTTTCAAAAGTGCAGGCGAGAAAAAGACTATTCCAGAAAAATAAAAGCTGACAGACTTCACCACCACTAGACCTGCCTTACAAGAAATACTAAAGGGAATGCTTAGAATTTAAATTAAAGAATGTTAAACAACAACATGAAAGCATAACAAAGTATAAAACTCATTGGTAAAAGTAAACATGTAGATCAATGTAGAATAATAATGTAATAGTGAAGTGTAAATCAATTTTAGTTTTAGCATAGAAGTTAAAAGAAAAATTATTAATAATAACTATAACTAGAAATATTTGTTAATGGATACAAAACCTGAAAAATATAAATTGTGACATTAATAATATAAAGTGTTGGGGGAGAATAAAAATGTTGAGTTAATTAATTTTGACTTAAAATAGACTGTTATAACTATATGATATTTTATGTAAGTCTCATGGTAACCACAAAGAAAATACCAATAGAAGAAACAAAGAAAAAGAGAAAGGAATCAAAACATATCACTACAAAAAGTCAACAAATCACAAAGGGAGACAGCAAGAGAAGAAAACAGGAACAAAAGCACTACAAGAAGGACAAATAACAATTAACAAAATGTCAATAGTCTTTCCCTATCAATAATTCCTTTAAGTGTAACTGGATTAAAGTGCCCAATCAAAAGACTTAGAGTCACTGAATCAATAAAAAGATAACACCCAACTATATGCTGTCTAAAAGAATACACATAGGCTGAAGTGAAGAAATGAAGAAAGATATTCCATTCAAATGGTAAACAAAAGAGAGCAGGATAGCTATACTTAAACAAAGTAGATTTTAAGTAAAAAACTGTCACACGAGACAAAGAAGAATATTATGTATGATAAATAGTTCAATCTACCAGGAAGATATTTATATATAAATGTATATGCACCCAACATCAGAACACCTAAATATATAAAGCAAATATTAACAGAAGGAAGAAATAGATAACAGCACAGTAAGAGGAGGAGTCTTTAATATCCCACTTTCAACAATGGATAGAACATCTAGACATAAAATCAACAAGGAAAAAGTGTACTTAGCAACATAATAGACCACATGTAAATTACAGACATATATGGAACATTCCACACTAAGCAGCAGAATACACATTCCTTTCCAGTGTACATGGAACACACTCCAAGATAGATCACATGTTATGCCACAAAAGGATTCTTAAACTTAAGAATTCTTAACATGTGATTACATGTTAGATCACAAAAGAACTTTTAAGTCTTAAGACTTACGTTTTAAGTCTTCTAAAATTTAAGAAGATTGAAATTATACCAAGTATCTTTTCAGACCACAATGGAATGAAGTAGAAAGCAACAACAGAAGGAAAATTTTTAAATTCACCAATATGTGAAAATTAAGCAACATGCTTCTGAACAACCAATGGATCAAAGAAGAAATCAAAAGGGAAACAAAAAATATTTTGAGATAAATTAAAGTGAAAACACAACATACCAAATCTTATGGGAAGCCACAAAAGCAGTACTACCAGGGAAGTTTGTAGTGATAAATGCATAAATAACCTAATTCTACACCTCAGAGAATTAAAAGCTCAACTTAAGCCCAAATTTGGCAGAAGGAAAGAATAGATTAGGTCAGAAATAAACATAGCATGGAATTGAAAGACAACAGAAAATACCAGTGAAACTCAGAATTGAATGTTTTTGAAAAGAAAAAAGAAAAATTGACAAATCCTTAACTAGACTAAGGAAAAAAGAGAGAAGACAAATATAATCAGAAGTTAAAGCAGTGTCATTACAAACGATGTCACAGAAACAAAGAGAAACATAAAAGACTACTATAAACAATTATACATCAACAAATTGGATAATCTAGAAGAAATGGATAAATTCCTAGAAATATAAAATCTACCCACACCAAATTATGAAAAGTAGAAAATCCAAGCAGATCGGTAATATGTAACGAGATTGAAATAATAATCAAAAACCTCCCAACAAAGAAAAGCTCAAGACCAGATGGCTTCACAAGTGAATTCTACTGAATATTTAAGATTAAAGAAGAATTAAAGCCAATCCTTTTCAAACTCTTCCAAAACACTGAAGAGGAGAGAACACTACCAAAAGCATTTTATGAGACCAACACTATCCTGATACCCAAACCAGACCAAGACACCACAAGAAAAAGGAATTACAGGGCAATATCCCTGATAAATATAGATGCAAAAATCCTGAGCAAAATAGTAACAAACCAAATTCAACAGGACATTAAAAGGATCATACACAATGAAGAAGTAGGATTTACCCCTGGGATGCAAGGATGGTTCAATATATTCAAATCAATTAATGTGATACACCATATTAACAGAATGAAGCATAAAAAAAGACATGATTCTCTCAATAGATGCAGAAAAACGATTTGAAAAATTTCAACAATTTTCATGATAAAACCTCTCAACAAACTAGGTATAGGAGGAATGTGGCTTAACATAATAAAGTCCATATATGACAAGCTCTTAGCTAACATCATACATAATGATAAAAACTGAAAGTTTTTGTCTAAGATCAGGAAAAAGACAAGGATGCCCACTCTCACCACTTCTATTCCACATAGTAATGGAAGACCTAGCAGAGTAAGAAAAAGAAATAAAAGTCATCCAAATTGGAAAGGAAAAAGTACAATTATGTCTGTTCACAGATGACATAGTTATATATAGAAGACCCAAAAGACTTCATAAAAAACTATCAGAATCAGTAAGTGAATTTGGTAAAGTTGCATGATACAAAGTCATCATGCAAAAACTAGTTGAGTATCTATACACTAACAATGAACTATCCAAAAAGGAAATTAAGAAAATAATCCCATTTACAATAGCATCAAAAAGAAAAAAAAATAGTAATAAAGTTAACCAAGGAGAAGAAAGACTTGTAAACTGAAATCTAAAAACATGGATAAAAAAATTAAAGACGATATAAATAAATGGAAAGATATCCCATGTTCATGGATTGAGAAGAGTTACTATTGTTAAAATGTACATACTACCCAAAGCAATGTACAGATTCAGTGCTATCCGCATTAAAATACCAATGGCATTTTGTACATAAATGTGAAAAGCAATCTTAAAATTCACATGGAACCACAGAAGACCCTAAATAGCCGCAGAGATCCTTAGAAAAAAGAGCAAAGCTGGAGGTATCACACTTCCTAATTTCAAAATATATTACAAAGATACAGCAATTAAAACAACATAATACTTGCATAAATAAAGACATATAGCCCAATGGAACAGAAGACAGAGCCTAGAAATAAACCCATGAATATATGGCCAACTGATCTTCGACAAGGAAGCCAAGAATACACAATGAGGAAAAGGTAGTCTCTTCATCAAATGATTTTGTAAAACCTGAATTTCCACATGCAAAGGGTTGAAATTGGATTCTTATCTTACACCAATACACAAAAAAATCAACTCAAAATGGATTAAAGACTTAAATGTAAGACCTGAAACCATAAAACTCCTAGAAGAAAACATAAGAGAAAAGCTTCATAACATTGATCTTAGCAATGATTTCTTTGCTATGACACCAAAGCACAGGCAATAAAGCCAAAAATAGACAAGTGGGGCTACATCAAACTAAAAAGTTTCTGCACAGCAAAGGAAACAGCCAAAAAAATAAAAGGACAACATGTGAAACGGGGTAAAATATTTGCAAACCTTATGTCTGATAAAATACTAATATCCTAAATAAGACACTCCTGCACTTCAATAGGAAAAGAATACAAATAACCCATTTAAATATGGTCATAGGACTTGATCACACATTTCTCCAAAGAAAACATACTAATAGCCAACAGGCATATGGAAAGATATTCAACATCACTAATTATCAGGGAAATGCAAGTCAAAACCACAATGATATTTCACCTCACACCTGTTGGGATGATTATTATCAAAAAAACAGAAGATAAGTGTTGGCAAGGATGTAGGAAATATAGAACTCTTGTGTACTGTTGGTGGGAATGTCAAATATTGCAGTCGCTATGGAAAACAGCATGGAGGTTCCTCAAAAAATTGAAAATACCATATGATAGTGCTGTTTAGGTCAACTACTCATTTTCTTTCTATTTGATCTATCAATTACCAACAGAAGGGTGTTGACATCTCCAACTATAACAGTGAATTTATGAATTTCTTCTTGCATTCCTATCAGTATTTTTGCCTCACATATTTTGACAACTTTTAGTTGCATACATACTTGTGATTATTTAGACTTTTTGGATAATTGACTTCATTTTCATTATATAATAGCTCGTTTCATCCTTGGCAAGCTTTCTTATTCTCATGTCTGCTTTGTATGAAATTAACATATCTACTCAAGCTTTCTTTTGATTAATGTTGTCATGATATATATTTCTTCATTTCTTTACTTTCGACCTTTCTGTGTTTTTTATATTCAAAGTGGTGTCCTTACAGATAACGTACAGACAGTTCTTGGTTTTTAAAATTTTTTTTAATTATTTGTTTACTTATTTATTTATTTTTTAATTGCAGTAACATTGGATTATAACATTATATACCTTTCAGATGTACATCGTAATATATTTCAAACTCTGTGTAGATTACATCATGTTCACCACCCAAAAACTAATTATAGTCCATCCCCTCACATGTGAGCCTAATCCCCCCTTTTGCCCTCCCCACCCCAGTTCTTGTTATTTTATTCACTTTGACAATGTCTGTTTTAATTGGTATATTTGGAAAACTCACATTTAAAGTGATCATTAGATTAACATCTACCATATTTATAACTATTTTATATTCATTGCATTTAGTTTTTGTTTCCTCTTTTCTCCTATTTTTCTGTCTTGTATGGTTTTAATTGAAAATTTTATATGAACTCATTTTATCTCCCTCAGCATATTAATTATACTTCCTTTAAAATATTTTTAGTGGTTGCCCTAGAGTCGGCAATTTGTAGCTTTAAGAAGTCCACCATCACATAACACTGAATCACTTTATATGTACTGCAGGCACCTTTTAGCAGAGTATTCCCATTTCCTCCCTACCATCCCTTGTGACATAGCTGTCATTCATTTTACTTATCGATATGCTATAATCATCCAAAACATTATTTATATTATTGATTTCAAGAAACGGTTATTTTATTTCAGTTAAAAATAAAGAAAATAAAGTATTTTATTTTACCTTAATTTATTTATTCTCTGATGTGTCTCCTTTGTTTATGTAGATCCAAGTTTCTGACCTATATAATTTTCATGCCCCATGAACAGCTACTTTTAGCATCTATTCCAGGACAATTCTGCTACTAATGAATCTCCTCACTTTTAATTTGCCTGAGGAAATCTTTATTTCTCCTTAACTTTTGAGAGATAACTTCACTGAATACAAAATTCTATGTTTTTTTTCTTTTATCACTTTAAATGTTTCATTCCATTCATTCTGGCTTGCATGATTTCCTATGAGAAATCCTCTGGAACTCTTACCTTGTCCCTCTATTTGTAAGGTGTTTTCTTTCTTTGATTTCCTTCAATATTTTTTCTTTTTCTTTGGTTTTATACAGTTTGAATATGATATGCCTAGGTGTATATTTTCTGCTATTTATCATGCTTAATGTTCTCTGATCTTCCTGGATATGTGGTTTGCTGTCTGAAAAATTCTCAGCTATTATTACTTCAAATATTTGTCATATTTCTTTCTGTATTTCTTCTCCTTTTGGTATTCCCATTACACATATGTTACATTTTCTGTTATTGTCCCACAGTTCTTGATGTGCCGTTCTTTGATTTTTTTTATTTTTGAATTTCATTTTTGGAAGTTCCTATTGACCTATCTTCAAGCTCACTGATTCTTTCCTCAGCATTCTTCATTCTGTAACTGTTTTATTTCAATATTTCTTTTTGATTATTTTCTAGTTTCGATCTCTCTGCTTATGGTACCCATCTCTTCTCACATGTTGTCTACTTTTTCCACTAGAACCCTTAACTTATTAATCATAGTTACTTTGAGCTACCTATTTGATAATTCCAACATCTTTGTCATAACTGAGTTTGTATCTACTCATTGCTTTTTCTCTACAAACTCTGTTTTGTTGTGTCTGGTAATTTTGTGTTTAAAACCAGACATGTATCAAATAATAGGAACTGAAGTAAATAAACCTCTAGTATGAAGATTTATGATAATTTGGCTAGAATTTGAGCTTGCACAATGTTGACAGTAGCCAGAGGTGTCAAAAACTTCCGCTTCCTCTAATATCCTTATTTTGTCTCCTCTCTTGACTTTGAACTACTACTCAGAGAGAGTTTATGTTTTATAGCTCTTTTAGCTGTGATCCACTGTTATTATACTGGAGATGTGTTGTATGGTGATAAGATGTGGAGGAAGGGAAGCCATCTATAATAGTATGATTAAATCTTAGTCTTTTAATGGACCTGTGCCCTTAGTCTATGACCTTCACATGTCTTTCTTGGTTTCCCCCCCAGATGGTGCTAGAGTGGGATAAATGTCCTTTTCCTCACGTGCAATAAGGTTCTGCTAAAGTCTAATAGTACTTTGTTATGGGGAGTGCTCTGGATGTATTTCAAAATGGCCATTCTTCTCCTCTCCCTCCCAGAGCCAAGAGAGATCTTTCTTGACTTTACCATGAAAACCTCATGGGATTCCTATGTTTTGCATAGAATGGAGGCTTCGCTAAGACTGTGGCCCCCAGAAGTTTGCCAGTTTCAATGCTAGTCCACCCTCCGCCTCCTGAAATTCATCAAAATTATTTTTTTTCAATGTGTTCACATTTTTCTTGTTGTAAGGACAGAAGTGACAACTTCTAAGCAATTTATATGTCAGAGTTGAAACTGAAAACTAATTTCTTTATTACACTCTTTATGTGTTGCATCCTTCCTGGGATGGCTCTATTTAGGAAGCTTGTGTGAGTCAGGGAGCAAAATGATGCTCTAAACTATAAGATATTCTCCTGATGTCAAAGGACTATGTAAGAGTGTGATTTTTTAGACTCAGGAAACTAGAATTAGGACAAATTGAATCTTTAATTTTTCCCTGACTCATTGATAATTAATTTTCTGTATATGTTACATTTTTATATTATTTCTGATTCAGCCTGATCTCCACAGCTTCTCAAGATTTCACGTTTAATGGGGTCCAGGAAAGCTTCAACTACTACTCGAGCACTTTTCCTGTTGTAGCAAACAAGTTATAACTGGTTTCGTATTTCAGGCTAAACCACTTACATGCCAGATTTTACTGAGATCTTCAGCCACAGCCATTCTATCTCCTTGTTGTCCCTCAAGTCTTCTTGACTACCAATTCTTTTGGCAGTCTTTCTCTTGTTTTTGTCATTTGAAGTTTGACATGAGTCTTATTTTCATTGCAGGTAAAATGGTTTTTTTTTTCTGTTTATCACTCTTCTCCTTGTTTGCAGTGATTTATGAGGAGGAAGGGTGTATGGCTGGACCATGGTGGGTGAGGGTGAGAGTCATATGAGATAGGCTCACGGACATTGGCAGAGCAAAGATCATATAGGACTTTGCAAGCCAAAGGCAGGACTTTAGATTTTACTTTAAGTTTGATAGTAAGTCCTTAGAAAGAATTGAACTGAAAAGTGATGTGGATACAGAACAGAGATGGGCATTTTTATTGGACTGAAATCAGATGATTTTTTTGTATAAGAGGGAAAATGTTGTATACCACTTGCACTTGAGAAAGAGATTTAAAACTCAATACTGTTCACAGAATAGAATTTGGGATAGACAAATGTGACAGAGTTAGAAAAAAGTTCCCCCACACAAGTAACCCTGCCTACAACCTAACATCTTAAATCTATCTCTTATACTGCTGCTGGAGTAAAGTTTATAAAATACTAATCTGAACATGCCATTTCCATAATTTAGTCCCTTATTTGATTTAATGACTTTCAAGGCCCATAATGGTCTTTCTGGAGCATGCCTTTCTAGCATTCTTTCTCAATCTCCTACTGCCTTTTCACTCCAGGTATACTGGCCCACTTGCAATTTCGTACAGTTTTTGGGCCCTGATACTCCTTGGCATATCACTCTTTTTGTCTGCAATGCTGTTCAGTACTCATGCTCTTGACTCAGCACAGATAAAAGCCTTCTCTGACCATCTCTGCTCCCAAGGATGATACTCACCATATTTAACAAACAGTATAGCACAGGCACTAACCGACCAGAATGGTTACTGGCTACAGAGATCGTATTTTTAAAGTCAATAAAATAGGGCTTGACACCTGATAAACACTGTGTCACTATTCGCTGTTATAGGGAGAAAAGACAAATCAAAATATTTGATTGTTATGAGCTTGTGAGGAATTTTGTCTTGAATTTTTCTATTATTTCAATATAATATTCATTTTGGAGTATAAATGAATAGCTGAATGTATGAATGTGCCGTGACTTTTGTGGGAAATGGGAATGGGATGCCAAGAAGAGTGATCTGATCAGAACTGAAGGTCAGTATCAGTGGCTAGAGAGAGGGAGTGCTGTGTTAGATTATGGGGCTTTAATTGTCAAATGATGACTCTGGATTTGATTCAGTAAACAGCAGGATGTCTTTGTAGGAATGTAGTCACAGAGAATTACAAGTTGTAAGTAGTACCTGAAAAATATAAATTTGACCATAGTATGGAGAGTGGAATCAAGGACAAAGATACTTGAAACTAGGAATTTAGTTTGGAGATTGTTGTGGTCTTGCAAACGAAACCAGAGTAGTAGAAGCCAGAGTTAAGACAAAGGGCTAAATCGGATGGCTATTAAAAACAATGCTTTCTTAGTAGAGGATGAAAACAGAAAAAAGTTAAAAGGCAAGTAGGGATGCAGTCAAATAGGATAAGCAATTTTTACATGTCCATCTATACTAAACAATTAACGTCAGAGGCCTCATTTCCTTTGCCCAGAGCCAAATAATTGTATTGGGAATGAGGCAAAGATTAAGAGGAGAGAGCTGACATAATCATGTGAACAAATCTACAACAATCAGCACTGTGGAAAGGACAATGGTTTTCCATAGACATATCTATAGGATAGAGTGCAATCATGTTTGATCACACACACACTCACACACACAGCAGTAATACCTACGAGATACATGATATGTTTTATGATGAGTTCTGTGGATGAGAAGGTGAACCTAAGGGTTTGATAAGAACTGGAAATATATCATTTCTGGGTAAGTACTGTAGGCTCCTGAATATTGTTAGAACTAATCTTTAAGAATAGTATATGTTATTTGTAAACTCTAAGTGCTTTTGGTTAATAAATCCAATCAGGTTTCCAGTTTTATAAGTTGACAGTTTCTCTGGGAAACCAAGTGCTTAAATTTCTCACTGCCAAATAAAATTGTCTAAGCCAGTATACATACATTATCTAGATCAGACAGTAGAGAAGAAATAGCCCTAACTATATCTAGATGTTCTAAATGAAGTTTAATCAACTGCCAGGAATCACTAGCCTCTTTAAAAATGCTGGGATATTCAGCTAATGTTACCAAATGTATATATAAGATAGTCTATTTGGACAGGGTTAATAAAGGAATGAACAAACTTAGTGAACCAACACTTCAAAATTTGTCAAGGTTAAAAGATAGATTGACAAGTGGTGGACTTACATCCAAAAGTAACAGAATCTCAGCTGCCAGTATTCCTTAGATTTGGGATTGTTGAAATTCAATCCCAATTGCCAAAAAAAGGGCAATTTTGAGGAATATTTGGCTTATTCATGAGTTTATCAAGTACTGTATGTTTTTTGTCTATTCCTGTTTGTTTTCCTTTTAAAATTTGATTTTATTCCTAGTAAACATTCGTAGTAAACACTCTTGGCCAGTTGGCGGTGATATGATGCCAACATGTAAGTATTGCTTTGCATTTTCTTTGGGAAACAACTTGGGAATGTAGCAATATAATTATCAACCATTATAACTTGATGAATATTCTATTTCTAAGCAGTCTGTGTTTCCTTTGAGTTCCCCTGTGTTTAACAGTGAACATTGGCAGTAGCCAGGAAACAGTGCTCTTTGATATACTTAAACATTCTGAATGAAGCTTTTTTCTTTATTTTTAAGGCTTGGAAATACATTTGCGTATGGTAGGATTAAAAGTCTGAAATGAGTATCTAGGTTTAGCATTGGCAGTTCAGTTTTACCCCCATTGTAGGCACTTCTATGCTTCTGGGAAAAATTCCAGAACTGCCAATTATGTCAAAATATGTCTTACTAAGATATAGTCAGACATATAGTGCAGAATCCCATGATATGTATTAAATCCTTGCCCTCTTTCCTTCTAAGTGCTCCTTCAAATGAATCAATTTAAATCTCTAAAACTTGGAAATAGTAAAAAGAGATTTCCAGGGTTGGGGTGGTGAAATGGCCTCCTCACTTACGGTGGCAAGGCATCAGGACAGTGAAGTGCTGTCTTGCTGAGATTTGCTTACTGGTCAAACTAGAAAGCTCAAGAGATTGATTCTTCTTACACAGGAAAAAAACATAAAAACCAAAAAAATCAACACATAACCCCATTATATTAGAAATGTTTGGCATTAAGCAACAAATGATTGTCACCTACACAGTGAAATAGGCCTTTGGAAAAGGAATGGGAGGTGATATGGGCAGTGAATATTCATATGAAAAAGAAAAGCATCTGAAATTTAAATGAAAAGTCAAATGTCATTTTGAATGGAATTTTTTAAGTCTTTTAATATTCTGAAGAAATTTCTTGTGTTGAGGGTAAACTTATGTAAAGTAGAATGAGAAGTCATTTATAATAAGTGGGTGTCTAAGGACTGTCTTTTTATGAAACTGAATTTGTTTCAAGGTAGAGGAAAGAGAGAAAGAAGTTCAAGCTAGACTCAAATAATAAAAAACACAATGGCCATTGATGTATCCTTCCAAATAGACAAAAGCAATACAAAGTATCACATTTTCAATGCCAAGAACTCCAGGGAACCAACATTCTATAGAAGCTGAGAACCTATCTTCTACTGTCGGAGGAAATATTCTAATTTTTTTCCTTAAATTAGCATTTCATTTTTAAACACTGTAAAATAATCTAAGTAGAAATAAATTAATAGAAAACAGACAATTGTCTTGGTTTTAGGTTTTGATTTAGGAAAATAGCTTTCCAATCATGGGAAGATAGGAAAGTGCATAACAAAATACAAAATTCAGGTTTTCTTTTTATGGGAAAGTCACATTTTCCTTTTGATTTTATTTGCCTTAAAATACTCGAAAGGGAAGACCAAGAACATAGTTAAACGTGCTAATAAACTTCAATTCAATGGTATACTCAGTTCCATGTTTCTTATTCTATAATTCTTCTATTATTATATTAAGCTACCATGTTTGTTGAAATTGAGTAGGAGTGCATAAAACAAATTTTGAGGGATAAAAATATGCTAATTAGTGATGATTGAAATTTAAATTACACTTGTTCTGAAAGCACTGCTGACTTTATCTGTTGTTGCCTACACTTAGAATTTTATATCACACCATTGAAGTAACGCTATATTTATTAATTGACACACATAACACATTCACAAGGAATCGAATAAATGTGATATTCCTTCCCGTGCCATAGTGTTGCATTTACGAACATTGTTTGGTGTGTACAGTGGTTGGGATATGCCCAAAGAGAAGTATACATTTTTGGTCAAGTGTTTCTATGATGCTGACTCTGAGGCATCTGACTTCAGGCAGACTTCTTGATAATTACTGTTTACAAACATTGTATCAGAGGAGAACAGGAACAAACTCCATGCCCAGTTTCCCTATAATAGGACTTTCATTAGGTGTGGGACATAAAGGGTGCTAGCTGAGAGACTTCACTTTCCTCTGGTAAGGTGACCAACTCTACCAGTTTGCCTATGAACTGAGGGTTTTCCCTGGGGATGTGGAAATTTCAGTACTACAACCAGGACAGGCTTAGAAAATTAAGGTGGTTGGTGTGGTAGGTTGAATTCTAAAATGATCTTTAAGCCTTTGATGTACACACCCTGTATGGTTCCCACCCCTTGAGTACAGGCAGAAACTGTGAATGGGATATCACTCTCGTGATTAGGTTGCTAACCAGTTGATTTATGGTTAATCACAAGGGAGATTATCCTGCCTGGGTGTGCCCTAATCAGATGGGCCCTTACAAAAGGGACTGAACCATTTGCGAAGAGAGAGATTCTCCTGTTGACCTTGAAGAGGGCAGCTATCGCGAATTCTACAGCCCCAAGGAACTCACCTCTGCCAACAACCAGTGAACTGGGAGGAGGCACTAGAGCCCCAGATGAAATCACAGCCCCAGCCCATACCTTGATTTCATCCAGGTGAGGCCCTGAGCAGATGACCCAACTAACCTGTTCCTGGACACCTGACCCGTGGAAACTGTGTTGTTTTAAGCCACTGAATTTGTGGTAATTTGTGACACAGGAATAGAAAACTAATAGTATTGGTTTTTCTACTCTAGAATGGAATACAATTTGTAGCCTTGCCACTTTTTCTTGGACCTAAAAGAGGTCACTTTTCGGGGCCGGCCTGGTGATGCAGCAGTTAAGTTCACATGTTCCACTCCTCGGGGGCCCGGGGTTCGTCGGTTCGGATCCCGGGTGCGAACGTGGCACCGCTTGGCAAGCCATGCTGTGGTAGGCATCCCATGTATGAAGTAGAGGAAGATGGGCACGGATGTTAGCTCAGGGCCAGTCTTCCTCAGCAAAAAGAGGAGGATTGGCAGCAGATGTTAGCTCAGGGCCAATCTTCCTCAAAAAAAAAATGTGACTTTTCTTGAGTCATAGCATTATTTGTTCTAAGAATCATATGCTTGAAGAAAGTGTGACAGAGCCAGTTACCATGCACAGACAACCAGCTGTAGGAATAGTATGTGGAACCAGCAGAGGGTTCCAGGAAGGAAGTGGATGGGAATAGTCTCTCAGCATTCAAGGAATGAATGGTCTCCTACATGGAGAGAGAGGATCAACTATAATATAAAGGAAAGAGAGGTAGCAAAATGGAGCACATTTTTATTAAGCAATGTAAAGAGCAGAGACTTTTAAACACTACTCGGCGACCAACCAATGGGTTATAAAATCAATTGAGAAGGTTGCCACCACCAATGCTAGATGTAACAGACTGGACTAGAATAAAAAATAAGTAAATAATTGCAGGTAGTAAGCATAAATATTGTGTTGTGAAATTTTTGTTTCAGTTTTATATCTATATCTATCTATCCATCTTTCTCTCTCTCCATACTGAGTTATGATATAAAATAAGTCACTTACTGCGGATTTAAAGCAATTTTTGGAAGCACTGATATAGCGTAATGGCTTAAAACAGGGCTATTGAACCCTTGTTGCAAATTAGAATAATTCTGGGATGTTTGGTTTTTGTTTTATTATTGGTGCTTTGACCCCCACCATGAATTTAATTGAAATCTCTCGGGATTAGACCTGGTATACATATTTTTGAAAAGCTCTCCAGGTGATTTTGATTGCAGTGAAATTTGAAAACTACTGGATTAGAGCACAGACTTTGGAATCTGTATACTTGGGCAAAGTGCATGATCTTAAAAAGCCCCAGTTTCAACATTTGTAAAATTGGGGTAACTTTAGTACCTACCTCATGGAAGTGTTCTGAAAATGACATAGGGTGAAATGGAGAAGATAGCCCAATTTGCGGCACAGAGTTAGAACAGTGCAGTAAACAGGTACTTGCTATTAATCTGTATAGTATTTTAAGAACAGTTACAAATTCGTGGGAAAATGCCATAGGTCCACACCTACACAGTTCCAGATTCGAGTTCTCCATACTCTGAGACTAAGATCATGAGGCTCAGGGCCTGTGTGGCTGAATCCGAGGATCATGCCCTCCATGGAAGTGACAGTGTTTCTGAAACAGAGGTGCTGGTCAATGTGGAAAACCAAAGACGAGGTCAAGAGCTGAGTACCACCCAGAAGGTCAGCGACCTGGCCCCCATGGTTGGGAGCTCCTCATCCTTCCTGTTCCGGAGAGACTGCTCCTTCAGTGAAGTGCCAAGATCACCTCGGCAGTCAGCCTACCTGAGCCACTCTGCTGGTGACCTGCCATTCACCCTGAGGTTGATCAAGGCAAGCATTCAAACTGTGCTGACCACTGTTAATGCAGGGAAACAAAAGCATCTTCTCTTTGCCTCACTGTGTCTTAAAGACTGGATATTCCTGGCATTCTGTGGAGGTCTCAGCTCACTGGAGAAATAATATATGACTTTTTAATTTCCATAATAAATCAGGTTCTACCAAAACAAGAAGCCTCATGCGCTTTTTTGTTTGTCTTTAGTATTTTCTCTTTCTTTTGTTTTTGGTGAGGAAGATTGGCCCTAAGCTAACATCTGTTGCCAATCTTCCTCTTTTTTTTCTCCCCAAAGCCCCAGTACGTAGTTGTATATCCTATTTGTAACTCATTCTAGTTCTTCTATGTGGGATGCCACCACAGCATAGCTTGATGAGCCGTGCTAGTTCCACGCCGAGGATCTGAACCAGCGACCCCTGGACCACCAAGGCGGAGTGTGCAAACTTAACCACTACACAACCAGGCTGGCCTGTGTATTTCATTTTTTAAAATAAACTGAACAGGTATTATGGGGACACTTTCATGAGGGAGGAGGAACCCACGAATGCCGTCTTGGAAAATGGTGATACACAAAGTTAGGATACAGAAATTTGTCCGAAACAAGGGACCACACAGGGCAGGACAAGATGCAGCGTATCTTGGCGTAGCTTTCCCATGGCTCTAGCTCTGTAAGGTAATATTTTTCTTCAGATTACGTTGTGCACATATGACGGGGCTCTGCTAAATCTGAGAAAATAGTGGAAATTTTCCCATACCCTAAATTTTAATCTTTGGGATCTACCTCACCTTTCTGAAAGAATTTATACTGGCAATCGATGCAACTGGTTTAAAGGGAATGTTTACAAACTTGTGCTCCTTTAGTTCTTGAACAAAATAAAGAACTGAAAACAGCCAAATCCTCATCTGAGGAAATAGTGACTCCTATTTTCAGATGCTTTGTGAAGCTCATTTCCTTGGTGTCAAATAGTCTGCTAGGTACTTTATAGTCTTTAATTCACTTAATTCTTGCAATAATCAAATGAGGTAGACATTGTTCTTTTCATTTTGTAGACAGAGAAACGAGGCTCAGAGTGGTTAAGTAACTTGTATAAAGTCACAGAGATAGTAAATTGCAGGGCTGGAATATTGTATTAGTCAGGGTTCTCCAGAGAAACAGAACCAGTAGGATGTGTATATTTATAGAAAGAGATTTATTATAAGGAAATGGCTCAGGCAGTTATGATGGCTGGCAAGTCTAAACCTGCAGTGTGGGCTGGCAGCCTTGAGACCCAGGAAAGCTGATGGTGCTGATGAAGTCCAAAGACAGTCTGCTGGAGAATTTTCTCTTGCTATGGGAGGTTTTTTTGTTGTTCTATTCAGGCCTTCAACTGATTGAATGAGGTCCGTCCACATTATGGAGAGCAATGTGCTTACTCAAAGTCCATGATTTAAATGTTAATCCCTTCCAGAAACACCCTCCAAGTTCACACATAAAATTAACCGTCACAGATATAAACCCAGGAAATCTGACTACAGAGCTCTTAATGTTTTTGAGCATTTAACACACAAATGTGTATTACCAAGAATTTCCAATGTGTTATTTAAACCTCATAACGATCTTGTGAGGTCAGTACTATTATTATCTTTATTTAACAAATGAAGAGAATAAGGCTCAGAGAGACTAAGAAACTTGCATATAGTTACACAGCAAGTAAATGTTAGAGCTGGAATTTGAATACAGATTTCCTAAATAAAAATCCTTCCTTGCCTCTTTACCATATGGCCTCCAAGGTAGTTTGAAGTGACTGGGATTTTTTTTTCCATAAGAAGTGGTTGAAAAAAATGCCAGTTGAATAAATAATCTATAGGTAATTTTATTAAAATTCAATGATCATATTTATATCATATATATTTCAACATATATTTGTAGTAACTGCTTTCCTTTGAGAAACCCCATGTTCTTTGTTCTACTCTGGAGATCATAATAAAAAGATAATATGTAGTGTGCATATACGTGTTAAGTACTCTTCTAAGGGTTTTACACATGCTATGATTGTCCCCATTTTACAGATGAGGAAATTGAGACATAGAGATGTGAATGGCAGAGCCAGGACTCAAACCCAGGCAGTTTGATGCTGGAGCCTGAGCTCGTCACTTCTACAACATACTATCTCTGGTAATAACACACAATTTTGAGAAATTACTACTAACAGCGAGCATAAAAAGTTGGGACCTGGTATTTTCATCACATCTGTGAAAGTCATAGAGCCATGAAGAAGGCAAAAATAAAAGAAGCTAGGGAGCCTTCAAAAATATGACGAAGGCTCATAGGCAAAAATGGGGTGAATTTAGAGTGGATGTAATTTTAGACAAAGATTTCATGTTTCTAATTGATGGCGAAAAAGTGGATGTCTCAGTTCTGGAGACATTTAAAATTGCATAGTGCATTAGACAATAGCCCTTAGGAAAAAGTCCTAAATTGTAAGGATGCAGGAAGGAATTCTATTTATGAAATTGAAAGATCTGAGTTCCTTTTTATAACATGTCTTTTATTTGGACATTTATACGATTTAAAATTTCGTGATTCTTTCTACATTGCCTCAGCTTTTGAAACTTTGTGATGGAAGGCTGTGTAAGTCCTTTTCATTTAATTGTTTCCTGAAAATTATTATTTATATTGATATTTTAGTTGAGGTAGGAAATTTGGTGAAATATGAGAACATTTAGTTCTAGAAAAGGGAACAGATGGAAATTATGAAGTCCACCACAGTCGAATTCTGTGTCTCTGTGCCCTTCTTGACTTCTGTGATCTTTAATGACAGCATTGTAGTATCCATAGTCAGCGTTGTTCCATCTGTTTATATGCTCTGTGGAAAATGGATTCACTTTGGAACCGTAGAGAAATGTCTATCCCCTTGTTTTAGTGTATCAATGGATAGATTTATCCCTTATATATTAATTTCATATTTATTTTGAATCTGTGTACACTTATTTCTCTCATCTCTCTGTCACACATGCATACAAATAAACACATGTGCACACACATGCAATAAGGATACAATCAGAATGGTAAATAGAGAAAACAGAGATTAATGGTATGGGGGAAAAAACTTTTTGGAATGAAGTGATTTTTTTACTATAGGCTACTTGTAAGGAATTGTCTTAAGGTATTTATATGAGCCCCCAGCCTCATTGGGCTTTTGCAGACTTTCCTTTCAGTAATTCTTATAAGATGGAAAGGCTCAAAATTGTTAAATACCACTGTCCCCTTAATAAACAACACCATCAACATTCCACTGAGGAAGGAGAAATATTGAGGTACAAAACAAAACAAGAAGCTCAAATCAAGTGCCATAGAAAGAAAGGGCAGAGAACCATATTATAGTGAATATCCTGGAACAACAGCACGAGTGGTAGTTGATTTCACATTCTCTTTCAAGCTTTCAGCACTTAGAATGATGAAACAATTACCCTCCTTCACAATCCTAAACTGTAACATTTCTTGCTGCTCCAGCTCTTTGGGATATATGTAATTTATTCATAGAGGAATGTACTTATGTATCTGCTATTATTTTTGATTTCCTTCATTATTGGCTTCATGGTTTTATAAGCTTACTCCTTCCTATCCTCCTCCACCATTCCTAAATGTATTGTCTGGGAAATCACACTTTGTTACACTTTGATAAAAGAGAAAACAAAATTGAGTACAATCAATAACTTCTAAGAGTTCTCAACACTCTAAGTTTTTATTTTAGATGCAATCAGACTGAGTCCAAAACACCTCAGTATTCTATGCAACTGGATGAAGGAGAAACAGGGTGGTTTTCTTACACACAGCCTGCTTGAAAAATAAACCCATTAATTAAAGCATTAGAGAAATTCTTTCACAGCCTGTGTGGAGGCCACATACTGTAGTGTTGTCAAAAATGATGTCTTTTATTCTTTTACCAAGAGAGAGATAGGTTAAATTTAACATAAAATTCGAAGTTTATGCTTGATTGAAACGACATCTATTTGTGAGAATGCCCAATTAGCTCTGAAGAACACAGAAAATACCCTGTAGCACCCTGGGCGAGGAATGAAGGGCTGGAATCTGGGCTAGGCTACAAAAATGAACACCTGAGACTCCACTTCAGGAAAACTTTAATCTTCTTGAGATTTCAGAGAGATAAAGATATTAGTAAGTGGCCAGATGCTGGTATTGAAAGCCAGATTGCCTTTGCTATCCAAGTAATTTGTCTTTATTTGAATAGCTGGCAAATACTTTCCTGACAACTATCAGGGCACTTCTGGAAGTGTTTATGAGTGACACATTTTATTCATCAAGAAATTAATGGATGATATTGTGATTGCCAAACTAAGATTACACACGGAAAACCATAATGAAGGAGAGAGAATTTGTTCCCTCTGCAGACATTTTCTTTTCTCTTCTTCCCTTTTTTTCTCACATGGCTTTCTTTTGTTGTGGTAATGCAAAACTCAACATGCCTGGTAAAGAGAGCTGTGAAGGGGTTTGGGGATTAGTTCTCATAAAGAAAAAAATGTAGAGAATTCTGCAGGTGACAAAATAAGTAATGAGGCATGCTAGGCTGTATTATTACTCCTTCTTCAGAATCCTTAAACTGTGTATTGTGCACACAATGCTAAATCTATTTCAGATGAGACAGACAATCCCCTTTGTGGGAAAAAATAACTTTTGAATGGTGCATGCATTTTTGCTGATTAGAGACTTATATGTTTCTTGAGTTTTGGAAGCAGAAACAGTATGATTGAAAAAATTAGTCCAAACTGATTGGATCCTACAATATTAATTCAAATGAATATTGAAATAATATTCAAATAACTTCCTTAGACAATGGAAGAGTAGTATGAATTGTTAATTAAATTGGTCATTTTGCCAAAGTCCCTTATATACCAGTTACTACAGGAAGGTATGGGCTTTTCTTTGCTGATAAGAGTAATGGATGGCTTATATTTTAAATAAAATTCTTCACTACAAGGAAACAGTTCTCCTTGGGGAAATGGCTGATTCCAAGACTGGGTCACAGAAAGTACTAAAAGAGTCTGGAACATCTTGCTATGTAAGAGAGTAAGGAATTACTCAAAAATATTAGGAACTTGTTAAAAGGACGTAAGAGGCAAACTGAAGGATTTTCCAATGCCCAATATGGGAACAATTTAAGCAACAAAATGAATAATACTAGTAATGGAATGCAACCTATAGAATAAAATAAATATGCAGGAGTCCGTATTGATAAATGTGAATAATGTATTAAAATAACTTGAAAAGAAAAGAAAACTTTTTTTTAAGGTATTCTTTTTTTGGTGAGGAAGATTGGCCCTGAGCTAACATCTGTTGCCAATCTTCCTCTGTTTTTTTTCTTTTCTCCTCAAAGCCCCAGTACATAGTTATATATCCTGGTTGTAAGTCACTCCAGTTCTTCTATGTGGGATGCCACCACAGCACGGCTTGATGAGCAGTGCGTAGGTCTGCGCCCAGGATCCGAACCAGTGAACCCCAGGCTGGCAAAGTGGAGCATGTGAACTTAACCACTCGTTCATGGGACCAGCCCCCAAGCTCTTTCTTAATATAGTATTCCAATTGATAAATGGAAAAGAAATGATGGAACTAAAAAATTGTCATTTGGCATGTAAGAATTGCCATAGGCAAGAATAATAAATGGATTCTAGCATTAGTAGATAAAAATATGATGTGAAATAATATTTGCATAGTATCTCTCTACAAGATATTATCAATTACACAGACAAAAATAGCAACTTTACAGTGAAGAAACCTAACAGACACCTCCTTAAACCAGTAATAAAAATTAAAATCACCATAATAATATCAATATCATATACCTTCTGATATGATGCACTGAGAAGGGCACAGACTTAACTTCTATGATATTATTGTCAAAAATGCATAACCTGACTATAAACATGAAGAGACATCAGAAAAACCCCAATTAAGGGAAACTTTACAAAATAACTGGCCAATATTCTTTAAAAGCATCAAAGTCATTGTTATGGGGCTGAATTGTGATGCCACCAAATTCACATGTTGAAGTTCTAACCCCCAGTACCTCAGAACGTTACCGTGTTTGGTGATGGGGCCTTTGAAGAGGTGATTAAGGTAAAATGAAGTCTTAGGAGTGGGCTCTAATTCAATAAAAGTGGGGTCCTTAAAAGAAGAGATTAGGACAGAGACGGCACAGAGGGAAGACCATGTGAAGACATTGGGAAAAGACGGTTATCTACAAACCTCGGAGGGACATCTCAGAAGAAATCGAGCCTGCCAACACCTTGATCTCAAACTTCTAGGTTTCAGAACTGTGAGAAAATACTTTTGTATACGCCACCCAGTCTGTGGCGCTTTATTATGGCAGCCCTAGCAAATTAATAGTCAGGAAACACAAAACAAGATTGAGAAATTGTCCCATACTGGAGGAAACTAAAAAGACATGACAACTAAATGCAATGTGGGATACTGGTTTGGATCCTGGAAGTAAAAAGAATATTAGTGGCCCAATTTGCAATACTTAAATGAGGTCTGTAGATTAGTTAATAGTATTGTATCGGTATTAAGTTCCTAATTTTGACAGGTGTACTGTAGTTATGTAAGATAGTAAAATTTGGGGAAGATGTATGGAGGGCATACAGGGATCTTTGTACTATTTTGCAAATCTGAAAATACTATAAAATGAAAAGTTAAAAATTAAAAACATATTAATAATACAAATATTCTTAAAATAAGATATTACTTACATATATTGCTTGACACATATTTGTTGGAAGAATTTATTTTTGTGATTTGGGACATGTTGTTTTTGTTATGTTCCTGAGAAGTAAATAATTACCTGTCTTCCATGTTCAATTTCTTTTTGAAATCTCTTTATTTTCCAGGCCTGAATGAATATTTTATAATATCTCTATATAAGAGGAATCCCTATATCTCACATGTCATGGTACATTTAATTAAATTCCTTCAAGCTGAACTAGTTGATGTCCGGGCAGTACAGTCATGTGAGTACAAGCTTATTATTAAATAATTTATAATTATTGAGTATTAAATATGCCTTTGCACAATATCATTCAGCAAATATTTATTGATCATTTAATATGTGCAAGACCTTGTGGATAGAGAGGCAAATGAAAGATAATCCTTGTCCTGCAGGAATTTACAATCTAGAAGGTGAGAGAGAAAAGAAAATGGAGGGAAGATAAATTAACTTCTATTGCATAGCTACTAAGGGCATCTTTTTTGGATAGACACTATTAAGTTCAGTTTTACAGATATGGAACCTAAAACTCAGAGAAGTTTTCTTGATGGAATAAAACATGAGCTGACAAAGGAAGAGTTAGAACTGGGGGCATGATTAAGCGAGAAATTGTGTTCTGGGGAAAGTATGTGCAATGACTTGGAGCCACTGAGATTATGCTGTATTTATAGAGCTTAAGAATTTCAGTATAGCTTTAAGTATAAAGATTTGTAAAGTTTTCTGTTGCTTCAAAAATACTAGGAACCACTGTGAAGATAATTTGAGATTACTTTGTTTCTAAAATAAAATCCTATAGTTTCAATTCCAGTTCTTTACTGTAATTTTCAGAGGATCTTAGGTTGATGTATTTATGCATATTAGTTCACAATTGAGTCATAGCTATCTATATAGCTGTGATGAAATACAGTGTACGATTTTGTTACAATAACAGAATACCTAGTAAATCTACTATAACCATGAGAATATCTGATCACTCATAGTAGTACCTTGAGCTTATCTTCTGATTTGAACAGAACAAAAAAATCTAAATAAGGAAGGCAAAATGCTGCCTGGATCTAACTTCTTCCACTCCTCTCTTTACATTTTGATCTTATCATGGGTACCAATAGCTATTTTTAAACAATGTTTTTAACCTCATCTAATAATGTATATGATAGATAAATCCAAAATTTCTGTTACATTGATTATCATCATCATTGTAGCTTACAGATAACTTATAACAAAGTTATAATGTTCTACTTTTTCATGAGGACTATGGTGAAATTGAGAACATGAATATATCTTCAAAAAATAACATAGATGGATAAATCGGAATCTATGAAATCAGTTACCTACAAGACATGTGTGTGGGAGTTAGTGTGGAAGGGATGACGAGGACGTGATAGTCATTGTGATGCTCTATATATACAAAGAATAAAATTAAGTAAACTAGGATGGAGGAAAAAATGCTTTCTAAAATTGAATGCAGATAGAAACAAATGTGCCCAGCTGTATTTCAAATCAATAACATAATCAAACTTAAGGGGAAAAAAAGAACTAAAATATATAATCTTTAAAAATAGTAGTTTGACTATAACTTTCAATCTAGGTGGATACAAGAACTTGAAATGTAATTGAAAATAACTCGAATATTTTTTGATAAGTAGATAGATAAATATATAGATGATAGATAGATAGAAAATAGATTGACAGTCTGAGAAATTTGTGCTGTAGGATCAAGCAAGTGTTTAAATGTGTGCTTAATTTTGGAGGGGAGATGGAGTTTTCATTATGGAAGAAAGGAGATATAACTATGGAATAGAGGAGGGCAAGAATTATGTGGAGATAGACTGTAATTAAAGATATTAGTATAAACTTATGATTTTCTAGCTCTGTCAGCTGAAAGGGCCTAGAAGCAATAATGTCCCACATAGCACCAAGATCTTGGCCTCTAAATATCAATCCCTACTAACAGGAATGCAGCTCTTTGAAGAAATATCTGATGCCCAGATGATGTAGGTAAAGCACAAGATGAGCCTGGGACATCTTGTGCCAGAAAGTAGAGACAGTATTCAAACAATGATGGCATATCCAAAATATAGCTTGAAGGGGTTCCTACTGGTCAAATCTGGGACAGTTGGAACATCAAAATAAACAAGAACAGCAATGTAATGTAACCTATTGATTTTTTTAAAAAGAGGAATCCATGAATTAAAGCTGATTGTAAAGGGGTATATGATTGATAAATACATAAATTAAGGCGGTGAGAAAGTGCTTTCTTACAGCAGAATACTTACTAGTAAATGTGAAGAAAGTGGTGGTGTTGGGTGAAAATCAACATTGTGTAACAATCATGATAAAGATTGGTTCAGGCAGGAGTCATTGGTGGATATGAAATCTAGGGAGGAGGGGTGAGAAATTGATGAGGAGCAGGGTAATGGCATGACCTCAAAGTGTCTCTACAAAGAGAGACTATTAGTTACAAGGGAAAAGCTAACAACTACACAATGGAGAAACCTGATAACACCTTGACAAGATGACCAAAATTAACATCATCAATAAATCACAGATTGTCATTGTGGGCCTCCAGTTGTGACACACTGAATAAATGAGGACAGAGCAATATGTATTATTCTGCCTGTGGATGAATATAGATAGATACATACATAGTTACATAGATAGAGAGGCACATAGAAAAATAGATGATAGATAGATAAACAGATATACAGATGATAGAAGGAAGAAGGGTGAAAATTTACAAATTTGGAAAATCTACGTAAAATATATGTTGGAGTTCTCTGCACTATTCTTGACATTTATCTGTAATTTTGGAGTTATTTCAAAATAAAAAAGTGTATAAGAGAGTAGATCTTAAATGTGCTCACCACAAAAGAAATGATAATGATGTGACATGATGGAGGTGTTAGCTAATGCTATGGTGATAATCATTTTGGAATACACGTGTATCGAATCAACATGTTGTACAACTTAAACTTGTACAATATATCAACTATATCTCAATAAAGCTGGAAAAAATTCCCACATGAGAGACACAGTTAAATCTAAACGATAGCCCCCTTAATAAAGAACTATTTTATATTTTAAAATAAAGTATAAAAAACAAAGTTCTTGAGGCTGGCCTGGTGGTATAATGGTTAAGTTCGCATGCTCAGCTTCAGAGGCCCGGGGTTCATGAGGTCGGATCCCGGGCATGGACCTATGCACCACTCATCAAGGCATGCTGAGGTGGCATCCCACATACAAAATCAAGGAAGACTGGCATAGATGTTAGCTCAGGGCCAGTCTTCCTCACCAAAAAAACAAACAGACAAAAATAAACAAAGTTCATAGGCACAGAAACAACTTTCTTATCCCTCATTTGTTAAAAGCAGTCTGTGGTAAAAATAACCTATGAATATTATTAATGAACTTTCATTATCAGTAGTATTTTTGTGTATAATGCTTAGAGTTTTATACAAATTTTGCGTATATTTGTTTTTTCTTATAACATTCCTGTGATCGAGATATATATTTTTCTTTACCTTACAGTTGACACAAATCCAGATGCAAAACATGTTCTCTTGGATCTTAAATGTAAAAATGTTCCTATTAATTTCACATTTTCTCAGAATTAATTATGTTTTATTGACACTCTTTTTGCAGGAGTGAAAGGAATGTAGTTCTCTATTTTAATGTTTTTTCATGCATTTAGGTTTGGAGTCATTTGTGATACCATTCTATATGTAAACTGTCACATTTCATTTGAAAACATGAGCTCCTGTCTAGAATCCAGCAGACATATTTGGCTTTATTCTCTATCTGGTTTATATATGAAACTTTAAAGCTACTTTTTTTTATTACGTATCTTTGGCTTTTCTCCAGATAGTTCATTGAACCATTCATCTATCTCTGCTGGTAGAGTATCAATTTAATATGAGAGAGTGATCAATATTACACATAGGGGAATGAGACAGAGTTAAGAAGGGAAAAGTGTAAGCAGCAGAGAATGAGTTACAAATGAATGGGTGCATAGGAAAG
This sequence comes from Equus caballus, assembly GCF_041296265.1. Classification (NCBI taxonomy): domain Eukaryota; kingdom Metazoa; phylum Chordata; class Mammalia; order Perissodactyla; family Equidae; genus Equus; species Equus caballus. The sequence goes on along the minus strand of NC_091715.1, from coordinate 98,400,965 downwards.
GGTATGACCTTGAACCTTAGACACACTGATTTGTTCTGTGGTCTTTGCACTTGCAACATTCCAGTATGACCTGGCAAAGAAAGAGTTGTGTGCTCACATTTACGTTTGCTCCTCTCTCCTACTTTTCCTGAGACTACCAGCTGCTGCTCTAACACATTTCTCTAAATCAGAATAAAACTCACAAAATAAGAAGAGTTGAATCCTTCTCTTCACTCCCCATACTTGTAATCCACTCTAGCCAACTTTTTCTTTCTTAAACAACTCATTCTGCCTGGAATTTTGGGAAATATATGATCTTTTGTGCATATCTAGAGAGTTGGTTTCACCTCTGCCTGCTTCATCCCCAAACGCCTTTGCCTCAAGCCTGAATCTATAAAATTCTGACTGAGTGGCCTTTCTGAATATTCATTGGCTACTTTGACAAGTTCCTAGTTTCCTGAAACTTTTGTGACTTTGCTCTTTATTAATATCTCTGGGATTTTTTTCTAGCACCCAGAGGGAAAAATGGTGCATAATTTTAGATTCCTGAGCTTTTCTTTTCATCTTCCTTTTTTGTTTAAACTTGCCTCATGTGGCAATAAATACTCCCCCTTTCTCCAAGGAGTCATTAAGAAACTTTATGTTTCCATGATTAAAGCAATAATCTTCCCTACCATCTCTTTTAAGATTGTAGGTGGTTATAACACATTCAGCCAGAGGAAGTTACCGACTGCGGTTCTTACCAATTTCAGCCACCTGCAATACCCTTCTGCTTCCTTTTGTTCTCTCATACCATTCATTGTTCTAATAACCTCCTTTTCTTTTTTTCTCTTTGCACACTTTCTTTTAAATGCCATAGATAGGAGATTGTATAAAGAATGGGAAGCTCTTTCCTTACCCCAAAAATGTTTGAAGAGTTTCTATTTTTCCCCCTTGACAAGCTTTTTGATCCTAAGTGGGAAGTGGATTACTCCAGCTGTCAATTCACCTAATTGCTATGAAAACCTGATGGAGCCTTCAGGACCAGCCCATTTCTGCTAGAGACCTTAATTCTCAAGTATTTTCATCGTGTGATAGAGCTTTATTTCGTATCATACTTGTCATACAAGGCAAATCACAAGAAACTGTGAAGAATGAAATAGTACAAGGCAGCTCATCGTCTCAAGCTAGTTCTTCTCAGACTATGGGATTGTCACCTCTCAAAATCTAGCAGAATTAGGGACATAAATGAAAGATATGAAGTGAAAACAGCATGATTTTAGCACATCCAAAAGTGTTGCTGTGGTAAGAAGCGAAAAGTTCTATTCCATGGCATCTTTATTGCCTAACTAGACCATCATACTCTTGGCTGCCCTGAGTTAAAGAACAGGCTTGCAGATGAAATGGGAAATTACTGAATATGGCCACCTGCCCTAGCACTTTAGACAGACATGGTGAAATTTGTGCCAGTGGCTTGACAATTGGAATACTCAACTCTCAGAAAGGCCTCCTGCAGTTTCACTTGCATACATTTCTCCTCCCTCATTTGGATATCCAAATTTCCAGTTGTTTCACAAAGCAGCATAGGATTTTTCAGCCTGAAGTATCTGTGGCTTAGCAACTTGGCCTTAACTTGCAGCTCAACAGACCAGCCTGTGATAGGAGCAGCTGAAAGCCCTGGGTGCCTGCCAACTCTGCCGCCGTGTATGCAAGCCGCAGCTGATTGGGTTGACCCAAATTTCTGTGAATGCAATATTGCCCTTGAATGTGTAGGCACAGTTCAAATGTCGGTGATAGATACTGATATCTAAAATTTAGAGAAGTCCTATTCCTTCAACATTAAAAAGGCAACAGCCAATGAATTTAAATCAGAATGGAAAAAAAATGGTATTACGGTAGCTCCCCCCCTTATCTGCGAGGGTATGTTCCAAGACTCCTCAGTGGATTCCTAAAACCGTGGATAGTACCAAACACTATATTTACTATGTCTTTTCTTATACACACATATTTCAGATGCAACAGCAAAACTAGCATGAATTTCTTTTTCCTTCTTCGCAATTTCATGGATAGAAGATTCGTTCTTACCAAGATCTTAGCAACCTCAGCATAAGATTTTTTTTCTTATTAAATTGATAACTTTCACCTTTTCACTTAAAAGAAGCACTTTACAGCTTCTCTTTGGCATATACAAATTGCTATCATCACTGTTCTTGCGCTTTGGGACCATTATTAAGTAAAATAAGTGTTACTTGAACACAAGCATGGCAATACCACAACCAGTCGATCTGATAACCCAGAGGGCTGCTAAGTGACTAACGAGTGGGTAGCTTATATACACTGGATATACTGGACGAAGGGATGATTCAGGTCCCGGGCAAGACGGAGCAGGATCTTGCAAGATTTGGTCACGCTACTCAGAACAGTGCTACTTAAAACTTATGAATTGTGGGGCTGGCCCCACGGCCAAGTGGTTAAGTTCACATGCTCCACTTCGACAGCCTAGAGTTTCAACGGTTCAGATCCTGGGCGCAAACATGGCACCTCTCATCAGGCCATGCTGAGGTGGCATCCCAAACAGCACAAAAAAGAAGGACCTACAACAATATACAACTATGCACTGGGAGGCTTTGGGAAGAAAAAGAAGAAAAAAACCTTTACGAATTGTTTATTTCTAGAATTTTTCATTTAATATTTTTGGACCAAAGTTGACCCCGGGTAACTGAACCATGGAAAGTGAATCCATGAATAAAGGGGACTACTGTACTGTAATGGCTCTAATGCTTTTGTACCTAGATTGAGGCCTCCAGTAATCTGTGACTTTGCCATGATGTTGTTATCTTAATATCCTGGTAAGAATTCTCATAAGGAAATTCCTTAAATTTGCCTGGTTAGGCTGAATGCCAACACGGAAAAGAAGTATATTATTAAATTAGAAAAAGTTCATTATTTTTTTCCTAATGTTTTACTGTGGGGTAAGATTTTGATGGCATTACAATAACTAATTTGTTATCTTCTCTATATAAGAGGTGAACAGATTAAACAAACTAGCTTGCTATCTACCAGATAGAGAAATGTATTTTCATTTTTCCTGATTATTATCTATGCAGGTAATTATACTTCTTTACACATAATTAAAGTGAAGGTTGATTTCAGTTCATTCTTCTCAGTGGTAAAATTATCAAGTTAGTTCTCAACTAATTATTTTCTGTAGTATAGCACTGTTTCAGATCCCTGTCACATTCCATTTAGCAAACACAAAATAGCTCTGAATTAGAGTTATCACAGCCTGGGACTTTTATACTATTAATTTGTAGGGGAAAAAAATCTTTAGATGGATGTTATCCAAGCTGAAAATGAATTCTTTTGAAAGAATCTAATTGGTTTTTGTTTTTTCTTCATCTAGTTCTAAAATCTCTTGCCCATTCACAATCTCTGCTCTAGGTGGGTTTTCCTCTTTTTAATTGAAGGTTGCTTAATTTGTTCAAGTCTAACTCAGGCTTTTCTCACCAAACAGTGAGGTTGAACAATTTATCATTACTCTGAGTGTGTGCTGAATAGTTTTTCAAGTTTACAGGTATAAGATGCTTATTTTTGGAAACAAGGAAAGCTTCTGCTGATATTGCACAGCAGAAATATGCACATGGTAAAAAAAATATTAATCATGGAGAATTAGTGAACTCGCTTTGAAGAGAAGCTTTACACTCTAATTACATCCATGAGGCAGGGGACCCATTATAAAAGAATCTTTGCCTCACAAAAGGAGCCAGTCCCACTGAAGTTCCCTTAAGAGACACATTTCCATGGTGTGCTGTTAATACTATTTTGATGGCAAAATTTTAGCATACATGCTCTTTTTTTAGCACCAGATCATTTTGCAATACTAGATGCTGCTGTATTCCTGAGAAACACAAAATTAGACTTATAAGGTAAATTGAAAGAGAATTGACTTTGGAAATACAACTGTTACAACCTGAATCTAGTGGACACCCTTGATATGAATTATTGTTTCAGTGTGATGCTGCTGATTGTTTAATGGTTAATAAATGGTTAAATAGTTGTTAATTATTTAATGGTCCATAGTGCCTCGTTTCTAGTAGTTGCTGAAAAATGTTTGCTAAAATTATTCTTTTATATTGGATTTGCTCTGTAAGAGATGTACTGTTATTGTTTTTGTTTGTTTTGTTTTGTTTTTCATAATTGGTCTATGGCTCTATTTAGCTGCTGCAAAATGTAGGGTGAAGTGATTTTCTTAAGTTTCTTCCAGCCCCTGCACTTTATGGTGGCCAATATGTATTTTTCCATTCCATTCTCATTCCCTAAACTTCCTTTACAGTCTGTTCAACCATTCTTCCTTTGTCCGTCTTCTTACTACTACTAGAAATGGCCTTTTGCTTTCCCTTACTCTCCTTTCTTTTATCCCAAGAGTAAGTTTATTAGCAAACGTTGCTCTAAAATTATCTCTCATCACCACTTATTTTTAAAAATTGTTTTAATGTTTTATTATAAAGATACTATATGCACATGGCAAAGAATTCAAGCAGCACAAAGGACTTACAGTCATATGTCTCCCTCCCTCCTCTAATCCTCAGTCATTTGATACTGAGAGGCAAATGCTGATCCCAGTCCCTTCTATGTTATCCCAGAGACATTCCATCATAAATGACTATATATGAATATCTGTATCTCTTTTTATTGAGGCAAAAGTTCACATAACATGAAATTAACCATTTTAAATTGAACAATTCCGTGGCATTTAGTACACTCACAATGATATGCAAGCACTTAATCTAATCAAAATCATTTTCATCACCCTAAAAGAAAACCCCATACCTATTAAGCAGTTATCACCCATTCTCCTCTTCTCCCAGCCCCTGACAACTACCTATCTGTCTTATGTCTATGAATTTACCTATTCTGGATATTTCATGTAATTGAAATCATACAATGTGTACTCTTTTGTTTCTAGCTTGTTTTATTTAGTATAATGTTTGTGAGGTTTATCCACATTTTAGCGTATATCAGTAATTTGTTGCTTTTTATGACAAAATATTATTCATCTGCATGTCTATACCACAATTTTTTTAACCATTTATCCATTAATGGGTAGATTGTTTCCACTATTTTGCTCTCGTGCATAGTGCTACTATGAACATTTGTGCACAATATTTATTTGGGTAGCAGTTTTCAATTCTTTTGGATATGTAGTTGATAGTGGAATTACTGAGTTATATGACACTGCTATGTTTAACCTTTTGAGGAATCATCAAACTGTTTTCCACAGTAGATGAACAATTTTACATTCTCACCAGCAATGTACAAGGGTTCCAGTTTCTCCACGTTCTCACCAAAATTTGTGATTTACTTTTTAAAAGAACTTTTAAAAATTTTACTTAGCCATCTTTGTAGGTGTGAGGTGGTATTTAGTTGTGGTTTGGTTATACATTTCACTAATGACCAACAACATTGTACCTCTTTCTGTGTGCTTATTGCCTACTTGTATACATTTTTTGGGAAAAAACTCTATGTAAGTACTTTTTCCATTTTTAAACGGAATTATTTGCTTTTTTGTTGTTGAGGTGTAAGAATCCTTTATATATTCTGAATACTGGAACCTTATCAGATATATGATTTGGAAATATTTTTTCCTATTCTATTGGTTGTCTTTTCACTTTCTTGATAGCGAATTTTGATGCACAAATGTATTTAATGTTGATGAAATAAAATTTACTATTTTTTCTTTGTTTCTCATACTTTTGGTGTCATATCTATGAATCCATTATCAAATACAAAGTTATAAAGATTTATTCCTAAGATTTTGTTTTCTTCTAAGAGTGTTATGATGTTAGCTCTGATATTTGTCATTGATCCGTTTCGAGTTTTTTTTTGTATATAGCATGAGACAGGTGTCCATCTTCATTCTTTTGGATGTAGATATCCAGTTACCTCAGCACTATTTGTTGAAGAGACCACTTTTTCCTCATTAAATGGTCTTGGCACCCTTGCCAAAAATCGCTTGACCAGGGATGTAAGAACTTATTTCTGGACTCTCAATTCCATTCCGTTGATCTCTGTCTATCATTATACCTGCACCACACTCTTGACTACTGTATCTCTATAGTAAGTTTTGAAATCAAGAAGTGTAAGTCCTCCATATTTGTTTTTATTTTGCAATATTGTTTTGCCTATTTGAGTTCCTTGCAATTCCATATGAATTTGAGGATAGGGTTTTCCATTTCTGGTAAAATGGCCATTGAAATTTTTATAGGAGATTGCATTGAATCTTTAGATTGTTTGGGAGTAGTATTGAAATCTTAACAATATAAGTTTTACAATTCATGATACAGGATTTTTTTTCACTTATTTAGATCTTTTAAATTTCTTTCAGTGTGGCCAGCCCGCTGGCGCAGCGGTTGTTCATACATTCTGCTTCTCGGTGGCCCCCGGTTCGCTGGTTCAGATCCCGGGTGCGGATATTTGACCACTTGGCATGCCATGCTGTGGTAGGTGTCCCACATATAAAGTAGAGGAAGATGGGAGTGGATGTTAGCTCAGGGCCAGTCTTCCTAAGCAAAAAGAGGAGGATTGGCAGCAGATGTTAGCTCAGGGCTAATCTTCCTTAAAAAAAAAAATTCTTTCAACAATGTTTTGTAATTTTCAACGAATATGCCTTTGACCTTCTTGGTTAAATTTATTCCTCGGTATTTTATTCCTTTGGAAGCTATTGTAAATAAAATTGTCTTAATTTCCTTTTTGGAATGTTCATTGCCGGTGTACAGAAACACAACTGATTTTTATGTATTGACCTTGTGACTTGTAACTTTGCAGAATTTGTTTATTAGGTCTAGTTGGTGTTTTTGTGTGTGGATTCTTTGGGATTTCTATATATAGGAGCATGTCTTCTGTAAATAGAGATAGTTTTACTCTATCCTTTCCAATTTGAATGCCTTTTATTTCCCTTTCTTGCTTAATTATTCTAGCTAGGATTTGTAGTACCATGTTGAATAGAAGTGGTGAAAGTGGACATTCTTGTCTTGTTCCTGATCTTAGCAGAAAAGCTTTTAGTTTTTAACCATTGAGCACAATGTTTCCTGTGAGTTTTTCATAAATGCCACTTATTATGTAGAGAAAGTTCCATTCTCTTCCCAGTTTCATTAGTGTTTTTATCATGAAAGGCTGTTGGATTTCGTAAAATATTCTTTGTGTATCAATTGAAATGTCATGTGGTTTTTCCTTGATTTTATTAACGTGGTGTATTACATAGATTGGTTCTCTTAAGTTGAACTACTCATGTGTTCCTGGGATAAATCCCAATTGATCATCATGTATAATCCTCTTAATATGTTATTGAATTTGGTTTGCTAATACTTTGTTGAGGATTTTTACATCTATGTTCTTAAGGGAAATTGGTCTGTAGATTTCTATGCTTGTGTTGTCTGTCTGTCTTTCATAGTAGAGCAATACTAGCCTCGTAGAATGGTTAAGAAGTGTTTCCTTTTCTCATATTATTTGGAAAAGTTTGAGAAAGGTTGGTGTTAATTCTTTTTTAAATGTTTGGTAGAATTCACTAGTGAAGTGATCTGTTCCTGAAATTTTCTTTGTTGTGATTTTTTAAAAATTACTGATTCAATATCTTTACTTATTATACGTCTGATCAGATAGTCTATCTTCTTGAGTTAGTTTTAGTCCTACGAGTTTATCCATTTGATCTGGGTTGTCTAATTTGTTGGCACACGATTATTTGTAGTATTCTCTTATAATCCTTTTTATTTCTTTAGGGTTGGTAGTAATGACCTCATTTTCATTTTTTATTTTACTTATTTGCATCTTCTGGGTTTTTTTCTTAATCAATTTGGCCAAGGTTTTGCCAATTTTGTTGATATTTTAAAAGAATAAACTTTTGTTTTTGTTGATTTTCTCTGTTGTTTTTCCATTCTCTATTTTATTTATTTTCACTTTAACCTTTACTAATTCTTTCCTGCTTCTAGTAGTTTTCTTTTTCTAGTTTCTTAACTTGTAAAGCGAGGTTCTTGATTTGATATTTTACTTCTTTTTTAGTATAGACATTTACGGCTATAAATTTCCCTCTGATCACTGCTTTCGTTGCACCCCGTAAGTTTTGTAATGTTGTATTTTCATTACAATTCATCTCTCATTTTTGATTTTCATTGTGATTTTTTCCTTAGTTTATTGGTTGTTAAAGTGTGTGTTAATTTCCACATACTTTTGAATTTTCCAGTTTTTGTTCTGCTATTAATCTATAGCTTCATTTGATTGTGGTCAGACAAGATACTTTGTATGATTTCAATCTTTCTAAATTTATTGACACTTGATTAGTGCCCTAACATGTGGTTTATTCTGGAGAATGTTCCATAAGCCCTTGAGAAGAATATGTTAGAGTGTTTATATATATATGTATATATATTAGTTTTAGTTAGTTTATAGTGTTGTTCTTTTATTTCTTTATTGATATCCTGCCTATATGTTCTATCGTTTATTGAAAATGGGATATTGAACTGTTCAATGATTTAGTATAGAACTGTCTATTTATCCTTTTAATTCTTTCAACGTTCATTTCATTTATTTAGGGCTTGGTATATTGTTTCTATGTTTTGGATAGATTTATCTTTTACCCATATATAATAGCCTTATTTTACTCTTTAAATACTGTTTTTTACTTAAAGTCTATTTTGTCTGATATTAGTATAGATATTCCAGCTTTCTTTTGGTTTCTATTTGTATGGGATATCTTTCCTTTCCCTTCCAAACTATTTGTGTCTTTGGATCTAACGTGAATCCCTTGTTGAAAGCATATAGCTAAATCATGCTCTAAGGAAAATCCATTTTGCTTTTCTTGGTCTTTTGATTGGTGAATTTACTTCATTATATACTTAAAGTGATTTTCTGACAAGGAAGAACTTCTGTCACTTTGATATTCATTTTCTATATGTCATATCATTCTTTAACTCTTTCTTCTTTTGTGTTTGATTTTTTGGTGTACTGTTTTGATTCCTCCACATTTTCATTTCCATACTTTTTAAGTTATTTTCTTAATGGCTACCATAGGGATCACAATTAACATGCTAAATTTATAACAATATAGTTTGAAAAGTTACCAATTTAGCTTTTATAGTATACAAAAATTCTACTTCTATGGAACTCTGATGCTTCTTATGTTGTTATTATTGCAAATGACATCTTTATACATTCTTTGTTCATTAACAGAGATTTATATTTCTTTTTTTTTTTTTGGAGGAAGATTAGCCCTGAGCTAACTGCTGCCAATCCTCCTCTTTTTGCTGAAGAAGACTGGCCCTGAGCTAACATCCGTGCCCATCTTCCTCTACTTTATATGTGGGATGCCTACCACAGCATGGTGTGCCAAGCAATGCCATGTCTGTGCCCGGGATCCGAACTGGTGAACCCTGGGCCACTGAAGCAGAATGTGCACACTTGACCACTGTGCCACCAGGCCGGCCTCTATATTTATTTTTATACACTTATCTTAGAATCGTATAGGAGACAAAAAGAGAAATTACAAACTGAAACTTCAATTAATACTTACTTTTATATTCACCTATGTAGTTAGTTATACCAGAGTTCTTTATTTCTTCATATGGCTTCAAGTTATTGTTAGGTATCCTTTTAGTTCATCCTTAAGTACAGTACTCCATCTACTATTTCTTATAGAGCAGGTTTACTTGTGACAAATTCCCTCAGCTTTTATTTATCTAGGATTTTTTCAATTTCTCTTTCATTATTAAAGGACAATTTTGCTTAACATAGAATTCTTAGTTGACATGTTCTTTTCTTTAATCCTTCTGGATATATCATCCCACTGCCTTCTGGTCTCCATGGTTTCTGATGAAAAATAGGCTGTTAAACTTATTGAGGATCCTTTTATTTGACAAATTGATTTTTTTTTTTTTTTGCTGCCTTCAAGGTTCTCTTTGTCTTGAGCTTTTGTCAGTTTGATTATAACGTGTCTTAATCTGGGTCTCTTTGAATTTATCCCACTTGGAATTTGTTGAGTTTCTTAGATGTGTAGATGGATGTCATTCATCAAATTTGCAAATATTTTGGCCATTATTTATTCCAATATTTTTTGTCACTGTCCCACCTTTCTCCTTCTATGACTCCAATAATGTGTATGTCGACATTCTTGATTTTGTCCCACAGACCTCTTGGGCTCTGTTCACTTTTCTTTATTTTTTTCCTTTCTAATCCTCAGATTGGATAATTGTCAGTTTGATTACAATGTGGCTCAGTATGAATCTCTGAATTTATTCTACTTGGTGTTTGTTGAGCTTCTTGGACATGCAGTTTCTTATCTCTGATAATATTTGGAAAGGTATTGGCCATCATTTCTTTAAATATTTTTTCTGTCCCTTTCTCTTTCTCTCTCGTCCTTTTGGGACCCTCATAATGTGTATGTTGATATGTTTTATGGTATCCCATAGGTCTCTTAGGTTCTGTTCACTTTTCTTCATTCCTTTTACTTCTCACTTCTCAGACTAGATACTATCAATTGTCCTGTCTTCATTCAAATTCACTGATCATGTCTTCTGCCTGATCAAATCTGCTGTTGAACACTTCTAAGTGATTTTTTTTTTACTTCAACTTTGTACTTTTCTGCTCCAGAATTTCTATTTGGTTCCTTCTTACAATTTCTATCTCCTTATTAATATTTTCTTTTTGTTTATAAAACATTTTTTTGGTTTCCTTTAGTTATTTGTCCGTGGTTTCCTTTGACCATTTTAGCATGTTTAAGGCAGTTTATTTAAAGTCTTCAGCTAGTAAATCCAATGTCTAGGTTTTCTCAAGCATGGTCTATGTCATTTTCTCTTTTATCTGTGAATAGGTCATACCTTCCTGTTTCTTTGTATGCTTGGATAATTTTTGGTTGAACGGTGGATAAATTAAGTATTAGATTGTAACTCTAGAAATCAGATTCTGTCCTCTCCCCAGGGTTTGCTGTTATTGGTTGTTGAGGTCTGCAGCCATCCATTTGTTTAGTGACTTTTACTAACCACTTTTGCAAAAACTGTATTCTTTGTCATGTGTGATCACTGAAGTCACTCTTGCGTTATCTCAGTGGTCAGCCAGTGACATGGCAGAGATTTCCTTAAACTCCTGGAGTAAAAAGAAGAATAAATACTCAATCTTTCAAAATTGACTCTTAGCCAGGTGCTCTTTCAATGCAAAGTCAGGCCACATACAACTTTACCTTAACCTTCACCTTTTAATAGTGCAGGCCCCAAAGATGATCTAGGAGTGCAAGTTTAAGGTCTTTTCATGTATTTTCTGAACATGTTTCTGTCTCTAGGCATTTACTTTGCGCTCCAGATTCCCTGGTATATGTGGTAGCTATCAAAGCCCTATTCCTTCAATAATCTTTCTTGTCAGCCTCCTCTTTTTCAGACTTTTCAGTCTGTGTGATGCTTACCTTTTCTTTCATTTTTTTGCCCCAGCCATCTAGGAGTAGTCTGTGTCTTTAAATGTTTTCATCAAACACTACCAGAAAGCACCCTAGTATGAGGAGGATGAAACAAAAATCAGCTTCTGCACCCATCCCTTAGAGAACTGCCAAAGAAGTCAAAATGCAAAGCCAAAATTTCTTGAAAATAAAAGTCCATGTTACACCCCCGGCACCAGCCACACCAGGAATGTGTTCTGCTGTTCATCTAGCCACTGGTGAGTGGGGAAGTGGGGAATGGTAGGTGGATAAGCAAAAATACCACAACACCTTCATATTGAAATTTAGCTGTTTGTTTCTTCCTTAAGCACTCCCCTGGTTACTGCAAGTATTTGTTCAGATTTGAGAGTTCTGAAAAATTTAATTCTGTCAGTTTTGCAAGCGTAGTGATTGCTTCAGTGGAGTGACCAATTCTTGATGCTTCTTACTTTGCCATTTCCATGATGTCACTTTTCCATATCTCTTCTTGCATGTATATTAATTACTAATGACAAGTTGCATTTTGACCCATTCTCATCAATAAATATTAGAGCATAACAAATAAAAGTAAAATGCCTTGGCCACCAACACTAATCTTTCTCTCCTTAACCACCATATTGCCCTTTCCTCAAAGAAAAAGCCATCTTTATCATTATGAGTTTCTTACAAGACCTTTGAAAACTACATCAATATGTGTGTTTATGTTTGTGTGTGTGTGTTTTACATAACTTATATTATGTGCATTATTCTACATATTGTTTTCTTTATTCAATTTTATGGTTTGGAAAGCTACCCATAGTGTTACATATAGATCTTGTTCATTATGCTTAATTTTAATTTAAAATACTCATTGCTAAACAACTTCACTCTCAATCTCTCCACTACAGATTTTTTAAATCCTAGAAGGAAGAAAGATAATGAGAGCTGAGAGTAGCAACTAGGAATCAAGAAACTGATTCTGGCAAAAGAAAACTGAAAAGATCCAGCATAAAAAGTTCTCAAGATGACGTACTTTCTCCTCTGTAAAAGGAATAGGATCCACTAAGCCTCTTAATCAGCTCTTCTTTGGTTCTAATTTATTTCTCTAAATGCACTCTTAGCTGGAAGTAATCTCTTTCTTTTTCTGAATCACCAGAGCATTACATTCCTTTCTCACTTGTAACAACACATATATCTGATGGAATGTATAAAGAACATATATGTACTATATAAGGAACTCCTAAACATAAAAATTTAAAAACACTAACCACAAACATAAAAAAATGACACAAAGCATGCACAGACACATCATAAAAGAAGATACCCAAATTTCCAGTGAGCACAGGAAAAGGTGAACTATGTCATTATTTACCAAGTAAAATACATTTGAAACTAGTACAATGTGATACCATAATGCACCAAATAAAATAAGAATTCATGGGTCTGTAATGACAATAAATAAGTAAATAGATAAATAAAGAAATAAATGCATGAGTAAAGGAATAGGGAAACCTATTCTTTATAGTAAATTGCCAATCAAATAATATATGTTTATTTGCACTACAGTCTTTTTATGTAGTTATACCACCCCTCCCTAAAGCTATAAGCTTTGAGTCAAAGTTTATGAGAATGATATTCTCACACACAACGTTGAAGTCTCTATTTAAAGCAGTTATTGGCAGATGTGTTAATTAACTCAATGAGGGGATGCCTTTCACAAAGTATATATATATCAAGTCATCATGTTATACATTTTAAATATCTTACAATTTTATTTGTCAATTATACCTCAGTAAAGCTGAAAAAATAAAGCAGCATTTAGTTACTCTATTCTGAATATATAAAGGAGATCAATGAATAATGTTAGTAAGAATGAATGGAAAAGAAAAATATAGGTTTTACATGCTATCCAAAAGTAGAGTGTTCACATGGAAGCTTTTGTAAGCCAAAATGGTGCAAAGAGGAGAAGCAATTACCATTAATTTATACGGGAAAATTTTTTAAGCTTTCCCATACCCTTAAAATAACCTACCATATCATACCAAATCATACATAAAACCTAAAATAACACTAACAAATAGTAAAAGCAAGAATGATATGATAAACAAACAGCCTATATAAAGTAGAGATAATGTACATACAGTGTAGTTTAACTTACCGGAATTGGGAAGACAGTGAACACACTGGAAGGCTGAGAGGTGGTGGTGGTGATGATGGGGTGTTAGGCCGAGTCATCAGAGGTTGGGGTGGTGGGAGGCACGGGAAACTATAGTAATAACTCATCATTGTCTGAATCCATCAGAGCAGGCAGATCATTCTTTCTGTTGAATATTTCTCAGTTTATAGGAGAATAATTATTTTTCTCTTGCTTATAAATATAATAACATGAGAATCATTACTTAGTTAAAATATTTTTATAAGTTGCACATTTAGTGGCCGGCCCAGTGGTGTAGTGGTTAAGTATACATGCTCTGCTTCAGCTGCCCAGGGTTTGCAGGTTTGGATCCTGGGTGTAGACCTACACACCACTCATGAAGCCATGATGTGGTGGCATCCCATATATAAAGTAGGGGAAGATTGGCACAGATGTTAGCTCAAGGACCATCTTCCTCAAGCAAAAAGATGAAAATTTGCAACAGATGTCAGCTCAGGACCAATCTTCCTCACACACACAAAAATGTTGCACATTTATATTTCTGCATCTGATTCCTATAATAAACTGTGAGCACATTGATATTTCCCTACTATTTTGGATACTAGCTTTTACTTTTATCACCTCATATGTCTACCTTATTTCTGTACCTCACTAAAACTTTTCATGCTCTGCTTTTTTACCTAAATCTTAATAATTGCACCAAAATGTTTATAAACTACAATTACTGCCTATCTTTCTTTTTAAATTTCTAACAGCTCCATTGAGGTATTATTGGCATACAGTAAACAACACATATTTAAAGTATACAATTAGATAAGTTTTGACACTTGTGAAAGAACCATCAGAGTCAAGATAATAAATATATCCATCACCCCGAAAATTTTCCTTGTGTCCTTTTGAAGTCCCTTCTCCAACACATACCTGTCCCACCACCTCTGTCCCCAGGAAAACATTGATCTGCTTTTTGTCATTATTAAATTGTTTTTTTTCTAGAGTTTTACATAAATGGAGTCATAAGTATGTGCTCTATTTTCTCTGACTTCTTTCACTCAGCATAATTATTTTGAGATTCATTCATGTTGTGGTGTCTGTCAATAGTCCATTATTTTTCATTGCTGAATTGTGTTCCATTTTGTGGATATACCACAATTTATTTAACCATTCATCTGTTGATGGACATTTGGATTGGTTACAGTTTGGGCAATTATAAATAAAGCTGACAGAATATTTGTGGGTAAGTCATTGTATGGACATATTATTTTATTTCTCTTGGGCAAATCTCTAGAAGCATAATGGCTGGATGATATGGTAGGTTTGTGTTTAACTTTTTAATAAACTGCCAAACTAATTTTCAGAATTTCTGTGCCATTTTAATTCCCATAAACAATGAATGAGATTTCCAGATTTTCTACATCCTCACCAACACTTGGTATGATCAAGGATTTTTATTTTAGCCATTCTGATATGTGAATAGTAGTATCTCACTGTGATTTTGATTTGTGTTTCTCTAATGACAGAAAATGTTGAATATTTTTTCATGTGTTTATAGGACATTTGTATATCTTCCTTGATGCACATACCTGGTAATTTTTATTGGATTCTGGACATTGTAAAGTTTACTTTACTAGATGCTGGGTATGTTTATATGTCTATAAATATCTTTCAACATTGCTCTGAGATGCAGTTAAGTTATTTGGAAACTTTTCTATTTTTTGCTTTTAAATTTGTGAGGCGAGGTTGGAGCTGTACACAGTCTAGGGCTATTGTCTACTTCTGATACAAGATGCTTCTGATGCTCTCTCCAATGTTGTATGAATCATGAGATTTTCCAGACTGTGGTGGGAACAGCACTATTCCTATCCCTGTGTGAGCACTAGACCCTATTACCTCTCATTCCCCCCTGCAGCCTTGGGTAGTTTTCTTACATGCATGTCCTTGTGAATATTCAAGTGAACACTTGAGGGGAAACCCTCTGCAGTTCTTTGGGGTTCTCTCTGTGTGCCTATCGCCTCTCTGGTACTCTGCCTCAACATCTTTAGATGCCTTGGTCTCCTCAGAACATCAGTTCTATCTCCTCAACTTAGGGAGTCCACTGGTCTCTGCCTGCATTCCCCCTCCCTGAGCCAAGCCTGGAATCTAGCTCTAAGCTAGGGCAATCCTAAGGCTCACCTCATTTCTCAGCAATCACTGTCCTTTGATACATGATATATCTAGTGTCTTGAAAATCATTGTTTCATATATTGTGTCCATTCTTTGGTTGTTTCAGGGTGGTGGGTAGATCTGGTCCATGTTATTTTATCTTGGTCCAAGTGAAAATATCCCTATCTTCCTTAGTATGCTGTTCACCAAACAACGTTTTTTTTTTGGTCTGTGTCATGTAGCCATAGTCACATAGTTTATCATTGTCAATTTAAAATCTAGAAATTTCCATGCTTGCATATTTGGGGAACAAAGAAAATAGCAATAATTGGTACCTACTGTTGTTTAAAAGGTTTATTCTCTCAATCATATTTATTTCAGGTTAATACCACTGCTCATTCTAAGGATTGTCACAAGTGATGACTTTGAAAGTCTGGTGAATGTCTGAAATTTCCTAAGGTGCAACTCACTACTCAGTGTGGTAACCGGATACTTTTGAGAAGGAAATTCTCAATTTGGAACTCTCTCAGAGATATCTATTAGATCTAGAGAATTCTGCAACTAGATTTTTATTTTGGGCCTAGATATAAATGCAAACTACTAGACTATTACCATTTTTACATCTTTTCTTGAAGAAATGTTGCAGCAACCTCTGATCCCTAGTTATTAGATGTTACTTTTTTTTTTTTAATTCATACTGGCCTGTATTCTATTGGTAGGAATTCTACTGGCTTCATAATCCTCCTTTCTCTTCAGCACTCTTCACTCTTTCTTTTTCTGTTTTTCATCCCTAATCTGGGTTTTTCTAAGAAATTTTTCACAAATTTTTTGAATCTATTTTAAAATGATCAATAAGAAATTGAATTAGAAAGATTTTCTGTAGGTGGCATTTCAGATATCGCTTATTAACACTTTTAGTAACTCACGTTTCCTGAGAGCAATTTTACTACTAATTAGGGTGGATTCCAGGAATTGTAAGGATGATACAATTTTCTGCTCCTGTCAGACCTCTCCAGTCTGTCTCGTTTGTGCCACTATTAAAGACTATAGACCTTTGCACCAGAGTGTTTGTGATACTTGCTAAAAATGCATATTTTATGGCCTCAAACCAGACCTACTGATAAGAATCTCTGAGGTTAAGGCCTCAGTACCTCAAGTGATTCTTATGGACACTAATGTTTGAAACTTACCACTGTAACTTGCTATAAGCAATCATTAGAAAACAACAGCAACAGTCATCTTGAATGACAAAGAGAAATCATTTTGAACAGTGCTCCAACCTCAGTGCCTCTCTTAAGTATTTTAGATAACTCATTTTTAGTGAAGCCAAAAAGATCTTGATATTTTACTCTTCACTCATAGATAACGATTTTTTAATTCTCTAATTACTTGTATTATTTTCTGACTGTTCTTCAAGGGTTACAAGAAGTACCAAGGAAAGAGCACTGGATTGAGAGTCAGAAGAACTGGGATAAGAAAATAATGAAAGTTGGACTTGTGCATAAGTTTCTGACTTGAGGCCCGGGACATTCACCACTATTTTAATTGTATACATTCATATATTCTTTATGTTCTTCATACTCTTAGTAATAACTCCAAATATTAGTGATATTATATATATACAATGCATATATCTCAAAAACATGCAAACACACTCACAAATCCTAGAATTTAAATAAAAATTGGTGCAGTTTTTATGTCTTTCATACCTCTCATCATCTTACGTCCCAGATATTAACTTTATCTTTGATAAGTTTTTGAGTTCTAAACTTTCTAAAGTTAGGCTCTTTAGTAACTGAGCAAATTTGCTATATTTATGAACTCTTTCTTTAATTTTATGTGTGCCCATTGGGGTAGAATCAGACATACTGCAAATCAAGAAATACTACACATATGCCTTCCTTCCATTAGGTCATCTTTCTTTGTCTAAGTGCTTGCATGGGAGTGTTGTGAGGTGTGTATTCTGGCTGTTCTGTTACTTCAGAGTACTGATTCTCAAAGAGGACAATTTTTGGACCCAGGAGACATTTATAAAATTGTCATTAGTTAATTGTAATGTCTTGTGGGGGTGCTACTGGCATTTAGTGGGTAGATGTCAGGGATACGGACCTTCACATTACAGACTCCCCTCCCCCAAACATAGAATTTTCTAAAGTGACAATAGTATTAAGGTCATGAAACCTTATTTCAGAGTAGTAGAGTAATATTTTAGATGGATATACCTTTGTAGATCTTTTCTGCATCATTCTATAACTCTTCTGAACATCTAGAAAGTTATGGCTTTGCATGATAAAAGTGTTTTTTTTCTTTCACACCATACTTTTGGTTTTTCTTTAGAAAAAGAGTAGGATGGGAGAGAAAAAGGGTATAGTTGCAGAGAAGATAAATTGAGAAAGGGTAACTACTGAAACTGATTCACAAGAAGAGGATTAAACTTTTCTTCTAAACATTTATAGTTAGCTTAACAAATTCATTCATTTAAAGGGGTAAAAATGGCAATGTAGGAAAACCCAGCATCCTCATCCCCCCAACAAAGATCCATGATTGGACAGCAGTCCACAAACAAAAACTGCTCCAGGAGACTTCTAGCGTCCACTTAGGAAGGTTTAGCAACACTGTGGAACAAAAACCTCATAATGATCATACAAGAAGAGAAGGAAGACAACTTCATTTTGCCTGAATTATCCTATCCTGCAAGCTGGCATTGTTCGGTTCAAGAAGGAACTTCCCTTCTAGAAAGAGTTCTTCTTACAGGAAAGGAAAAACTGGGTGAGCAACCAGCTTCTTCAGCCTCTTGGGGCACTTCCCACAGGTTCCACTTCAGTTTCATCCCACTCAGACTGAAATATATTGAATTTGTGAATAACAGGGAAGAAAAGCTGAGGCTATTATTAGCAGACAGACTGCATGAGCAATCGGGTTCACAGACACCTGGTCTACAGACAAACTCAGCAGAATTCACCATTGACAGAGCCAATGGCCAGCAAGCCTCTATTTACCTCCTGAAAATCTCACCAGCTTTTACCTCACGGGTATTTGTATTGGCTGACTCCATACACCTGAGTCCATCTCCCTACCCCCCCTGCCAGAGCCTAGGGCCCATGCTAGCAATCATCCAAGGTTTCTGTGACTGCACAAATGTAAGACAAAAGACACCTGAGTCTTTCCTCACACCACTGTATCCCAGGAGCCACCCTCACAGCCAACATGGGCTTCTGCTGCTGTGTGAGTACAAGACACCAGACTAGGATCCCCAGCTGACCCCCACCACTGTGCCCATGCTTGGAGATAGCATCTCCAGCAGTGTGCCTGCCTGACACCATCATTAGCCTCCACTGCAGTGCACAAGAATCTGGGGTGAGTGAGCAGCCACAGATGAGTGCACAACAGCCAGGTTCCCCTGCAGGTGCTTGTGGGCTAGATAAGGCCCTTTCTTCTATCACTGGCTGGTGCCACTGTGCCTATCTATAATTAGCTCCTCCAGCTGTGTACCTGTATGTGCCCAGCTTGACCCCCATCACCATCTTCCACTGCAGTGTGCACACTTGGGGAGAGTGAGTGTAGCCACAGGAGAGCACACCAACATCCAGGGGTCTTGCAGTTGCTTGTGGACCCAGATTAGGCCCTGCTTTCTGGCAACAGGCCCACACCACTGAGCCCACCTGTAGCTAGTTGCTCCAGCTGTGCACTTGTACAACCCCAGCTTGAACTCTGTCAGTATTGTCCACTGCAATGTGAAAACCTGGGGGAGAGTGTGTAGCCATAAGAGAGCGTGCTGACAGCCAGGGCATCCACAGCTGAAAGTGAGCCCACAGTTGGCCTCAGCTCTTATGACATGCCCTGGCCTCCATCACAATGAATGTGTCTGCAACTGGTCCCTGTCACTACATAGGCACCTGAAGCTGGGTCCTACAGCCAAATGTGTGCACACCACTGTCTCTGGCCACCACCACTGCATGACCTGGTCCCTGGCTGCTGGACCTGGAGGTTTTATAGGACCCCCAAAGCCATTGCAGCTTCTGTGGACTCCCCACAGTGCTCGAGAAAGACGATATAGTTCATTCTGTGGACTCCACTGGACTGAGATGAAGAGACACCAAGCTTCCCCACACCCAGTGCCAGCTTGTGCTCCTGCATATGGTGCCCTGCACCACTAGACCCAGGGACACAGCATGCTCTGGTATGGCTTCGCCCACAAGTGAAAGGCTTCCTTTACTAAAATCAGTATATAATGTCTCAAAAAGATAACTTATTCTTCAAATGCACAGACATCTATGCAAGGTTACAGGGATCACAAAGAATCAGGGAAGCATGTGTTCACCAAAGGAATACAGTAAACCTCCAATAACTGGCCTCAAAGAAATGGAGATCCAAGAATGCCTGACAAGGAATTCAAAATAATTATTCTAAAGATGCTCAGAGAGAAAACAAACAATTTTTTTTGAGAAAGATTAACCTTGAGCTAACATCTGCCACCAACCCTCCTCTTTTTTGCTGAGGAAGATTGGCCCTGAACTAACAACCATGCCCATCTTCCTCTACCTTATGTGTTGGATGCCTGCCACAGCATGACTTGACAAGCGGTGCCATGTCTGCACCTGGGATCTGAACCGGCAAACCCTGCGCCACCAAAGTGGAATGTGTGAACTTAACTGCTGTGTCACTGGGCTGGCCTCAGAAAAACACTTTAACAATATCAGGAAAACAATACAAGACCAAAATGAGAAGTTCAACAAAGAGACAGAAAACATAAAAAAGAACCAAACAAAAATTTGAGAGTTGAAGAATGCAATTACTGTACCAAGAATTTAATAGAGCTTCCAAAACAGACTTGAAAAAAAGCAGAAGAGGGAATCAGTGAGCTGGAAGACAGATTAATTGAAATTATCCAATCAGAGGAGCAAAAAATGAAATAATGAAAGGGAATTAAGAAAGCCTATGAGGAGACTTTAAGAGGAGAGGTGAGAGTGCAGTCATATTAATTTTATTCTAAAAGAATTGTGACCAAAGATCTGATCAAGATGGCAGTGTAAGCAGACTCTGAACTCATCTCCTCCCATGAACACAACCAGGTTACAGCTATTTTTGGAAAAATTACCCTGGATACAAACCTGAAAACTGTCTAAAAAGAGAACCCCCACAACAAGGGGCTGTCCTGACTAAGGTGGAAGAGGCAGAAATTCCTGCTGGAGAGAAATAAAGCCACCTTTGGGAGCAGTGGAGCTTCTCAGCTGGCCAGGCGGGAGCTACCCTAAGGTGTGCAGCCCTCCCTGGAGGAGTGAGGTCCAGAGCGGGAGAGATACTGCTACAAGCCTCCTTCAGACTCAGCCCAACTGAGACAGGGGTCTTACTGTCTGGCTTTGCTGGCTTTTAATGCAGTGAGGATACCCCCAGAAAACCTGTTGACCGAAAGCTGAAAAGATTTGTGTCTTAAAGGGCCCACGGCCAAATTCACTCATTGCAGCAATCTAAAATCACCAAAGAGAAGGCTGACAGTCCTTTGGTGAAACAAGACTCACCTGGTGGGTTCTGGGGGGCATCTTAGTGAGAGGAGGGACCTCTCCAGAGACTGAGACATTGGCGGGGGCCATTGTTCTGACCTGGTCCAGGTGTGTTGACACAGACCCTGGTGGGCACCATTGAGGTTCTTCCCTTGGCCTGTTAGCCCAGGGGTCTGCCACACCCACTAGAGCACAGATTTAATCCAGTTCAGCCAGGGCAGGCAGCCTACCCTATGGACCAGCCCCACCCATCAGCAAGGCCTCAGGCTACTTTTCAGCCTGCATTGACTAGGTGCCTTGATCCTCTACAGGCAGGAGAGTGTCCACCTCTGTGTGGCAGGGCCTGTGTGAGGACCAGGTGAACTGTGGGGGGCATTGGTGGAGAGATGAGGGGCCTCTGCAGTGTGGCATCAGGGTATGCTCCAGGGGTTTGGGAAGTGTGTATGGACCAGTACTGTGATGATGGTGTGTGTGGACCTGTGGAGGGGTGAGGCTTATCAGTGGCAGAAGACTTGTGCTTCACAAATAGCCATAAAAGGATCAGCCCCACCTTCCAAAGCCTGAAACAATTGAGTACTCCTGTGCCTAGGGCCAGCCCCACTCAGCAGCACTCCTAAGAGAACTGACAACAACCTTGTAGGCCTGAGGCCTATCACAAGTGTAAGCCCCTGAGCCTAGCAACTAGCTACACTGGGTACTGACCTAATTAAGAGGAAAACTGTAATAGGAGTGTGCTGATAGACCTTGTAGTGAACAGTGCTGAGGCTCCCCAAACCGGATTTACAAACAGCTGGCCAGGGAAGGAAAGGCTAGACTCCATGGGTATCTGTAGTAAGAGCAACCCACAGCAGAAAGACACAAGTAGCCCACAAAGGGATGTCTACGAAAATCATTCATAACCAATCTATAAATGAAAATTCAGATAAGTTTATTCTGAGCTAAAATCTGAGGACCATGGCCTGGGGCCTTTCTTCCAGAAGGAAGAAAGGGCACCAAAGAAGTGAGGTATACAGGGTGGTTATATACCCCCAAGCTGGATGTTTCACATATGATTGAAATGTCCCTCCCACAATAGTCACAAGATTTCCCTGTCAGCACAGCACTTGATGGACACAGCAGGTAGTGGGTCTGCTATCTCAGAGGGCATAGCAGGAGGCAAGTCTATTGTTTTGAGCTGGGTGGTCACATGTGAGCCCAGCAATGGGTTCCTAGCCTAAGGAAAGATGCTTAATCCTTAAGGAAATGCCAACGTTGGGAGGGGGAGGGAAGTTGCACCTTTATCTCAAGGGCCTTTGTTCTTGCCATAGGGAATATCTAAAGCAGATATACAATGCAGGCTCAATGGCCATGGTCAGGGGCTTTTGGAAAGACAAGGTCAGGCCGAATTAGGTTTACACCAAATGGCTTCCTAATATACTCTAATATATCCTATTACTTGCCATTTTTATTTGTCAGGGGTAACTACTGGATCATTTGGACTGGTGCCAAGAGAGCAGCACACTGCTGGGCCTCATAAGGCATCTCATACATAAGGCTACTTCACCAAGACCAGGAGACATAGACGACTCACCTAATACATAGAAATCAGCACAGAGAAAAAGGCATAATGAGGAGACAAAGGAATACTTTCCAAGCAAGGGAACAAGACAACCCCAGAAAAAGTACTAAATGAAACAGAAATAAGTGACGTACTCAGCAAAGAATTCAAACAAAATATCATAGGGATGCTCAAAAATATTGGGAGAAGACTGGATGAACAAGTAAACTCATCAGCAAAGAGCTGGAAGATATAAAAAAGAACCAATCAGAAATGAAGAATACAATACTGGAAATGAACAATTCACTATAGGGACTCAATAGCAGAGCACAGGATGCAGAAGAACAGATCAGAGAGCTAGACAAAAGACTAAAGGAAATCACCCATCTGAACAGAAAAAAAGAAAAAAGAATTAGACAGAATGAGAACAGTCTAAGGGAACTCTGGGACAATATCAAGCACGCTAGCATTTGGATTATAGGTGTCCCAGAAGGAGAAGAGAGAGACAAAGGGGCAGAAAATTTATTTGAAGAAATAATAGACGAAAATATTCCTAACCTAAGGAAGGAAACAGACATTCAAGTATAAGAAGCACAGAGAGCACCAAACAAGATAAGCCCAAAGAGGCCCACACCAAGACGTATTATAATTAAAATGTCCAAAAGGAAAGATAAAGAGAGAATCCTAAAAACAGCAAGAGAAAGGCCACAAGTGACATATGAAGGGAAGCCCATCAGGCTATCAGTGGACTTCTCAGCTGAGACCCTACATGCAAGAAGAAAATGTCATGACATATTTAAAGTGCTAAAAGGAAAAAACCTACACCCAAGAATAATCTGTCTCTCAAGGTTGTCATTCAGAATGGAAGGAAGGAGAGATAAAGAGCTTTCCAGACAAGCAAAAATTAAAGGAGTGTATCACCAAGAAATCAGTTCTGCAAGAAATGCTGAAGGGATTTATTCAAGTGGGAAAGCGATGACCACAAATAGAGATAAGCAAAAATTATCAAAAAAAAAAAACCCCCAGGAGGGGGCAGAGAAAAATGGCGGGGTGAGCTGACCCGGGATTCTCTCCCCTCCAAAATACAACAAAAGATTGGAAGAACTGAATTTCAGAGAATAAACATAATGCCAGCTCGTTAGAGACCTACAATACCAAGAAGGCGGAGATCATAAACCTAGCTTTACACCTTCGGAGCCGCTGGAACGGTAGGAGAGAACATCGCTCCCACCCCTAGAGTCTGCGATCGCTGCGGCGCGGGTTGGGAAGGAGCGGGGGAGGGGCCGCGCGACAGGAGAATCATCCAGGACTCCTGCCACTGATTCAGTGGAGACCCGCTGACGGGGGAAAGCTTCCGTCTGCGGGGACCCCATAAATCAAGGGCCTTGGGAGACCAGAGAACAGAACTGATCTGAACCCAGACCTGGCGTGTGAGTAACAGCCCCTCCCCCCCAGCAAAGCCAGTGGGCGCAGCCATCTTGCCCCAAGGCGGAGAGCTAACACGCCGCTCTCGACCCCCATCTAGTGGTGACAGGCTGTAACTGCAACTGAATTCTACCACCATGAGAAAAAACCGCTCTTCTACCATCCAGCAATTTATAAAAGCCCCAGACCAGAAGGAAAACAATAAAAACACAGAATTAAGTCCTGAGGACTCGGAATTAGGTAAACTAAGTGATAATGAATTCAGAGCAGCTATAATCAAAAAACTCAATGAGGTAGAGAGAAAGATAGAGAAACAAGCCGAGTTCTGGAGTTACTTCACAAAAGAGATTGAAATCATAAAGAAGAATCAAACAGAATTACATGAGATGAAAAACACAATGGACCAGATAAAACAGAATACAAATTCCCTGAATGCCCGTGTAGACAACCTAGAGGAGCAAATCAGCATAATCGAGGACAGACAGGCTGAATGGCGCCAGACAGAGGAAGAAAGAGAACTAAGAATTTAAAAAAATGAGGAAAATCTCCGAGAGATAATGGATTCAATGAGGAGTAAGAACATAAGGATCATAGGAATTCCCGAGAATATGGAAAAGGAAAATGGAGCAGAAAGTGTGCTTAACGAAATTATTGAAGAGAACTTCCCAAATCTAGGGATCAACGGAGAAATGTGTGTAGAGGAGGGTTTTAGATCTCCTAGATTTGTCAATGTAAAAAGACCCACCGCAAGGCACATAATAGTAAAGATGGCAAATAGGAATGATAAGGAAAGAATACTCAGGGAAGTAAGAAAAAAAAAGAGAATAACCTATAAAGGAGCCCCTATCAGACTGTCAGCGGATTTCTCTACAGAAACCCTACAAGCGAGGAGAGAATGGAGTGATATATTCAAAGCTTTAAAGGATAAAAACCTTCAGCCAAGAATACTCTATCCAGCAAGAATTTCCTTCAGATATGAGGGAGAAATTAAATCTTTTCCAGACAAACAAAAGTTAAGGGAATTTGTAAATAAAAGCCCTCCATTACAAGAAATCCTCAAGAAGGCTCTCATACCTGAAAAAAGAAAAAAGGGAGAAAAGGGACACAATCCACAGACTAGGGAGACCGATGGATAGAACCAGAACAGGATAGCAAATATTCAACTATAGCATTAGGGTAAAAATAAGGAAACTACCAAAACAAGGATGATCTTAGCACTCTAACTACAAATTAATAAGACGAGTTGGAATAAAAAATGAAAATAATTATTTAGGAGGGGAAGAGCAAAGGGTCTAAATCAGTATTGGTCGAGTAAGTAAGAGACCACCAGAGAATAGACTATATTATACACGAGATTCTAAATACAAACTTCAAGGTAGACACTAAAATAAAGTACAGAACAGAGTCACAAATCATAGATAAGGAAAAATCTAAGAAACCCAGCATAAGAAATTGCAGTATTAAATGGCTAGTCCAAAGCACACAGGAAAAGAAACACGGGAAAACAAGATAATGAGCGACAGATTGACAGCATTAAGTCCACATGCATCAATAATCACTCTCAATGTGAACGGATTGAACTCTCCAATAAAAAGACACAGAGTGGCAAAATGGATTAAAGAACAAGATCCAACAATTTGTTGCCTCCAGGAAACACACCTCAGCCCCAAGGACAAACACAGACTCAGGGTGAAGGGGTGGAGGACAATACTTCAAGCTAATAGCAAGAAAAAAAAGGCAGGTGTTGCAATTCTCATATCAGACCAAGTGGATTTCAAAATAAGACAGGTAAAGAGAGACACAGAGGGACAATATATAATGATCAAAGGGACACTTCATCAAGAAGAAATAACGCTTATAAATATCTATGCACCCAACACAGGAGCACCAAGATTCATAAAGCAACTATTAACAGACCTAAAGGAAGATGTTAAAAACAACACAATAATAGTAGGGGACCTCAACACCCCACTCACATCAATGGACAGATCATCCAGACAGAAAATCAACAAGGAAATAGTGGAGCTGAATGAAAAACTAAAACAATTGGACTTAATAGACATATATAGATCACTCCACCCAGAAGGAGCTGAATACACATTCGTCTCAAGTGCACATGGAACATTCTCTAGGATAGACCATATGTTGGGAAACAAGGCAAGCCTCTACAAATTTAAAAAAATTGAAATAATAACAAGCATCTTCTCAGATCATAGTGCTATAAGGCTAGAAATTAATTACAAGAAAAAAGCTGAGAAAGGCACAAAGATGTGGAGACTAAACAACACACTACTGAACAAGCAATGGATCATTGAAGAAATTAAAGAAGAAATAAAAAAATACCTGGAAACAAATGAAAATGATAGCATGCCATACCAACTCATATGGGATACAGCAAAAGCTGTATTAAGAGGAAAATTCATCGCAATACAGGCACATCTTAACAAACAAGAAAAATCCCAAATAAGCAACCTTAAAGCACACCTAACTGAACTAGAGAAAAAAGAACAAATGAAGCCCAAAGTCAGCAGGAGAGAAATAATAAAAATCAGAGCAGAAATAAATACTATTGAAACAAAAAAGGCAGTAGAAAGGATCAATGAGACAAAGAGCTGGTTCTTTGAGAAGATAAATAAAATTGACAAACCACTAGCCAGACTTACAAAGAAAAAAAGGGAGAAAACTCAAATAAACAAAATCAGAAATGAGCGAGGAGAAATGACAACAGACTCTGCAGAAATACCACAGATTATAAGAGAATACTACAAAAAACTATATGCCAACAGAATGGATAACCTAGAGGAAATGGATAAATTCCTGGACTCCTACAATCTCTGAAAGCTCACTCAAGAAGAGGCAGACAATTTGAACAGACCAATCACAAGGAAAGAGATTGAAACAGCAATCAAAAACATCCCAAAGAATAAAACCCCAGGACCAGATGGCTTTCCTGGGGAATTCTACCAAACTTTCAGAGAGGATTTAATACCTATCCTTCTCAAGCTATTCCAAAAAATTAGGGAAGATGGAACACTTCCTAACACATTCTATGAGGCCAACATCACGCTGATACCAAAACCTGACAAGGACACCACGAAAAAAAAAGAGAACTACAGGCCAATATCACTGATGAACATAGATGCAAAAATTCTAAACAAAATTTTGGCAACCAGAATTCAGCAATTCATCAAAAGAATCATACATCAGGATCACGTGGGATTCATACCAGGGACACAGGGATGGTTCAACATCCGCAAATCAATCAACGTGATACACCACATCAACAAACTGAGGAATAAAAACCACATGATCATCTCAATAGATGCAGAGAAGGCATTTGACAAGATCCAACAGCCATTTATGATAAAAACTCTGAACAAAACGGGCATAGAAGGAAACTACCTCAACATAATAAAGGCCATATACGACAAACCCATAGCCAACATCATACTCAATGGGCAAAAACTGAACCCCATACCCCTGAAAACAGGAACAAGACAAGGATGCCCTCTATCACCACTCCTATTTAACATAGTACTGGAGGTCCTGGCCAGAGCAATCAGGCAAGAAAAAGGAATAAAAGGAATCCAAATAGGGAGGGAAGAAGTGAAACTCTCGCTGTTTGCAGATGACATGATCTTATATATAGAAAACCCCAAAGAATCCATTGGAAAACTGTTAGAAGTAATCAACAACTATAGCAAAGTTGCAGGGTATAAAATCAATTTGCATAAATCAGTAGCATTTCAATACTCCAGTAATGAGCCAACAGAAAAAGAACTCAAGAATACAATACCATTCACAATCGCAACAAAAAGAATAAAATACCTTGGGGTAAACTCAACTAAGGAAGTGAAGGACCTATATAATGAAAATTACAAGGCCTTTCTGAGAGAATTGGATGACGACATAAGGAGATGGAAAGACATTCCATGTACATGGATTGGAAGAATAAACATAGTTAAAATGTCCATTCTACCTAAAGCAATCTACAGATTCAACACCATCCCAATCAGAATCCCAATGACATTCTTTACAGAATTAGAACAAAGAATCCTAAAATTCATATGGGGCAACAAAAGACCCCGAATTGCTAAAGCAATCCTGAGAAAAAAGAACAAAACGGGAGGCATCACAATCCCTGACTTCAAAACATACTACAAAGCTACAGTAATCAAAACAGCATGGTACTGGTACAAAAACAGGTGCACAGATCAATGGAACAAAATTGAAAGCCCAGAAATAAAACCACACCTCTATGGACAGCTTATCTTTGACAAAGGAGCTGAGGGCATACAATGGAGAAAAGAAAGTCTTTTCAACAAATGGTGCTGGGAAAACTGGAAAGCCACATGTAAAAGAATGAAAATTGACCATTCTTTTTCACCATTCACCAAAATAAACTCAAAATGGATTAAAGACCTAAAGGTGAGTCCTGAAACCATAAGGCTTCTGGAAGAAAACGTAGGCAGTACACTCTTTGACATCAGTATTAAAAGGATCTTTTCGGACACCATGTCTTCTCAGAGAAGGGAAACAATAGAAAGAATAAACAAATGGGACTTCATCAGATTAAAGAGCTTCTTCAAGGCAAATGAAAACAGGATTGAAACAAAAAAACAACCCACTAACTGGGAAAAAATATTTGCAAGTCATATATCTGACAAAGGCTGAATATCCTTAATATATAAAGAACTCTCGCAACTCAATCACAAAACATCAAACAACCCAATCAAAAAATGGGCTGGAGACATGAACAGACATTTCTCCAAAGAAGATATACGGATGGCCAATAGGCACATGAAAAGATGCTCATCATCGCTGATCATCAGGGAAATGCAAATCAAAACTACACTAAGATATCACCTTGCACCCGTTAGAATGACAAAAATATCTAAAACTAATAGCAACAAATGTTGGAGAGGTTGCGGAGAAAAAGGAACCCTAATACACTGCTGGTGGGAACGCAAACTGGTGCAGCCACTATGGAAAACAGTCTGGAGATTCCTCAAAAAACTAAAAATAGAACTACCATACGATCCAGCCATCCCACTACTGGGTATTTATCCAAAGAGCCTGAAGTCAGCAATCCCAAAACTCCTGTGCACCCCAATGTTTATTGCAGCACTGTTTACAATAGCCAAGACGTGGAAGCAACCTAAGTGCCCATCAACAGACGAATGGATAAAGAAGATGTGGTACATACATACAATGGAATACTACTCAGCTGCAAAACAGAACAAAATCATTCCATTTGCAATAACATGGATCGACCTTGAGAGAATTATGTTAAGTGAAATAAGCCAGCAAGAGAAAGATGATCTGTGTATGACTCCACTCATATGAGGAATTTAATACTATGGACCAAGAACAGTTTAGTGGATACCAGGGGAAAGGTGGGGTGGGGGGTGGGCACAAAGGGCAAAGTGGTGCACCTACAACATGACTGACAAACATTAATGTACAATTGAAATTTCACAAGATTGTAACCCATCAATAACTCAATAAAAAAAACAAAACCAGGCAATAAAATCACTTGTAAAAGTAAAAATATAGTAAAGGTAGCAGATCAACTACAGGTGAAGATAATATGAAGGTTAAAAGACAAATATACTAAAATCAACTATTTCAATGATAAGAGGGTAATGGATAGACACACACTAAACAAGAGATTATCTATGATTTCAATACCATGAAATGTGGGAGGAGGGGAGTGAAAAAGTAGAGCTTTTAGAAAGAGGTCAAGCTAAAGAGCCTATCAACTCAATATAGACTGTTATATACATAGAATTTTAAATAAGATCATCATGGTAATCACAATTCAGAAACCTATAATAAGGAAGCAAAAAAGTAAGACAAAAGAAATCACACATATTACTAAAGAAAGCCATCAAACCACCAGGGAAGAGAGCAAGAGAAAAAGACAGGAACAGAGACGAGCTACCAAAACACCTAGGAAAAAAAGTAACAAAATGGCAATAAATACATATTTATCCATAGCTACTTTAAACGTCAATGGACTAAATGGTCCAATCAAATGCCATAGGGTGGCCAATTGGATAAAAAAATAAGACCCACGTGTATGCTGCATACAGGAGACACAGTTCACACCTAAAGACACTCACAAACTGAAAGTGAAAGGACGGAAAAAGATATTCCACGTAAATGACAAAGAAAAGAAAGCGGGGGTAGCAATACTTATATCATACAAAATAGACTTTAAAACAAAAACTGTAACAAGAGACAAAGATGGGCACTACATAATGATAAAGGGAACAATCCAACAAGAAAATGTAACACTTGTAAATATCTATGCACCCAACATAGGAGCACCTAAATATGTAAAGCAATTATTAACAGACATAAAAGGAGAAATAGATAGTAACACAATAATAGTAGGGGACTTTAACACTCCACTTACACCAATGGATAGATCATCCAAACAGAAGATCAATAAGGAAACACTGGCCTTAAAGGACACATTAGACCAGATGGACTTAGTAGATATATACAGAGCATTCCATCCAAAAACCACAGAATACACATTCTTTTCAAATGCCCATGGAACATTCTCCAGGATTGATCACACATTAGGCCACAAAACAAGTCTCAATAAATTTAACAAGATTGAAATAATACCATGCATCTTTTCTGACCATAAAGGTATGAAACTAGAAATCAACTACAGGAAGAAAACCAGAAAAGCCACAAAAATGTGGAGGTTAAACAAAATGCTACTGAAGAGTGATTGTGTCAATGAAGAAATCAAAGGAGAAATAAAAAAATTCCTGGAGACAAAGGAAAATGAAAACACTACATGCCAAACTCTGTGGGATACAGCAAAAGCAGTTCTAAGAAGGAAGTTTATAGCAATTCAGGCCTACCTCAACAAACAAGAAAAATCCCAAACACACAATCTAACAGGGCATCTAAAGTTACTGGAGAAAGAACAACAAACAAAGCCCAAAATCAGCAGAAGGAAGGAAATAATAAAAATCAGAGCAGAAATGAATGAAATAGAGACTAAAAATCAACAGAAAAAGATTAATGAAACCAAGAGCTGGTTCTTTGAAAAGATAAACAAAATTGACAAACCATTAGCTAAACTCACCAAGAAAAAAAGAGGAAAGGCTCAAATAAATAAAATCAGAAATGAAAGAGGAGAGATTACAAGGGACACCTCAGAAATACAAAAGATAATAAGAGAATACTATGAAAAGCTATACGCCAACAAATTGGATTATCTAGAAGAAATGGATAAATTCTTAGAAAGATACAACGTTCCAAAAGTGGACCAAGAAGAAGTAGAGAATTTGAATAGACCAATCACCAGTAAGGGGATCAAAACAACAATAAAAAACCTCCCAAATAATAAAAGTCCAGGACCAGATGGCTTCCCTGGTGAATTCAAGCAAACATTCAAAGAAAAATTAATACCTATCCTTCTCAAACTCTTCCAAACATTTGAAGAGGAAGGGAGGCTTCCTAACTCATTTTATGAATCTAACATTATCCTGATACCAAAACCAACTAGGACAACACAAAGAAAATTACAGGCCAATATCACTGATGAACATTGCTGCAAAAATCCTCAAGAAAATACTAGCAAATCGAATACAACAATACATTAAAAAGATCATACATCATGATCAAGTGGGTGTCATTCCAGAGATGCAGGGATGGTTCAACATCTGCAAATCTATCAATGTGATACAGCACATTAACAAAATGAAGAATAAAAATCACATGATCATCTCAATAGATGCCAAGAAAGCATTTGACACGATACAGCATCCATTTATGATAAAAACTCTAAATAAAATGGATATAGAAGGAAAATACCTCAACATAATAAAGGCTATATATGACACATCCACTGCAAATATCATTCTCAATGGAGAAAAACTGAAAGCTATCCCTTTAAGGACAGGAACCAGACAAGGATGCCCACTTTCAGCACTCTTATTTAGCATAGTATTGGAAGTCCTAGCCAGAGCAATCAGGCAAGAAAAAGAAATAAAAGGGATCCATATTGGAAAAGAAGAAGGGAACGTGTCACTCTTTGCAGATGACATGATTTTACATATAGAAAATCCTAAAGAATCCACTAAAAATCCTTTAGAAACAATAAAAGAATACAGACAAGTCATGGGATACAAAATCAACGTACAAAAATCGGTTGCATTTCTATACACTAACAAGGAAGAAGCAGAAAGTGAAATTAAGAATACAATCCCATTTACAATTGCAAGAAAAAGAATAAAATACCCAGTAATAATCTTAACCAAAGAGGTGAAAGATCTGTACACTGAAAACTATAAAACATTATTGAAAGAAATCGAAGAAGACACAAAGAAATGGAAAGATATTCCGTGCTCTTGGATTGGAAGAATCAACGTTGTTAAAATGTCTATACTTCCTAAAGCAATCTATAGATTCAATGTAATCCTTATCAAAGTTCCAACAACATTTTTCACAGAAATAGAACAAAGAATCCTAAAATTTATATGGAACGACAAAAGACCCCGAATAGCCAAAGGATTCCTGAGAAAAAAGAACAAAGCTGGAGGTATCATACTCCCTGATTTCAAATTATACAACAAAGCCATAGTAACCAAAACAGCATGATACTGGCACGAAAACAGACACAAATATCAATGTAACAGAATCGAGAGCCCAGAAATAAACCCACACATTTATGGACAGCTAATGTTTGACAAGGAAGCCAAGAGCATACGGTGGAGAAAGGAGAGTCTCTTCAATAAATGGTGTTGGGAAAACTGGACAGCCACATGCAGAAGAATGAAAGTAGACCATTACCTTACACCCTGCACAAAAATCAACTCAAAATGGATTAAAGACTTGAATGTAAGATCTGAAACCATGCAACTTCTAGAAGAAATCATAGCCAGTATGCTCTTTGACATCAGTCTTAGCAGCATATTTTCAAGTACCATGTCTGACCGGGCAAGGGAAACAAAAGAAAAAATGAACAAATGGGACTACAACAAACTGAAAAGCTTCTTCACAGTACAGGAAACCATCAACAAAACGAAAAGACAACCTAACAATTGGGAGAAGATATTTGCGAACCATATATCAGATAAGGGATTAATATCCAAAATATACAAAGAACTCATACAGCTCAACAACAAAAAAACAAACAACCCAAGTAAAAAATGGGCAAAAGATCTGAACAGAGATATCTCCAAAGAAAAGATACAGATGGCCAACAGGCATATGCAAAGATGCTCAACATCATTAGCTATCAGGGAAATGCAAATCAAAACTACAATGAGGTATCACCTCACTCCAGTCAGAATGGCTATAATTAATAAGACAGGAAACAACAAATGTTGGAGAGGATGTGGAGAGAAGGGAACCATTGCACACTGCTGGTGGGGCTGCAAACTGGTGCAGCGACTATGGAAAGCAGTACAGAGTATCCTCAGAAAATTAAGAATAAATCTACCATATGATCCAGCTATCCCACTGCTGGGTATTTATCCAAAAAACTTGAAAACACAAATGCATAAAGATACATGCACCCCTATGTTCATTGCAGCATTATACACAATAGCCATGTCTTGGAAGAAAACTAGGTGCCCATCAAGGGATGAATAGATAAAGAAGGTGTGGTATTTATACACAATGGACTACTACTCAGCCATAAGAAATGATGAAATACGGCCATTTGTGACAACATGGATGGTCTTTGAGGGTATTATGCTGAGTGAAATTAGTCAGAGGGAGAAAATCAAATTCCATATGATCTCAATCATAAGTAGAAGATAAAAACAATGACAAACAAACAGATAGCAATGGAAATTGGATTGGTCTTTACCATAGGGGAAGGGGGGGAGGTGGGAGGGCAAAAGGGGTGATTAGGCTCACATGTGAGGGGATGGACTATAATTACTCTTTGAGTGGTGAACATGATGTAATCTACACAGAATTCGAGATATATTATAATGAATATCTGAAAGCTATATAATGTTATAATCCATTGTAACTGCAATTACAAAATAAAAAAAAAATTTAAAAAGAATTGTGACCTGCTTTTGTACTCCAACCTGACAAAATAGGACATTTCTGTTATATGAAATATCACTTATTAAAGAATATGTATTTTTTTCATGTGCTCTTGGTAAAGCATTCCCCAATGCTGTAGAGAATTATAAACCTACGCATATACAGATTTTATGTTCATATACACATAGAGATTATATATGCATAATTATAATCAGATTTATAAACAATGTCTTCAGGATCTTAAACTTCAGTTAGGAACATAGAGTATATACAAGTGTTTACAAACAAAACTTGACTACACTACTCTGAAATTTATTTTAAGTTATTTAAAGAAGGAAAATGGTCAAGCACGTTTATGCTACACGATTAATAGAATTTTTTTCTAATTAAGCTTCAGAGGCCATAGAGCAATTTGCTGATTTCATTTCTTGCAAAAATTCTTCTAAACTGTAAATCCAAAAGCCACTGTTAAAGGAGTTTGCTTTAGATTAGACTGCGCGAGACTGGCTATTGCAAAAATAACAGCCAATGTGCAGAAAAAATACTTTTTTCTTCCAAAAATATTAAAGCAATATTTAAATCATCTAGACTTTAACTCACAATTTCAAGAATAAACACTTAAAATTAGCAAACAATACTCTAATAATTTGAGGAAATATATAATTTCCCTCTTAAAATTCCCAAATGTCAGCAATCTTTTTTTTCTTTCATTGTTATTCAACTCAAAAGAATAAATTCTGTTTAAAATGTGACACTCATCATGAAAGACAAGGAAAGACTGAGGAACTTTCACAGATTGAAGGATACTAAGTAGATTTGACAACAGAATTCAATGTGGGATTCTTCCTGGACTCTGTGACAGAAAAAAGGACATTAATGGAAAAACTCTTGGTATTCAAATACCATCTGTAGTTTAGTTAATAGGATTATGTCAATATTAATTTCTTGCCTTTGATCATTGTACTATGTTTATGTAATATGTTAACATTAGGGGAAGCTGGGTGAGGGGTATACATGAACTGTCTGTAGTATTTTTGGAAATTTTCTCTAAGACGAGCTTATTTCAAATTAAAAGCATGAAACAAAAAGAATAAGAAAGAAAGCCTATGAGAACTATGGGAAAAAATAAAAAGAAATAATGAATAATATATGTATCATTGAAGTTCCAGAAGGAGACAAGAGGGAGAAAGAGGTAGAAAGCTTATTTAAGGAAATAATGACTGAGAACTTTCCAAGCCTAGGAAGAGATTTGGACATCCAAGTTCGTGAAGCTAATAGGTCACCTCAAAATTTTAATCCAAAATGATCTTCTCCCAGACAAAGTGTATTAGAATTGTATAAAGCCAAAGATAAAGGGAAGATTTTAAAAGCAGCAGGAGAGAAAAAATAAATCTCTCAAACAAGGGAGTCCCCCATAAGGCTATCAGTAGATTTCTCAGCAAAGATCTTGCAGGCCAGGAGAGAATGGGATAATATATTCAAAGTGCTAAAAAAAAAATGAAAAGAATGCTTTAACTAGCAAAGGTGTCCTTCAGAATTGAAGGCAACATAAAGACTTTCCCTAATAAAAATAGGCAGAATATTCATCACCACTAATCTTGCCTTACAAGAAATGCTGAAAGGAGTTCTTTGAGCTGAAACAAAGAGACACTAATTAGTAACATTTCAAAATATACAACACACTGGTAAATGTAAGAATATAGTCAGATTCAAAATACACTAATACTATTATATGATGAATAGTTAATTACTTAATTCTAGTATGAATGATAAAAAAGTACTAAAAATAGCTATAGCTGCAACAATTTGTTAATGGATATATAACATAAAAATACGTAAATTTTGACACACAAATATAAAAGGGAAGAGGTAAAAGGATAGAATTTTTGAATGCAATTGAAATTAAATTGTTATTGGCATAAAATAGACATATACGTTATGTTTTCTGTAAGCTTCATGGCAACTGCAAAGCAAAAACTTATAATACATACAGAAAGATAAACAGAAGATATTCAAAGTATACGACTATGGAAAGTCATAAGTTTATAAAGGAAGGAAACAAGAAAGGAAGAAAATAAAAATGCAACAAAAAGACAGCCAGCAAACAACTAACAAGATGACACTAGTAAATCCTTACCTGTAAATAATTACCCTAAATATTAATGGATTGAATTCTCCAACAAAAAGGCATAGAGTGGTTGATTGGATGAAAAAATAAGACCCAACTGTATGCTACCCTCAAGAAACTCACATCAACTTTAAGGACACACATGGTCTCGAAGTGAAGAGATGGAAAAAGATAGCCCACATAAGTGGAAACTAAAAGAGATCACGGGTGGCTATACTTATATCTGACAAAGTGACTTTAAGCCCAAACAAAAGATAAAAAGGTGAAAAGAGACAAAGATGATCATTATATAATGATAAGGATGACAATTCATCAAGAAGACACAACTATAATAAGTGTGTATGCACTCAACATTGGAGCACCTAAATATATTAAGCAAATACTAACAGATTGAAGGGAGAAATACACAATACAAAAATAGTAGGGTGCTTCAGGACCCTACTTTCAACAATGGATAGATCATCCAGACAGAAAATTATCAAGGAAATTTTGAACTTGAAGTATACTTTAGACCAAATGGAATTAAGAGATAGATACAAAACATTCCATAAATAACAGTAGAATATATATTCTTCTCAAGTGCACACGAAACATTATGCAGGATGGATCGCATGATAGGTCACAAAACAGGTTTTAGAAAATTTAAGAAGATTGAAATCATACCAAGTATCTTTTCTGACCACAAAGATATAACAGGAGGAAAGATGAAAACTCACAAATAGGTAAAGATTGAACAATACGATTCTGAACAACAAATGGATAAAAGTAGAAATCAAAATGGAAATAAGGAAATATCTTGAAACAAATGAAAATAGAAGCACAAAATATCAAAACCTATGGGTGCTGCAAAAACAGTTCCAAGAGGGAACTTTGTAGTGATAAATGTCTAAAAAAAAATACCTTGAGGATATTATGCTAAGTGAAATAAGTCAGACAGACAAAGTCAAATACTGTATGACTTCACTCATAAATGGAAGATAAAAACATCAACAACAAGCAAACACATAGATACAGACATTAGATTAGTGGTTACCAGAAGGGAAGCAGGGAGGGTACAGAGTGAAATGGGTATTGGGCACGTGTGTACAGTGATGGATGGTAGTTAGTCTTTGGGTGGTGGACATGATTTAGTCTATACAGAAATTGAAATATAATGATGTAGTATTGAAATTTATATAATGTTATAAAACAATGTTACCTCAATAAAATAAATAAGTAAAATAAAAGAGCTAAAATAAAGAACCTCACTTTACACCTCAAGGAAGCAGAAAAAGAATAACAAACTAAGTCCAAAGTTAGCAGAAAGAAGGAAATAACAAAGATCAGAGCCAAAATAAGAGAAAGAGAGACCAGAAAAACAACAGAAAAAAACAATGAAACTAAAAGTTGGTTTTTGGAAAAGATA
Organism: Equus caballus; assembly: GCF_041296265.1. Lineage (NCBI taxonomy): Eukaryota > Metazoa > Chordata > Mammalia > Perissodactyla > Equidae > Equus > Equus caballus. Next base: position 98,363,254 of record NC_091715.1, on the reverse strand, counting down.
AGTGAAATTGAAAAATCTTTAGCTAGACTGAGAATAAAAGAGAGAAGATTCAAATAAATAAAATCAGAAATGAAAGATGAAACATTACAATTGATATCTCAGAAATACAAAGAATCATGAGAGACTACTATGAACAATTATGTGCCAACACAATGGACAATCTAGATGGATAAAATTCCTAGAAACATGAAATCTATCAAGACCTACTATGATTCTCCAAGAATCATGAATAAATAGAAAATCAGACGAATAATGAGTAAGGAGATTGAATGAGTAATCAAAAGCCTCTCAAAACAGAAAAGCCCAGGGCCAGATGGTTTTAGTGGTGAATTCTACAAAATATTTAAAGAAGGCTCAGATGATGGTTAGCGATTAGTGCTAATCCTTCTCAAACTCTTCAAAAAATTTGAAGAAGAGGAAACACTCCTAGATTCATTTTACAAAGCCAGTATTACTTGGTGCGAAAAGCTGGATAAGAACCCTACAGGAAAATATCCCTACACCACAGATTAATAGCCTTGATAAATATACAGGCATACCTCGGAGATGTTGTGGGTTCAGTTTCAGACCACTGTAATAAAGCAAATATCATGATAAAGTGAGCCATGCGAATTTTATGGTTTCCTGGTGTGTATAACAGTTATGTTTGTACTATACAGTAGCCTATTAAGTGTGTAATAGCATTATTTCTAAGAAAACAATGCAAGTATCTTAATTAAAAAATACTTTATTGCTAAAAACTGTTAACCATAATCTGAGACTCCAGTGAGTCATAGTCTCTTTTGATGGTGAAGGGTCTTATAAAAAATGCAATTTCAAAAAAATGGCCTTGTGGAGGTGACATCAGCATGGTGTTGGAGTGAGTTGTTCCCTTTGTCTCTCCTCTCTATGTTACAACTATTAAGACATCCATAAGCCAAGAAAGGATTCTCTGCACAGCACACTAGAAAACCTGAGAGATACATACATCTCTACATCTGAAGATGGGTGAACTGGACCTTGTGTTGTTGGTCAAACCAGGTGAGAAGTGGCAGCAGCTCTTGCGACAGGAGGATCTTGTAACTGCGGCTGCACCTGAAGCCAGAGACTCCAGGAACTGAGGTAACACCTGTGGACAGGGGCCCTAGGAATACAGGCAGCCTATGCTCCCAGAGGCACAAGGAACCACTGTGATGCCCCATGACCAGAGGCTCTGGGAACTGCAATGGTATCTACAACCTGGGCCCCTCACTCTCTCCTAGTTGTGGTGCCTTTGACTCCAGCCCTTCCAGCAATGAGGACTGCATCCCAAGATTCCATTAACTCCAGGAGGGGTGGGTGTGCCTATAATCTGAGGTTCCAGGAATCACACCACCACTTGAGATCAGAGACTCTAGGAACCACAGTGACACTCACAACTCAGCTCCTCCTCTCCCCAAGCAGTGGTGAGTGATGGCTGTGACCTGAGGCTCCAGGAGCTGCAGTGGAGCCCATGAACTAGCCCCTCTGCCTCCCAAAGTGATGGTGATGACAATTTCAAACTCAGCACCCACAGCAGCGGCAATGCTAGCACCTTAAGAAAACCTGGGAGGAGAAGTGCAGGCAGTGCATGTGGCAATGGCACTGAGGCTTCAGAGAGCACAATAACAGTGGCAACAGAGCCCACACACTTGGTTCCCCCAGCTACAACGATACCCACAACATCAGCTTCCCTACTGTGGTTGCACACCTGCAGACCCAACAAACCCAGAAATGAAGGAGGTGCCTGTGGCCCTGGCATCCATCCCAATCTCCTCCTTCTCCATCACAGTGGGGGGAACCCACAATGCAAGAGGGAACCCATGCCCCTAAAGCAGCAGAGGTGCTCACAAGCCTGGTAACCCTGGTGGTAATGCCCACAACTGCAATTTCACTGTAAACAGCAAGGCACCAAAACCTTGGAGTCACAAGCAGCACAATGAGGATACTGATGACACCTTTGGCAGAGGTAGTTGAGGGCAGAAAGTGCAGGCTCTTAAATATAAACAGAAGATTCTCAGAATCAAAGTAAAAAAAGCCTTTCCTAAAGAAGAAAGTGTTTACTGCCACACATGCCCTGGCAGAGGAACAACTCATCAAGCACCACGACAGACTAAAGTAAGAAGTTATCACAAAGAAAAAGAAAATTGTCTGGAAACCAACCTTAAAGTCACAGAAGATTATGATCTAACTGATAGAGAATTTAAAATAGCTATCATGGAGAAACTCAATAAGCTATAAGGAAACTCACAAAGACTATTCAATGACCTCAGGAATATAATTAATGAACATCAGGAGTACTTCACCAAAGAGATTAAAACTCTAAAGAAGAACCAAACAGACATTCTAGAACTGAAGAATTCAATAAATGAGATGAAGAATAAAGTAGAAAGAATGAGAAATAGAGCAAATCATAAGGAAGACAGCATTAGCAAGCCAAAAGATAGAAATCTAGGCATGATTCAGGTGGAAGAGGAGAGAGAACTAAGATTTAAAATTGGAGAAGTTCTAAGAGAAATATCCAACTCAATTAGGAAAAGCAACATAAAGATAATGGGTATCTCAGAAGCATAAGAGAGGGAGAAGTGAGAAGGGAAGAAATAATAGCTGAGAAGTTCCAAAATCTTGGGAGGGAACTGGATATAAAAGTACATGAAACTAATAGAACACCTAATTATCTCAATGCAAAATGACTTTCTCCAAGGCACATTATATTAAAACTGTCAAAAGTCAATGATAAGGAAAGAATATTAAGGGTGGCCAGGAAGAAAAAGATAATAAGTTACAAAGACCCAACATTAGACTATGCAAATTTCTCAATAAAATCTCTACAAGCAAGGAGAGAGTGGAATGATATACTCAAAATATTGAAGGACGAAAACTATCACCAAAGAATATTCTATCCAGCAAAGTTACTTTCAAATATCAAGGAGAAACAAAGGCTTTCCCAGGCAAACAAAAGTTGAGGGAGTTCATCACTACTTCAGTTACCTTACAAGAAATCATGAAAAGAACTCTTCTACTGAAAAGAAAAGGCAAAGCTATACAAAATTTTAATCAAGGTGATAAATAGACAGAATCAGAAAATTGTATCTCTATATCAGACTAGGTTAGTAAGAATTTAATTATAACATTAAGTCTAAAGGGAAAGAAAGCACTAAAAGTAACCATAACCACTTCAATTTGGTAACAAACACACAACACAAAAAGAGATAGTTTGTGACAACAAAAACATAAAAGGGGAAGAGGAAAATGATGAAAACTGCATAGGCAAATGGAGATAAGCTGCTGTCATCTGAAAAAGTACTATCTCATCTTTGAGATTTTTTATACAAATCTCACTTTAACTAGAAAACAAAAATTTGGATCAGAGTCATGAAACAGATGAAAGAGGAAACTGAGAAACACATCACAGAACACCACCAAATTGAAATGCCAGACAGAAACATTAAGAAAAAGAAACAATGGAAATATAGAGCAACCAGAAAACAAAAGATAAAATGTCAATATTAATCCCTCGTATGTCAATAATCATTGTAAATGTAAATAGATTGATTTCACCCATCAAAAGACACAGTGGCAAGATGGGTTAAAAAACAAGACCTAACAATATGCTGCTTTGCATACAAACATAGGCTCAAACTGGAAGGATGGAAGACAATACTCCAAGCAAATGGCAAACAAAAGGAAGTAGGCATAACCATACTTACATAGACAAAATAGGCTTCAAGCCAAAAAAGTTAACCAAAGACAAAGATGGACATTATACAACGATAAAAGGAACATTCTACCAAATGGACATAAAACTTATTGATATATATATATATATATATATATATATATATATATATATACCTAATATAGGAACACCAAAGTATATAAAACATGTATTAATAGACCTAAAGGGAGAAATTGACAGCAACACAATAATAGAAGGGGAATTTAACACTACACTTACATCAATGGATAGATTATCCAGACAGAAGGTCAATAAGGAAACATTGGCCTTAACTGAAACACTAGACCAGGTGAACTTAGATGAATATAACATTCTATTCAAAAGGAACAGAATACACATCCTTCTCAAGTGCACATGGAATATTACAAAAGATAGACTAAACATTGGGAAACAAAAAAACTCTAAATAAATATAAGAAGATTGAAATCATATTACGCATTTTTCTAACCACAATGGTGTGAAACTAGAAATCAACTACAAGAAGAAGGCTGGAAAAGTCACAAACATGTGACAACTAAACAACATGCTACTGAACAACTATTAGACCAACAAAGAAATCAAAAGCAAAACCAAAAACTACCTAGAGACAGATGAAAATTAAAATACCGCATACCAAAATCTGTGGAGGCTGAAAAAGTGGTACTAAGAAGGAAGTATATAGCAAATCAGGCCTACCTCAAGAAAAAAAAACAAAAAAAATCTCAAATACACCATCTAACACTACACTTAAAAGAACTAAAAAAAGAACAAACAAAGTTCAAAGTCAGTAGAAGGAAGGAAATAATAAAAGTCAGAGTGGAAATAAGTAAAGTAGAGACTAAAAAGACAGTGGAAAAGATCAAAGAAACTAAGACCTAGTTCTTTGAAAAGATAAGCAAAGTTGACCAACACTTAGCTATACTCACTGAGAAAAAAAGATAAGGCTCAAATAAATAAAATCAGAAATGAGGAATTATAATAGATATAACAGAAATACAAAGGATTATATAGAACACTATAAAAACTATATGCCAACAAATTGGATAACCCAGAAGAAATGGATAAATTCTTAGAATCATTCAGTCTCTCAAAACTGAATCACAAAGAAATAGAGAATCTGAATAGACAAGTCACTAGTAAAGAGATTGAAACAGTAATCAAAAACCTCCCCCAAAACAACAATCTAGGACCAGACAGCTTCTCTGATGAATTCTACCAAACATTCAAAGAAGATTTAATATCTATCCTTCTCAACCTCTTCCAAAATATTGCAAAGGATGGGATACTTCCTACCTCATTTTACAACACTAACATTAGCCTGATAACCACAACCAGACAAGGACAACACAAAAAAGGAAAATTGCAGGCCAATGTCACTGATGAACGTAGATGCAGAGATCCTTAACAAAATATTAGCAAACTGAATACAACAATACATTAAAAGGATCATACACCACGATCAAGTGGGATTTACTCCAAGGATGCAGGGATGGTTCAACATCCACAAATCAATCAATGTGATATACCACATCAACAAAATGAAGAGTAAAAATCACATAATCATCTCAATAGATGTAGAGAAAGCATTTGACAAGATTCAACATCCATTTAAGATAAAAACTCTCAATAAAATGGATATATAAGGAAAGTACCTCAACATAATAAAGACCACATACATATATGAAAAACTCACAGCTAACATCATGCTTAGTGGTGAAAAATTGAAATGTAGCCCTATAAGAACAGAAACAAGACAAGAATGCCCACTCATTCTAGTCTGATTCAACATAGTAATGGAAGTCCTAGCCAGAGGAATTAGGCAAGAAAAAGAAATAAAAGTTATCCAAATTGGAAAGGAAGAAATAAAACTCACTATTTGCAGATGACATGATTTTACATATAAAAAACCCTAAAGAATCCAGCAAAAAACTATTAGAAATAATTAATGAATAAAGCAAAATTGCAGGATACAAAATCAATTACAGAAATCAGTTGCATTTCTGTACACTAACAACAAATTAGCAGACAGAGAAATCAAGAATATAATCCCATTTAAAATGGCAACAAAAAGCATAAAACACCTAGAAGTAAACTTAATCAAGAAGGTGAAAGATATGTACCCTGAAAAGTATGGCATTGTTGAAAGAAATTGAAGAATTCTTTCCATGCTCATAGATTGGAAAAATTAATATAGTTAAAACGTTCATATTACCTAACACAATCTACAGATTCAATGCAATCCTGATCGGAATTCCAATGACATTTTTCACAGAAATAGATAAAGAATCCTAAAATGTGTATGGAACAACAAAAGACCCAGAATAGCCAAAGCATTCCTGAGAAAAAGGAATAAATCTGGAGGTGTCACATGCTCTGATTTCAAAATATACTACAAAGCTATAGTAATCAAAATAGCAAGATACTGGCAAAAAAAACAGACACACAGACCAAAGGAACAGAATTGAGAGCCCAGAAATAAAACCACATATCTACAGACAACTAATTGTCAAAAGAGGAGCCAGAGACATACAAGGGGGAAAGGAAGTCTCTTCAATAAATTGGGTTTGGAAAACTGGATGGTCACATGCAAAAGAATGAAAGCAGACCATTATTTTACACCATACACAAAAATTAACTCAAAATGGATTGAGTGCTCAAATGAAAGACATGAAACCACAAGCTCCTAGAAGAAAATATAGGCAGCACACTCTGGCATCAGTCTTAGCAGCATCTTTTTGAATATCATGTCTCCTCAGGCAATGGAAACAAAAGAAAAAATAAACAAATGGACTTCATCAAACTAAAAAGCTTCTGCACAGCAAAAGAAGCCATCAACAAAACCAAAAGACAACCTACCAGTTGGGAAAAAATATTTGCAAGTCCTATATCAGATAAGTGGTTAATATCCAAATTATATAAAGAACTTATACAACTTAACAGCAAAAAAGTAATTAACCTGATGAAAAAATGGGCAGAGGCTATGAACAAACAATTTTCCAGAGAAGACATATAGATGTCCAACAGGCAATTAAAAAGATATTGTCCATTATTAATTATTAGGGAAATGCAAATCAAAACCACAATGAGATACCACCTCATAATTGCCAGAATGGCTATTATTAAAAAGAAAAGAAATAAGTGTTGGAGAAAAAAGAACCCTCATGCACTGCTGGTGGGAATGTAAATTGGGGCAGCCACTATGGAAAATAGTATGAGACTCCTCCAAATATTAAAAATAGAACTACCATACAATCCAGCTATTCCACTTCTTGGTATTTATTCAAAAACACACAAAAAATAATTTGAAATGATATATGCACCTCTATGTTCATTGCAGCATTATTCACAATAGCCAAGACTTGGAAGCAGCCTAAGTTCTTATCAACAGATGAATGGTTAAGGAAGACGTGATATATATATACACACACATACATACACAATGGAATACTACTCAGCCACAAAAAGATGAAATTTTGCCATTTGTGACAACGTGGGTGAAACTTCAGGGTATTATGCCAAGTGAAATAAGTCAGATGGAGAAAGACAATCACTATGATTTCACCAATATGTGGAAGATAAACAAAAAAAACATACATAAGGAGAACAGATTGGTGTTTACCAGAGGGGGAGGAGATGGGTGTAGTCTGAAAGTGGTAAAGGGTCACTTGTGTATGGTGAAGGATGGCAACTAGACTTTTTGTGGGAACATGATGTAGTCTATACAGAAGGCGAAATATAATGATATACACCTGAAATAAATATAACATTATAAACCAATGTTTCCTCAATAAAAAAATTAAAAATAGAAAATCAGCCATGTGTATGTGACTAAATAAAGGAACAAAGGTGCCTCACCTAGAGATTTTTTCAAAATTAGAAATTAATCAATTAATTAAAAATAGAAAACAATATCTGGGAAGTGCAATAAAGTGAAACACAATAAAATGAGGTATGCTTGTAGATGCAAAAATTCTCAGTGAAATATTAGCAAACAAAATTTAATAGCACACTAAAAGGATCATTCCCCACAATCAAGTGAGATTTATTCCTGTGATGTAAGGATGGTTCAACAGATGCAAATCAATATGTGATTCATCACATTAATAGAATGAAGGATAAAAAGCATATGATTATCTCAAAACTTGCAGAAAAAGCATTTGACAAAATACAACATCCTTTGCTGATGAAAATACTCAACAAATTGGGTATAGAAAACATATACATCGACACAATAAAGGTGACATATGACACTCAGCTAACATCATACTCAATGGTTAAATTTTAAAAGTTTTTCCTCTAAGTTCAGGAACAAGACAAGGATGTTCACTCTCACCATTTCTATTCAGAATAGTGCTGGAAGTCTTAGCCAGAGCAATCAGGCAAGATAAAGAAATAAAAGGCATCCAAGGAAGAAGTAAAATTGTCTTTGTTTGCAGATGACATGGTTTTATATATAGAAAATCCTGAAGACTCCATCAAAAAGCTGCTATATATAAATAAAAAATCCAGTAAAGTTGCAAGATTCAAAATCAGCTGAGAGAAAACAGTTGTTTTTCTATACACTAATAACAAAACATCTAAAACAGAGATAAAGAGAACTCTATTCACAATAGCATCCAAAACATTGAAATACTCAGGAATAAATTTAACCAAGGAGGCAAAAGATTTCTGCACTGGAATCTACAAGACTTAGACGAAAGAAATTGAAGAAGACAAAAACAAATGGAAAGATATCCCATGTTCATGGATCAGAAAAAATTAATATTATCAAAATGTCTACACTACTTAAATCTGTCTCTAAATTCAACACAATTCCTATCAAAATTCCAATTGTATTTTTTACAGAAAGAGAAGAAGTAATCCTAAAAAGTGTTTGGAGCCACAAAAAACCCCAGAATAACCAAAGCAATCCTGAGAAAGAACAAAGCCAGCAGCATCACACTGATTTCAAACTATGCTACAAAACTAAAGTAATCAAAACAGGATGGTACTGGCTTAAATGTAGACACATAGATTAATGGGACAGAATTGATGGCCCAGAAATAAACCACGACACACAAGGTCAAGTAATATTTGACAAGGGAGACAAGAATAATTAATGGGAAAAGGATACTCTCTTCCATAAATGGTGTTGGGAAAACTGGATAACCACATGCAGAAGAATGAAATTGGACCCTATTACACCACTCACAAAAATTCACTCAAAATGGATTAAAGACAAACATAAGATCTGAATCCATCAAACTCCTAGAAGGAAACATAGGGATAAAATTCCTTGACGTTGGTCTTGCCAGCAATTTCCTGACTTTGACACCAAAAGCAGAGAGAATAAAAGCATAAATAAGCAAATGAGATTACATTGAACTAAAAAGTTTCTTCACAGCAAAAGAAACGATCAACAAAATGAAAAGGCAACCTGCAGAATGGGAGAAAATACTTGCAAACCATTAATCTGATAAAGGGTCAATATCCAGATTATATAAAAAATTTATACAACTCAATAGCAATAAAATAATCCAAATAAAAATGTGCAGAGAAACTCAATGGACAGTTTTTGAAAGAAGACATCGAAATAGCCAATAGGTACATGAAAAGATGCTCCACATCACTGATCATCAGGGAAATTCAAATCAAAACCACAATGAGATATCATCTCACACCTGTTAGAATGGCTATCATCAAAAAAACAAGCAAAAAGAAGTGTTGGTGAAACTGTAGAGAAAAAGGAACAGTTTGGCACTGTTGGTGAGAATACGAGTTGGTACCAGCCTTCTGGAAAACAATATGGAGGTTTCTTGAAGTGTTAAAAATAGAACTACCATATGATTCAGCAATCCTACTTCTGGGTATATAGCCAAAGGAGTTGAAATCAGGATCTCGTAGAGATATGCACACTCCCATATTCATTTCAGCATTTTCACAATAGCCAAGATATGAAAACAACTTAAACATCCATCGACAGATGAACAGGTAAAGAAGATATGGTATTCAGCCATGAGAAGAAAGAAATCCTGTCATTTGTGACAACTCGGATGAAGCTTTATGGCATTATGCTAAGTGAAATAAGTCAGACTGAAAAGGACAAAGGTTGTATGATGTCACTTATATGTAGAATCTAAAAAAAGCTGAACTCAGAGAAACAGAGGGCAGAGTGGTGATTACCAGAGGCAGCAAGTTGGGGGGAAATGGAAAGTTATTGGTCAAAGGGTACAAACTTCAAGTTACAAGATTAATAAGTGCTGGAATATAATGTACAGCATGGTGATTACAGTCAATAATGCTGTAGTATATACTTGAATGTTGCTAAGAGAGTAGATCTTAAATGTTCTCACTACAAAAAATGAAATTATAATTATGTGACAGGATGGAGGTGTTAACTAATGTTATTGTGGTAATTATTTTGCATTATATAAATGTATCAAATCAACATGTTGTACAGCTTAAACTTATACAGGTTATAAATCAATTATATTTTAATAAACCTTGGAAAAAGTATATTCATTCATTTATAAAATAAATACCGATTGAGTGCCTACTATGTGTGAGTCACTGCTTAGGCTGCTAGGACACATGGATGAATAAGTCAAGTAAAGGCAAAGTGTAATATCTTGTGCTATCCATATTACCTGTTCCTTGTTTTATTTCCCTCTTGTGATTTGGTAGCTATGAAATATTGAAATATTTCACAACATATTTGAAATATTTCAAATAACACAGTTATTCGAATTACTGCAAGTGGTTCCTTTAAATTTTTAAAAATAAAACATACTTGGTGTGATATTTGTCTAAGTGAAAATGTCAAATTCGTTGTATAATTATTAATTAGAAACTTAATATTTGCTAACCCATAAGTACTGGAGAAACAGTGCCAAACAACGCAACTCTGATGAGGCTTACAGGGAATATAAATACTAAGTAATAATTGAAAGTGTAAAAATTTCAGTGAAATGGAATTATAGGATGATGTGGTATCAAATAAAATTGAAAATTAGCAGAGGTGGGAGGGCTAAGTCTTCAAGCTTTTGAAAACTAATAACATGGGGAAAGGTCATGATAGTTCTAATGTAAAAAATGGAATTTTAAACCCGTATATATAGTATGATCCAAATGTTTCTCTTATGATTATGATCCAAATTCGAAATCTATATATGCAAACAAACATGCATGCATATATTTATATACACATGCATATGTATATTATGGGATGGAGGAGAGAGATAAAGAGAGAGGAAAAGGGAGAGAGAGAAGGAAGGTGGGGGAAAAGATAGAACAAATGAATGGAAGTTTACCAAAATGCTAATAGTTTCCTCTGGATGTGGATACAGTTTTACAGGAGAATTTTCTTTTATTCTTTTCTTCATTATATATTCTTCTATTTTCTAAATTTCCAACACAGGAGACACGTTGCAGTCATTTTGGAAAACGGTTTTTAAGTTTCATATAAAGTTACCTATAAACTTACCATATGATCTAATAATTCCACTTCCAGGTATTTACCTAAGAGAAATAAAAATATACTATCCACACAGAGACTTGTACATGAGCATTCACAGCAGCCTTATTGGTAATCACTCTAAAGTGGAAACAATCAAAATGCACAACAGCAGGTGAATAGATAAATATATTGCAGTGAATCCATGCAAGGATTTACTTTATTATCTGCTTTATTATCAGCAATGAAAACACAGAACTGATACGTGCAACAACATGGTTGAATCTCACAGATATTGTTAAGAAAAGAAATCTTACACAAGAAATTATATATTGTCTGATTCTATTTGTATGAAGTCATGAACTTTCAAAACATGTATAATATTAGAAATCAGAACCATGGTTGCCTGTGTCCAGAGATGTCAGAAAAAGTGACTGGGAAGGGGCACGGTGGAACCTTTTGCTAATGAAAATGTTATTTATCATGATTGGTTACATGAATGTATATCAGGAGGAAAGCTGTAAAATTTACAAATATGTGGAGATTAAATCACATGCTCCTGAACAACTAGTGGGTCAAAGAAGAAATCAAAATGGAAATCATTTATCGAAACTCATGTAATTGCACAGTTAAAATCTGTGCATATTATTGTTGGTATATTATCCTTGAATTATATTGATTTTTAAAATATCTTTACCAGCACCCTGAATAATGCCTGGCTCATAGTATGTACTTAATGTGAACTTCAGAAGCGAATACATTAATACATTTTCTATGAACCCCATTTTTGCCAGATCGCACATCTCTTGGTATGACTACCTTGGCTGATGATGTCTAAAGAAAATGTGAGTTCAGTTATGATTTTCCTTTTCTTGAAAGAATTATTTAGAAGAATTGTTTTTATCCTTAACTTTCTATCGGATTATGCTGCAACATTCTCATTTCGTTGTTTATTAATAGTTTTATTGCACTGATAGAGGTGGGTATGTCTTCTAAATTTTGCTGGTTTTGAAATTATTAATATTTTAGTATCATAATAGAGAATTATTAAAATTAACTTCAATAATGTTTGAAAAAATTATGCATTTTCTGTTTCTTGTATTTTGAACACTGTATGCTTTATATACTTCAAAGCTGTGCTTCTAGGTACAGAAGGATTCATTTTCCTCATATATTCCCGGTGGAATCTGTTTTTCATCTATGTAAAATATTCATATTTGTTCTCTATAATAGTTTCCACTTGAATCTTATTGTTTCTGATATTAATTTATCCATACTTTCATTTTGACTTGCCCACTTTTGCTATTTAGTTTATTCTTATTATTCTAAATATAAAATCTTTCCTAAATTTTCTTGCATCTTTTGGTATGAGACAAGGTAATAATTCTCTGTATAGTTCTAATTTTAGAATATTTTCTGCCAGTATGAGCACTTCTTAATTGAGTTTTTAGCCTTCCTATGTATTGTTTGCTTTCAGTTTGTCATATACATATAATTTTTATATATAATATAGCATATATTTTTATATGTGTAATTTATAGATTGCTTTAAATAACATATATATAATTTGTGCTCTTTATATATAGTGTGTGGATACTGTCATACTGAAATTTAGCTGCCTTTTTCTGCATTAAACAGCTCCCTAGTTGCTTTACATTTTGGATTAGAATTCAGAGCTCTGAAAAAATTCATTGTGTCAGTGTTTGCCATCTTATGGTTGTTTCAGTGGAGGGACCAATTATTCGAGTGCTCAATTCCAACATTTTCTGACATTACTCCTTCTCTAGGATTTTGAATACATGTTCTATTTATCCTTTGAATTCTAAAATTACACCATAACTAAGTAAAGATACATGCCATTTTTAATGAATTATGTTGAACCCTTAATATACTCTTCCAAATCAAGTAATTCATTCAATCATTTAACAAATATATTAAGCACTAATCTTGTGCTAGGCTAATCACTGTACAAAATGCTAGAAATACAATGAGGAATCAGACAGATTATTCTCCTGAAAACTGTGTTTCACTGCGTTAGACAACAATGATATAAAAATTTTAACCTACAGAGTCTGATAAATTTATAAAGGAAATACACAGCAAGCTATGATAAAGAATAGTCAAAGGACTTAAACAGTTATTGTGATGACAGTAAGCTTCTGTAAGGATAATGGTTTATAATATTAGTCTGAAGAATGACCAGGAAGCAGATTTTTGAAAAGCTTCAGTATAAGTAGGGGAGAGGGGTTCAGGCAAGAGGAACAGAAAACTCAAAGGCCAAGAGACAGGAAATATTTCGATGTTTTCTGGGAAATAGTAGAAGGCCAGGTAATGTTCTATTATGAGAAAAGGAAGAGTCAAATGATGGGAGGTTTGAGAGGTAGTCGGGGGCTAGACGAAATAAAGAATTTAGATTTTGTTTTTCTGTATAAAATAGGAGGCAATGGACGGCTTAATCAAAGATTAAGTGTTCTAATTTATATTTTAAAAATTCTTCTGGTTGCTAGGCGGAAATTGGATAGGGGACTCATTGAACTGGATGTGAGAAATGAAAAAAGTGAAAGACTTGTACATGTTGACAGTAATGGCAAATTATTTGCTGTTATTTTAAAAGGTTTTCTCCTTTATTCTTTCTGTATAGAAGTCCTGATTATGTGAGTGTTGAAATAAGAGTTTTTCTTCTGTCACACTCTCTCTTTGCCCTTTTGTAGTGTGTTCTGGGAGAACTGTTCTATTTTATCTTTGAGATAACTGTACATCTTTGGCTGAATCCATTGGGTTATCCATCTATACTACTGTGGTTTTTTAAAAAAATTAAATTATCGTATTTCTAATTTCTACAATTAACTTTTATATTTTATTTCATAGAAGCCTTTTTAAATGGGTATATTATGCTTTTGGAGTTTTCTATGGATATAAACTGCACTTATTCTATGCTTTCCTGCATTTCGTCTGCTAACTCTATTTCCTGGAGGTTAATTCTTTAGTTATCTATAGAGATTAGTACCTCTTTTTCATGGTGTTCATTTTCATCGACTATTTGCTGATTTCTTGCCTTTTTTTCTTTTTTAAGATTGGCCCTGAGCTAACATCTGTTTCCAATCTTCCTTGTTTTCTTTTTTTATCTCCAAAGCCCCAGTACATAGTTGTATGCCCTAGTTGTAGGTCATTCTAATTTGTCTATGTGGGACGCTGCCACAGCATGGCTTGATGAGCAGTGAGTAGGTCCGTGCTCAGGATCCTAACTGGAAAACCCTAGGCTACTAAAGTGGAGCGCCTGAACTTAACCACTCAGCCACAGGGTCAGCCCTTCTTGTTTTCTGTTAATATTCATTAACTCCTATAAACCCCTCAGTAAATACTGGTACTAATAACTGGAGACTTCCTCTGATGGTTGGGAAGAAATGGGATATAGGTCAAGCAAAATTTGGGTAATAGTAAGTTATCTGGTGTGCTGATTTTCTTCTCTGGCCTTAGTGCACATTCTGGGAGTCTCATATATTAGAAGTTCCAGTTGATGGAGTACTGCTTTAGGTTTTCTTTTGGGTGCAAACAACATAGAAACAAACTACTGAGGGAGGAGAGTTAGAGATCTGACTGGCCTAGAAATTACAAATGCATTTTTTAAATTATATTATCAGCAAGATGATAACCTTCGCTAGCATACCATTGCTTACTATTATACATTGCATTTGTTCATTCTGAGCTAGGATGATCAAGGAGCTTTCTTGCAAAGAATAGATCTTAATTTGGTATTTATTTAGGCCTGTAGTTTTGCATAGTTCTCCTTTTTCTCTCAACCAGATCCTGACTTCTCCCTTTAATTCCAGTACTTCCTCCAAACTTCAGACCTACTACATTGGGACCCTCTCTGGATTTCCAGTACTTTTATGATTTGGCTATTTGCAAAAAAAAAAAAAAATGCTTTTTCTCTCTTACTCTTTCTTTACTTGTGATTTCTAAACCTTCTTCTATCTTTAATCATTTTAGGCATATTTATTTTATATTCTATTTAAGAATGCTTTGCACTATATCAAGTTCTTATCTAGTGCCAAACCTCTTATTTGATGAGTCTACTTATTTGGGATAACACTCATTGAATCTTGTAACTTTCACTGTGCTCTCATAATAGGAAGGGTTGCCATTTCACTGACTTCTTCATAGAGGTAGGACAGTTGTATTGTTTTGCTTGGTTGGACAGGTTGATGCAATCTGTGCTTTTACTTTGTGGCAGAAAGTGTTCAGTTTTAAATTTTCTGTTACAATTCTCAAAACTTAGACTCTTGAAAATGTTTAGGATCCATTTATACAATATATGGATATATAACAGTTATTACACAACTTACAAATAGTAGCTTTGTTAACTATTAACATTTTATTAGAATTCAACTATTAAATTACCTCATTGATCTGTTGTAAATGAATAATTATATAATTCAATTTATATGAAATTGCTGCATGTGAAAAATTCTGCTGATATTCATTAAGTTTTTTGTTGTTTTGTTGTTTTTTGGCCTTTCAAGCAAATGATCATGGAAAGGAAAAATTCCTTTTTTGAAACTTTGCATTTTTGCTGGGTACTAACAAAGCAAAATTTTCCCATCTTCTTTGACTGTCATTGAGAACTTCCCTCTCTGAGAATTTTTAATAAAAACTCTGACTTTCCTGATCTTTAGATTCTACCAAGTTGGGCTATTAGCCTGATGTCTGAGCTGACTGTCTTTAATAAGATAGAAGAGAAAAACTATTTGACATTTATATGTCAGTGCTTTTAGCTTTTTTGTTCCTTTAAGAAGGCCCAGTTGCAGGCAGTTGGAGTGATGGTTAAGTACTACACTTAACAAAAATTACCTGGCTCTTACTTGGGAACTGAAGACAAATTTTCAGTATTGCTGGGAGGATATGCGTGGAAATGTGTATGTTACTTGAGTGGCCTAAGAATTTGAGAGCACTTGTTCCCATTTTGAAATCATCTTGTAGACATTTAAAAAGAATCATTAAGAGCAATAGAAAATCATAGACTTTAAAATATTTTCAACTTGCATGATAACATTGCACAGAATAAAATATGGGACAGTTTTCCATTAAGTCCACAACTAAGTGTAACTTTGAAGTGATTTCACCGTTTTTAAAAAATAGTAGACTTTTTTTATGATGACAGTCCCAATGTTCTGTTCCTTCATGGTGTTAATTCTCTTTGGAGAGACTATAAGGAGTTTTCAGAGATGAAAATGTACCCTTAAAGAAAATGATTTAAAAGTTAAATAAACTAAAATATATTCCACATTGTATTTTATGGAAGTAATCAGTTTGAATTGGGGATGAATGGTTTCTCCTAACATCTATATGCAATTACCCAGACAAGTAGGATGCCAATAATATTAATGTCCAGTTGTCTGGGTGTCAAATTTTAGACATTTGCCAAACTTGTTGTTTTCAACTTTTAGGTAGTTTAATACATTATTTTTTAGAATTCAAGTTAAACTCTGCATATCCTTTTTAATTTTGAGATATGGATTTTATAATATAAAAATTCTACATACAACTAATTCTGTCACAGTTATTAATTCAAGAAAGTAGCTCTCTTTGTTCTCCTAATTCAACCAGGAAAACTCTTTGTTTTCTCTTTAAAATGTTAATTTGTTTAAAAGGGCATATTTGATTCTACACTGCATGTAATAGGTGATTCCACAAACTTCTTATCCACCATTTCTAATTTCTGAATTAGTTAGGAAATTTCGGCCTTTCTACTTCTTTGATATGGATCACATTTTATTCTATTCTATTTAGTTTCAACAAGATGAATTGTTGTTCAATGGTCAAATCACCGATTTCATGTGTTTTATTTAACACAATTCACATATACAACAACTCTTTGCAATTTATAAGCAAATATTCTAAATTTGTTTTCTTTTGAGGGCTGATACTTTAGCATAAACACATTTACTCAAAGTCTCTCTAATTATGACTATTTGGACTGGGCTAGTTGGGAACTTCAACTATTCTCATATCTATGAAATAAGTGTTTTAAAATTCATAAGGAAAAATAATTTCATATGATGGAGAAAGTGGTATAATATTTAATCCACTAAAATAAACTATAGTTATCCTTGAAGGAACAGTTGATAATTTATGAACTTATTAATGATCTATTCATTAAAACAGTTGCTCAAGGTCTTCTAGTGTTTTTTTTTAAAGATTTTATTTTTTTCCTTTTTCTCCCCAAAGCCCCCCAGTACATAGTTGTATATTCTTCGTTGTGGGTCCTTCTAGTTGTGGTATGTGGGACGCCACCTCAGCGTGGCTTGATGAGCAGTGCCATGTCCCCACCCAGGATTGGAACCAATGAAACACTGGGCCACCTGCAGCGGAGCATGCGAACTTAACCACTCGGCCACGGGGCCAGCCCCAAGGTCTTCTAGTTTTTAAAACTCCATGACCTTAAGTTCTATTTCCTCTGTGCTTCAAATAACTAAATTAACATGTTTTTACAACAGTATATAGCAACTTTTGAAGGATGTACTTTACCATTAAAATAAATATTGATATAGGTAAACAAAATATCATACCATTATAAGGTAAGTCAAACATACAGCTTATTGGCAGAATCTGGATGGAATTTCCACTACCCATGTTCTAATGATGCTGAGTGGAGATAAACATGAAAGATTCACCTCTTGAAAACATAACCCATCTGAACAAATGTAAGAAGATCCTTAGTCCTATGCTTGCCTTCTGATACAGAGACTTCTAGTCTATATCATCCAGAAGACTGGGCAGCTGTAAGGATATTATTGTATTTTTTTCTCTGTTTTCTAAATAATTTTGTATAGTATTTGATCTCATTACTTTTCTGTTTCTCTTTATTAGGTGAAGAGAGTTCCCCTAAACCTATAGAAGGGAACACGGTTCACGACAGCTTTTTCAACTTTGCAAAGATCCCTTCTCTGTTGTTTTTGTGAAGTGTTAAAAATAGGGCCGATTGTGTTCAGACATTTCCTGGCTCTGTTCCTCTCTTCCACTTTATCTGGACCTTCTCTTTTCTTTGTCTTTGTTTTCTTGTCTGGCTGAGTTTTCCTTTCTCTCCCAGCAGTTTCTCCCCAGTAGAGAACCCTACCATGGAAGGGAGATGTGGCAGAGTAGTTTGGAGAGTACATGGCGGGTTAGATTGCCATAGCCTCTCAGAAATTACCCTGGGATTCTTGCACTTACCTATTATTGGCGTGACCAAAATGCCTGGCAATTTAAACTTCTATTTTCAAAATGGCCCCCTGCACTTTTCAGTGAATACCTGTTGGCTATGTTTGAATTATCCTATTCTCAAGTTTGCTGGAATCTCTTTTGTTCCCTTCTGTTTCTTCCCACGCAGATGCTGATAATATTCAGATCTTGTGGTTGTTGGTGCGTCTGTTCTCACTCACCTGTACTTCGGGGCTAGAAAGTACTAGGGGAAAACTTTTCACATAGTTTGGTCGTAATGTTATCCATGGATATTTGATATTTGTGTTTGTTTCTGTTTGTTTTCATATTGGGATTCAGAAAGATCTAAAATCTTATGTTTCTACTCCAATCACTGTCTTTCAAGAATTGTCTTCTTTGTTTTCATGAAATATTTACAAAAGTTGATTATGTTCTAAGTTGCAAATAAAGCTTACATAAATTTAGGAAGCAGATATTTTTGAAGCCATGTTCTTTGACACAGTGTAATAAAACCAGAACTTAGTGTTGAAAGTTTAAGTAAACAAACTAATCTCCAAACTATAAGCACTCTTACATTGCAATAGCACTCTTCTAAAGAGCTATGAGGAAGATAAAAATCAACAAAACATTATTTACAATACAATTTAAAAAAACCCAGAGAATCAACTGGAAAACCTGAAAACTAACAAGAGAGTACAATAAAATGGTGATTTGCATAATGAATATACAAAAATAAATAGTGCTCCTATATTGCAGAGAACAGCTGAAACTGTCCTCCAAATTCGATTTACAATAGCAACAGAAATTACAAACTAACTAAGCATTTATTTAATTGAAAATGTTCGGTACTAAATGAAGAAAATATTAACTGAACAACAAAAAAGCTTGAATAAATAAAAATATTCATTTAGTATAAGATAGAAAGAATTATTATAAAAATGCCATTTCTTTACAAATTAATATATCAATGAATGTGATTTCAATTAAAAATTCAATAGAATTTCTTTTCAAACTTGAAAAAATGATTCTAAATTTCTTCTAGAAGAACAAACAGGTGACAGTAGTGAACATTTTTATAAAAATGTATTTATGATGGAGAATGTTCACTGCTCCCTATTAAAATGTAGTAACCAGGTATAGTAATTAAAACAGTGTGATACTGGTATGGGATAAGCACTATACAGACACACACACACACACACATACATATAGCCTTTGAAAGGGCAAGATTCAACGGGTGGAAAAGAAATCATGGTTATTATTTCATCACCACTACTCTGTTACATATATTTTTTTAGAGCTGATTCTTCCCTTGCCCTTCGCTTGAAATCTAAGCCTGGGCCAAACTTTTTGTGGTCACTCTCTGAGGATAAATACTCTAATTACTTTAATCACTCTTATCAAAAGTCTCAGTTAATTTGTATGTCCAGTCCAGTGTAATTATCTAAACTCCAAACTTCATTTGAAAATAAAGCTTCTCCCCTCTAAAAAGTAGTAGCTGCAGCAGGAATGAGGTTTCCTATAGTGACGATTCCACATGTTCATAAACTATTTTAATTTACTCCTTTGCACACAGTAAACTGCATTTGTCACCCCTCCCCCTTCATCTAGCTGGAATCATCTGACTGACTGCTGTTCAATGGAATGTGACTAAAAGTGATATATGCCGTTTTCAAGCGTGGAAGCAAAGGACTTTGAGATGGCAGAGCAACAAGGTAGAAGGGACCCAGATTCCTAAGATCCTTGCCTGGAGGAGAACTGACCAGAACACCCAAACGGGCAATGTCTACATCACACTTTATGCGAGTGAGAAGCAAACTTTGTGTCAATCCGCTGAGATTTGGGGATTGTTTAATACAAGTTGGCTTAATCTGACTAAATGCAGAGTCATGATTGATTCTTTCCTGTTCTCACGTTTTGAGCTCCTAATGCTTCTCTCACAGCTTGCTAACTGTGGTTTCTGACATACCTAGTGTATAAGTCTTCAAGCAGTAGAAAGACAAGGGTGCTGGATATGTCTTATATGAATGGTATTATATTGAATTGGCATCAGGGCTCCTTGTGTTTGTGGGGTCTTTTTATACGTCTCATATCTTGTCCACTAACATATATAGACTTTTGACTTGTTGTTTGTAGAATTGTCATTGCTTCCCAATCTGTAGACTTTTATTCTGCTGCCACAGGCTCTTCAACCAACTTTTCACCCTTTAGATTTCTCAGGTATGAATCAGGCAATAGTGCCCTGTGTTTTCTCAAGTGACAGGATGCTTATCAAGCATTCTGAGTGGTACAGTTGAAAACTCTCTCACTGACCTTAAAGAGAGAAAAAAGCGAGCATCTCCTACCCAGGACCAACTCTTCAAAAAACTACAGGAAGCACCATTCTTATACAGTACGATGCCGTGCACCAGAGTCATTCTTCCAACCCACCCTTTCGCACACAGACAAAACTCTGAACAAATCCCCTGATTTCCAACTTCTCTAACTTTACCAACCTTAATCCTTTTATATGATTAAGTGAAGGGCTTAGGGCAATACAATCAGAGTTCAGACACCTCCATTGCAAGTTCTGAATAAATGATCTGAAACCTCACTTTCAAAACAAGAAGTAATTTCATTTGTGCATCCGGTTTCCCACAAACTTGCAAGCAACCCACTCACCACACACACACACCCCCTAGTAAAGGGTGGATTGTTCAACAAACGGAGTCATTATGTAAGCTCATTATCTGGGGAAATTATACTAAAAAATAATATTAGATCAACATTACCTGAACTGAGGGATTGAAAGATATTTCAGTGCATTCTGCAAAAAGAGATTCTCTAAAGCAAAGTATTAAATAGGTTTTTAGATATATACTACAGACATCTGCATATTCAAAATCGTTTTAAATGAATGTAAAATAGCAAGGACAAATTTGGATAAATTTTGTAACATATATAACACTCTAAATATTAGTATTTCAGCCTGTGAAGAACGTTTACAAATCAATATAATAATAAACACACGAATTTTAAAAATTGGTGCATTAGACTCAGAGAAAAAGCTAGACAGAAGAGAGCACATGTGGTATGTTCCCATTATACAAAGTTCAAGTAAAGAAAAAATTCATCAATAGTGATAGAAATAAGATCAAAGGTTGGCTGGGGTTAGGATGGGAAAATAACTGCAAAGGGGAATGAAAAAACTTTATGCAAAGGGTAATAGACATGTTCTATATTTTGACTGTGGTAGTGGTAACATGGGTGAATATATTTGTCAAAACTCGTCAAACTGTAAGCTGAAATGTGACAATTTTTTTAACATAAATCAAATGTCAATAAAGTTGATTCAATAACGGACAAATGATTCACACTGGCAACTCAGAAAAAATATACAAGTGGCCTCTCTTAAAACACACACACACATTAAATTTTACTTACTAGTAATCAAAGTAACAGAAAAATATAAATTGAAAGAATATTTTCCCATTTTCACCAATTAAATTACGAAATCTACGAATAGTCATAATACCGTTATGGTTAAAAGTATATGAAGCCTTCATTCCCATACACTGTTATTGGAAGTGTAAATTGGTGCAAACTTAAAGAGGATGATTTGAAAATCTATCAAATGCCTTTAAAATATTTACAAGTTTTAACCCAGCTACTTTATTTCTAGAAATGTATTATGAGTATTAATATGAGAAAAAAATCTATATGATATGCTGTTTGTGGTTTAAAATATAGAGAAAATAAATTTATGGTTGTGGAACAAATACCTAGCTTTAACAAATCCTAGTATTTTATCATATTTCTTTCATATATATATATGTGTGTATATATATATATATATACATATTTTTTTTTTTTTTGGTGAAGAAGATTGTCCCTGAGCTAACATCTGTGCCAATCTTCCTCTATTTTGTATGTGGGATGTTGCCACAGCATGGCTTGATCCTCAATGTGTTGGTCTGTGCCCAGGATCTGTACCTGCAAACCCTGGGCTGCCCAAGTGGAGCATATGAACCTAACCACTATGCCACCAGGCTGGCTTTGCTTCATATTTCTAATACAATAAATAGAGAGATAATTTTCATTCTGTATCCATCCTTAATTATGTGATTCCAATACAATAAATAGAGAGACAATTTTCATTCTGTATCCATCCTTAATTATGTGATTCCATTCCTTCTCTCCTCAGAAAATAGCCACTACCTGGAATTTTTTGTTTATCATTCCCATTTATGTTTTCATTTGTTTGTGTTATGTTTTGCACATTTCAATGCTTTATATACATGATGTCATAATCTAAAAATTATTTTGCTCATTACTTTCAATATTATGTTTTTACAGTACTTGCATTTTAATATATGTAGCTCTAGTTCACTTATTTTGTTTGCTGCGTGGTATTCCAAACTATTAATATACTACAAGTAATTTTTAATAGACCTAAAAAGATGCTAAATTTTCGCAATTATAAATAATGATGCAATAAATATTCTTACACATATGTATTAGTTTTCTAGGGCTGCTGTGACAAAATAACACAAACTGGGTGGCTTAAACAATAGAAATTTATTGTCTCACACTTCTGGAAGCTAGAAATCCAAAATAAAGGTGTCGGCAAGTTTGGTTCCTTCTGACGGTTATTGGGGGAAAGGTGTGTTTCGGGCCTCTCTCCTTGGCTTGTATATGGTCATCTTCCCTCTGTGTCTTGTTACATCATCTTCCATCTATGCATGTCACTGTGTCCAAATTTCCTCTTTTTTTTTTAAAGATTTTATTTTTTTCCCTTTTCTCCCCAAAGCCCCCCAAGAACATAATTGTATATTCTTTGTTGTGAGTCCTTCTAGTTGTGGCATGTGGGACGCTGCCTCAGTGTGGTCTGATGAGCAGTGCCATGTCTGCGCCCAGGATTCGAACCAATGAAACACTGGGCCACTTGCAGCGGAGCAGGCAAACTTAACCACTCAGCCATGGGGCCAGCCCCCAAATTTCCCCTTTTTATAAGGACATCAGCCATACTGGATTTAGGTTCACCCTATGACCTCATCTTAACTTCTATAATTATACTTTAAATGACCCCATTTCCAAATCAAGTCACATTCTGAGATACCTGGATGTTAGGACTTCAACATATGAATTTTGAAGGAACATAATTCAACCCATAACATCTCCTTGTGTATCATATATGATATTTCATGACAGATTTTAACAGATCCCATTTACCAGGTTAAGTTCCATTTGTAGTAATAGTTTTCTAAGCTTTCAGCAGGAATATGTGTTGAATTTTATTAAATGCTTCTTTTCGATATTTCTTAATATAAATACATTCTTTCCTCCTTTCATTTTTTAATGTTGTTCATTACATTATTACATTTTCCATTGCTGCACTGTCCTTGCATCCTGGGAAAAAACATACTTGGTAATGATGTATACGTTTATTAATATACTTCTTCAGGCAGCAGTTGCCAACATTTTCTCAACTTCCTTTTATGAGCAGGAAACCTCCATTATAGTTCCCGGCTTCAAGCCATGAACTTGGCTCCAGTCCTCAGTCTTGAGTGGAGTACTTTTAGTTCAGTCTCCATAACTCATAGGAGCTGAACACTCAGTTACCATTGGAACATGAAGACTTGGAGCCAATCGAGACCTTGGCTTCAGCCCCACTTAACACTTGATATTTTTGTTTTGTTTCCAGTCCAGAGAAATAATTTTTCTGTTTCTAAGCCTAACCATGAATTTTTGATTTTCTCTTTTCATATTTGATTTCATCTTTCCCCAGTGTTTCAAGCATAATTATAACAAAGCTTCAACTTACTTTATTATCTTTACCACACAGTTCTACAGTATTTTATATATATAAACAGATCGTGGATAACATTATACATACTCTGTACTCGCTTCTTGGGTGCAATTCTACTTTCTCCTTATTTATGGACTGTGACCCCAGACAAGTTATTTAACCTGTCCATGTATTAGTTTCTTCAACTATAAAATGAGGATAGTATATTGTTTTCGCTAGAGTTAAATAAAATAATACATGAAATATTTTGTATACTACCTGGAAATTTTTAAGTGTTTAATAAATTTTAATAGTTGCCAGTCATATTCCAATTTTATAAACCAAAATAAATAAAGACATGTAAGTGCAGAAAAAAGACTAGAATGAAATACAGTAAAATATAAATAGTTGAAGTTATGGTGGGTTTTAACATTTTCCTCTATTTTTGTTTCCTGTAGAAATCATGTATGCAAGACCATCTCAGCCAACTGTCACTTAACCTCTTTACTAGATTAATTAGCACTTTTCATCTCTTCTGTAAAACATATTCACTGGTTCCCAGAGGACAATAAATCCCCTATTTACCCATGTTCTCAGCCATTGAGTTGCATGCTTTCCAAGAGTCAGTCGAGATTGTTCCTAAAATTGTTTAACCATTTTTACTCATTTTAATTAACTACTTTAAATTAATATTTTGGAAACCAATAAAATATGAGCATGATGTATGAATTTTAACTATGAAAATAATTTGCATATTTTGGAAAAATCAGATAAAGATGAAGATCCCTCAAACTTGCTTTAAAAGATTTTCAAAAAACAAAAATAACAATATTCTGCACTCATAGTGATTTAAAATCAACTTTGTTCTAGTTCCAATCTAAAAAAAGGCCTCCAGCTTTGTCCCTAAATAAAAGATTGGCGAAAAGATGTACATTAATATGTTGATGGTATAGATATATCTGTTTCTGTGTGTGCATTTTCACATTTTAATAACATTTTAATATTAAGCAACAAATTCCTGGATCCAATTTTCTTGAATAATATGATCTCTCTCTCTCAATTTGCCTATATTTTTATCTATTTATTTATATCTATTTTACTACCTATCCTAATTTAAATATGTAGGTTTTCGTACTGAACATTTCTTTTAAATACTATAAATAAATAAATTTTACTTAAAATCTCTTTTTGCGTAAGGAGTAAAGTCACTATGATTAACAAAGTCAGACCTCTGAGAAAGAATGTTATGGCAAGACATAGATTTATAAAAACCAATGATGAAGATAGGTTTTATTCTAATCCAGTCATATCCTAGCTACCTTTGAAGAGACAGCCTGGGTTATACGACAATGTGTGAACTTCACAGTGGTCTACAAATTGACATAGATTAAGATGAATCAGCCCTATCCATGCATTTGAGTAGACCAAGAAATGACATTTCTTTCTCCTTAATTTCCTGTGATCCCTAGAAGCAACCATGAATTGTGCAAGGGAGGGTCTTAGTAATAATCCCATATATTGCAACAATAATTTCCAGATCTCACAGCTTGGCTAATAATATGTCAAGTAGATTTTGTTACTCAGACTTTAAGTTTATTTGAATCATTTGCATGACAAATTCCTTCTGGGCAAGAACTGTTTCCTTAATATATTCTACAACACTATTAAAGTTTTATAAATATTTGCTTGTAATCAATCTATTTATTTTAAAGTTTATTCTATACTTGTTTGGTCTCTGTGTTTACTTTGCAAGCAGCGAGAATCCCCCCCAACCACACCCTGTGTGCCAGTCACACACTAGTATAGGTTCAATTGGATTTGGTTTAAAAGTAGGAACTGAATTCATCCAATTCATTTTTTCTTTCTTTTTAAACTGTGTGAGGTCTGCTGTCAATTTACTAGTTTTTTCCATTATTCAAACCTCAGTTTTGATATCTAATAAGCTAGAGTCTGTTCTGAAAAGCTCTAAGTGGTATAGGGTTTGTTCAACATTTTTAGTCTTTAAACAGCTAAAATGGATAATCTCCTTAATTTTGAAAAAGAAATCACATATGTTAAAACAAGTTTCAGCTGAAAAACAAGAATGGCTATATGTGTCATTGTGAATAAGTCCCTAAAGTATTTAACAACTATCTTAGAACCAAATAGATCAATCAAATGCTTTTAACTATGGAGGAAGGTGTTGATTGCAACGGAAATTAAAATAAAACTCCCTAACCATACATGAGCTCATTGAGTGGCCAAGTGGGATGACATTCTTTAAACTGAGGTATACACAGAGACAGGGATTTACATCCATTTGCTAAGCCATAAGCAAAGTCACAGGATAAATACGCTGTATTCTCCTAGAGCATCAAATAGTTGTGGAACAAAACATTAATTTGAGGGGATAAAATGAAATATTTACATTAATTGTTAGGCTAAACCACAAAACTTCAAAGAAATAGTGTATTTGCAGTTGACTCTTTCAAACTATGCCCTGACATCCCCTCCCCATCAAGTGGTGGGGTATGTTTTGACACTCCTTTGCATTTAGAAGTATGTGAATTAAAAAGTTTTAGACACATTGAACTAAAGGAATAACAATTAGATCCAATACAAAAACACGAGAGTAACCATAATGAAAAAAACAAATATAGGTAAGCATATGTAGACACTAGTATTTTCATACACTACTAATGGAGGTGATTGGCATTATCTACTAAATTGAAACATATGCATACCCAATGACCTGGCAATTTCAGTCTTAACAATACATCTGACATAAGTAAATACATATGTTCACCCAAGACATGTCCTAGAAAGTTAGAATTTCAATGTATCAATTCTAGGAGGATGCAAACATTCAGACTATAGCAGGATGTATATTCAGAATATATAAAGAATGCTCACAACTCAATTATAAACAAAAATTTTTCCCTACTAAAAAATGGGCAAAGAGCCTGTGTAGCCATTTCTCCAAGAAGGTATATTAACGGCCAATAAGCACATGAAAAGATGTTCAATGTCATTTGTCATTAGGGAAATGCAAATCAAAACCACAATGAGATACAACTTCAGACCCACTAGGATGGCTAAAATACAAAAAGGACAGTAACAAGTATTACTGATGAGGTAAAGAAATACGAACCTCATACGTTCCTGGTGGGAATGTAAAGTGGTAGAGAATCTTTGGAAAACAGTTTGGCTGATACTCAAAGTGTAGAACACAGTTATGCCATGACTGAGCAATTCTACTCCAATGTATTTATCCAAGAGACATGAAAATATATGTTCAGACAAAATTGTGTACATAAATGTTCATTACAGCACAATACAGGATAACCAGAAAGTGTTAAAGAAAAATCCAAATATCCATCAACCGGTGAATGTATGAACAAAATGTGGTTTATATATACAATGGGATATTATTCAGCAATACAAACAAATGATGTATTGATACATGTTACAACATGGATGAACCTTGAAAACATTATGCTAAGTGAACTAAACCAGTTACAAAAGACCACATATCATATGATTCTATTGATATGAAATGTCCAGAAAAACAAATCTAGAGACGAAAAGTCAATTAGTAGTTGTTCAGGGCTAGGAGGTTGAGGGGAGTGGAGAGTGGCTGCTAATAAGTAAATGTCTCCGTTACGAAATAATGCAAATTATCTAAGTTTAAATAGTTGTGATGATTGCACAACTCTGTCAGCATACTAAAAATCACTGAGTCGTACACTTTAAAAGGGTGAATTTTATGATACGTAAATTTTATCCTCATAAAGCTGTCGTAAAGAAAAAAGCACTGTTAGCAATTACATTTCCCAGCAGCATGAGAACTTCAGCAATGCATTCCCTCAGGTTCTGATCTCTAGGTTCCATAAAAATAAAATAAGACAATTTATTTTGGAAAACAATAAAGATTAGTGAGAAACCTGAAATTAAAATCTTATTTGCCAAAGAAAAGGAACCAAATCAAAATCATAGACTGAAAAATGCAATGACTCAAATAAAACTCGTTAGATGGATTCAATAGTGGAGTGGAGATGACAAAGGATAGTATCAATGAACTTGAGGAAAGATCAGTAGAATTTACTTACCAACAGAGACAAAATAGACAAAAAATAGTGAGCCACGTCTCAGCAACCTGTAGAAAAATAACCAAAAATCTAATATTCATATCATTGGAGTCCCAGAAGGATAGGATCGAGAGGGAGAATAGGACTGAGAAAATTATTCAAAGAACTAACGGCTGAAAATTCCCCAAATTCGGCAAAAGACATAAATTCACAGATTCAGGAAGCTAAGGGAACCTCAAATAACATAAACACAAATAAATTCATTCTGAGACACATCGTAATTAAACTCTGAAATCTAAGTACCAAAGGAAAAATATTGAACATATCCAGGGAGAAATGACGTCACATTTAGGGGAGCTACAATTTGAATGACAGTTGATTTCTCATCGGAAACCATGAAGCTCATAAGTTAGTAGCATATGATTTTTTTGGTATTTATTGAAACAAAGAAGTGTTAACTCAAAATTCTATATCCAGTGAAAACATGTTTAAAGAATAAAGGAGAAATAAAGATATTCCCACTTCCTCCACATGAAGGAAAACTAAGAAAATTGTTGCTAGCAAATCCACCCTTAAAGAATAGCTAAAGATAGCCTCTAAAGAGAAAAGAAATAGTAGAAGAAGATTTGAAACTTTAGTAAAGAATGAAGACCACAGAATGGGCAAAAGTAAGGGTTAATATAAATAAACTATCCTTCTTTCCTTGAGTCTCTTAAATAATATTTCATATTTGAGGCAAAAAATTATAACACCTTCTGATATGGTGCTCAGTGTATATAGAAGAAATATTTAAGGCAATTATATTTTTTAAATGGGTAGGTTAAAGGGACCTAAATCGTTCCAATCACACTATGTGATAAAATATTGATACCAGCAGACAAGAATAAGTGACATATGAATTTTCTAATACATAGAGTAATCACTAACAAAAATTGACAAAGGGATATACTCAAAAATACTGTAAATAAATCAAGATAGAATTCTAAAACATGTTTATGTAACTCACTGGAAAGCAAGAAAAGAAAAAAGAAGGAACGGGAAACATGGAAAACAAGTAATACAATGGTGTACTTAAGCCCTAATATACCCAAAATTACTTAAATTGTAACTAGCCTATGCCAAATAAAACACAAAAATTGGCAGAGTAGATAAAAACAACACAGCCCAACTGTATGTTGTCTACAGGAAACACTTCAATAGAATGATATTGGTAAAAAGTTGCAAGTGAAATGATTTAAAAAGTATATACCACGGAAACATTAATCAAACTAAAGCAGGATTGGCTATATTAATATACATAACGATGACTTTGGAGGAAAGAAAATTACTAGAGGCAAAGAGAGACATTAAATTACAATAAAAGAATCAATCCACCAAGAAGCTATATGAATCATAAATGTGTTCACACTAAATGGAGCCTTAGAATACTTGGAAGAAAAACTGATAGAGCTGAAAGGATAAATAGTCAAATTTAAAATTATAGTCAGGGACTATACCACACAATTCACAGCGACTGATGGAACTAGTACACGAAAGATCAGAAAACATGTAGAAGATATGAAAAACAAAATGAACAAACAGGACCGCACTAACACATATAGAACACTCCACCCAACAATAGCAGAATATTCTTTTTTTTTCAAATGCTCATTGAACATTCACCAGGATAGATCATATTCTGGGTAATAAACCAACAGGCAATTTTAAATTTAAGATAATTCAAATCATACAGAAGACTGTTCTCTGACCATAATGGAATCAAAATATAAATCAGTAACAGAAAAGGAAGAGGAAAATACCCAAAGATTTGGAAATCAAACAACACACTCCTAAATAATCCACAGGTCAGAGAAGTCTCAAAGAGGATAAAAATACATTGAAGTGAATGAAAATGAAAATACAACATATGAAAATATTTGAGACCTACCTAAAGTAGTGGTGAGAGGGAAATTTCGAGCTCTAAATATCTATATTAAAAATGAAGAAAGGTCTTAAATCAATAATTTATTCAAAATCTAACTTCCTACCTCTAGGAACTAGAAAAGGAAGAGCAAAATAACTGAAAGCAAACAGAAGGAAAGAAATAATAAAGATGACAGTAAAAAATCAATAAAATTAAAAACAAAAAAATAGAAAGTCAATGAAACAAAAAGCTATTCTTTTTAAAGAGCAGTACAATTGACAAAATTCTATCAAGACTGACAAAGAGAAAAAGAGAGGAGACACAAATTACCCATGTCAGGAAGAAAACAAATAACACTATATCCTTCAATATATATTTTGAATAAATGAAGAGTATTCATGAAACATAGTAGTCTTAAGTAAACTAAGGGTCAAAAAGGATGATATTTTTAGTGTTTGGGTTTAAGAAACAGAACCAAACATTATCTCTTTTCAGACCCCTGTTTCTAGTTTGCTTAAGGATACAACAAAAGCCTCTAAATGTGTGAATCACAGAAGCACATCGACCAAAGTTCTATATAATTTGAATCAATCTCTTCAGAAAAATAAAGAGATGAAGCTGCCCTCAAGCTGGAATCTGGCCCCTCATGAGGTTACAAGTCAGCAGGGGCTGCATCATCTCAAGACACGACTGGGGCTTGGGTCACTTACAAGCTCATTCAGGGGGTTACTGGCAGGCCTCAGTTCCTTGCTGGCTGTTCGGCATAGGTCTCAGTTCCTTGCCATGGAGGCCTCTCCATAGAACGGCTCACAGCATGGCAGCTGGCTTCCCCCAACGCAAGGGATCAGGGAGATGGAGAAGGAAAGGGTGATGGAGGAGGAGAGAGAGAGAAAATTCAAGGCAGAAGGCACAGTCTTTTACAATTTAATCCCAGCCGTGACATATATCACTTCTGTATGTTATTGGTCACGCAGACAAACCCTGGTACAATGTAGGGGGTACCGCACAAGGAGTGAATACCAGGAGTCAGGGACCTTGGAGCCACCTTCGAGGCTGGCTACCCTGGGAGGGTACAGAGCATGGTGAGGTCCACAGGCGAAGGTATCCAGATTAAAAAATAAGTAAATAATAAAGAGAAAGAAATCTTTTTATTTCCAGGATGGAAATCATATTTAATTCTTTTTAGACATTTTATTACTGCTATTATTAACTTCAACAGCTAGATTTTAATTTAACATTAAACATTTTTATAGAAATCCAAATTCTTTTCTGATTTTTGTTGATACAGGTGCATTTAAAACCATTCAATTCAGTGTATTTGTTTTGTAATCTGCTGTTTGGGCCACTATTGGGCGCTGTTTCACCCATATATATTTTTGTGTTAGATACACTACACCCATTGTCATTTTTTTTAACACAAATTATTATATCATGATGAAGTTTCTTAGTCTGCTGATCCACTTAACATTAATTAATCAGTTTATGTTTCTGCTATAATAAAATATCTTTCTCCCTATCTGATATTTCTTAAAAACCGACACCAGGGCCCTAAATTCACATCAACTGTGTTATACTTTGTCTTTACTTTGGGAACCAATTCTGGAGTCAGGAGTTTAGAATCAAATCAACTTTATTTTTGAACTTCTGCCATCATTCCATGATTTGGGTTCCTGGATCATCTGCAGTTCCTGAGTCCCCAAATTGAAAATTTACCTATCACCTAGTTCTCTGGAATTATAACCCTGTCTTAGCCTTACCAGTTCTCTTAACAATTGGTGTCCTTTCAATGAACTCCAGCCTGCCACAGATTTACCAAGATCTTACACTAGGTTCTTCTATTACTTTGTACTACCTGCATTTATAATCAAATGTTTGTTGCATCCTACTCTACTTGCTTGAAAAAAATTGATTATCTATACCATCAATTTATTCTGCAACTTTTTTTCTTGAAGTCAAGTTCTGCCTGCTTGCCTGAATTTAATTTCATCAGCTACTACTGTGTGCAACCACAAACAATTTGGCCCGTTTTAGTATCCAATTCCTGACTCTTATTGCTGGGTTTATTTTGCTACTGACAGGTAAATTTAGTCATTCTTTTATTCATTTAACAAATGTTTATTGAATGCATACCAAATTTCAGGCATTATTCCAGATACAGCATATTGCAGTAAACCAAGCCTACAAAAATCCTGCCCTCAGGGAACTTAGATTCCAGTGAGGAAAGTGGAAGTTCTGGTACTTTCCTTTATTAAATGGCACTATCAGGCACACCTTTATGAAAATACTCTTTATAACTTTATGGATTATTTTCTAGCTATAGTTTGTTTTGGGAAAAAATGAAAAATCAGTGTGTGGCAGAGACTAGCTAGTTGTTCACCAAATCCACTTTTTTTTCTTTTTGGCTAAGCACACTACTAGAGGATACTCCTTAGCCTCCTCTCCAGTTAGGTGTGGTCATGCGATTGAATTGCAATTAACAGAATTAAGCACAAGAAAAATGTTCCACTACCCAGGTAGTTTAAAACCTACCAAGTATGATCCCCAGTGCTCTTTCCCCTTCTGTTGGATGGATGCAAATGAGCATGGTGACTTTGGAATCCATGGGTTGAAGATGGTGGAGTATCAAGATGGAAAGTGTCTGGATCCAGAATGACAATTTGCAGGAGGACTGCAAAACATTTTATTTTTATCATATTTGTGCCATTACACCATTTTGGCATTGCTTGTTATAACAGCTCCATCAAACAATAAAAATGGTTTGAGAGTTCTTGGTGCAATTTGATGTATTTAATATATTTATATTCAGAAAGTTTATCTAATTTGTAGTGTAACCCTCAATATGAGTCTATTTGTTTTTTCATGGCCCTCATACTATTGATTCTTATTCACTGATGTTTATTAACTTTTTTATATTAACAATTTTGTCATGGCACCCTCATTTTAATTTTCATCAGTATGATTGGCAAGATAGCTGTGCATTTTCCACGCTATGGTTTGTTTGCATTTCCTCATGTACGTATTCTATCAGAAATCATATGCTTTGCATACTCATCAAACTGCATCTGAAAATTGCATTCTTGTATGAAATTACAGAGTTCTTTTTTGATAGAAAGATTTGAATAGTTATAAACAGTAGTATTTAGGGGTGTATAGTGTCTGTTTACTTTGCCTAAAAGAATTCTATTCCTCCTCCCAAAATATATTTGTCCTAGATTGTAAAATAAGCATGAACAAAGGCATACCTTTTATTACAACAAAATTATTCTTTCTTACTGTAGTGGAACTGTTGAACTCTTTTCTACAATCCCTTATCTCAGGGATTTCAATAAATCATGCAATAAT
The DNA here is from genome assembly GCF_041296265.1 of Equus caballus. NCBI lineage: Eukaryota > Metazoa > Chordata > Mammalia > Perissodactyla > Equidae > Equus > Equus caballus. The sequence goes on along the minus strand of NC_091715.1, from coordinate 98,329,828 downwards.
TTGTATATTTTTAACTTATTTTCCCAGGATTTTCTCTCTGACTTCTACTGAGATGCAAGTTCTCACTTGCTTGTTTGTTGAATATGTGCTGGATTACATAGAGTTAAAAGAAATTCATTGCTTTCCTTGTATTAATCCACCTTCAGATTCTCAGGATAAACCCTACTTAGATATTGTATAAGCCAAAACTTTTATGCTTCCATACATACTCTCAGGGCCATAATCTCCTGGAACCTCAGCCAGCTGATGCAGTGATGCAATGGCCAATTTTACTTGGCCCTACTTGATTCTGCAAACTAGGGCTAAGTCATGTGTCAGAAGGCCTTCTTTTGACTGCTGTTATACAGCCAGGCTGATCACCAAACAATTCTGAATTTCTGGCTTTTACTGAGATTTGGCCTCCTGAGTGAGCACTGGTGGTATTGCATGATGCAATTTGGAAGTACAGGTGAATTAACTCCCTGTGGAATGAGTTTTGGCCAATGGGAAACAGGAAAAGGAAGAGAGACAGGCAAAAATTTTCCTCTCCTTCCTCCCTCCCATGATCAGCTCCTGAGTCCTCCTGAATGACTAAGTGAAAGCATCAGCCAAATGACCAGCAACATCTCTTGGAGGCTCCCTGTGAAGCAGAGGCTAGCATGGTACTGTACTATATCATCTTTTCCCTACTTCCTTTTTTTGGTTCACTCTCACTGTTCTGGAATTCTTCTTCCTTAATAAAACAACACTTAATCATTGTTTCAGGCTCTGTTTTCTAGGGAATCTGAGCTAATATAATTGGTAGGGAAACTGTTTCTTAAAGACAGACCCCTAGAATGAGATTTTGAATTACTTCTGTCCACCATTCTGAATGAAGTAATGATTCCATTGCTGGTGATAAATGGGATGGTAACCTCTGACATGCAGTGGCATGGCATCTACTTAAGCCTTCACCTATTTTTAATTGGAATAAGGTACATGTAGAGGGTAAAGCTTTGGAAAATTAAGTAATACAGTGGTGATCATTATGAGGTCAATGATAATTATAAGATTTGCAGAGAAAGATGACTGCTTTTTATGGCACCTGAAACCTTGCAAAATGAAGATGATAGGCTTGAGGGAGTTACGTATCTACTTAAGGGATTGTAGTGGATGTTGTATTATACTGGTAAGGTCTTCCCTTCAGGATTGAGTCACTCATTACCACAGGTGCTAGGAGTTTTGCCTGCAGAGTTGTTCTCTGGGAATTGTCCTTGGCCCAAGGGAAGTGCCTTTGTCAAGGTAAAAGAACCTCCCTGAGGACAGCCCTCATTTAAAGACTGTTTGATTGTAAGATGCAAAGGCCTGATCCTCTTGCCTCAATTTGGGACAGCTCTAAAAGACTGATCCAGCATCACAGTTGAACATCTCTGTCCATCCAACCCTTCTGCCCTTCATTCCTAACAGTTGTATTCTCCAAAAGTTCTCCAATAAGTCATCTCAGATTCCAATTCCAGGGGAATGGAAGCAATGACAGCTGGTACCAGAAGTGTTCCTAGGAAACAGACTCTAAAATGGGATTTTGGAACTTGTTTACCCACCACCCAGGTATCAAAAAAGACCTCATCACTGATTGTAGGTGGAGAACTGATAGCGCTTTTTTAAGTGCAGTAATGGAGCAATTATTAAAATGTTCAACAATGATGAACTATGAAAAGGTACTTATAGAAGGGAACACACAGGTTGATGCCCTGTCTCAGGTGCTTTAGAGATTCATGAGCAGTGGGAAAAGGGGAGTAGGTAGAGTAGAGTGGAGGGGGATATGGAATAGGTGGCTGCCAGGAGTTATTGATGTGTTGGAGAAAGACACTGACAAATTGAGGGGAATTGGCAATTGAATGTGAGGTATGATAGCCAGAAGGCCTCCTTGGCAACATACAAAGACATTCTAATCTCCCAGGACTTAATATTAAGGGTAGCAGAGAACTGGAAATGGTGAAATTATCAACCTCAGTGGTCTACTATAGCTACGTGTTAGGTTCAGTTTAATAGCTTTTAGGCAAGCTTCATCCATAATTAGTTCCCATAAACCAGTCATTCAGAAGCAGCTTCACTGTTTACTTAGCGTCAGCAGTCTTAAATAATATTATGATCTTCTAAATGTATTTCTGTGCCTCCATACATCTTCTCCTGATTTGTAGTTATAATTTCCTTCTAAATTCAAAGTTGAAGTCACATCATTTTCAACCATTTTCTTTAGTTAAATGGGAGAAGAAAAATAATTTCGTTCATCCTGCAATATAAACTAGGTCCAGGAGTTAGAGTTCAATTAAAAATAGCAGACAAATAACAAGTGGTTTTAGTTCCTCCCACAGCACACTGTATTGCCCTCAGAGCCTGAAAAGGGTAATGTTAACTTACTGTTAATCTTTCCATTGTTGTTCCTGCTTTGAAACTGTGCCATTCATTGATTTTCGGAAATGTAAAATCCAGGGGAACCTAAGAAACTAGAAAAGGGAGAATAAGGGAAGATTGAATGGAAAGATATTTCACAATTTAGGAGGCAGATAAAGTTATAAATTTATACCTTTATATATATATAATATATATAAAGGTATATATAAAATATATAATATATATTTATATATTATATATATATACCTTATATTATATATATACCTTATATATGTACCACATATATTATATATATCTTATATATATGATATATATATATAAGGTATAAACTTATACCTTATAAAGGTGTAAGTTTATACGCTTAAAAATTCCAAAAATAATTGTAAATCGATTAAAATTTCCTATTAAAAGAGAGATTTTCACATTTAAAGAAATCTAAATATATGCAGTTTGTAAGAGACAACTTTAAAACATAATAGTAAAAATGTTGAAAATAAATATGGAACTAAAAAGACATTTCAGGAAAATACTATAAACAAAGGAAATTTAAAAATATTTTTATTTTTGCATTTTAATTTTCATATAGTGAAATTCACCCTTTGTTGTGTACAATTCTCTGAATTTTGATAAATGCATAGAAATGAATTTACCCAATCTACCACCAAATTCATAATATAAAACTATTCCACTACTCCCGAAAATCATTCATGCTGACTCTTTGTAGTTAACCCCTCGCCTCACCCCTAGTTCCTAGCCAGCACACATCTGTTCTATGTTCCTTCAGTTTTTCTTTTCCAGAATTCCATGCAAATGGAATCATAAAATTTTTGACCTTTTACGTCTGGATCCTTTTACTTAGTAAAATACATTTGAGATTCATTCATATTTCTGTAGAATTTAATAGCTAATTTCTCTTTACATTGAATAGTATTCCATTGTATAGATGTACTATAATCTGGTATTCAGCCACCATTGAAGGATGAATTTGTTGCCTCCAGGTTTTGGAGATTATGAACAATGCTGCTATACACATTCACATATGTTTTGTGTGACATTGGTTTTGATTTCTCTAAGAAAAATACCTAGGGTTGAAATTTCTGGGTAATATGGTAAGTGCATGTATAACTTTATAAGAAACTGTCAAACTTTCCCATAGTGACTGTACCATGTTGAATAACCACCAGCCGTGTATGAGTGTCCCAGTGCTTCACATTGTAGCCAGCACTTGGCACTCTCAGTTTTTTCCTTTGTTTTCTTTTTTGAAAGACATTCGGAGTGGTGTCTAATGGTATCTCACCATGGTTTTATTTTCCATTTTTCTAATGGCCAACGATATTAAGCATTATTTTATTATTTCTCACCCATATATATTTTCTTGAGAGATATCTCTTCCAGTATTTTTCCCATTTTTAAAATCGTGTCATTTTCTTATTGTTGAGCTTTGTGTATTGTTAATAGAGATCCTTTGTCAGAAATGTAATTCACAGTTATTTTCTCCCAGGTTTTGGCTTATATTTTTATTCTCTTAATAGTGTTTTTCACAGAGTAAAAGGTTTTATTTTGATAGAGTCAAATTCATCATTTCTTTCTTTTGTGATATCTTTCCTTTAGTGTCGAAGCTAAGAACTTATTGCCTAATCTAAAGTCACAAAGATTTTCTTGTATGTTTTCTACCAAAAGTTTTATACTATAGGGAAGGATCCAAGATGGCACCGTGAGTAGTCCTCTTTGTCTCTCCCCCTTCGAGTCTACAATTATTTGGACACTTATCGCTTAACAAAGGATATCCAGACGGCATCTCAGGACGTCTGAGAGACCCACGCGACTATACATCAGAAGGTGGACGGACTTTCCTCCGGGAGGATGTGGAAATAGGTGAAAACTCTCCGACCCCACCAAACAGCCTAGTACCCGCAAGCGGCTTTCTTCCAAGGGACGCCCCCAGAAGATCAACACACATCTAGGGCAGGAGCAAGCAGACAACAGAGGAGCGATGGTGGAAACAGGTGATCAGAACCCTACCTAAACCCCCCGCAATTACTCCTAAACACAGAGGGAAACTCTAGAGTTACACACCTGAGCCCGCGGGGAGAGTCTCTCCCCGCCATTGGCGGGGAGATCCCGCCTAGTGTTCACGGCGCCCAGAGGGTCCCAGAGAGAATCGCTGAGGGTGTGGAGGTCCCCTGGCTGCCACTGCCTGCACGGTGGGGCTAGGGGTTGCCGGAGATCTCGGAGAGGACTGGGGCTGGATGAAGCTCCAGAGGCCGACTCTGTGCCCCGGAGGGGAAGCTCCCGAGTTCCGCCCGGGCAGCAGACAAAACTCTCTGTCTGCCATTAGCGGAGGGGCCATTCCCAGCATTCACAACTCCGGGAAAGTCCCGGAGAGAATCCCAGAGAGCAGGGTGACCCCCAGCTGCTGTTGCCCCCCCCGTGGGGCTAGGGATTGCCAGAGATCTCGGAGATCTCAGAGAGGACTGGGGCTGGGTGAAGCTGCAGAGGCCGGCTCCACGACTTGGAGGGGAAGCTCCAGAGCTCTGCCCGGGCAGCAGACACAACTCTCTTTGTGCCATTAGCGGAGGGGCGATGCCCAGCAGTCAACTCCGGGAAAGTCCCGGAGAGAATCCCAGAGGACGAGGTGACCCCCAGCTGCTGTTGCCCGCCCCGTGGGGCTAGGGATTGCTGGAGATCTCAGAGATCTCAGAGAGGACTGGGGCTAGGTGAAGCTCCAGAGGCCGGCTCCACGGCCCAGAGGGGAAGCTCCAGAGTTCTGCCCGGGCAGCAAACAAAACTCTCTGTCTGCTATTAGCGGAGGGGCAACGCCCAGCATCCACAATATCAGGAAGGTCCCAGAGAGGAGAATATCAGGCAGGGCAGCAGCTGACCAGCTACCACTGAAATCAGGATCTCCGGCTATCCCCCCAAGACAAGGCAAAGGGCTCCCTGAGTTCCTGGGGAACAGGACTGGGGCTGGGTGGAGTTCCAGCGACCCAGCTCCGTAGCTTAGGGGGAAATCCTACAGGCTCACAGCAGCCTCAGGGAAAGCCTCTGCACAGCACTAGTAGAAAGCACCCATCCGGCAGCCACAAGGCTGGAAGACCCCGGGACAAAAGTAGCATAGCTAGGTGAACTAACCACAGACTGTAGAAGATGCCAATAGCTCTGCTGCGACCCATAGTGGACAAGTGAGATTTTGTGGGTGCCGACAGTGACAGAGTGACAAATATAAGTGATCCTAACCCTGGCCACTGGAAAAGCCCATAACACCGTTGCAGACCCCAAGGAGGGAGCACATCTAGGTGGGATGCAACAGTAGGCACCAGCAGCCTGAAGCCCCCCTGTGATGGCCCCCACGGCACAGGAGGGAATCCAAAGGACCACTGTGACTACGAGGAGGGGCCCAGGCCCAGTTAGCAACTGCAGATAGGGTTCCAGGTTGGTGCAGTATAAACAGCTGCTCCCCCACCACAGCAGCAGAAACAAGTGAAAGGAGCAACTAAACTCTATCTCTATGTGGAGGCACAAATCAACAACATCAAGCAATATGAAAAAATACATTAAATCTCCAGAACAGAAGGAAAATAACAAATACACAGAAAACAATCCCAAAGAAACTGAGATATATAACCTAAATGATGATGACTTCAAAACAGCCAGCATTAAAATACTCACTGAGTTAAGAGAGAATTCTGACCGACAACTCCATGAGTTCAGGAGCTATGTCACAAAAGAGTTTGATATGATAAAGAAGAACCAAACAGAAATATTGGAAATGAAGAACACAATAGAGGAGATTAGGAAAAATCTAGATGCACTGAACAGTAGGGCTGATAATATGGAGGAAAGAATTAGCAATTTGGAAGATGGCAATATAGAATTGCTGCAGGCAGAGGAGGAGAGAGAAGTAAGACTAAAAAGAAATGAAGAAACTCTCCGAGAATTATCAGACACAATTAGGAGATGCAACGTAAGGATTATAGGTATACCAGAGGGAGAAGAGAAGGAGAAAGGGGCAGAAAGCCTATTCAAAGAAATAATGGCTGAGAACTTCCCAAATCTGGTGAGAGAGATGGATCTTCAGGTGACAGAAGCCAATAGATCTCCAAACTTTATCAATGCAAGAAGACCAACTTCACGGCATATAGTAGTGAAGCTAGCAAAAGTCAACGACAAGGAGAAAATACTAAGGACAGCCAGGCAAAAGAAACTAACCTACAAAGGAACCCCCATCAGGCTATCAGCAGATTTCTCAGCAGAAACTTTACAGGCTAGAAGAGAGTGGAAGGATATATTCAAAAATTTGAAGGACCAAAACCTACAGCCGAGAATTCTCTACCCAGCGAAAATATCCTTCAAATACGATGGAGAAATAAAAACTTTCCCAGATAAACAAAAATTAAGGGAGTTCATTGCCACAAAACCTCCTCTTCAGGAAATCCTCAGGAAAACCCTCATTCCTGAAAAATCCAAAAACGGAAAGGGGCTACAAAACCAAGAGCAGAGGAGATAAGTAGAAGGACAACAACAGAGAGTAGCAGCTCTACATCAGAACAGATTAAACCATGGGACGAGAAACAAAGGAAACTGAAGAAAACCGGAAAACAAGACACAAAATGGTAGTGGTAGGCCCACACGTCTCAATAATCACTCTAAATGTAAATGGATTGAACTCCCCAATCAAAAGACACAGAGTGGCAGGATGGATCAAAGAACAAGATCCAACAATATGCTGCCTCCAGGAAACACACCTCAGCCCCAAAGACAAACACAGACTCAGAGTGAAGGGATGGAGAACAATACTCCAAGCTAATAATGAACAAAAGAAAGCAGGTGTCGCTATACTAATATCAGACAAGGTAGATTTCAAAGCAAAACAGATAAAGAAAGACAAAGAGGGACAGTATATAATGATAAAAGGGACTCTCCACCAAGAAGACATAACTCTTATGAATATATACGCACCCAACACAGGAGCACCAAAATTTGTAAAGCAACTCTTAATAGAACTTAAAGAAGACATCAACAACAATACAATAATAGTAGGGGACCTCAACACACCATTAACACCAATGGACAGAACATCCAGACAGAAAATCAACAAGGAAATAATAGAATTAAATGAAAAATTAGACCAGATGGACTTAATAGATATATATAGAACACTTCATCCAAAAACAGCACGTTACACCTTCTTCTCAAGTGCACATGGAACATTCTCAAGGATTGACCATATTTGGGGAAACAAAGCAAACATCAATAAATACAAGAGAGTTGAAATAATATCAAGCATCTTTTCTGATCATAACGCTATGAAACTAGAAATCAACTACAAGAAAAAAGCAGAGAAGGGTGCAAAAATGTGGAGACTAAACAACACGCTTCTGAACAAACAATGGATCGTTGAAGAAATTAAAGAAGAAATCAAATATTATCTGGAGACAAATGAAAATGAGAACACGACATACCAAATCATTTGGGATGCAGCAAAACCAGTCCTAAGAGGGAAATTCATCGCGATACACGCTCACCTCACTAAACAAGAAAAAGCTCACATAAGCAACCTCAAACGATACCTAACAGAACTAGAAAAAGAAGAACAAACAAAGCCCAGAGTCAGTAGAAGGAGGGAAATAATAAAAATAAGAGCAGAAATAAACGATATTGAAACAAAAAAGACAATAGAAAGGATCAATGAAACAAAGAGTTGGTTCTTCGAAAGAATTAACAAAATTGACAGACCTTTAGCCAGACTCACCAAGAAAGGAAGAGAGAAATCGCAAATAAATAAAATTAGGAATGAGAGAGGAGAAATCACAACAGATACCAATGAAATACAAGGGATCATAAGAGAATACTATGAAAAACTATATGTCAACAAATTGAACAACCTGGAAGAAATGGACAAATTCCTAGACTCCTACAATCTCCCCAAACTGAATCAGGAAGAAATGAAGAATCTGAATAGGCCAATCACAAGTAAGGAAACAGAAACGGTAATCAAAAACCTCCCCAAAAATAAGAGTCCAGGACCGGACGGCTTCTCTGGAGAATTCTACCAAACATTCAAAGAAGACTTAATACCTATTCTTTTCAAACTGTTCCAGAAAATTGAGAAAGATGGAGTTCTCCCTAACACATTCTATGAAGCCAACATCACTCTGATCCCCAAACCTGACAAGGACAACACAAAGAAGGAGAACTACAGGCCGATATCACTGATGAACATAGATGCAAAAATCCTCAACAAAATTTTGGCAAACCGATTACAGCAATACATCAAAAAGATTATACACCATGATCAAGTGGGATTTATACCAGGGAAACAGGGCTGTTTCAACATCCGCAAGTCAATGAACGTGATACACTATATCAACAAAATGAAAAACAAAAACCACATGATCATCTCAATAGATGCAGAGAAAGCATTCGACAAGATCCAGCACCCATTTATGATAAAAACCCTCAATAAAATGGGTATAGAAGGAAAGTACCTCAACATAATAAAGGCCATATATGACAGACCCACAGCCAACATCATACTCAATGGACAAAAACTGAAAGCCATCCCTCTGAGGACAGGAACAAGACAAGGGTGCCCACTTTCACCACTCCTATTCAACATAGTACTGGAGGTGCTGGCCAGAGCAATTTGGCAGGAAAAAGAAATAAAAGGAATCCAAATAGGTAACGAAGAAGTAAAACTCTCGCTGTTTGCAGACGACATGATCTTATATATAGAAAACCCCAAAGAATCCACAGAAAAACTATTAGAAATAATCAACAACTACAGCAAAGTAGCAGGGTATAAAATCAACATACATAAATCAGTAGCATTTCTATACACTAACAATGAACTAACAGAAAAAGAACTCAAGAACTCAATCCCATTCACAATCGCAACGAAAAGAATAAAATACCTTGGGATAAACTTAACCAAGGAAGTGAAGGATCTATACAATGACAACTACAAGACTTTCTTGAAAGAAATTGACGATGACATAAAGAGATGGAAAGACATTCCATGCACATGGATTGGAAGAATAAACATAGTTAAAATGTCCATACTACCTAAAGCAATCTACAGATTCAATGCTATCCCAATCAGAATCCCAAGAACATTCTTCACAGAAATTGAACAAACAATCCTAAAATTCATATGGGGCAACAAAAGACTGCAAATTGCTAAAGCAATCCTGAGCAAGAAAAACAAAGCCGGCGGAATCACAATCCCCGATTTCAAAACATACTACAAAGCTACAGTGATCAAAACAGCATGGTACTGGTACAAAAACAGGTCCACAGATCAATGGAACAGAATTGAAAGCCCAGAGATAAAACCACACATCTATGGACAGCTAATCTTCGACAAAGGAGCAGAGGGCCTACAATGGAGAAAAGAAAGTCTCTTCAACAAATGGTGCTGGGAAAACTGGACAGCCACATGTAAAAGATTGAAAATTGACCATTCTTTTTCACCACACACCAAAATAAATTCAAAATGGATCAAAGACCTAAAGATTAGGCCTGAGACAATAAGTCTTTTGGAAGAGAATATAGGCAGTACACTCTTTGACATCAGTTTCAAAAGAATCTTTTCAGACACTATAACTCCTCAGTTGAGGGAAACAATAGAAAGAATAAACAAATGGGACTTCATCAGACTAAAGAGCTTCTTCAAGGCAAGGGAAAACAGGATTGAAACAAAAAAACAGCTCACTAATTGGGAAAAAATATTTACAAGCCACTTATCCGACAAAGGGTTAATCTCCATAATATACAAAGAACTCACACTGCTCAACAACAAAAAAACAAACAACCCAATCAAAAAGTGGGCAGAGGACATGAACAGACATTTCTCAAAAGAAGATATGAATATGGCCAATAGACACATGAAAAGATGTTCATCATCGCTAATCATCAGGGAAATGCAAATCAAAACTACACTAAGATATCACCTTACACCCGCCAGATTGGCAAAACCATCCAAAACCAAGAGCGACAAATGTTGGAGAGGTTGTGGAGAAAAAGGAACCCTCATACACTGTTGGTGGGAATGCAAACTGGTACAGCCACTATGGAAAACAGTATGGAGATTTCTCAAAAAGTTAAAAATAGAAATACCCTATGACCCAGCCATCCCATTACTGGGTATCTATCCTAAGAACCTGAAATCAGAAATCTCAAGAGTCCGTTGCACCCCTATGTTCATCGCAGCATTATTTACAATAGCCAAGACGTGGAACCAACCTACATGCCCAGAAACTGATGATTGGATAAAGAAAATGTGGTATATGTACACAATGGAATACTACTCAGCCATAAAAAAGACAAAATTGGCCCATTCACAGCAACGTGGATGGACCTCGAGGGTATTATGTTAAGCGAAATAAGCCAGTCAGAGAAAGACGAACTCTATATGACTCCACTCATAGGTGGAAGTTAGTATATTGATAAGGAGATCTGATCGGTGGTTACCAGGGAAAAGGGGGGTGGGGGTAGGGCACAAAGGGGGAAGTGGTGTACCCACAACATGACTAACAAAAATGTACAACTGCAATCTCACAAGGTTGTAATCTATCATAACATTAATAAAAAAAAAGTTTTATACTATAAAATTTTGTATTTAGCTCCAGGATCCATTTGAGTTAATTTTTACATAATATTAGTCTAGCAGTATAATTTATGTATAACTATACATAAATAAATAAACTATAATATATAGATATATAAATAATTTACCACAAGTAAAATATTATCATTTGAATGACTGCATTAAAATACATCCCTTTAAATTTAACACATATTATTGTTAAGACATCTCAACAAACTAGATACGGAAAGAAACATCCTTTAACTGATAAAGGAAATTCATCAAAAAGCATGGTAATTCTCACACTTAATAGTGAAGATATAGACAATTACTCTTGACAAGATTAGGACGTCTTCTCTCACCACTTCTATTTAATATTGTATTAGATAAAATAATTGATAGGTAATAAGATTAAGTAGGAAGAATAAAAAATTTTATTCACAAGCAATATGATTATTTATATAAACAGTCCAAGAAAATCTACAGTAGCATTAGAATTCAGAATTGTATAATTTAATTCAGCAAGGAAGGTGGATAAAAGATCAGTAAAATGAAATCAGTAAAATCAACAAAAATCGATAAAATTCCTATACTTCATCTATAGCTATATAGAAAATACAACATTAAAAGGATCCCATTAACAATAGCAACATAATAACAGCAGTATGGGAAACAAACAATAATCAGAACAGGTACAAATGTATGATATGTTAGAAAGCACTAAAGGCCATGCAAAAAAAAAAGACAGTAGCTCAGAATGTTACCAGGAATGCCAGGATATTGTGCAGTCACAGCAGATCTCTTTGAGAATGTGACATCTGGGCAAAGATTCGAAGAAGGTGACTTATGTTAGGAGGAATGGCATCCCAGCCAGAGGGAACACACAGTGCAGTGGCCCTAAGGCGAGAGCATGACTGACTTGTCTGAGGAAGAGCAAAGAGGCTAGTGCATGACTTGAGATTGCTGACACATGTACAATAAAGCACATGATAGGATATTCATTGAAGTAAAATTGGGAACAACACAAATATCCATAATTAGTAGAATAGATAACTTGTGATATATTCATCCTTACAATGGAATATTATATACCAATGAGAATAAATGTTAATTCTACATTTGTCAGCATAGATACCTCCCCCCAAATTGAGTAAAATAGCAAGTTATGAAATACATATAAGTAAATATATAAATATTATATGGAAATATCAATTGTTTATGGATATAGGTATATTATTTATGAATACGTTTATGTAGAAAAATTGCAAAAACATGGACAAAAAGAACACACCACCATAAGTTTAGTGGTTACTTCTGAAGGAGGTGATTTGGAATCAGTGAGCACAAAAGGGCCTCACTCCATCTGTAATGATTTATTTATTTTTAAATAGACCTGAAGCAAAATAGGTAAATATTGTCATTTATTAAATCTGGTTGGTGGATACTTGGGTACTTGATATATCATTATTAATTTTATATGTTTCTGATACATTCTATGATTTTTTAAAAAAATACCATTAATCCCAAAGTAAACCCCTCCTCCTGTTAGGCATCCTGGTTGCTAGCAATTATATACTCTCCTTATTTTCTCATGCCTATCTATCTTCCCACACTGTAAGTCTTTGAGGAGGTCGGTAGTATTTACTTCATCTTTGCAGTTCCCAAAATGCCTAGTTTTGTCTCGCACAGAATAAATATTTGATAAACCTGAAAGAATTATTAAAATCACATTGAATTAATACCCTTCAACAGTCACTGGTGATTTTCCCCACGTTTGTGACTGGGATGAATGATTTAGATGTACCGAATAGAAGAAAAGTATGTGGGAGATTGACTGTATGGTAATAAATGTTAAATTCAGCTTTAGTTAAAAACTAAGCAAAACAAACGAGCAAAACTCAGGTGGCCAATCCTGCCTGAGTATAGTGAAGAGTATATAGCCCGGGATGATTGACACCTGGATTTATGAATATGTAGAAGCATGTGTATTGGCTTATAAACAAGGGCTCACTACTGCGGAATAGGCAAGTCGAGAAGGCGGCCTTTCCAGGTCAGTACTTATAAGAGGCAATAAGCTAAAATAAATGAACATGGTGCTGGGAGATGGATAATTTACTTGACATGGTAGTAATTTTTAATGATAATTAAGGTCATCTGTCACCTGCGCAAAGAAAGCATGTGCCTTTCTGTGTGTGTTTGTATATTTGATCTTAATAGCCTAAAATGTGGTTAGCCAGATAATAAACTTAGTTATGAAGTTTGTCTTCATTTCAAATCACTGATTTGATAAAAATATAAATGGCAATTCAAAATACATAACATTTGGTTCTGGGAAAGAGATACTTGACTTGAAATGTTGACTTTGTTTTTCAACTGCTAAAATAAAAATATAAAAGGCAAGTGGCCTCTGTATGAAGAAAATTCATCTTTCATTTATGCATCAGTGAATGCATCCATAATAGCACATATAAATATGGGATTAGATTCTTAATGCAGTCAATATTTCTGTGGGAAGCTATCATGATCTTTCTCAATATAATATTGAATTGCCAGTTCTCTAAGTGAAAACTTTTATTGCAATTGTATGTGTACTGTACACATATTGTGTACATGTATATTGTATATACACATATTTGTATATGTGAAAGTGGGGAAATTTCAATGAAATGTTAGTGTGTTGACTTTAATTTGATGCTTCAAACGTTAAAACAATGTCTTATCTAAATTTATTTAGCAGAAACATTACATGAATAAGAACAAAGACAATCTAAAGGAGCTGCGTGCACTGGGTATGGTTTGAGAAGTCAGTAAGATTGAGATATTTGAGTCACATGTTCTGAATGATTCATAACTTTCTAGACAGACTGACCTGGCACAACGCTGAGGAAACTCGTATTACATTGATTAGTCCAGAGTCAATCAGTTTTTCTCCTCAGGGAATATGAAGCTGGGACACAGAAACATTGAGTCATTAGGGACCTGTGTTACTTATAAAGAAACGAATACTCAAAGATGATAAGTAACTTACCAAAGGACACACAGGTAGTAAGAGTGGAACCAAAAAGTGGTGGAAGAAACAATCCCTTCCAGAAATAAAATCTATATAAGGGTGGTTAGAAATTCTCTCCTATGAGATACAGAAACAGATGTATATAAACTTGACCTGGCTCACTCAGAGTTGCACTGTCTTCCTGGATTATACATATGTATGAGACATAGTGGACAGCCTGCCAAGACTTTAGGAATCCACGTAGAAAATAAATGATGAAATCCGTAGAAACCTGGAATCTTTAGCCTTTAGCAATTTATAAATCTTAGACAGAAACTTTAAGAGCTTGAAATGTAGGTGACTATTTTCATTTCTTTCTTCATTCAAGTTTTGACTTTCAAAAAATGGAGTGAATTTTGAGTCAAGCTTGTAAATTGTGTCAAAAACCAAAATTATGCCTTAAGATGGATTCTTGTCATGGGAGTGCATATAAGAAAGGAAAAACATATCATGTTTCACAGGACACTGGGTAACTTGACACAAGGATTCAAAATGAAATTTATGAGTTAAGGAGATCGTGGTGATAAAAGGTGAAAAAAATCACTTAGTATCTTCACATACACAAAGAATTTTCCTCGTATAGTCCTCAGGGTTATTTCCTAAAATAATGTTTATAGTTGATAAACTAAATCAACTGTTGTGCCTTTGTGTTTTATCTCAGTCTGTTTTGGTCGTTAGTTGTCAATCATATGTTCTCTTTCTTTCAATAAGGTTATTAGGATTGCATTACTTCCTTCGGAATAATTCACTTGCTCTCAGCACCATTCTTACTTCTAAGATATTATAAAACCACCACAGATCTGCGTACTTTACTCACTTTGTCTGCCCTATCACATAATATAAAACAGTGAATGAGCCAGAAATCATTTATATTAAACTTTAGAAGATGATTATGTTCTTCCTCTTGAAGGTAGATATGTTTGATGTTCTAGTAATTCACGCAAATTAAAATAAAATAAAGGAACACCAACATTTGCTACACTGTAAAATGTATCATTCTCCTCCATCTTTACTGTATGTTAAATTTCCCTACATTTTCCTTCCTAAATATCAATAATATGAATTGGTAGAAAAAATAACTCATTTGCTATTATTTCTCAGTAATCACATTTCTAATTGACAAATATTTGGCAGGGTCCTTAATATGCTTTGGAGGCAAGAGCCCACGTGTCAAATTATCTTAAACAAAAAACATATGTGTTGTTTATCCAAAATTCAAGTTTAACTGGACATCCTGTATTTTATCTGGTAACTCTATATTGATAAGCTTGCTATCTCTTACCACTCAAGATTTTAAAAAGGCATTACATAGCATTTGGTATTGCATCCCTCTGCAGAGCTTCTTATTTTGTTTTACTGAGATTTCTTCTTTACACCATTTATTGATAATGATAATAATCTCATATTTAAATAACATTTAACAATTTTACAAAGTTATTAGACATTTATTATTTTATTTGATCCTCACAAAACTCTGTGAGGTTGGTAAGAATATGCACAGAATAAATGATGAAACTGAACTTGTAGAAACTCCCTGCCTTGCCTCAGGTCACATGTTCTGTTAGTAGCAGAGATCAGATTGAAATCAGGTTTGGGGAGCTCCCCAGAGTGCACTTAATAGAATATGTTATGATGTTCCCCACTTAAGAATCAAAAGCATAAACATTATAAAACCAAACCTTTTACCTGAGAAATTTCCAGATATATTTCTGAAGTACATAATATGTCTTACTTTTTTTCCTCATACAAATTGAAATATTTTTTCTTTTTTTTTTCCCACCTTTCCAATACAGGAGTACTACTTATCAGTTCCAACAGGGACATAAAATTATAAATGTATCTTTCCTGCAATACTTTCTTAATTATAGAAAAAAATAATTGCCACTTGAAATTGTGATGGCAAGCTATCTTTATAGGAGGTGAAAGAATGGCTAGAGTCTAGTTATATATATATATATATATATATATATATATATATATGTTAGTTATAAATATGTAATAAAGTTTTCAGAGTCTGTAACAGAGACATTTGTTTAGTCAATCAATAAATATCTATATATTTAACAAATATTTGTTGATAACTTTATATAAGAATCATATTATGCCTTTGAGATAAAAATGAGCATAAGACACGGCTTTTTGTAGGCTCTGAAAAATAAGGCAGAATAAAAGGGAAAGGAGAACAAGTTAAGCACAGTCCTTGCTTTCATGGAGCTAACCTCCTACAGGGCATAGAATATGGAAAATAACTGTTACTCATTTCGAAAGATAGAGTCCTGCCAAGAATGCTAGGCTTGTAATTTGACTTAAAAATTAAAGGGTAGACGGAGAGGAAGGAAAGAGAGGAGCAGTGTGAGTAAAAGTGCTGAGATGGGAATGGACTGTTCTTATTCAGGTGACCTTTGAATGTCAAGCTAAGAGAATTAGATTTTATCTTGTAAGTATTTGAATAGGGCACAACATGATGAAAGCACTGTTTTAGAAAGATCATTCTGTTAGCTGCACAAGGTCTGTATGAATAGCACGTCACCCCCTAACACACGCTGTCTTTGAAGAAGCCACGTTTTGTTTCCTGTTTTGTTTTCTGTGCTCCTGTACCAAATCCACAGACTGAAACTTACAGAAAATAACTAAGCTGTTAGTAGGGGGAGGGGAAATAAATTCAGTCACCTCAAATCTTAGAATCTCAGATGGTGTATTCCAACCAAATGGGAGGTGGGGTGGGAAAGACACAATGACAAGAAAAGGGTGGTGAAAGGTGTGAGCTTGGAATTGTACTTTTCATTATAGTCATTTTCTTTTAGATTATCAGAGATCCAGTAAATGGAAGTAGGAAAAATTTTTCTTTCCCAGTACGCTATACAAATCTTAGGTGAAAGATTGAAAGTTGAACCAGGAGCTGAACATATCTAATTTATTTCCCAATGTAGATTTCAAAGAGGGATTTTCCCAGTGCTAAGTGGAATGACAGTGCAACCATGTCGTGTCTAGCACTGGGACTATATAATAGTTGCTTTATTTGAGAGCAAGTAGCGAGAAAAATAGCTTAACGAGAACAATGACAAAAACAACATGAAGCCCGTGAAGAAAATCTTTACTTTCCCAAAGATTTGAAGGCTAAAAAAATAAATTTGGTAAATAATTTCTTCAAATAACTAGGAAAAGTGGAAGATTTTTACAGTCTCCATCAAAACAAAACACATTCAAGGCTTCTGAAATGGAGTAAAAAGCTAAAAAGAGAGAATCATCTGAAATGAATAGACAACTGATTAAGGTGAGAGTAGAATGCACTACAGGAAACTAAGAAAACTAAATGAATAATGAGATCTGCATTGGAAGCTGTAAAAGTTATAATTAAGTATGTGGAAAATTAAATAAATGATATTGAGAATTCAGTACTTAATAATAAAAATACAAATGTGATGTTAGTGGTATGTAAATATGAAAAACATAGTGGGATCTAGTATAATAAGAATAAATGAAAAAGTTTGATCACAACCATAATAACGAAAGAAATTTTTCCTGATTAAAAATTTAAAATACCTGTGAAATTTAGTAAACATCAATGTAGGCACATTTTCTCAACCTCTAAACTCTGAATTCCACAAAAATAAACAAAGAAAGCCAACAATAAAAAAGAATAATTAATTTACACTAAAATAAGGAGATAACCTCACACATATACTGTAAACAAAGAAATCTATTTCCTTCATGTAACACAATTTTAATAAAATTCAAAAAGGATACTAAGAATTGAACCGTAATTCCACTACCTTAGAGGACAAGAAAATTTGGGAGAAAGTAAGTGGAGAAGATTTTTAAGGCTCCAATAAAAAACATGTAGCTTGGCAAAGAGCGGAAATGGTACATGGACTATTTCAGGATGGTATACGTAAATAGCTTTGGTAGAATAAAATTAAAAGAATTTTTATTTGGCGTATTCAATTTTCTTTCTGATGTAGAAGGAAATGTTTCTGATAAAAGCGATAAGGTAATGAAAATTTAAAATTTTGAGAAAAATGGAGAGACCTTAAAAGAGTTATTATGGAGAAGGAAAAATCCAAGATAAGTTGTAGACTATGGATTTATATTGGTTCTCCTTCATAGTTATGTACTTTCCTCTGTTCCTGATCAGCAGTCTGTACACAGGGAGTGAGAAGATTGCAGGAGTTGAGTTCTGCCAGGAAAATGGGATACAAGCAATGGAGTTGAATATATTGGCACAGGAGTAATTGAAAGGTGAGTAGAAAAATCTAGCTGGAATATGAAAATACATCGAAAGAGGATGAATGGTTGACAGGTGGGAGGAATGTAGAAGATTTGAGTGACCTGAGTTAGAAGAACAGGTATATTGAGTGTGATTGAATAAGAGACTGTATGAGCAGATCATTGTAGTGATACAATGCAACATCTGAATTTAGGATTTGAGAGGAAAAGCCATTGTACAAGTTTACTAGGTGCACAGATACCCACTGAATTTGGTGAATGTATGGCTAAAATGGTGTAGTGAAGTTCTTGGAAGATGAAGCATTAAAGGAAGTCATACGATAAATGGCATGGTCTGGAGTGGAGAAAGATTATAAAACTTATTTCAAAGGCTTTGATGATTGTGGGTAGGTTGTTAGGAACCGAGTATATGACAGTAATGTGACTATTTGTAGTTCAATATAGACATATTACATAAACCTCACAAGAGCAGGAATTTACATGATGGTGGAAAACTATTGATTTGGAGGTGTTACAATGGAACTAAGACAATATGACTTTGGAGCTGAGAGTGTAGAATCTGAAACCAAATTACCTATGTTCAAATCATGGTTCTTTTCATAGCTGTGTGGCATTGGAAAGTGTACATATGCTCTCTGTGCCTGTTTCTTCATTTTTAAAATGGGGATCGTAATTTAACCCCCAGCATTGTTGTAGTTGTTTATTTAATTAAAGCATGTTGTATCCACCGAGAACAGGTCCAGCTACATGTCAGAGAAAACCTAATTTAAAGAAACACAGCCAAACAGGGTTTGTTTTTTGTTGTTGTTGCTTACTTTTCTGACATGAGTAGAAACTTGTAGGTGGTCAATTCAGGCTGGTGTGGTGACTCCATACTGCCATCAGTATTTTCAATCTCCATCTGTTTTGGGATCCGCTAGTCTTTGGAAATGAATCTAGTCTTCATGGTTGTAAGATGGCTCCTTTCCTCCAAACTCCTGGCAAAAAGGCAATGTAACTAAGTTTCAGCCAGGAAAGAGGGAGAAGGACAAGTAGCATAAAAATACACTCAAATGGAATCTTCTCCATTTCTAAAGAATTTTCCCAGGAAACCCAATCCAACTTTCTCTCATGTCTCATTGACCAGAATTCTGTCACATGGCCACCTATCTGCAAGGGAGGCTGGGGAATATAGTTTTCAGTTGATAACTTGTTCTCCTAACAATACTGGGGTTCTATTAGTATGGAACACTGAAAGAATTGGTATTGAGTAGCTAGGACTTCAAACAGTACCTGACACATAACAAACATTCAGTGAAAGTTCTCGATTATTGCTACTATTCCTAACCCCTGAATGTGAGGTTCATAGTGTATGGTAGAATAAGTACCCTCTGCTTGATATGATTATAGGTAAAAATGTGCCCATGGATAAGAGCCTGTTTAAGTTAAGGCAAAGAGGTACAAAGAACATCCCAGTGAAGATATTTAAAACATAGAGATGTCTGTTAACCATAGATCTAGGTTTCCAGAGAACACAGTGTAAAGGTAAAAAGAGAGGATAAGATTACGAATTTTGATCAGGGAATGGAATTATAGAGGGAAGGAGATGAGAAAGGGTAAGTTCCTGGAATGCCTTACATCTCAGATTGTGTATTAGTTTTCTATTGCTATGTAACAAAATACCACAAATTTAGCAGCTTAAAACCACACAAATTGTTTTTTTTAATATCACAGTTTCTGTAGATTATTAGTCTGGGCATGACATGGGTGGATAGTCTGCTCAGGGTCTCACCAGGCTGAAATCAAGGTATCAGCTGGGGCTGCATTTCTAATCTGGCTCAGAGTCCTATCCCAAGCTCACTAGTTGGCAGAATTCAGTTCCTTGTGATTATATGACTGAGGCTCCTCTTTTCCTTCTAGCTGTCAGCGGACAGCTTTAGGCTCCTAAAGGACTCCTGCGGTACCTTGCCATGCGGCCCCCATAAGTAAATGGCAATAAGGATGTTTGCTTTATTCCCAACAGACCAGAGTGCACCCTCTTCTGTCAGCAGCTGGAGAACATTCTCTGTTTTTACTGTACTTAGGTTAGGCCCACTTGGATATTCTCGCTATCTTAAGGTCAATTTATTTAGGACCTTAATTATATCCACAAAATCCCTTTACAGCAGTACCTAGATTAGTGTTTCATTGAATAACAGGGAGAGGTTGTGTCTATATCTGGTGACAGGGATCTTTGCGGGCTATCTTAGAATTTTGCCTACCACAGAAGGTGACCAAGGAAAATAGGATGTGTGGCATGGCGTGTTTAGGTGGCTACAAAATTGCCAAAAGAGGGGCCAACCCCCATGGCTTAGTGGTTAAGTTTGGTGTGCTCCAATTTGGCGGCCTGGGTTCAGTTCCCACATGTAGGCCTACACTACTTGTTGGCAGCCTTGCTGTGGTGGTGACCTACGTACAAAATAGAGGAATATTGGCACAGATGTTAGCTCAGGGCGAGTCTTCCTTAAGCAAAAAGAGGAAAACTGGCAACAGATGTTAGCTTGTGGTGCATTTTCCTCAGCAAAAAAAAAAAAATTTGCCAAGAGAGTTGAATAGCCTTTGCCTTAAACTGGGCATGGGATTTGGGATTTTTAGGATTCATTTGTGGTCTGAATTGGTTTTTGTATCTTCTTGGAAAGTGAGTTACTTGAACCAAAATATTCACCCAGCAAGCACTTAGAATCTCTTTGTATGCTTTTGACCATTGAAAACAACAGGTAGTATTGTGCTCTAATATTTGTTAACAATCATTGCTATACGTGAATTCTGCCAGGAAAATTTGTAAACAAGAAATTTGTTTTTAAATTCTTCACAAATTAAAATTGCATAGGAATATAGTAACTATTTTTATTGTCAAAATACTTAAGAAGCGACTTTCTGCATTGTAGAAACTCATATTAAATGACTTTTTTTAAGTGGGCAAGTGAAATAATATGCAGTTGGTAGGTATTTTCTGTAAGAAGCCCTCTCTTACCATTTTTCATCAAATATCCGTGAATGTTCTTTTTCACTCTGCTTAAATATCTGTATATACAGTTCAGTCTCAATTATGTTAATGCATTTTTATGTTATGCATTTTAAAAAGACTGAAACTAACCACCACACAGAAATAAACACTGTTGACATATTGATGCATTCTCCTAAAATCTTTTTAATGTAATTAACATACTTTAAGTTGTATTTTTCTTTTTTTTTTTTCCTGAGGAAGATTCGCTCTGAGCTAACATCTGTTACCAATCTTCCTCTTTTTTTGCTTGAGGAAGATTAGCCCTGAGCTAACATCTTTGCCAGTCTTCCTCTACTTCGTATGCGGGTTGCTGCCAGAGCATGACTGATGAGTGGTGTAGGTCCACACCTGGGATCTGAACCTGCAAACGCAGGCCACTGAAGTGGAGTATGCTGAACCCAAACACTATGCCACAGGGCCAGCCCATATTTTTCCTTATTTTTAAAAGTACTTCTCTTTAATGTACTTTTCTGCATTTTCTACACTAAGAATGTACCACTTTTGTAAAATGAATGCATTGCAAAGTAATCTGTACATAAGTGTGTATGTATATATGTTACATGTTATACTATCATAAGTATATTTAAGGCAAATACCAAAAAGAGAAATATAAGTTCAAAGTGAAAGATAAAAGAAAAATAAAGCAAAATTTGGAATAAAACAAACTGAAATATTAACAGTGATTATCTCTATGAGTGAAGGCTGGGAGATTTATTTTCCTTATACTTTTCTGTATATTCCAAATTTTCTATAATGAGCATAGTACTAAATTTATGTTGTAGGAACAAACTTTTTAAGTGAAAAAGATAATTGGGATATGATTTTTTCTGAAATTCAATAACAAAATCCATTAAAATTAATGCTGTCAAAATTAAAATTTCTCTTACAGAAGAATTAGGATGACTAACATTTTACAATATTTTACACTTCTAATTGCACCCTTATTCTGTACATCTTATGTTTTTTGTTAATTTACATAAACAAGATAGTTTTGTGAATTTTCGGTGCTTCTTTATTACTTGTAAATGCAGGTTTTTCAGACGTTGCTTACTAACATCAGAGAAGGAACAGCCGGACTGCATTATCTTGTCATACATCTACACACATTGCTATTATACTGTGAATGCGATGGACTAATGACCCATTATTTTTTTACTTGTCCACCAACTGATACTTTTTTTATGGTCATGAATAAGCTGTTAGATAAAGAGCTCAGAAGTTTAATCCATCTGAGGTTTTATGGGTTTCATATAATTGAGTTGCTCGGGCACGTGCAGTGGTGTGTTGGTAACCCGGCTTTCTAATGGGGGAAAAAGAGCTCTAATGTTCTAGTATAAATATTTCCACTGTGGAGACAATTTCAAGCTACCAATAATTCAAAAACTAGATCAAAAAATTCCTGAAAATTTAGCAATCAGATCTCATGAGCATGTATGAGCCAGCTCCAGAAGGTCACTACACGAGTTGAAAACCTATTATCTGTGTGACTCAGTAATGCTCTTAATTCACTTCCAAGCAGAGGAAAACATGATTCCATTTCACTTTGAGCATAGCATTGTACCTGTTACTGCACCCCATGCTAAATTGGACGTACTGTAAGTCTTGTAATAACTGAGACTGAGAATAGTTAAATTAGTTGCTCAAGACTGCACAACTAGTCATTATCTGATTTAATAGCCCCTCCCTTTTTCTGTACAAAATGCCTTCTTAATACTGAAGCTTAATCAAAACAAAAACGAATATACCACACTCCATACCTCCACTAAACTGAAAAAGCATAGAGGAACAAGTAACATGCAAGACAGATATCCTCTCTGAGGCACAATGCAAAGGGAAGACTTAAGCCTAAGAGTAGAGGCGACTTTAGAAAATAAAATCCACTGCCAAACAAACTCCCATTCTTTTTTTTTTATTGTGGTCGTAATAGCATAATATAGTGAGATTTCAGTTGTACATTATTGTTTGTCATACACCGTATAAGTATGCCCCTTCACCCCTTGTGCTCACCCTCCACACCCCTTCCCCCAGTAACAACTAATTTACTCTTTTTGTCCCTAAGTCTCTTTACATTCCACATATGAAGGAAATCATATAGTGTTTTTCTTTCTCTGTCTGGCTTATTTTGCTTAACATGATGCCCTCAAGGTTCATCCATGTAGTTGCGAATGGGACAATTTCATCTTTCTTTATGGCTGAGTAGTATTCCATTGTATATATATACCACATCTTCTTTATCCAAGCATCCATTGATGGGCACTTGGGTTGCTTCCACATCTTGGCTATTGTAAATAATGCTGCAATGAACATAGGGGAGCTTAAGTCTCTTTGAATTGTTGATTTCCTGTTCTTTGGGTAAATACCCAGTAGTGAGATAGCTGGGTCATATAGTATTTCTATTTTTAATTCTTTGAGAAATCTCCATATTGTTTTCCACAGCGGCTGTACCAGTTTGCATTCCCACCATCAGTGGATGAGGGTTCTGTTTTCTTCACAACATCTCCAACGTTTGTTGTTTTTTGTCTTGGTGCTTATAGCCATTCTAACGGGTGTAAGATGGTATCTAAGTGTAGTTTTGATTTGCATTTCTTTGATGATTAGTGATGTTGAGCATCTCTTCATGTGCCTATTGGCCATCTGTACATCTTCTTTGGAAAAATGTCTGTTCATATCTTCTGTCCATTTTTTGATTGTGTTGTTTCTTTTTTTGTAGTTCATTTGTGTGAGCTCTTTATATATTATGGAGATTAACCTTTTGTTGGATATATGATTTGCAAATATTTTCTCCCAGTCAGTGGGTTGTTTTTTCATTTTGATCTTTGTTTCCTTTGCCTTCCAGAAGTTCTTTAGTCTGATGAAGTCCCACTCGTTTATTTTTTATTTTGTTTCCCTTGTCTGAGTAGACATGGTATTCGAAAAGATCCTTTTAAGACTGGTGTCAAAGAGTGTACTGCCTATATTGTCTTCCAGAAATTTTATGGTTTCAGGTCTTACCTTCAAGTCTTTGGTCCATTTTGAGTGTATTTTTGTGCATGGGGAAAGATAATGGTCTACTTTCATTCTTTTGCATGTGGCTGTCCAGTTTTCCCAACACCATTTATTGAAGAGGCTTTCCTTACTCCAGTGTATGTTCTTGGCTCCTTTGTTGAAGATTAGCTATCCCTAGATGTGTGGTTTTATTTCTTGGATTTCAATTCTGTTCCATTGATACGTGTGTCTGTTCTTGTACAAATACCATGCTGTTTTGATTACTATGGCTTTGTAATACATTTTGAAGTTATGGATTGCAATGCCACCAGCTTTGTTCTTGGTTTTCAGTCTTGCTCAGGCTATCCGGGGTCTTTTGTTGCCCCAGATGAATTTTAAGATTCTTTGTTCTATTTCTGTGAGGAATGTCATTTGGATTCTGATTGAGTTCACATTGAATCTGTAGATTGCTTTAGGTAGTATGGACATTTTAACTATGTTTATTCTTCCAATCCATCTGTGTGCAATATCTTCCCATTTCTTTATGTCATTATGGATTTTTTCAGTAATGTTTTATAGTTTTCTTTGCATAGGTGTTTCACCTCCTTGGTTAGATTTATTCCTAGATATTTTATTCTTTTTGTGGTGATTGTAAATGAAATTTTATTCTTGAGTTCTTGTTCTGTTAGTTCGTTATTTGAGTATAGAAACACTTCTGATTTTTGTAAGTTGACTTTGTACCCTGAAACTTTGCTGTAGTTGTTGATGATTTCTAATAGTTTTCTGATGGATTCTTTACAGTTTTCTATATATGAAATCATGTCATCAGCAAACAGTGAGAATTTCACTTCTTCAGTGCCTATTTGGATTCCTTTTATTTCTTTTTCTTGCCTAATCGCTCTGGCCAAAGTCTCTAGTACTATGTTCAATAAGTGTGGTGAGAGTGGGCACCCTTGTCTTGTTCCTGTTCTCAGAGGGATGGCTTTCAGTTTTTCCCCACTGAGTATGATGTTGGCTGTGGGTTTCAAACTCATATTCATATTGCAAGCTATCATTAGAGGATCAGATGAAAATGTTATAAAAACACAGTACTCTTGATAAAGAATGATTTTGAAAGACATACTGCAGATTTAATAAAGCCAAGGAAAGAATTAGTGAACTTGAATATAGGTCTATAGAAATAACCAAAACTGAAATATGGGGAGAAAAGAAATGAAAAAAGAAGAGAGAGAGAACATATCATCCAAGAGCTGTGGGACAATAAGCAAGTGTCAAATAGATGGTCAATTGGAATCCCAGAAGGAGAATAAAGAGAGAACGGAGAAGAAATATTTGAAGTATATAGGTAAAAATTTTTTCTATGTTAATGACAACGATAAAATCATATATCCAAGAAGTTCAGAAAACACCAAACAGGATAAAATAGCAGCACAAATACACACACAAATATATTCCTAGGCATGTCATATTCAAACTGCTTAAAAATATAGAGATAATTTTAAAGGTAGCCAGACAAGAGAGAAATATTACACACAGGAGCAAACAAACGTTACATATGGATAAAATAGAAAACAAATAAAAACTGTGGGAATGTATGGGCAGCAGATCTAATCTATAAAAAAATGTTAAAGGAAGTTCTTCAGGCAAAAGGAATACCATACAAAAAGTTCAAATAAATAAAGGGAGCTAAAAATGGAAAAAAATGAAGGTAAAATAAAATTTCTTTTTTATTGTAATTTTAATTTCTGTAAAATGTAACTGCTTAAAGCAAACACAATAGCAAGATATTGTGTTTGCACATATGTTAGAATGATAACAAGACTAGTATTAAGGATGAGAGTGAAGATTGGGAATACATTATTTTAAGGTTCTTATATTACATGAGAAGCTTTAGAATTTTATTTGCAAATAAACTCTCAATAATTAAAGATAAACTGCAGAGAAATCATGACTAGAATTTTAAAAGGAGGTATAAATACTTAATCAATAGAGAGATGAAATGGAATCATAAAGATACTCAATTAACCTAAGAGAAGACAACAAAGAAGAAAAAAACTAACAATGGACATATGGAACACATAAAAAACATCTAAAAAGACCACAACTAAAATGGTGAAATTTAATTCAACCATAACAATAATCACAATGAA
The DNA here is from genome assembly GCF_041296265.1 of Equus caballus. Classification (NCBI taxonomy): domain Eukaryota; kingdom Metazoa; phylum Chordata; class Mammalia; order Perissodactyla; family Equidae; genus Equus; species Equus caballus. The sequence continues at coordinate 98,303,453 of NC_091715.1, read as the reverse complement.
TGTGAATGGTCTAAGCACATGAGTTAAAAGACATCAATTGTCAAATTGAATACGAAAACCACAACTCAACAATACACTGGCTTTCACAAATTTGCATTAAAGAGAAAGACATAAATAGATTAAAACTAAAATGGTGGGTAAAGATATCCTTTGCAAAACTAATCCATAGAAAGCTGTAATATTTGTATTAATATCAGATAAAGTAGACTTCAAAGAAAAAATATTATAATATTATCAGGGATAAAAATGGACACTATATGATGATAAAGGGATGATTCTCCAAGTAGACATAATAATCCTAAAAGTGTATGCACCTCAGAGCAGAATTTTAAAACATATGAGTGGAAAGCTGATAGAACTTAAAGATGAAGTAGATTCACAGTGTTGGAGAGTTCAACACTCCTCCATACAAAAGTGTTAGAAAAAGAGGCAAGAAATCAGTAAGAGTAGATATGACTTGGGGCCGGCCTTGTGGCTGACTGGTTAAGTTTGTGTGCTCTACCTCAGCTGCCCAGGGTTTACTGGTTTGGATCCTGTGTTTGCGAACCTACACACCACTCATCAGGCTGTGCTGTGGTGGCATCTTACATAGAAGAGCTAGAATGACTTGCAACTAGGGTACACAACTATGTACTGCAGCTTTGGGGAGGAAAAAGAAAGGGATATACATGACTCGAACAGCACCGTCAACCAAGTTAACCTAATTGATATTCAGAGACCAATCCACCAAACAAAGGCAGGCCACAGATATTTCTCAAGTGAACATGGAACAGTCACCAAGATAATATATATTCTGAGCCATAAAACACAACTTTGAAAGTTTCTTAAAAATATAAATCATATAAAGTTTGCTTTCGGATCACAACAGAATTAAACTAAAAATCAATAGTGTAAAGATACCAGAAAAATCCACAATTATTTGGAATAAAAAAAAATACTTCATAAATAATACGTCAAAATGGAAGTCTCAAGGGACATTCAAACAAATCCTTTGAACTGAATTAAAATTAAAATGCAAAATATCAAAATTTAAGGATGCAATTAAAGAAATGCTTAGAGGGAAATTTGTAAGATTAAATGCTTACATTCGAAAAGTAGAAAGATATCAAGCCAGATTTCTAAACTTCCTTAAGGAACTAGAGAAAAAAAGAGTCAGTTATACCCAAAGCAAGCACAAGGAACTAAATAATAAAGATAAGTGGAAAAAACAATGAAATTAAAAACATGGAAACAATATAGAAAACTAGTGAAGCCAAATGTGGCCCTTTAAAAAGATCAGTAAAATTAATATATGTCTAACCAGACTGACCAAGAAAAAAAAAAGGAGTAGACACGTATTACTAATATTGGGAATGAAAGAGGAGACTTCATTACTAACCATAAAGACATTAAAATATTAAGAGACTACTACCATTAAATTTGGCAACTTAGATTAAATTGATTATTTCTTGAAACACACAAACTATGATAAACTCACTCAAGGAGAAATAGGAAATGTGCATAGTCTTACATTTATTAAAGAAATGGAGTCAGTTTAATAGAGGACAAAAACAAAAACTAACAAACATGTAGGGAAAGAGATCCCGTTGGTGGTTACGAGAGGAGAAGGGGTCAGGGAGGAGAGCAAAAGGGGTGATTCACACATGCATAGTGTGATGGATGGTGATTAGTCTTTGGGTCTCGAACACGAGGTAATCTACACAGAAATGGAAATATAATGATGTACACCTGAAACTTATATAATATGATAAACCAATGTTGCCTTGATGACAAAAAGTGACACCTATAGTAAAAAAGTCTCCACAAATAAATAAACAAATAAATAGAACAATCATAACAATATACTGTAATAAAAGTTACTATAGATCTTTTAAAAAAGAAAGAAATTGAACCTTTACTTAAAAACATTCCACGAAAGATAACCCCAGGCTCATGTGGTTTCATCTTCAAATTCTATCAAACAAATTAAAGAAGAAATGATACTAATTCTAGACAATCTCTTTCAGAAAATAGGAGAGGAAGAGATGCTTCCCAACTTACTTCCCAACTTATGAACATTACTTTGGTAGCAATAACAGACATACGGATAGAAAACCACAAACCAATATCTCTCACTAAAATAGACAAAATAATTTGCAATAAAGTATTATTAAATTGAATCCAGTAATATATACACCGTATAAAATTTCAGACTAAGTGGGATTCATCTAAAGAATGGAAGATTGTTTCAACATTTGAAAATTCATCAATGTCATTTACCAGATTAACACATTAAAGAAGAAACGTATCTCAATAGATGCAGAAAAAGTATTTGACAAAATTCAACGTTCAATCATAATTTAAAAAAACTCTCAAAAGCTACAATGGAAGGAAACTTTTTTAACCTGAAATAGTATATCTGCAAAATACTCACAGCCTACAGCAAACTTCATACTTAATATTAGAAGACAGAATGTTGTACCTCTAACATCAGGAAATAGTCAAAGATTTTCTATCCTTTTACTCTTTTTCAATACATATTGGATATTCCGGCCAGTGAAATAGGAAAGAAAAAGAAATAAAATGTACACGGATGGGAAAGGAAGGAATATTCATAGATGACATGATTGTCTACATAGAAAATTCCAAAGAATCAATAAAGAAACTAAATCAGCAAGAATTACTAAATGAGTTTGATAACTTTTCAGGATGTGAGATCAATATATATCATTTGCATATCTATATGCTTGTAATCAATTTGAAATAAAAACGTATTTACAATAGCACAAAAATTAAAATACGTAGGTATAAATGTAGCAAAATATGAGCAAGATCTGTATGCTGGGAACTATGAAACACTAACAAAGGAAATCAATAGAGATCTCAATTATTGCAGAGATATTTTGGATGCATGAATTTGGAAGACTCAATATTGTTAAGATGTCAGTTCTCCCAGATATATTTCTAAATGCAAGGCGATCTCAATCAAAATCTCAGCAAGACTTTTTGTGGATGTCAACAAACTGATTATAAAATTTAAATGTAAAGGTGAAGAAATTAATAATGCCAAAACAATTTTGAAAAAAGTTCACAGTTGGAGGACTAACACTACCTGATTTCAAGTTTTACGCTAAAGCTACAATAATCAAGAATGTTTGGTATTGGCAAAAGAATGGAAACAAAACAAACAAAGTAATTATTCCAGAAATATATACACAGAAATACAGTCAAATGACTTTTAATGAAAGCAATTGCAAAGGAAAAAGCAAAAAGCAAAGAAATTACAAGTGTTAGTCTTTTCAACAAATGATGCTGAGACCATTAATTGGTTGTCTGTATACAAAATAATTAACCTCAACACATACCTCATATTTTATACCAATCTTACTCAAAATATATCATAGACATAAATATAAAACATAAACTTCAGGGGCTGGCCTGGTGGCATAGTGGTTAAGTTTGCATGCTCCGCTTCAGCAGCCCAGGGTTCATATCCTGGGCACAGACCTATGCACCACTCATCAAGCCATGCTGTGGCGGTATCTCACATAAAATAGAGAAATATTGGCACAGATGTTAGCTCAGGGACAATCTTCCTCACGCAAAAAAAAACAAAAACAAAAAGGCCCATAAACTTCAAACTTTCAAAAAAAAATGAGAGAAAATCTTCATGGCCTTGTTTTAGCAAAAAGCATTTAGACATGACAGCAAAAGCCCAATTCATTAAAAAACTGATAAATTGAATTTTGTCAAAACTAAAACCTTTTTCTCCAGGAAATATACTATTACGAGAATGAAAAGATAAGGTACTGACTGAAGAAAATATTTGCAAATCACTTTTCCAAAAAAGAACTTATATCTAGAATATATAAAGAATGCTTGACTCTATAATAAGAGAACAAGCAACGTACTTTAAAAAGATCTAAATGGACATTTCTTTAAAGGATGTGTAAGGATGGAAATCAAAGATAGGAAAAGATACTGAACATCATCATTTACTAGGGAAATGTACAGTGAAACCACAATGAGATATCATTACACATATATCAGAATGGCTAAAATAAAAGCTGATAATACCAAGTGAGGATGGAATAACTGAAACTGTCTTGCTGATGGGAGTACAAAGGGATTCCTGCACTATGGAAAACAGTTTGGCAATCTCAAGGAAAGTTACCAAATGGGTTAGCAATCCTAGTCTAAGCTACTAACCAAGTTAACTGAAAACTTATAGTCGCACTAAAAACCTGTGTCAATGTTTTTAGCAGCTTTATTCATAATAATAAGAAACAGAGAACAGCTCAGATGTTTTCCAATAGGTGAATGGATAAAGAAATCAACATACTTACTATTCAGCAATAAAAAGGAACAAATTATGGGTTCATGCAACAACACGGATGAATCTTAAATGCATTTTTCTAAGCAAAAGATGCTATACCAGAAGGCTACATATTGTACAGTCTGTTTATATGACTTTCTAGGAAAGGCAAAATATAGGGAGCTGATCTGTGTGATACTGTGGTAGTAGCTACATGGCTGAATGCATTTTTTAAGTTCCATATAAGTGTACCTTACAAAAGGTAAATTTTACTGTGAAAATTTTAAAAAATCAATTAGGATATCTGCATAACTCAAGATGGAATGTAGACTTCTCAAATAAACATAACCATAATAAAAATTTATGGCGTGACCTTAGTGAAGGGGCTGAGGAATAAAATCAATGAACTGAGTAACTTTGAACCCATGTTTTGCCTCGATACTATAGGACTAAAGACAAAACAATTGCACACAAACACTGCACTCTAATTGGTAAATTTGTTTTCACAGGAGTAGGGATTAGCAATTGTCAACTACTTTACTTGTATCAACAAAACAAAATAAAACATTATACTAGGGTCAAACAAATAAGAAAGTATATAGAAGATAATGCAAGCCAAGGTTCTCACTGTCAGAGAAGAAAGCTAGAAATAGACAAGGCAAGGGCTAGATTGAATTCTGTTGAGCTGGATGGAAAATGGACATATCAGTAAAAACTCACATTTTAAAATAAAGAGATAGAGAGATGAATATAGATATGTGTGTATACTTGGCTTAGTACACTAAGTATGCTAGTTCTGTCTACTGAGAAGGCCTATAACCTATGGACATCCCACTAACAATGAACACACCTAGTATGCAGATCATAGTATCTAAATACCATTCTCAAGTAAAAGGAACAAGTACTCCATGGAGAACTGTTTAATCACAAGAGTGGAGCAAGGAAAATGCAAGATGAACATAAGATATCTTGTGGTGCCAGAAAGTAAGGAAGTGATAGGGAAAAAGGAGGGGAATGGGAATGGAGGCTTATCAAAAAGACACAGGAGCCAATTTGAAAGAGCTCTCAAAGGCTGAAACAGGAACAATTTGACTAAGAGTGTAAATAAGGATGCTAATAGGTTATAAGCCAAAGAACGACGTAAATATCCATGAATTCACACTGACATAAATAAATGCTTAAATAAATAAATAAATGGAGAAAGTGTGAAAACCTTTACAGAATCCTAATTAATACATGTAGAAGAAATGGAGGAAAATAGAAAATTACCATTAAAATTCTACATAATACTTGCTGGAAGCAAGATGCACTAATAAATGCTAAAGTTAATGGGCAGAATTTTAGGTAGAAAACAATTTTGGCATAGCCTCAAAGTTTCTCCCACAAAATACTTATTAATTACAAATTGGAAAATAGAAACTTTACAGTGGAGAAACCTGACTAAAACCACCTTAACTAAAATTAATATGAGCATTAATAAGACATGTACTCCTTGTATTGAAAAGGGCACATGACCTCTGTGGCATTCTTCACTATAATGAATAACCTGAACTAATCACTCAAAAACATCAGAGAAACTCAAATGAAGAGACGTTCTACAAAGTAACTGATCAGTAGTACTCTTCAAAATGTCAAGGTCATGAAAGACAATTGAAAACTGGGAAACTATCACAGATTGGAGGAGATTAAGGGGACATGACCACAAAACACAATGTGAGATCCTGGATTGAATCTTGTAACAGAAAAAAAAGAGCGGAAAAATTGTGAAATCTGAATAAAGTCTACCATTTAGTTAATTGTACTGTACTAATTTTTTAGTTTTGATAATTGTACTATAAATATGTAAGATGCTAATGTTAGGAGAAGTTGAATAAAGGGCATACAGGAACGCTTTGTACTACCTTTAAAACTTTTCAATAAGTCTAAAATTATTTCAATATAAAAAGTTAAATATAATAAAAAAGGTTAGAGTCCATGATTCTGAAGAGCAGTCATAGGAACATATAATGTCTTGGACACTTGGGAACAATTTCCATCCTTGAAAACTGTGTTGTAAGTTTAAATATTTGGAGAATAAGAATAGAAACACGTTCAGAAAAAACAGAAAATAAAATATGAAAAATAGCTTATCTGTATAATACTTTATAGTTTCAAACAGTAATTATTTGTTTCTGACTTCAATTATTCCACACAAAAGCCTGTTGAGAAAAGTATCATTTTCTTCATTATACAAAGAGGAAAACTAAAGTTAAGAGAGAGAGAGTTCATTTTTCCAAATCACACAGCTAATTAGTCACAGAATCATGAATTTAACACAAATATTCTAACTTGAAATTTTGTGCATTTTGTTAACCAAACCTGATATAAATTTACCCTATGTTATGGCTGATATACTTTATGTATTGAAGAGGAAGAGTTTTTGGCTAACGTCTGCTTATATAGTACTGTTTTGCTAATATATTCACAAGTTTAAGAAAATCACTTTCCCCTAACTAAAGGAATAATTAAAGTTGATAAAATCAACTCCTAAATTATGAGTTTCTGAAATCACTTTTTAAGAAATAACTTTGTTCTGCTTTAATTTTCATAATTTTGTTTACAGTGAGTGTTTTATATCTATTTATTCATATTTGCCTTTCATATGAAAGTTTAAATTTTTATATTTGGGCTGATAGACTCCTTCACCAGTGTTGTGCACTGGGGCATAGATCTGTTTATATTTATTCATTAGTGTGTTGCTAATTAAAAATGTGTTTCATTAAACTTGTAAAAAAAAGTCTTAAGAGGAGAATGAACACGTTGGAATTAAGGACCCCTAGGCTATAAAATAACTTCAACAGTTGAGCTGTTAAAAATAATGTGGGCAGCAAGAGTGTCAAAAGTATCTATCACTTACTATAAAGTATGAAATGCAAAATAAAGTGTACATGTCAAGTATGGCAGGTAACATTAAATAGTATTTTCCTAACTCAGACTATATTTATGGATTTGAGTCACTTGGCTTATGGCTAATTGGGTCTTAGAATCACATCTACACATGTCGCACTTTTGATAACCTAGTAGTGTTCTTAATTATACAATTTGGTCAAGCCTGCCATTATTAATAGAACCATGATGGTTTTCAATTCTTTACTATTAAATGCTAAAGCTAGTAATGATTAGATTATGTTCTTTTTGAGGCATTACACTTCAAAAATGAGGGGCTGGCCCAGTGGCGCAGCAGTTAAGTTCGCACATACTGCTTCTCAGCGGCCCGGGTTTCACCAGTTCGGATCTCGGGTGTGGACATGGCACCGCTTGGTAAATGCCATGCTGCGGTAGGCGTCCCATATATAAAAAAAAAGTAGAGGATGATGGGCATGGATGTTAGCTCAGGGCTAGTCTTCCTCAGCAAAAAGAGGAGGATTGGCAGCAGTTGGCTCAGGGCTAATCTTCCTCAAAAAAAAAGAAATGAGTTAATATAATCTCTCTCTCCCTGATCTAGCCCTCGGGTAAATTGTGCAATAGGCAGATTTTGCCCTTGGCACTCCTGTGTATTTTTCATGCATTCTGGAGCCTCTTTCTTTTCATTATCTATATGCTTTCCAGTGTTCTCTTGCTGTCTTTGCCTTCACTAATTCCCCAACAATAGTGTCCCACTGATGAGTACATATACCTACTATGACTCATGCTCTAAAACTGCATGTCCACTCTTTTTATATATGCCATTCAAAATTCTTATTCTTCAGCTTGCAAGACCTAAGCTATGTTCTTATCTGTAAACCATTCAATTATTATGACTCACGATAAGATAAATTACTGTTCCTAGTCATCCTACAAATTGAGGATACTTGCTAACCCAAAAACATATTTGGGTATGGTGATGGAAAAAATACACAAAACAGTAGAAGGATGTGCTATCCAAACAGGTTTGAAAGTGGGTTGCTGAAAAGGTAAGAACCAATCCTTCAAATCAGAAGAAATAAATGAGCCTGCAAAGAGCAGACCAGATAAATAAGTAGAGTAAAATCCAAGGTACTTTGGGCATCGCTAATGGATAAGTAGAAAAAACAATGGCGATTATTTGAGGTATGAAATATATTGAAGTATTTCATTCACTTACATATTATTTTATAGAATATATATTGAATTCCTGCTAGGTGCAGATATTGTGCTGGATGCCAGTGGTAATATAGTAAGTGAAACCAGCCACATTTTCTGTCCTCATGGAATTTACTGTTTGTTGGCAGAGATAGACATTGATCAAATAGTCATACATATTTCTATGCTGTAAAGACGCATGGGTCAAGAGAGAACAAAGAAAAGGATTTATTTTACTTCTTCAGGAAGTTAAGAAAAATCTTTTCTGGGGAAGTAATGTTTGAGCTGTGATCCTAAAGATGAATAAAGGCAAAGATGAAAGAATTTGTATGGTAAGGCAAACAGCACATTGAAAAGCTCAGTGATATGAGAAAGCATGGCCATTGTAATGGATAGAAAAGTAGGCTAGTTTGGCTGCAGCAAAGACAGCAAGAGAGAATGTATAGAAATGAAGCCTAATTGGAGTTAGATCACACAGGACTTTGTATGTTTTTAAGTTCCTTTTTTTTCTTAAGAGCAACATGAAGCCATTGAAAGGATTCAAATAAGTGGATGCTATGACCAAAATTGTAGTATTCAAAGGGAAAGATGAAGTAGAATGCACAGAGTAGCAGAGAAAGCAGAAAGTAGTGATAGATTCAAGGGATATTTCAGCAATAGCAGGGATTGGACAAGTGGTTGAGGAAGAGAAAGGTGACTACAATAATTCACAGGTTGCTGCGTAGCATAAAAGGATGGATGCCTTCTTTCCTTTAGTCTCAATTGTCCTGGCTCTCCTCTGCTCACACAGCCTGAAGATACGTGAGACTTTCAGCAATTTCTCTCCTTCATATATTTGTTACTGTAAAGCCCTTTTATGAAGGTCTGTTAGAAAACTGACCATCACAGCTGACCATAATAACTTATACTGAATAATATAGTCCTTCATTTATACATATGAAAGAAAAGGTCACTAGACTTTTGATGAAAACCAACAGCACTGAATGGAAGGAACAGCAGAAAAACTGCCGTTGGAAAAATAAATAGAAAAAAATTCAAAAATCAGAAAAGATTTTAAAAGTATAAGTAATATATTTCCTCAATTTTGAAAAGTAATATTTATCATCAAATCAATTTTTTAAAGAAAAATATGTAAAAATAGATTAAAAGTGTGTAGTAGTTAGCTCAGGCTGCCATAACAACAATGACAAAAACATAGACTGGGTGGCTTAAATAACAGAAATTTATATTCCTCCCAGTTCTGGAGCCAGGACACCAGCATGGGTGGGTTCTGATGAGGCTTCTCTTCCTGTCTGGCAGACAAATGACTTCTTGCTGTGTCCCCACATGGTGGAAAGAGAGGAAGGATGAGTTCTCTGGTGTCTCTTCTTATAAGGCACTAATCCTATTATATCAAAGCTCCACCCTTATGACTTCATTTAACATGAATTACCTCCTTGTAAGCCATATCTCTAAATACAGTCAACATCTGGATTTGGCAGGGACAAAATTGAGTCCATAAAAAGGCATATACTGATTTTAGAAATATAAAGGCAAGAGGAAAATAACTGTGTAGTTGCAATCCAGGAGATTCAAGATGATATTATATACATAAAAAATAGCACAATGCTTTGAAAAAAGAAGGATTAGGAAAAAAAGAAAAAATTATTTGAAATTAAAAATAATATAAACTTTAAAATTGGCTAAATAACAAAATGAATATAGCTTAAACTATAGTTAAGATATTCTTTTAAATATTAGAAAAGAAGATAAAGAGATTCAAAATATGGCAGAAAATATGAGACATATAGCATACAAGTATTAGTTACAGTAATAGGAGTTCCAGAAGAAAGAAAAAGAAAGAGGATGGAAGGACATAATTAAAGAAGAAATTTTCTCAATGCTGAAGAAAAGAACATTTTTTAATGTAAAAGGCACACTGTAGTACCAGTCAAAATGATTAAGAAAAAACACCTAGGTTTATTGTAGTGATATTTAAAATTCTATGACTAAAAAGTGAATTACATGAGTTTTCAAAAAGACAAAAATATATTAATAACAACTAAAAATCAGAATTGCAGCAGGCTTCTCTTTAGTGTAAGTAGCAGGGAGTACAGCAATATTTACCAAGCTACGAAATGATCTTGAAACTATAATTTGAAATAAGGTAAAAATATCATTCAAATAGTACGAAATTAAGACAATTTTGGAAAGACGTCAGCATCATGGTGGCGTGAGTTGCTCCATTTGTCTCTCCCCTATAAGTTACTACAAGTAGGACATCCATAGACCAACAAAGGATCCTCTGCACAGCACACCAGAAAATATGAGAGATCCATAGATCTATACTTCCGAAGGTGAGTGGACTGGATCTCGTGAAGGCAGCAAAACCAGGGAAACAGTGGTGGCAGCTCCTGAGACTGGAGGCTCCAGGAACTGTGGCAATGCCTGTGAATGGAAGCCCCAGGAGGGGAGGGAAAGCATGTGATCTGAGGCTCCAGAAACTGATATTATGCCCGTGACACAGATCCTTCTGCTGCCTTGGCAGCAGTGATGGCATCTATGACCCCAGGCTTTCTGGCAGTGAGGGCTACATCCAAGACTCCAGTGTCCCCAGCCATGGTGGCAGTGCCTGTGATACCAGATACAGCAGCACCTGATACCAGAGACTCAAGGAACTGCAGCCACATACACAATCAGAGGCTCCAGGAACCAAGGTGCTGCTCACAATTTAACCCCTCCCACTCTCCCTGCAGTGGGAGTTGTACCTGTGACCTCAGGCTCCAGCATCCCTGGTGTCAACCAAGAGCAGAGGCTCCAGGAACTGCAGTGGTACCTGTGACCAGAGGTTTCAAGAACCATGGTGGCACTCACAACTCAGGACACCAGCAGCACCCAGGCACCAACAACCTGGGAGACACAGGCAGCACAATGAGGGCACGGAAAACAACTGTGGCAGAGGCAGTGGAGGGTGGTATGCAAAGACTCTCAAATGCACCCAAAAACAGCTTGGAGTCAAACTAAACAAAACCTTACTTAAATAAGAAAGTTGTTCTCTACTATACATGCACCAGCAGAGGCACAATTCATTAAGCACCACAAAAACTACAGTAAAGTGGTATAACAAAAAGAAAATGACAATTCTCCAGAAATCAAACTTGAAGTCATGAAAGACTGCAATCTAACTGACAGAGGATTCAAAATAGCTATCATGAAGAAACACAATGAACTACAAAAGAAAAAAAAACTCAGAAAGACAGTTCAACGAGCTCAGGAATAAAATTAACAAACACAAGGAGTACTTCACCAAAGAGACTGAAACTCTAAAAAAGAACCAAACAGAACTTCTGTAATTGAAGAACGCAATAAATGAGATGAAGAATACAGTATAAAGTATTGGAAATAGAGCAGATTGTATGGAAGAGAGAATTGGTGAACTCAAAGATGGAAACCTAGAAATGAGGGAGGTAGAAAATGAGAGAGGGCTAAGATTTTTTTAAAAATGAAGAAATTCTATGAGAAATATTTGACTCCATTAGAAAAAGCAACATAAGGAAGATGGCTATCCCAGAAGGAGAAGAGAGGGAGACGTGAGAAGACAGTTTATTTCAAGAAATAAGAGCTGAGAACTTCCCAAACCTAGAGAAGGAACTGGATATATAAATCCATGAAGCTAATAGACTATCTAATTCTCTGAATGCAAAAAGACCTTCTCCAAGATACATTATATTGAAATTGTCAAAAGTCATTGACAAAGAAGGAATATGAAGGCAGACAGGGGGAAAAATAACCTACACAGGAATCCTGATTAAGTTACCAGCAGATTTCTCAGCAGAAAACCTACAGGCCAGGAGAGTGGAAAAATATACTTAAAAGATTGAAAGAAAAACCCTGTCAGTCAAGAATATTCTATCCAGCAGTTATCTTTTACATATGAAGGAGCAATAAAGCCTTTCCTAGACAAACAAGAACTGAGGGAGTTCATTGCCACTAGACCTGCCTTACAAGAAATGTTGAAAGACCTCTCCTACCTGAAATGAAAAGGCAAAGGTACACAAAACTTGGAGCAAGGTGATAAATTGACAGACAGAACTAGAAAATTGCCACTGTATAACAGAATAGGTTGGTAAACACATAATTATAAAATGAAGGCTAAAGGGAAAGAAAACATCAACAGTAAATATAACCACTTCAATTTGGTAACAGACACAATAAAAAAGACAGTTTGTGACAACAAAAACATAGGTGGGAAAGACAAAAAGGACAGAAACTCCATAGGCAAATGCAGACAAGATGCTATCAGCATAAAAAGCATTATCTTGTCTATGAGACCTTTTATACAAACCTCATGATAATCACAAAACAAAAATTCAGATCAGAGTCACAAAACAGAAAAATGAAGGAAACTAAGGAACACATCACAGAAAACCACCAAACTGAAATGGCACTCAGAAACACAGGGGAAAAGAAACAATGAAAATATAGAGCAACCAGAAAACAAACGATAAAATGTAAATATTAAATCCTTACATAACAAAAATCACCCTAAATGTAAATGGGTTGATTTCACTAATAAAAAGACACAGAGAGACTGGATGGATTAAAAAATAAAACCCAACAGTATTCTGCCTCCAGGAGACCTATCTTAGCCCTAAAGACAAAGATAGGTTCAAAGTGAAGAGATGGAAAATGATGCGCCAAGCAAACGGAACCAAATGATAGTCTTTGTAGCCGCACTTATATCAGACAAAATAGACTTCAAGACAAAAAGATAACAAGAGACAAAGATGGACATTATATAATAATAAAGGTAAAAATTCATCAGGAAAATATAACATTTATTAATATATATGCATGTAACATAGGAGCACCAAAGCACATAAAGCAATTATTGACAAACCTAAAGGGAGAAATTGACAGCCACACAATAATAGTAGGGGACTTTAATAACCCACTTACATCAATGGATAGATCATCTACAAAGAAAGTCAACAAGTGAACATTGATTGGACTTAAATGAAACATTAGACTAGGTAGACTTAATAGATTTATATAGAACATTCCATCCAAAAGTAGCAGATTACACTCTTCTCAAGTGCACATAGAACATTCTCAAAGATAGACCATATTTTGGGAAACAAAGCAAGTCTCAATAAGTTAAGAAACATGAAATCATATACAGCATTTTTCCTGACACAATGGTATGAGACTAGAAATCAACTACAAGAAGAAAGCTGGAAAAGTCAAAAACATGTAGACACTAAACAACATGCTACCAATCAACTATTGAATCAATGAGGAAATCAAAGGAGAAATAAAAAATATCTGGAGACAAATGAAAACAAACACACTAAAATCTATGGTGGGTAGCAAAACTGGTACTAGGACCAAAGTATAGCAATGCAGGCCTACCTCAAGAAACAAGAAAAATCTCAAATACACAATCTAACATTACAGGTAAAAACAAACTAGAAAAAGAAAAAAAAGCAAAGCGCAAAGTCAGTAGAAGGAAGGAAATAATAAAAGTCAGAGCAGAAGTAAATGAAATAGAGAATAAAAAGACAATGGAAAATATCAATAAAACTAGGAGCTGGTTCTTGGAAAACATAAACAAAATTGACAAACCCTTAGATAAACTGTTTTTTAAGGAAAAAAGAGACAAGGTTCAAACAAATAAAATCAGAAAGAAGGAAGAGAAATTACAATAGATACAACAGAAATACAAAGGATGATAAGAGAATACTGTGAAAAGCCATAGCCAACAAATTGGATAACTCAGAAGAAATGGATAAATTCTCAGAATAATACAACTTCCCAAAACTGAATCAAGAAGAAAGAGAATCTAAATAGACCAATCACTACTAAAGAGATTGAAACAGTAATCAAAAGCCTCCCTGAAAACAAAAGTCCAGGACCAGACTGCTCTGCCAGTACATTCAGGAAAAAGATAAAGATGCCTACTCTTGTAACTCTTATTTAATGAAGTGTTAGAAGTCCTAGCCAGAGCAATTAGGTAAGAAAATGAAATAAAAGTATCCAAATTAGGAAGGAAGAAGAAAAACTGCCACTATTTGCAGATGACACTATTTTATGTATAGAAAACTCTAAAGAATCCACCAAAAAACTACTGGAAATAATAATAAAATACAGTAAAATTTCAGAGTACAAACCAACATTCAAAAATCAGTCGCATTTCTATACACTAATAACAAACTAGCAGAAAGAGAAATCAAGAATATAATCCCACTTACAATTGCAATAAAAAGAATAAAATACCTAGGAATAAATTTAACCAAGGAGGTGAAAGACCTGTACACCAAAAGCTCTAAGACATTGCTGAAAGATATTAAAGAAGACACACAGAAATGGAAAAATAATTTGTGCTCATGAACTGGAAGAATTAACATATTCAAAATGTCCATATTACCTAAAGCAATCTACAAATTCAATGCTATCCCTATCAAAATCCCAAGGACATTTTGACAGAAAGAGAACAAAGAATCCTAAGGTTTATATGGAATGACTAAAGATACAGAATAGCCAAAGCAATTCTGAGAAAAAGGAACAAAACTAGTCATATCACAATCCCTCATTTCAAAGTATACTACAAATCTATAGCAATCAAAACAGCCTGGTACCGCATCATGTTCACCATAAACAGAAAATGAATGAATAAATAAATAAATAAATAGCATCTGCATAGTAGTAGCAGGAAAATACACACATGGGCCAATGGAACAGATATGAGAGCCCAGAAATAAACCCACACATTTATGGACAGCTAACTTTTAATAAAGGAGCCAAGAACATACAATGGAGAAAGTAAAGTCTTTTCAATAAGTGATATTGGAAAAACTGGACAGCCACATGCAAAAAAATGAAAGTAGACCACTATCTTACAAGATACACAAAAATTAACTCAAAATGGATTAAAGACTGGAACATAAGACCTCAAACCATAAAACTCCTAGAAAAAAACATAGGCAGTATGCTCTTTGACATCAGTATCCTTTTGGATATGTCTCTGAAGGCAAGGGAGACAAAGGAAAAAACAAACAAATAGGACTACATCAAATTAAACAGCTTCTGCACAGCAAATGAAATCATTGACAAAACAAATAACAACCTACTGATTTGGAGAAAATCCTTGCAAATCATATATCCAGTAAGAGGTTAATATCTAAAATATATAAAGAACTTACACAACTCAACGACAGAAAAATAACAATTTGATTAAAAAGTGGGAAGATGATTTGGACAGATATTTTTCCAGAGAAGATATATAGTAGACCAACAGTAACATGAAAAGAAGTTCAAAATCACTAATTATTAGGAAAATGAAAATCAAACCACAATGAGATGTTACCTCAGAATGGCTATTACTAAAAAGACAAGAAATAACAAGATTTGGAGAGAATGTGGAGAAAAGGAAACCCTGATATACTCCTGGTGGGAATGTAAATTGGTGCAGCCACTATGCAAAACAGTATGGAGATTCCTTAAAAGATTAAAAATAGAGGGGCTGGCTCTGTGGCCGAGTGATTAAGTTCACATGCTCTGCTGTGGCAGCCCAGGGTTCGCCAGTTCAGATCCTGGGTGTGGACCTACACATTGTTCATCAAGCCATGCTGTGGTGGCATCCCGTATAGAAGAACTACAATGACTTACAACTAGGATATACAACTATGTACTGGGGCTTTAGGGAGAAAAAACAAAAAGAGGAAGATTGGCAACACATGTTAGCTGAGGGCCAATCTTTCTCACCAAAAAGCATAAAAAAAGTGGAACTACCATATGATCTACCTATTCCACCTCTGGGTTTTTATTCAAGGAACATGGAAACACTAATTTGAAAAGATAGATGCAATCCTATGTTTATTGCAGCATTATTCACAATAGCCAAGTCTTGGAAGCAACCTAGCTGCCCACCAAGGGACAAATGGATAAAGAAGATGTGGTATATATGCACAATGAAATACTGCTCAGCCATAAAAAAGATGAAATCTTGCCTTTAGTGACAACATGGATGAAACCTGAGGGTATTATGCTAAGCAAAACAAGTCAGTCTGAGAAAGACAAATACCATATGATTTCACTCGTATGTGGAAGATAAATAAACAGCAAGCAGACACATAGATACAGAGAACAAGTTGGTGATTACCAGAGGGGAATTCAGGGGAAGGGTGAAAATGATAAAGGGCATATGTGTTTGGTGATGGATGGAAAATAGACTTTTGGTAATGGACACTATGTAGTATACACAGAAGTAGAAACATAAGAATGCACACCTGAAATTTATATAATGTTATAAACAAATATTACCTCAATAAAAACAAATTAGTTCATAATAAATAAATTAAGACAATTTTGAACATTTAGGAATCAAAAACTTTCCACCCAATAACTCATTCTTGGAAAACAAAATCAAAGAAAGGTTACAAGAAAGAAATAAAAAATTTTGGTGAACTCAAACTAATTTAACTGTGAAGTTTAAAGAACTTATTATGATAAATCAAAGAATACTTAAAATATGGAGAAATGGAGAAAGCTTCATTTTATTGATATTAAATAGCAGATGATTAACAATGAGAAATGAGAGAGGAATTAAGAAAACATCTATTCAAAATTCTTCTTATGTTCAGGGATGTTTCTCAACGTTGAGAGAAAAAATCGAAACTATAATTAATTTGTTTAACTGAAACTTAGTGACATAAAATTGAATAACAAAAATCAGATATAGGATTTCCCAACCACTTAAATGAAAAAAAGAATGAATAAAACTGCATGAAACCAGCAAAATCAAGAAAAGAAAACATAAAGAAAAAACAACACCTAAGCATGGTTAAGGGAAAACGTATAATGACACAAATAAGTTCTCATAATTCGATATTCATAAATATGAATGTGCTAAATCCCCATACTGCTTCTTTATAATCTTTTTTAAAATGTCACACCTTGGGGCTGGCCCACTGGCATCGTGGTTAGGTTCGTACACTCCGCTTTGGTGGCCCGAGGATCACAGGTTTGGATCCTGGGCACAGACCTAGCACCACTTGTCAAGCCATGCTGTGGTGGCATCTCACGTAAAATGGAGGAAGATTGGCACAGATACTAGCTCAATGACAATCTTCCTCAAGCAATGGAGGAAGATTGGCAACAGATGTTAGCTCAGGGCCAATGATCCTCACAAAATAAGTAAATAAATAAATAAAATTTTTAAAAAATGATAAGAAAAATGTCACACCTTAAATGAAGGAAGACTTAAAATAATGACAGGTATATTCAAAATATATAAAAAGAAAACAGCCACAACATTTCTATTAGGCAAGGTGAAAGTCTCAAGTGAGAAAACATTAAATTAAATGAACAGGAATATCCTACATTTACAAAAGTTCTACTCAGCCCAGAAGATATAACAAGTGTAATTATTTATGTAGCAAATAACAAAGCATGTAAATATTAGGAAAATGTAAAAAATATGTTAAAAAATCTTGGTGTTCAGAAGGATTTCTAAGATATGCAATCTAGAAGCTGTAAGAAAAGAAAAGATTATAGATTTTACTTTGTGAAGATTTCTTTACAGCAAAAGACAACATAAACAATATTAGAAAACAGAATATAGGATTGGAAAAGATATGTACAATATATATCACTGAAAAAGGATAAGTACCCGAATATGTAAAAGAATTTTAAGAAATCAATAAGAACCTGACAATCAAACCAGTGGAAAATAAGCAAAGAAAATTAATAACAATTCACAGATAGCGAAATAATTGCCGATAAATACTCTAAATGCTCCTTAATCTCAATAGTAATCAGATAAAACAAATCAAAACAGCAACAATGTCTGTTTTCACCTCTTGGATTGCCTGTATATATCTTGAAATCTAAAGATTGGATACTAGAAGAACTTGAACCTGTCTCTGGCTATTTACAAAGCCACTATCAGAACACTGAAACATGGCTACGTTCATAGCTACCGCATGTTTACTTAACAAATGTTTGATTAGTGAATCTGATTGGAGGACTCTTACTTGCATACCGAACTCTAGCTACAAAGGAACGCTAGAAATGTAAGGAAATGTTTGTAGCACTTTAACAACTGTGGTATTGGAAGACACACTAGAGATTATTGAAATAAATGTTCAGTGAGCCATTACACTATATTCACCACAGAAGCTAACAAAAATGTTAAGAAAATATTTTTGAGAGTGAAGCCTTATAGGCACATTCATTTAAAAGTAGGTGGGCCTGCCCGGTGGTGCATATTCTGCTTTGGTAGCCTGGGGTTCGTCAGTTCTGATCCCGAGTGCAGACATGTCACCACGCTGTGGTAGGCATCCCACATATAAAGTAGAGGAAGATAGGCACAAATGCTAGCTCAGGGCCACTCTTCCTCAGAAAAAAGAGGAGGATTGGTAGATGTTAGCTCAGGGCTAATCTTCCTCAGAAAAAATAAATAAATAAAAAAGGCAAAAATGACTTCTACTCATGCTATCATTTTATCATTTAATAGTGCAGTGCAAGGCTTAGAATATGCAACAAGAAAACAAATCCCCTTCCAAATAATCAGAAGTACAAATACTCAAAAGGAAAAGAAAAATTAGTATTTGAAGAAAGTTTGTCTACCTAGAAAAACTGTGAATCAACTGAAAAATTAAGAGAATTAATAAGTTTATTAATATAGTTGAACATGAGGTCAACATACAAAAGTGCTTACATTAATTTAATGTTTCCAGAATTAAAATACTAAGCATTTTCTTCTTTTGTTAATGTAACTTACAAGATATCATATGCCGATTTATATTACAAAGTTGCTTTATTTAAAAGATCATATTGGCACAGGAACATCCAGACGAAATTTAACAAAAGCGAGTTCAAAGAAACAGACACCCAAGAATGTGAACATTTATTCTATTATAAATGTGGTATTTAAATCATTAGAGATAGAATGAATGCCAATCATTCCTGACTATCAATTAAAGAAGGAAATAAACATAAGTCCCTGCTTGTGCCATGCCAAAACATTTCACATCATGACTTTTGATTTCATTTCTAACCTGCAAAGAAGTTGGAAGTCATCACTCCTTTCCTTAAAACAAGAAACGACTAGGCAAACTGAAAATAAACAACTTTTCTTGACTCATTAGAAAACTGAATTTGTAGGGCAAACCATCACCCTAAAATCTGAAGATACAGGTGCATCCAGAGATTCACAGCTGTGATCTGCTTCTCTGGAACAGAAGTCACTGGAGACAAAAATTGTTAGGAACACTTAAATGGTAATTCTGATGAATTGATGGAAGCTGAGTGTTGAACTAGCATAAGAGTGAGAAACTCCTGGGGACCACAGATTGTGGAGGCATCCACATTTTCATGGGCATTACTTCAGTAACCCCACCAGGTTCTCATGATGAAGATCCAACAAAGATTCCATCATGGCTCTGGTAGGGAAAAGGAAGGGGTAACCATTGTTAAATACACTTATAGACTTCTTCACAACAAGGTCTTATCTTCCAGGGGAAAAGATTTTTCCAGAGCCTTATCACAGCTGGAGGAAGGGAATCCCTCCACCACAAGTCCTCCCTGATCTTCTCATATAAACAAATAAACAGGCAAAAGGAGTCACAGCTTTAATGTAATAGGTTAGAAATGCTATGGCAAAGGAAGAAAGTACAGGTCAAGGGGGAAAAAGTACCCACTAGAGAAACACTGTGAAGTTCACAGCTGCAAGACACAGACCTTTTAAAGGCTGAGGTTTAATCAGAAGGTTATAGAGTGCTTCCTCTTCCTTACACTTTATCACTACACTAACAAAACTCCACCATAACAACAAGGGATTAAACTGAATATGCTGCAAAACAGATACTTTCTTTGAAGAGAAGTACTTAGGGAAGCCCAAACGCAAGAAGAGACAAAACCAAGGACACTAGAGGAATTTGAAGCCTCTGGCACATTATAGCTACAGCAAACATTAATCACAGTCCAATTCCTAGACAGATTAGCATACATTCTCATACTAAAGACCTATTTACCTCATTTCCTCTTATATGATATATCATGTCCCACTTTCAAAAGGAAATTGCAAGGCATACCAAAATGTAAGAAAAGTACAGCCTGAAGAGAAAAAGTGATCATTAGGACAACACTCAGATATAAACAAAGATGATGGAATTATCAGACAGATATTTAAAATAACTGTGATTACTATGTTAAAGGTTCAAATGGAAAAAGTTGACAACAGGCTAAAATAATGATAAGCAGATAATGTAAGCAGAGATAGGTAAACTCCAGTAAGAATCAAAAGTAGATAGTAGAAATATAAAAAAAAACACTATAACAGAAATGAAGAGTGCCCAATATGGGCTCATTAGTAGAGTTAACACAGCTGGCAAAAGAATCAATGAGTTTGAAAATACTTCCCAAACTGAAATGTAAAGAGAAAAAAGGAAGAAAAACAAGCAGAACAGGAATCCAAGAGCTATGGGACAATTGCAAAAGTTGTAATTAGAATATTACATGATAATAATTGGAATACCAGAAACAGAAGAAAGGGAAGATTGATCAAAAGAAATATTTGAATTAATAATGCAAAAGAACTTTGCAAAATTAATGACAAACACCAAACCATAGATTCAGGGAGATCAGAGAACATCAATCAGGATAAATATGAAAGAAAGCAAGAAAGCAATCAAGCAAGCAAGAAAGAAAGGAAAAGGAGGGAGAGAGGGAAGGAAGGAAGGATGAGAAGAAGGAAAGAAAGAGAGAGAGTAGGAGAGTGATAGTGAGGAAAGGAGGGAGGAAGGAAGGGACAAATAGAGAGAGAGAGAGAGAGACAGATGTTTTATGTAAGCCTCATGGTAACCATAAAAATAATACATACAGAAGATACTCAAAGGAAAAGGCATTCAAACAATAACACTACAAAAAAGTCAACGAAGCACAAAGACAGCACAAGAGGAAAAGAGGACAAACTAAGTAAAAAATAGACAAAACAATTAACAAAATGGCAGTAAGTTGTCTTTCTTTTCCATAATTATTTTAAATGTAAATGCTTGAAACTCTACAATCAAGAGTTGCTGAATGGATAATAAACAAGATCCAACTCTATGCTGTCTACAAGAGACTCACTTTAGATTTAAGGACATATATAAGCTGAAAGTAAAGGGATCCAAAAGCTATTTCGTGCAAATGGCAAACAAAAGAGAGCAAGACGGCTATACACATATCAGACAAAGTGGAATTTAAGTCATAAACTGTTACAAGGGACAAGAAAGGACAATCTATAATAAAGGATAAAGGATCAATTCATCAGAGAGATGTAACAATTGTGAATATATATACAGCCAACATCAGAGCACCAAAATACATGAAGCAAACACTGACAGAACTAAAGAGAGAAATAGACAGTAACAAAATAATAGTAGGGAATTTTAATGCTCTATTTTCAATAATGGATAGGTCATCCAGATAGAAATCAGTAAGGAAGCAGAGGACTTAACAGTATGGACCAAATGGGCCTAACAGAACACATCTAGAACATTCCCCCCCAATAGCAGCAGAATATGTATTCTCCTCAAACACACACAAAACATTCTCTAGGGTAGTACACATGTTAGGTCATAAGACAAGTCTCAGCAAACTTAAGAAGACTGAAATTATACTAAGTATATTTTCTAACCAGAATTGTATGAAATTGCAAACCCAAAACAGGAGAATTGGAAACATCAAAAATGTGTGGAAATAAAACAACAATTTCCTAAATAACCAATGAGTCAAGGAAGAAATCAAAAAACAAATCAGAAAATATCTTGAGACAAATGAAAATGAAAACACAACATACCACAACTTAGGGGATGTAGCAAAGCAGTACTAAGAAGGAAGATTATAGCAATAAATGTCTACATTAAAAGAAGAAAAAATCTCAATAAACAATCTACTTTACACCTCAAGGAACTAGAATAGGAAGAACAAATTAAGCCAAAAGTTATCAGAAGGAAGTAAATAACAAAGAATAGAGAAGAAATAAATGAAATTGAGACTAGGAAAATAATAGAAAAGAATCAATGAAACCAAGAGTTGTTTTTTTCAAAAGAAAAACAAAATTGAAAAACCTCATTACACTAACCAAGAAAAAAGAGGAGAATCAATAAAGGGAAAGGAAAGAGGAGACATTACAACTGAAGCTACAGAACGAAAAAGGATCATAAGAGACTACTATGAATACTTATAAACCAACAAATTGGATAACCTAAAAGAAATGGATAAATTCCTAGATATATACAACCTATAAACACTAAATCATGAAGAAGTAGAAAATCTGAACAGACTGATAATGAATAAGGAGATTGAATCAGTACTCAAAAGCATCTTAGCAAAGAAAAGCCCAGAACCAGATGGCTTCACTAGCGAATTCTAACATTTAAAGGACTGACATCAACCCTGCTCAAACTATTCCAAAAGACTGAAGAGAAGGGAGCACTTCCAAACTCATTTTACGAGGCCAGAATTACTCTGATATCAAAGCCAGACAAAGACAGTACAGGAAAAGAAAATTACAAGCCAATGTTGCTGATGAACATTTATGCAAAATTGACAACAAAATACTGGTAAACTGAATTCAACAGCACATTAAAAGGATTATATACCATAATCAAGGGGGATTTATTCCTCTGATGCAAGTCAATATACACAAATCAATGTGATATACTGCATTAGCAGAATGAAGGATATAAATCACACGATCATCTCAATATATGCAGAAAAAGCATTTGACAAAATTCAA
Source organism: Equus caballus (assembly GCF_041296265.1). Classification (NCBI taxonomy): domain Eukaryota; kingdom Metazoa; phylum Chordata; class Mammalia; order Perissodactyla; family Equidae; genus Equus; species Equus caballus. The sequence continues at coordinate 98,280,315 of NC_091715.1, read as the reverse complement.
CACCCTTTCATGATAAAAACAATCAGCAAACTAGGTATAGGAGGAATGTACTTCAAAATAATAAAGGCCATATGACAAGCCCACAGCTGACATCATAATCAATGGTGAAAAACTGAAAGCCTTTCCTCTAAAATCAGGAACAAGACAAGGGTGCCCACTTTCGACACCTCTTTTCAGCATAGTATTGGAAGCCCTCCCTAGTCAGAACAATTAGGCAAGAAAAAGAATTAAAGGGGATCCAAATCAGAAAAGAAGAAGTAAAATTATCTCTGTTAACAGATGACACGATTGTTTACGTAGAAAACCCTAAAGGTTCCACAAAAAACTGTTATAACTAATAAGTGAATTCAGGAAAGTTGCAGCATACACCACCAATATGCAAAAGTCAGTTGTATTTTGATATGCTAACAATGAACCATTCCAAAGGGAAACTGAGAAAACAATCTCATTTACAACAGCATCAAAAAGAATAAAATGATTAAGAATAAACTTAACCAAGAAGGTAAAAGGCAAGTGGACTGAAAACTAAAAAATACTGATAAAAGAAATCAAAGGAGACAAACATAATTGGAAAGAAATCCCTGTACATAGATTGGAAGAATTAATATTGTTGAAATGTCCATACTACCTAAAGTGATCTACAGATTTAGTCTATCCCCAATGAAATCCAAATAGTACTATTTACAGACATAGAAAATAAAATGCTGAAATTCATATGAAATCTCAAAAGACCAAGAATAGCCAAAGGAATCTTGAGAAAGAAGAACAAAGCTAGAGGCATCACACTTCCTAATTTCAAAATACATTACAAAGCTACAGTAATTAAAAGAGTATAGTACTGGCATAAAGACAGCTCAGTGGAACAGAATAGAGAGCCCCAAAATAAATCCATGTATATATGGTCAACTGAACTTTGACAAGGGCACCAAGACCTGAAAACAGGGAAAAGATTATCTCTTCAACAAATGGTGCTTGGAAAACTGAACTTAACATGCAAAAAAAACCCAAAAGAAATTGAAACTATATCTTAGACCATACACAAAGACGAACTCAAAATGGATTAAAACCTTGAAATTAAGACATGAAACTAAAACTCCTAGAAGAAAACATATGGGAGAATCTTCTTGACGTGGGTCTTGGCAATGATTTCTTGGATATGACACCAAAATCACAGGCAACAAAAGCAAAAGTAGACAAGTGGGACTATACCAAACTAAAAAGCTTCTGCAGAACAAAAGAAACAATCAACAAAATGAAAAGGCAGCCTATTGAATGGGAGAAAATATTTTCAAACCATATATCTGATAAGAGGTTAGTTTCCAAAATATATAAGGAACTCCTATAACTCAATAGTAGTAAAAAAACAACACAATTAAAAAAGAGCAAAGGATTTGAAGATACCTTGCTCCAAAGAAGACATAGAAATGGCCAATAGATACATGAAAAGATGCTCAACATCGTTAATTATCAGGGAAATGCAAATCAAAACTACAAAACTAAACCTGTTAGAATAGCTATTATTAAAAACATAAAATAACGAACGTTGGTAAGGTTTTGGAGAAATTGGAACCCTTGTACACTAATGGTGGGAATGTAAAATAGTCCAGTAACTATGAGAAACAGTATGGAGATTCCTTGAAAAATTAAGCATAGAATAACCGTATGATCCAGCAATTTCACTTCTGGGTATATCACCAAAAGAATTAAAATCAGGGGTCCCGGCCCTGTGGCCAAGTGGTTACGTTCACGGGCTCTGCTTCAGTGGCCCAGGGTTTCGCTGGTTCGACCAGGTTCACCTGGGTGTGGACATGAGACCACTCATCAGGCCATGTTGAGGCAGCGTCCCACACGCCGCAACTAGAAGGACCCACAACAAAAAAAAATATACAACTATTTACTGTGGGGATTTGGGGAGAAAAAAAATAAGATTGGCAACAGTTTTTAGCTCAGGTACCAATCTTTAAAAAAAAAGAATTAAAATCAGGATCCCAAAGAGATCTCTGCACTCCTATGTTTATTGCAGGACTATTCATAATATCTACATTATGGAAACAATCCAAGACTCCACTGACAGATGAATGGATAAAGAAAATTTAGTATATACATAAGATGGACTATTATTCAGTCTCAGAAAAGAAGGAAATTCTGCCATTTGCAGCAACCTGTATGAACCTGTAGGATATTATGCTAAGTGAAATAAGCCAGTCACAGGACAAATACAGCATGTTTCCACTTATATGAGGAATATAAAACAGCAAACTCGTAGAGGCAGAGAATACCATGGTGTTGCCAGGAGCTGGAGGATAGAGGACTTGGGGAGTTTTTGTTCAATGTGTATAAATTTTGAAATATGCAAGATGCGTAAGTTGCAGATATCTGATATACAACATAATGCCTATAGTGAACAATATGAATTGTGCACTACAAAATTTGTTACAAGGGTAGATCTTATGTTATGTGTTCTTACCACACACACGTGAACACATAGATACACACAAACACACCCTACACACACATAATGGGCAAAAGGAAACTCTGGGAAGTATTTGAAATGTCTATTTCTTTGATTGTAGTGAGCATATTATAGGTGTTTGAATATGTCCAAACTCATCAAATTTTACATATTAAATATATGCATTCTTTGTATATTAATAAAGCTGTTAAAAAAAAGAAAAAGAAAGCAAGAAAAAAAGGAAGGAAGGAAAGAAGGAAGGCAGACCAGCTGGTAGGCAGTCAGGTAAGTATGATGGGAGACAAAAGAAAACCTTACCTATAGAAGAACGAGGCTAAGAATTAACACAGACTTCTTGTCAGGAAATATATAAGCATGAAGAGAGTCAAATAAAGTATTGAAAGTAAAAAAAAGAAAAACTTTGAAAGGAAAACAACACACCAACCTAGAATTCTTTGTTGACTGATGTTGTCTTTCAAAAGTGAATGAGAAATAAGGACACTCTGAGACAAAAAAACACAACCAAACAACAATGACACAACTGATGGACTTCAGTTCATCACACCTTCAGGCAGCAAGAAAATGACGTCATAAATTTTTATCTACATAAAGAAAGGAAGAGCATAGGCGATGTATTGAAAACATAACTATTTGCTTAGAGGAATAAGAGTAATAATGTATTAGGTAATTATACCTTTTGTATAAGTCAAGTGAAATACATCAACATCATAAAAGATAAAAAGAAATAATTGAAAATAATCTATTATGAATTGAATGCACTACATATGAAGCAGTAGAGTATTATTTCAAAGTAGATTTAGATTAGTTAAAAATGTATATCACCCCTATACTTTTGTGAGATTTCCCTATTGGAGTACTATCAGGTACTCACAGTGAATATCAGAGAAAGTTCCACACATGATTCCAGCAGGAGGAGGGGAAAAAGAGCCATTTTGAAATATTCTAGAGCATCTGTTCTTCTTGACAAGATCTTCCTTCAGGAGAAACTATTTAACCTGAGCCTAACTGAGCTAGGATTTTACTAGAGCCTGAGCTGGGGGAAGGGAAATATACAACCTCGGGACACTCTAGACATCCTATGCCACAAAGGGTTAAGGGAGTACTGAAAAGCACATGTGAAGTTTACAATTCAGAGGTATAGGTTTATTAAAAGAGTTATACCTAATCATAGGACTATAGAACACATCCCTCCCCACACCCTTAAAACCCCATTATTAAAGGTCTATTTACAACAGTTCCCATTACATAGTACATCATCTTTGGCTATCAAGAAAAAAGTACATGCCATACTAAAAGGAAAAACACACAGTTTGAAGAGACATGGAGAGCATCAAAACCAGACTCAGGTATGACCAGGAATCTAAATCAAATGTGATTAATGTACTAAGGTTCTAATGGATAAAGTAGACAGCGTGGAAGAACAGATGGGCAATGTAAACAGAGAGATGGAAATTCTAAGAAAGAACCAAAAGAAATGTTAGAGATCAAAAACACCGTAACAGAATTGAAGAATGTCTTTGATGGGCTAATTAGTAGACCAGACACTGATGAGTAAAGAATCTCTGAGCTTGAGAATATGTTAACAAAAACTTCCAAAACTGAAAAGTAAAGATAAGGATTAAAAAAATAAACCCAGCATATCCAAGAACTAAGGGACAACTACAAAAGGTGTAGCATACTCATAATGGCAATACCAGTGGAAGAAAGAAAGGAAGGAAGAGAAATTTTTGAAACAGTAATGACTCAGAATTTCCCCAAATTAATATTAGACATAAAACCACAGATCCAGAAAGATCAGAGAAGACTGAGTAGGATAAATGCCAGAAAAACTACACCTAAGCATATAATTTTCAAACTATAGGAAATCAAAGATAAAGAAAAAATCCTGGAAGAAGTCAGAGCTAAAAAAAAAAAAACCACCTTTCTAATAGAGGAGCAAAGATAAAAATTACATTTGACTTCTCAGAAACTCTGCAAGCAAGAAGAGAATGAGTGAAATATTGAAAGTGTTGAGAGAAAAAATCACCAACCTAGAATTCTACAAAATTATCTTTCAAAAGTGAAGGCGAGGGGGCCTGCCCAATGGCCTAGTGGCTAAGTTTGGCATGCCTGGGGTTAGTTCCCAGGCACAGACCTACACTACTCATCAGTAGCCATGCCATAGAAGCGACCCACACACAAAATAGAGGAAGATTGGCACAGATGTTAGCTCAAGGCAAATCTTCCTCAACAAACAAACAAACAAACAAAAAGTGAAGGAGAAATGAAGACTTTTTCAGACTACAAAAATTGATGGAATTTGTTGCCAGCAGATGTACCTTGTAAAAAATGTTAGAAGTTCTTTAGGGAAAAGGAAATTGACATAGATCAGAAACTAAGATCTACAGAAAAAATGAATAGCATCATAGAAGAAATACGTGAAGGTAAAATAAAAATTCTTTCTTGTTCTTAACTGATCTAACTAATAACAGTTTTTTGAATCAATATAATAACAGCAACAATGTATTTGATTATATATATGTATACACTTATGTATACATGTAATGAATGAAAGCAATGATACAAGAGAAGAGAGAGATAAGTTATGATTATTTTGTTATTATAAGGTACCTGCTCTACCTGTGAAGCAGTATAGTGTTATTTGAAAGTGGACTAGGATTAGTTGTAAATGTGTAGTTCAAACTTGAGTCAACCACTAAAAAAAGTTAAAAAACCTCACTACAACTGACATACTAAAAAGGAGAGAATATGGAATCATAAAATACTCAATTAAAAACACAAAAGGCAGAAAAAGGATACAAGACAAAAATAAGAACAAAAAACAGGGGCAACAAATAGAAAAAGTAGCAAGTATGGTAGATATTAACCCAAATGTATCAATAATCATTTGGAACAACAATGGTCTAAATACACCAATTAGGAAAGAGAACTTGTCAGTGAATCAAAAAATAAGAGTCAAATACATGTTGTTCACAAGAAATCTACTTTAAATATAAAAGCACATATAAATTAAAAGTAAATGGATGAAGAATAATGTATCATGCTAACATCAATCAAAAGAAAGTGAGATTAGCTATATTAATTTCAGATAGACCAGAAACTTTGGAGAATGAAAAGTTACCAGGAATAAAGTGGATCATTACATAGTAAAGGGATAAATTCCCCAAGAAGACATAACTGTCATAACAGAACTGTAAGAAATAAATTTCTGTTGTTTCTGTGCTACCCCATCCAGGTACTTTGTTACAGCATCCCAGACACACTAAGACACATGTCATTCAGAAATCACATTCCTTGGTATTTACCCAGAGGAGTTCAAAACTTATGTCCCCATAATAACCTTCACATGGATGTTTATAGCAGCTTTATTCACTAGTGGATAAATAAATGGATAAATAAACTGTAGTACATCCAGACAATGGAATATTATTCAATTTCAAAAAGAAATGAGCTATCAAGTCATGAAAAGTCAGCAGGAACTTAAGTGCATATTACTATGTGAAAGTATTTACTCTGAAAAGACTACATACTATATGATTCCAACTATATGACATTTTTGCAAAGGCAAAAATATAAAGACAGTAAAAAGATGCCAGAGGTTGAAGGGAGGGAGGGATGAATAGGTGGAGCATAGAGAACTTTTAGGGCAGTGAAATTACATTGCATGATACTAAAGTAAGTGGATATATGTCATTATACATTTCAAAACCTGTAGAATGTGCAATGCCAAGAATGAACATTAATATAAACTATGCACTTTGGGTGGTAATGTTGTGTCAATGTCGGTTCACCAATTGTAACAAATTTACCACTCCAATGGAGGATGTTGATAATGGGGGAAGCTATGCATGTGTGGGGACAAGAGCTATATGGGAAATCTTTGTACCTTCTGCTCAATTTTGCAGTGAATCTAAAACTGCTATAAGACATAAAGTCTGTTAAAAACGTACATTGTAAACTCTAGAACAACCAGTGAAAAAATTCTAAAAAGAAGTATAATTGATAGATGAAAAGAGGAGATAAAGTAAAATACAGTCATGCACTGCATAATGACATTTCGATCAACAATGGAGCACCAATATGATGATGGTCCCATAAGATTAGTATCATATAGCCTAGGTGTGTAGTAGGCTCTATTATCTAGGTTTGTGTAAGTATATTCTATGATGTTCGCACAGTGACAAAATTGCCTAAAGATGCATTTCTCACAACATATCTCCATGTTAAGTGATGCATGACTACAATAGTAGATGTTCAATTACAATCAGAGAAGGCAGAGAAATGAAATCATGTTAAAGGCTCTATTACAATCAAAGAAAGGAGAAAAAGAAACAACAAATATAAGGAATAGAAAACAGTTACCAACATAGTAGATATTAATCCAACTATATCTATAGTCACTTTGAATGTGAAAGGCCTAAATATATGAAGTAAGAGACAGAGATTTTCAGGGTTGATACAAAAACCCAATTATATGTTGTGTACAAGAAAGCCACACTAAATATAAAATCACCGGTAAGTTAAAATAAACTGGTGGGGAATATATACCATGATAATGCTAATCAAAAGGAAACTGGAGTAGCTATATTAATTTCAGAAAAAAAGCAGACTGCCCAACAAGGTATCTTATCAGTGATGAAGAGGGACATTACATAATATTAAAGGGATCGATTCTCCAATACGCTCTACAATTCTAAACATGTATGCACCTAACAACAGAACATCAAAACATGAGGCAAAAATAACAGATCTGAAAGAAGAGAAAGACAAATCCACCATTGCAGTTGGTGACTTCAACACCCCTCTTTCAGTATTTAATAGACCAAGCAAGCAGAAAATCAGTAAAAATATAGATGCTCTGAACAGCACTATCAATCAACTTGATCTACTTGACATTTATATTATACTCCATCCAACAACAACAGAATACACGTTCTTCTCAACCTCTCATGGAATGTTCACCAAAATAAACTACATTGTGGTTCATAAAATATACTGTAACAGATTTTAAAACATTGGAGTCACAAAAAGTATGTTCTCAGACCACAATGTAAACTAGAAATCAATAGCATAAAAATAGCTGGATAAATCTCTAAATAATTGGAAATTAGACAAGACACCCCTAAATAGCCCATGGGTCAGAGGGAAAGTTTCAAGAGAAATTAAAAAATATTTTGAACTAAATGAAAATAAAATACATCAAAATTTGTGAGATGCAGCAAAAGCAGCCTTTTTATAGAAATGTGTAATATTAAACACATATATCAGAAAATAACAAATATAATATTGGTAATCTAAGCTTCAACCTTAAGAAACTAGAGAAAAAAAGTAATTTAAACCTAGAGAATGAGAAGAAAAGAAATGACATAAATTAGTGTGGAAATCAATGAAATTGAAAGCAGGAAAAGAACACAGAAAATCAATGAAACCAAAAGTTTGCTCTTTGATGAGATCAATAAAATTAATAAACCTCTAATCACACTGAGAAAAATAGAGAGATAAGAAAAATAATCAATATCATATGTGAAAGAGAGGACATGACTACTCATCTCAAGGACATTAAGAGGATAACAAAGGAATACTGTGAACAACTCTATGCCCACAAATTTGATAACTTGCGTGAAATGGACATATTTCTCTAAAGACACAAACTACACAAATCTACAGAAGGAGAAACACAATAGTCCCCCTTATCCATGTTTTCACTTTCTGGGTTTTCAGTTACCTGCAGTCAATCATAGTCAAAAAATATTAAATGAAAAATTCTAGAAGTAAACAATTCATAAATTTTAAATTGGGTGCCTTTCTCAGTAGTGTGATGAAATCTCATACCATTCTACTCTGTCCTGCCCAAGATATGCATCATCCCTTTGTCCAGTGTATCCACACTATATCCACTACCCACCTATTAGCCCGTTAATTAGAAAAAAACACAATGTATATAGTGCTTGGTACTATCCACGGTTCCAGTTATCCACTGGAGATCTTGGAATGTGTCCCCCACAGATAAGGGGGAACCACTGTACATAATCTGAATAGCCCAATATCTATTAAAGGAATTGAATCAATGACAAATATCTTTATGAAAAAGAAAACACTAGGTTCAGATTATTTCACTGTTGAATTTGTCAAATATATAAGGAAGAAATAATTTCAGTTCTCCACAATCACTTCCAGATAACAGAACCAGAGGGCATACATCCTAACCCACACTACGGACCAGCATTATCAAAACAAGAAAAAGATATTACAAGAAAGGAAAACTACAAACCAATATCTCTCATGAACATAGGAGCAAAAATCCTCAATAAAACATTAGGAAATTGAATCTAACAATGTATAAAAAAATTATACACCACGACCAAGTGGGATTTATCTCAGATATGCAAGACTAGTTCAACATTTGATAATCAATTCACTAAAGAAGAAAAAAATCACATGATCATGTCAATAGATGCAGAAAAATCACTTAATAAAATCCAACATCTTTTCATCATAAAAACTTTCAGCAAACTAGGAATAGGAGAGAAGTTCCCCAACTTGATAAAGGACAATTCTAAAGAACCTACAACTCATATCATGCTTAACAGTGGCAGACTGTATTTGCCCTGAGATTGGGGAAAGGCAGTGATGCCCTCTCTCATTATTTATATTCAACATCGTACTGGAAGTTTTATGTAGCACAATAAGATAATAATAAATATATATATAGATAGATTAGAAAAGAGGAAATAAAACTGTCTTTGTTTACAGATGACACGATTTCATTGTCTATCTATAAAAAAAAGAAACTTCAGGAACTGAAAAGCAGTATAGCAAGGTTGCAGAATGCAAGGTCAAAATACAAAAGTCAATTTATTTTCCTATACACAAACAGTGAACAGTTGTAACTTGAAAGTTAAAAATTTGCACTTCCATGTTTTTTACAGTATTACTTACAGTATCCAAGATATGGAAACAACCTAAGTGCTGTCAATGGATGAACGGACAAAGAAATATGGTATATATATGCAATGAAATAGTCTTCAGCCTTATAAAATAGCAAATAGGAAATCATGCCATTTGTGACAACATGGATGAACCTCGAGGACACTTTCCTAAGTGAGACAAGTCAGACACAGAAAGATAAATACTGCATGATCTCACTTATATGTGGAATCTAAAAAAACCAAACTCATAGTAACAGAAAGTAGAATGGTATTACCAGAGGCTGGGAGGTGGTAGAAATGATGAGACACTGGTCAAAAGGTACAAACTTTCAGTTATAAGATGAATAAGATCTGGAGATCCAATGTACAGCATGATGACTATAGTTAATAATAATGTATTACATATTTGAAATTTGTTAAGAATGTAAATCTCAAATGGTCTCATCACAAAAATAAGATGGTAACTATATGAGATGATGGATATGTTAATTAGACTGATTGTGGCAATCATTGCATGGTATATGTACACCAAAACATTGTGTTATACACCTTAAATATATACAATTTTTATTTGGTGATTATATCTCAATAAAGCTAGAAAGAAAATAAAATTATTCCTAACATTTCTTATCCTAACTAATAATTCTTCTGTCATAGATTTGGGATATTGAAAACTTTAATTAAAAACCTCTATAATGCAGACCTAAGGTTATGGTAGTTCATTGATTAATTACTCACCAAAAATGTAAATTTAAGGTAAATTATAGGCACATATATAACATTGTTTAACACTGACATGTTTTAAAGTACATTACAGGCAACATATAAATGAATATGTCACAATTCATCTTCACTTGCCTGTGTTGATGAATGTGCTGATAATGTTATGATGGGTTTTACTTTTCTCATAGATAATATCCCTCATAGGCAATAATAGAAGTATCTTTCAGATAATAATTGAAATAGGACTACCTTCAAAGCCATAAAATAAAGAAATAATATAAAGAGAGCTATTAATAGTCTATTATGTGTTAGGTGTTTATATAGGTTTCCATGGACTTTGGCAATGTTAGTAATATTAATAATGTTAATAAAAGCCAACATTTTAAAGCTTTTTTTAAAAAGGAAACAATTCCATTTATAATAGCATCCAAAAAATTGAAATTCTTAAGAATAAATGTAATAAATTATGTACAAGATCTCTATGATGAAGACTACAAAACAGTTAATGAAGAAAATCAAAGATCTAAATAAATAGAGAAATAATTCTGTCTTCATGAATTGGAAAATATAATATTGATAAGATGTCAATTTTTCCCAACTAGATCTATATATTCAATTCAACCCCAATCAAAATTGCAGCAAGCTATTTTGTATATATCAACTCACATATTCTAAAGTTTGTGTGGAAAGGTAAAAGTCCTATAATAGCCAACATAATACTGAAGAAGGAGAAGAATATTTGAAGACTCAGTCTATCTGATTTTAGGACTTATTATAAAGAAACACTTAACCAATTAATCAAGAGAATGTAGTATAGGGAAAAGAATAAGCACATAGATAAATGGAAAAGAACAGAGATCCCAGAAAAAGATCTACACAAATATAGTCAACTGATATTTTGGTAAAGGCAAAAAGCAGTTCAATTTGTTTTTTCAACAAATTTTGCTGGAACAATTAAATGTCCAAATGTAAAAACACGCAAACCAAAAACCTTAAACTTGACACAAAAATTAACTCCAGATGGTTCGTAAACCTAAATTTAAAATGCAAAACTATAAAAATTTCAGAAGAAAATGTAGAAGAGGATCACATGACATTGTGTTTGGTGATGAGTTTTTATATGCAACACCAAAAACTTGATTCATGAAAGATAAAAATGATGCTTGGCGTTCTTAAAATTTAAAACGAAACCTTCTATTTTGTAAAAGACAAGCCATAGACTGACAGAAAATATTTTCAAAGCAACTAAAAATGGGCTTATTCAAACTATACAAAGAATCCTTAATACTCATCAATAAAAAAACAAAAAATGCAATTAAAAATGGGAAAATGGTCTGAAAAGAGAGCCCACCAACACAGACATACAGAGGTAAAATAAGGAAATGAAATATTGTCAACATCATTTGTCATTAGGGAATTTCAAATTAAACAGTGATTTACCACTACACATCTATTAGAAGGACTAAAATAAACAACAAAAACAAAAACGACAATACCCAATCCTGACACAAAGGCAAAACAAAATGAACTCATTCATTGTTGGTGGGAATGTAAAATGGAACAGCCATTTTGGAAGGCAGTTTGGCAGTTCCTTCTAAAGCTAAACATTCTTTTATCACATAATCCAGCAATTATACTCCCAGGTTTTTACCCGACTGGTTCAAAAACTCATACACATTAAAAAACCTACATGCAACTGTTTATAGTAGCTTTTTTCATAATCACCAAAAACCAGAAGCAAGCAAGGTGTTCTTAAATAAGTGTGCAGATCAATTGTGGAGTACAACAGAAGAATATTCAGCAATAAAAAAGAACCAGCAATGTGGCCACACAAACACATGGATGACTCAATGCATATTAGTAAATAAAAGAAGCCAGACTGAAAAGGTTACATACTGTTTGTTCCAATTATATAAAATTCTAGAAAAGGTAAAACTATAGCAATGGCAAAAAGATCAGTGGTTACCAGGGGCTTGGGGAGAGGGGAAGGGTTGAAGAAGTGAGACACTGGGAGTGTCTAGGGTTGTGGAACTATTTTGTGTGATACTTTAATGGTGGCTATATGACTGAATTTGACAAAACCAGAAAGCTTTACAGCAAAAAAGTGAATCTTCATATATGCAAATTAGTAAAATCACTTAGGAGATCAGGGAATCTCTGGATGTAATGTAGAATGTGACAAAACAACATGACTGTTTTACAAACATATGAATCAAACTCACTGAAAGGTATGGGGAAAATGATGCTGACCTAAATAAATTTGGAAATAAGTGGAGTCTGTAAGACTAAAGGCAAAAGCAACTGTGCATGACCACTGTGCTCTCATGGATGAAATTGTTTCCCATGAGTGCATAGGTTAACAATTTTGATTCTGCTGTACATATATACTAGAATTGAACAATTAAACAAATGGGTAGTAGCTGACATGAGCCAAGTTTCTCACTGCTGAAGTGGATGTGGTAAAGGGGAAGAGTTGAAGACATCAGTAAGATCTCATGTTTTGCTGAATATTAATATGAATTAACTATTAACTATAGAAAAATATATAGAGAGATATATAGATATAGATATGTATATACACACACATTAGTACACACGTATATATTTATTTGATTTGTCCACTGTGAGCACCTGAAAGAAATGACACTCCAATAGTAATGAAAGCATCTAGCACCCACATCTTGGTTTCTAATACCATTCTCCAACAAAAAGAGACCAGGGCTCCTTGGAGAAATGGCTGGTTCTAGGACTGGGACTGGAAACACACCAGGTAGGCCTGGAGCGTCTTGCTGTGCCAGAAAGAAAGGAAGTGCTCAAAATAAAACACACGCACACACAAACACATACACACTGATGGGGGCATGTCAAAGGAACACAGGAATCAACTGAAAGAGTTCCCAATGGGCAAACCTGAAACTATTTGAGCAAGAAAATAAACAAAGTATTATTGGATTATAACACAAAGTATAAAGTAAATATCCATGAGCCCATACTGATATAACTAATTGATGAATAAATAAATTTTCAAAGTTGAGACAAGGACAAATTTCCCTTGTGGAAGCATCCCCAATAATTTTTGCAGATGCTCTTCTCTGAAGGAAGTGGAACACATCTACCCACTAATCAAATGTGAGCTGCACATGAGAACTTCCTTCCAGAGTACAGTATGGAGATGTGGGAAAAAGAGGAAAGGAGTATCTTTACAGTGGAGTAATCTGATAAATACCACCACTGAAATGTGATCAAGGTCAATATCAACAGTTGATGTGATATAATGAAAATGGCACTTAAGCTCTGTGGCCTACCTCTCCAAAACTCATATTCTGGTCTAATCATGAAAAAAACATCAAGCAAATCCCAATTGTGGGACATCTTACAAAATATCTGACCAGAAATCCTCAAGAGTGTCAAGATCATCAAAAACAATGATTGTCTGAGAAATTGTCATGGCCAAGAAGAGCCTAAGGAGACATGACAACTGGTAGGCAGAATAATGACACCTCCTCTCAAAGAAGTCTAAGTCCAAGTCTCCAGAGTCTCTGAATTTGTTACCATAAGTGGCAAAAGGAACTTTGGGGATGTGGTTAAAGTAATGATTTTGAGATGAGGAGATTATCCTGTTATGCTGGATTATCTGAGTGTGCCCAATGTAATCATAAAGGTACTTACAAAAGTGAAAGAGACATGTCCGTGTGTCAGAATCAGAGAAGCAGATGTGACGAGGGAAGCAGAGGTCTGAGCAATGCCATTGCTGGACGATGGTTAAGGGCTAAGAAATTATGGCAGCCTCTAGAAACTAGAAATGGCAAGAAATTGATTCTTCCCTACAGTGTCCTGAAGAAATGCAGCTTTGCCAACACCTTGCTTTGAGCCTTGTAAGATTCACTTTGGACTTCTGACCTCCACAACTGTAAAATTATAAATCTGTGTTGTTTTAAGCCACCAAGTTTGTGGTGATTTGTTACAGCAGCAGTTGGCAACTAATAAAAGACTAATTGTTATGTGTTATAGTGGATGCTATTTTGGAATAGAAGAAGAACCTTAGGTGAAAGCTAAGCAAATTTGAATAAAGTATGAACTTTCAATAATAGAAATGTACCAATGTTAATTTATTAATTTTGACAAATGTACCATGGGAATGTAAGGTGTTAACAAATGGGGAAACTGGGTGTGAAATATATGGGAGTTCTCTCTACTATCTTTGCAATTTTTCTCTAAATATAAAACTTTTAATATGAAAATGTTTAAGAAAAAAATGACAGATTTGGATGATTAAGTCATAAAATTTAAGTGTAAAACATATATACAAGGTGATGTATAATAAAAAAGTAAGAAAATGACATGGAAAATTTAGGAGTCGACATCTGAGTATTAGCATTTCCAGATGGTGGATACAAAATTAGGGAAGAAGAATTTCAAAATATCGTATATTATTTTATAGAAAAATCTCCCCAAACTGAATGATATTACTCTCCAGACTGAACAGGTCCATGAAATGTTCTGTACAATAAATATAGAACCACAGCAAGACACAGGCTGATATTTTTGGATATGAGAAATAAAGAGAGGATCCTCAGAATTTTCAGAAAGAAGAAAATAAGTCATGTAAAATGGAACTTGATTATATGAATATTAGACTTCTAAAGAACACAGCTATAAGAGGGATAAATTATTAAACTTCACTAAAATTATAAGAAGTTACTATTTTGAAACTTCAATTCTTTAATAAGTAAAATTATTCTAGTGCTAATTAAAGAGCAATATGAGAAAGAAAATGTAAGCATAGTATGCTACTTGCTAATCATTGAACTATATATATATATATTATAATGAATATATTGATTTGACTTTAAAAATTCCACACAAAGATATAATTGTAGACAAAAATTAAGAAAATGCTAAAAAAATATGAGATTATTTTCATAAGCTGGATAAGGAGAAGTTATTTCTAAGCAACACTTGAAAGCCAGAAGATATGAAGGAAAAATGAATAAATTTTAACACATAATGAATTTAAAACTTCTGTTTTATGGAAGATAACAAAATCAATTTAAAAGGAAAATGATAATGCCAGAGAAAATATTTGTGATATATATGAAAGAAAAAGTATTATTGTCAATGATATATAAATATCTTCTACAAATAAATAAAAAGTAAAATTGACAAAGTATATGAATTAGTAATTCAAAGAAGAAAAGTATAAATAGCATATAAGTATACAAAAATAGTATCAAAGTATCAGGACCAGCCTATTGGTGTAGCTGTTAAATTCGCATGATTCGCTTTGGCGACCCAGGGTTCGCTGGTTTGGATCCCTGGCACAGACCTATGCACTGCTTATCAAGCCATGCTGTGGCAGGTGTTCCACATATAAAGTAGAGGAAGATGGGCACAGGCTGGCTCAGGGCCAGTCTTCCTCAGCAAAAAGAGGAGGATTGGTGGTGGATGTTAGCTGATCACTAATCTTCCTCAAAAAAAAAAAAAACAATGGTATCGAAGTATCCATCAAACTAATGATTAGAGAAATGCAAATTATTGCATTTGTATTCCTGAGAATGTGGGGAAACAAACACCTATATACTTTAGGAAATGAGAATTGTTAGGATTGGGAGAAGTCATTTTGAAGAGTATTTATTAAAATTACAAGTGCGTATACATTTTTTAAAAATTATTTTTCCAAAGAAGATATACAGGTGGCCAACAGGCACATGAAAAAAGGTTCAACATCACTAATTTTTAGGGAAATGCAAATGAAAACGACAATGAGATATCACCTCACACTCCTCAGAATGGCTATAATTAGCAAGACAAGAAATAAGAAGTGTTGGAGAGGATGTGGTGAAAAGCAAATCCTCATACACTGCTGGTGGGAATGCGAACTAATGCAACCACTATGGAAAACAATATGGAGATTTCTCAAAAAGTTAAAAATAAAAATACCACATGATACAGCTATTCCTCTACTGGACATTTATCCAAAGAACATGAAATCACTAATTCAAAAATAGATATGCACCCCTATGTTCACTGCAGCATCATTCACAATAGCCAAGACTGGGAAGCAATCCGCCTGCCCATCAACAGAAGAATGAATAAAGAACATATGGAATATATATATAAAGGAATACTACTCAGCCACAAAAAAGACACAATTGTGCCATCTGCGGCAATGTGGATGAACCTTGTGGATATTACGCTCAGCAAAATAAGTCAGACAGAGAAGACAAATACCAAATGCATATACTTTTTGACTCACCCATTTTACTCTTAGGAATTTATGCCACAAGCATGTTTGCATATGCAAATATATTTTATTACTATTAGCCTGCGAAAAATTAGAAGTAAAATAAGTATCCACAAATAGAGGTCTATTTAAATAAATAATGGTGCATTCACAGAATGAAATTTTATAAATTTATTAGAAAGATGATATAGAGCTACATGTGCTGATATCAAAATATCTTACAGATATTTTGATAAATAAGCAATGGAAACTGCAGAACAGAATATATATTATGACCCTATTCTTGTCAAACAATTGAATACAGATCTGAAAACATATGCACATATATGTGTAAACAAATGCAGAGAAAATTTTAAATGTAAATGATAGTTACTTTGGGGGAGGATATTGGGATTAGGAGTTGCAGTTTGTGGAAATTTTCATTTTTGCAATGTATACTTCTGAATTGTTTTTTTAATAAATCACAATATATTACTTTCATAATATAAAGTAATAAGTGTTATGAACCTCATGTCACATCTATATAGTACACCCAATAGTAAGTCAAGATTTTATTTATGAATTATTTTTACCCATATTAACCTGATCGCACAAATCATCTCCTTCCATTTTGTAAAGGCTCAGTGTATATGTCCAAGCCATTTTGTCCACAAAAAAGTAGAGCTATATGTTGTTACCAAGTCATTTATTTATTCACAGCGATAGGTTCACATTTGAGAGCAGATTGTTTTTATGCATCCAAAAGTAAGTACCAATGCCTCCAAGTTCTTGGGTTATCACAGGACATTAAGAACCTCATCTATGTCCTCATAAATTTTACTTATCATTGAAGTCTCTTTGTAGCAATGAAACCTAATTTTTAAAAAATGCATGAAGTCATCATGTAAAAATCCAGAGTGTGGCATTCAAAGGTCCCATAATATATCCAATGGTCTTCAAATATATCCAACAGCATTAAGCACACCATGTGCCCAGATCTTGGTTTCTAAATAACATTCTCTAAAAAAAGGAACCAAGGGTCTGTGAATAAATGGCTGGTTCTAGGACTGGAGCAGGGAATATATTGATAAGCCTGGAGAATCTCATAGCACTTGAAAACAAGGAAATCTTCAAAAACCAAAAGTAAGGGGGCATGCCAAAGGGACACAGGAACCAACATAAAATACTCCCAATGGTCAAAACTGGAACAATTTGGGCAACAAATAAAGTAGTATTGGATTAAAACCAAAGCGTAAATAAATATACAAGACTCTGTACTGGCATAAATGAATTATTGAATAAATTAATAAATGGAGAAGAGAGACATCTTTCTTACAGCAGAATTCCAAATAATATATGTAGATAGTCCCCTCATAAAATAGGTGGAGCTTAAAGCTTCTCCCCAACCGCCATCCTCATTGGAGTGTAGGTTGAACTTATCGACCCATTTCCAAAGAAGAGAATACAGAAAGGGCAGAAATAGTAACAATAGTGGAGAAATATGACTTAACCAAGTACTCAAGCTTAACATCACCAGTGATAATTCGTGTGGATAATTCATCAGGTTACCCCTAAATATAATAGGATGAGGACACTTCACCTCCATGGTATTCTTCCCCAAAACTCATAACACTAGCCTAATTATTAAAAAAGATCAGACAAATCCAAACTAAGGGACATTCTATAAAATATCTCCAATACTATTAAGGTCATGAAAAACAAGGAAAGACCAAAGAAACTGTCACAGATCAGAGGAAATTAGGGAGATGCAACAACCAAATAAAATGTGGTATCCTGGATAATATTTTGGGACAGAAAAAGACATTAGGTAGCAGCAAAGGAAACTGAATAAAATATGGACTTTGGATAATTGTACCAGTGTTAATTTCTTAGTTTTCACAAATCATGTATGTAAGATGCTTAAAAATGGGGAAACTGGGTGAAGATATAGAGTCTAATATTTTTGCAACTTTTCTGTAAATCTAAAATTTTAAAAACTGAAACACTAAAACATTTATAAATAAACATAAGTAAAATACTATGCTGCTCAGCTCCCTTTACCCCCCCCACTCATGTTCTCTCTCTCACACACACACGTGTGCACGCACAAGCACACCACATTCGTGTGCACACACCACTTCTGTTGATTAGTTTGCCAGTTTCCAATACCTGACACAATATAGAAATTCATAAATGTTATGAAAATGTCAAACTGGCTGTTTGCATTGTTTAGCTAAAATACAATTGACTGTCTGAGTCCATTTTTGAAACTTTCAATTAGCTCCTTTGGTGTTGTGTAGCACTTTAAAAGATTTTAGGAAGCTATCTCCAAGAGGAATTTAAATATTCGAGTTGTGGTCAAATACTGTATGATTTTCTTTAAATCATGACAGTTTGCAAAAAGTTATTATTGCTATAAAAACTAAGATGTAAGGCTTACAAAACTAAATATAATGTTAACTGCTAATTTGGATAGTGTGCAGTAACTTAACTCTTTGATAGACTGAACTGCTTTGAATCTTCATGTGTTAATGTGATATTTAATTAGAATTTCTAAGAAACAAAACAGAAAGAGAAATCTTTGTAGTAAATATATTTAAGAAGATGAAATATGAAAATAAGTTTTTGTTTTTATCAAGTATTCGAAGGTACTAAGGATTAACGACCTTCGCTTATTAAAGCAGAAGTGTCACAACTTTGTCCTGAAGAAGTCATCTCTGCAGTTAGGAAGTAGAATTTGACTTTTATTGGATTGGTCTCTCCTGTACCAATGGCATTGACCATTTTCCTAAGACTGGCAGCCGGACCTCTAATTAATGCTAATTGTGTTGGTGATTTTGGGGAGATTTGACACAGTTCACTAGTAGTAGAAGACAGACCAATGACTCATTTCACTTCAGCTTCTAAGTAGTCTCAAAATGGTAATGACCCACAGTCCCTACTTCCCTGGCTGAGATTTGATTTAGTGACCTTGAAAAAGCAAAAGACTGTATCCCCATTTTGCAATTTCCACTCAGCTGTCTCAGTGACTTGCTTAATGCTAAATACAAGTATGCTGAGAATCCGTTCACACAGGGCTATCTTAGAAGGAATGTGGCTTCAATTCTTATATGACTATTTTTTTTTAATCAAGGATCAGATACTTAGTCATCAGTTACTTCACGTTATACAATGGAAATGGAACTCTGCCTTATTCTTGTGAATCGTATTGAATCATACTGTTTTAGGTAAACGGAGTCCTATCATCCCTTGTATATAAAATGAAGTATGCCAAATAGTGAGTATATGATCATTTTACTAGTCAAGGGCAACATTTCCTTTCCATTTTTCTGTAACGTGCAGCCCCATGGAGGGAGGAGGGGGATCATAATAACTTGTGCTTCAGTTTTTTTAATGACATTATCATTCAGTTTCTAACAACGAAGTCAAGAATATTACAAAGACTTACTTCACCAAATAAACCCAATAGTAGTGGGTTTAAATACCCATAGCTGCAACCTCAAGAGAATGTGATCCTTGTTCTGAATTCCACGGACAAGTTCCATGCAGAGGAACTCAAGTCTTCACTACTGGTAACTGAAGTCTTTTCAGCGAAAGAAATGGTTTTATATCTACCACTTTTGATATCTATCCCCAAATAACTAACATTTGGAAAACACAAAATGGTGACAGCAACCTTCAAATATATTCATTCAGCAATTTATTGAAACATTTCTTCTGAACAAAGAGCTAAACTAATCTCTTCACCCCATTAACTTGTATAGTTTCATCCATTTTCATCAGCTTTACAGCAGCTGAATGGCACTCAGTTCTAATACCCATCCCCAGCTGCTGCTGCAGATGAGAAAGTTTTTTTTCCAATTGCTGTCATTTTTACTGATTTTTCCCCCTGGATCCTGATATGCAAATTTCTGAATATGAGATGAGATTTCTTTGTGGGGAGGGACATGGCAAGATTTTGACTAGATTTTTTTTTAACATCCCACCACGAAGATTTTATATCAGTCTCAGCTCTAAGCCTGTTTTTGAAAAGCACGACAAAGCTAATTGAATATGGAGCCAGCCAAGAAATATGGTTGAAGCCCTATGTCTCTGTCGAATAATGCTTCAGTCTATCTAAAGCAGTTAGCAATAGGAAATTGTAGGCTGGGGACATTCCTAATCTGTGCATGGGACTTGAAACAACAGAGGCAAGGAATGACTTAGACGACAAAACAGTAGCATGTTCCAAAATGCTTTACACTTTATAGCTCAGTAATACTGTCTTTTAATTCATTTCTTGCAGATTTCATTGCTGGTTTCCCCTGTTCTGTTAAATGTTTGTAAAATGTTCTCTGAATTGAAAAAGATTAAATTCTGATGGAAAGAAAAAAAGCCTTATTTGTCTTCCCTCAATTGCCACTATGTGTGCATAAATTTGTTCATACACACACACACACACTGGTTTATGACCCAGATATTAACCCTTTGATGAATATTCAGGATTGTTAATAGTACTGCTTTCTAGCTCAAAATATTTTTCAGTATTTAAAGGCTGAGCTCAGTTTAATAAAATTTGATGTGATTTATGGCCTCGTGAAATATTTTTCCCAGTCCATCTCCTCTGTTTCTCCTTCTCCTGCTGCCACCACTAACTTTTTCAAATACCTTTCCACAATGGTTAATACTTGCAATTAGAGTTAAATTTACATAAGTAGAGTTACTAATCTAAGTTGGATCATTGGCTCTAGATGATCCTTACTAACATAATAGATATTATTAGGAATGAGGTAGCAGAGGTCAAAATCCTGAATGAATGGTAAGTTTTGATGGAGAAGAGGACAAGGTTTTAGACACGAGGCTTTACTGTGGTGGTAAAATGGGGTATGATTGTGAAGACCATACATCGCAAGTTGTGGCAATGAAGGCTCTAAGCATTCAAAAGGCATGTCACAGTTTCATTATAAGACAGCTCTTGATAGGGAAAATATTCATTAGGGAAGTGCTCAGATCTTGAAAGTACCAGGCAGAGTGAAACCGAAAAGAAATATATAATCTCTCTCCATACACATATTTTTTTTTCTCTCTGTGTGTATGCATACATACATATATATTTCTCTTGACTATAGTAGTGTTTTAGATCAATTAAGTGTGTTTTCCTTTCACTAGCCTGTGAGTTAGGCATAGAAGATCTAATTACACCATTTCTCTTTTCTTATTATTTTCATAAGTGCGGCAAGTAGAGCAGAGGAGAGATTAAGTGCACTATCCGAAGTCACACAGCAAGTTAATGGTAGAGCCAGTACTAAATCCAAATTCTGAATATGTCTCAGTAGTTTTCAAATTGTGCTCCAAGGATTTCTAGGATTTCTGGAAAATTCTAGCAGTTATTGGACGTGGAAGTGGGCAAGAGACAGTGGGTGGGTCTCTGAATAGTTCCTACTTTATGTCTGTGTAATTTGGAGAGGTTATATGCAAATTATTAGCCTCTGTAGTTGGTTCTTTTCTGTTGTCTCTCTTCCTAGTTGCTTATTTGTTTAACTTGGCACCATTCCCGCTTCTCTTTGATACCCTCTGCCTCAGCTTTATGCCCGTTTAAACTCAATTGGACCTCCATTGTCCAGAAAAGTGAGACCACAGCCGAAATGTAAAAAATAAAAAAAAAAATTGCTGACATTGGACTTGCAGGGTCCCAAGTCCTAGCAATAAACCTTGTATTTGGAAAAATATTTAACTAGTCATTTCTCCTGTCACAGAAGAAAGAAAAAAAGAGCTTTCTGGGCTAGAGAAGAAGCAATAAAAATTTGGAGAGAATATAAAGTTGACAACAACATAGAATCCCAGTCTAAGATCTGAGAAGGTGGAGAACATAACCTATCTAAACTTGGATTTCCTCAGGAGAAAATATTTGAACCTCTTCCTCTAGTGAAACACAGGTACCCTGCAAAGCTCATGGAAAAATCCTCCCTTGATATCATGTTATAAGAATTGATAGTATGACATTTCTAACAATTGGAATACCAGATAGAGTTCCCTGGATTTCTTGAAGCTCTGGAGTGGCTAGACCAAATACACAAATTTTCCCATGGTCCTAAGAGTCAGATGCACAAATTAACTGAGGAGGAGAGAAAGCCAGCTGACCTACAAGGGCCCTTTTGGATGGTATAAGAGAAGGCTATAGCATAAGTCAAGAGTGGATAATCCAGCAGGCAGTCAGATAAAGGCATTATTACATCAAAACAATACTAAGAAGCAAGGGTGTGTAGCCTAGTATTAGAATTAGTTGCATCTCTGAAAAGCAAGACAAATCAAGATCAAGAGTGAGGCCAATGTGGCATTTGTATAAGCTCCCTTGTACACCTAGAATATACTACAGGCAGAAGGAAGGAGTTACAGAGATATCATAAATTTGACCACATTTAAATTGAAATGACTGAGAAAAGTGATAAAAGTGACTGAGATTATCTGAAGGTAGCTTGATTACTGTTTCTGCCTCAGACAAAATGGGAGCTCCACTACAAATTAATTTTAATTTTTGAAAAATATAATTTACATACTTACACACCTAAGTTCATGGTACTGTGAAATTTGAATCTAGTGCAATCTTGACAGTCTGCCTCCTAAGGCATAAAGCACATTAGTGAGAAAATGGGCGCAACAGCTCCTAACAGGGCATGTACATTTTCCTGAGCATTACACGGATGGTAGAGAGTTATTAAACTTTCAGGCCGGAAGGATTTAATGTTAAAATTAGCTTGGCCTCGGCAGTAACCTAGACTCATAGCTTCCTGTAACATTAGAGCTGGAAGTATCTTGGGGATTATCTTCTCCACTTTACTGATGAGAAAACTGAGATGAAAATCAGGGAAATTACTTGGCCTCCTTAACCCCGTGCCCTGATTTTACAGCCATTGATAGTGAAGGACTTTAGTTGAATTCTAGGAAATGTCTGTCCTGGATTATACTCATGGTAAAGAACAAACAAACAAAAAGTAAGAAGAATATGCCACAGGATTATCGATGCTTTGGAATACTATGAGAAATAAATGAATAATTGTACATAAAGCATTTTGAAAATCGTTAATTACTATACAAATGTGAGGGATCTCTATCAATGCCTTCCATGAAGTCATGTGGTGACTCTATGCATCACAGTGCCTAGGTTGGACTGTCCCAGGTGGAGAAATAATCTTTTTATCTGAGTTAATGGTGCAAGGTGAAAATGAAATTATTCCTTTAACATATGGGGGGCATGGCTATTTTAAACACCGCAGCATAGCTTCGACTACCCTATTCATTAGCTTAGCTTGCGTGAAATCCACAAACATTATTAGTGGTCATAAAATTACCAAGCCCTTCTCGGAACTGACGACAGAATTGGCCTCTGTGACCTTCATCAGTCTTGCAGCCTGCCTCATGTTGACCACAGCAATAGTAATTTTTTTTATTATATCCAAATTTGTCGGCCATTAATTTCAAATGACACTTTGATTTTCATGTTACTGCACAGAACTAAAAGGAGAGCCTGACAAGATTTTACTACCTACCTTTGTAACTTTGAAGATGTCAATCAAATATTTTATAACTCTTCTTTGCCAGCAACATTCCTATGCTCCGCAATAACAATATATTCCATAGGGTCAAAAAAGTCACTAATGGCTTCTTTATTTAACTTAGCTGTCACATATGCAATTGATTTGGATATTTGCTTATTTTTATGTACTTTTTTCCAAATAAAATAATCACTTTTAATATAACGGATCTTGGTATATCTGAGGGGAAACACGCAAAAAAAAACAAAAGAGATCAAGCAACACACTTATAAATAACCTGCTCTAACACAAGGATTTTCCCCAGATGTTATCAGGACCCGTTTATTTCACAAGAGGAGCTTGCTGAGAGCTGTACCTGATTGGCCCTGGTCCTGGCCCTGCCAACTCATAATCCACAGTTGCAGGTGTTAGCAGAGGTTCACAGGACTGCAACACCACCTCTTGATTCTGAGGATATTGCAACTATATGGTAATGTAAGGAGTACAACTTCCGGCCGTGCTTGATCTGCACCTTTCTCCCTTTAGGGTGCTTATCTAGCGTACTTTACAAAGGCAAAACCCCTTTGCATCGTGCACTGTACGCTACCGCTCTTCAGATCCATCTTGAGACCTGCTCAAAGCCTCACTGCTTTTGAGGCACTGATTTACCCTGCAGTGTATCCTGGATCAAACTTAGAGTCCTATTTTACATAGCAGTTTTCCTCAGCTTTAAAGGAGGGAAGTTATAGCTTGTCCAGGAATCTGCTGATTCACTAATTTTGAATTCAGAGAAAATATTTATTTTCATTGTACCATATTGATTGCATCAGAAACTCATGTCGATCTCAAGTGTCTCACCCTGACATTTAAATATCTTTTTAAAGATATATTATTGCAAAAACAAAACAAGACAAAACAACAAACTACCACTCTCTTCTCTCTGAGAGATGCTTAAATTTAGGGATTGCTATAGACACTATATCAAGAGCTTGTTAAGTCATTTGGCAAGTACTCTCACAATACCTTTGAGAATAAGATTTAGCGGGTGACCGGTGAAGTAAGAGTACAAGCTAACTCCCCCCTTGACGACACAGGGCAATGCTGGTAAAAATCACACTTGGTAAATAAAATAAGTACATGTTGGGTGAAGGGTATGTTTCTTGAGTCTCAAAACTGACATTAGCATGTGAAATCAATGTGCTCAGTGTGCTCTTTAATATTTCTTATAGGTGTAGTGAACACGAATTTTTATCTTCATGGGAGAGAGAGGGAAATGGAGCCGAGAGTGAGCAAATGCCTTGTCCAAGTGTAAGTGGTGGAGACGGATTCCAAAGCCATTTCTATTTCTCCACTTTTTCATCATCCTGTTCCAATCTGACTTCCACACCTCCTCATCATTTCACAAAACTGCTCCTGCTAAGATCATCAGTAATATTCATATCCTCTAAACCAAAGAGCAATTATCACTCCTTAACTTGCTTTACTTCCTGAAACATTTTGGCTCCCATGATTCCACGCTGACCTAGAGATAGCATGCTTCTCTATCTGTCCTTATCAATGTCATTTAGAGGTTCCAGCTCCTGAAGAGTTCTTGAAGAGTGGTGTACTTTTTCAAGTTACATTCTAAGATTCTTTTGAATGATTATGACCTCACTGTTTATGGATAACTATTTAATCTTCTCTGTCCTGTGGTCACTCAAAGATCTCAATTTTTATCTGAATGATCATCATAGTGGATTTGATTTGAATGGGCCCTGGTTTGCAATTGAATTTGGCTTACAATTGACTGTTGAATCCATTCAAGAGGCCATGTGTGAAATCCTAACTCAGGTCTCACAGCATATAGGAAATTGGCCATTGTCTACTAATCAGTAATCTTTAATTTCACATGGAACTTAATAACAAATTGGAGCCACATTCTCTCCCTGTACCTTCAAGTACATATAGCCCATTCTGATTCAGTTTACTTCTTGGTCAATAGATCAAACTCAGGCTGAGTTCACCAAATTCTATTAAAATGGTCAAATCTGAATTAATTTTGGAGATCTTTTTACATAGAGTTCCTCTAATGAAGGCTGTTATATTATTTCTATTTTTCAGCTTTAGCAGTACACTACAATTATATTCTTAGACTAGATCACTTCTCGAGGTATCAGAAAAGTTAGATTAAGAGGAAATGGTAACATAGAGGAGAACTCTCACAGGAGGATACAGACCCAGATTTTTTTTTTTTTTTTTTTTAAAGATTTTATTATTTCCTTTTTCTCCCCAACCGGCCCCCCGGTACATAGTTGTATATTCTTCATTGTGGATTCTTCTAGTTGTGGTATGTGGGACGCTGCCTCAGCGTGGTTTGATGAGCAGTGCCATGTCCGCGCCCAGGATTCGAACCAACGAAACACTGGGCCACCTGCAGCGGAGCGCGTGAACTTAACCACTCGACCACGGGGCCAGCCCCAAAGACCCAGATTTTTAAGCAGCAAACTAGCTGCATCACAGTGATTCTACCTTTATTTCCAAGAAGAAAAACATCTTGCAGAAATTAACTATTGTAGTAAACATGTTCTACTATCTGATATTACTATGACTTTAATCAGTATGTGAAAATCATTGAAACTGTAAATTCTGTCTATACTGTCATGCAAATTTGTAATGCCCCAATTAAAGATCACATTTTAAAAGTCTTGATTTTTCTAATTTAAAAATATTGTCAAGCAGTATGCAAATTCAGTAACAGAATCTTTAGAAGTCTCATGGGGAAATCTAGCATAGCTTATTTTTAAGAGAGTTGTATTTTATTGTAAATGTTGGTTATTTATACAGAGCCTAACATATGTTGCCAAAATGTGTTATCTCCCTGGGTAACTCTTGAGTAAAATCTGTCATGTTTTATGAGAGTCTTGACAATTTTCTTTAAATTTCCTTTTAACATCTAATTCTGAACTTGGAGTATTTTATGTACTTGTATGTAATCCTAAACATTTTCTATGTGACATTTTGTATTCCAAAACATAGGACACCAAGTCTTATTGCATTATGTTTTATTACTTTTATTATATACTCATGATTTTTTCTTCATTTTTAGTGAAATATATTTTATATATAACGTGTGAATTTAAGGTATACAACATATTGATTTGATACAACATATATTGTAATATGATTGCCATTGTAGCAATAGTTAGCACCTTTATCTCATCACATAATTATTTCTTTTTTTGTGGTTGGAATAATTAAGATCTTGTCTTTGAAATTTTGATGATTATAATACAATACTGTTGTCTACATTCACTATATTGTGCATTAGATCTCTAGGACTTATTTACTACTCTTTGTAAGTTTATACCCCTAAACAACATCTCTCCTATTCTCCCACCCCTCAAACCCTGTGGATCACCATTTTCCCCTCTTCTTATGAGTTTGGCATTTTAGATTCTATATATAAGTGATATCATACAGTAGTTCTCTTTCTCTGACTTATCTCACAGCATACTGTTCTCAAGTTCCATCCATGTTGTTGCAAATGGCAGGAGTTCCTTCTTTCACATGACTGAATAATATTCCATTGTATAAATGTACCACACCTTCTTTACTCATCCATTGAAAGGCACTTAGATTGTTTTCATATTTTGGCTATTTTGAACAATGCTGCAATAAACAAGGGAGCGCAGATATCTCGTTTCATTTCCTTTGGTTACATACCTAGAAGTGGACCTGGTGGACGATGTCATAGATCTACTTTCAATTCTTTTGAGGAAATTCCATATTGTTTTCCATAGTAGCTGAGCTAATTTACATTCCTACCAACAGGGTACAAGTGTTCTCTTACCTCTTGTCTTGTTGATGATAGCCATTCTAACAGGTGTGAGGCGACGTCTCATTGTGGCTTTGATCTGCATTTCCCTGATGATTAGTGATATTGAGCACCTTTTCATGTACCTGTTGGCTATTTAGTTTTCCTTGGGAAAATGTCTGTTTAGTTCCTCTACCGATTTTTTAATGGATTTTTTGGGTTTTTTGATATTGAAAATAAGTTATCATTCATTTTCTTATCTTGACATTCTGGTCCATCATTATTATCCATCTTTTCTCTCTTATTCTTGGATTCATAGTTTTTTACTTGCTTGTTTTGTTTTGGTCATTTGGCTTAAAGATAGTTTTGAACATTGCTTAAGAGTCTAGACTTTGGAGTTTGATGGCATAGTGGTTAAAGGCTCAGGTGTGAAGTCAGACAGAAAAGTTCAAATCCTATTCTCCTACTTAAGAGTTATGTTATCTGAGACAAATTATTTAAATTTTCTGAGCCTCAGTTTCCATATCTGTAAAGTAGTGATTATAGCACTCAGTTTTTAGAGATGTGTTCTCAATTAAAAGAATTAATTGTGTATCTTTCACCTAGCATAATGGTTAGCACATAACACTCACTTGATACACAGTAACTGTTACTATTATTAATATTGTTATTATTAAAACAAGTTTTCCGGACAAGATGTAGAATTTACATTAATGAAATGTTATCTTTTTTTTTTCAAGATTGGCACCTGAGCTAACATCTGTTGCCAATCGTCCTCTGTTTTTTTTCTTCTTCTCCTCGAAGTCCCCCCAGCACATAGTTGAATATTCTAGTTGTAGGTCTTGCTGGCTCTGCTATGTGGGACACCACCTCAGCATGGCCTGATGAGGAGTGCTAGGTCCATGCCCAGGATCTGAACAGGCAAAACCCTGGACCCTCGAAGTGGAGCATGCCACCAGGCCAGCTTTGAAGTGTTACCTTAAATCCTTAAAATTTAATGCAATAAACACTTCTTGAGCTAGGTTAGGCAATGAAGATGCAAAGAGATTACCAAGTAAATACTACTATCAAAGAATCCACATAATATGAGTATAAATCATAAAATGAGTATGAATGTAAAAATCTTAACCCCATTGCTCATCTTTTCTCCAAAGTAACATTTATTAAAGTCCTAGACTTTAGGAGGACCTGAAAAAGATGATAACATGTTCCAAGTTTTGGGAGCTTTGTCTATTTACTCTAATTTTACCTGTCCATTTACATTTGAGCCTTTAATAACAGCCAGGAAGGTTTTTCTGTCAGAAATATTTTAGTTTCAAGTAAGAGAAAACTCAACACATAGTGCGTTAAGAAAAAGAAAAGAGATACAAAGGAGTATATAAGTTGCTTAACAACTTAAAAGTCCAGGAGAAGAATTGGCTTCAGGAACAGCTTTACTTAGGGTTAAATGATGTCATCAAGACTCATTTCAGGGCTGGCCCTGTGGTCGAGTGATTAAGTTTGCACTCCGCTTCGGCAGCCCGGGGTTTCCCTGGTGTGGATCCTGGGCGTGGATCTAGCACCACTCATCAAGCCATGCTGAGGTGGCGTCCCACATGACATAACCAGGAGGAACTACAACTATACAACTATGTACTGGGGGGCTTTGGGCAGAAAAAGAAAAAGAGTCATGTCATCTCTACATCATGACTTTTCCTTCAGCTGGATTCAAGCTGAAGGAAGCTTCATACCCAGCTCTATGAAGTGAGAAGGTAGTGATACTGTCTGCTGTGCCTACATCAGCTCAGGTTCCTGTCCAAGCAAAAAGAATAACAGCCTCTTTCCCAGAAATATCAGCAAAAGTTTGATTGCATATTATTGGTGTATTGGTAAGACAAATGCCCATACTTAAAACAATCACTGAGAGCAGAGAAATGGTTTAGGCTAATCAGGGTGTAACTTTAGAGATTTGGGATGGTCTCAATCCCACATAGGCCGTAAGTATTGAGAGTGAATGAAGAAGGGAATATTCCTCAAAGAAAATACTAGGTGCTTGTTTTCACAGAAGAAAAGTGTTGGGGAAAAAAATAGATGTCCATTTTTCAAGCTGAAATAATTAAATATATGCCCAATGATGACTTAAACACCTAATGATCATATGGCTAGAAAACTTTCTCTTTTACACCATAGCAAATTCATCAATAGCTTGATTTGATTTGGCCAATATGATTTTATCAATTACCACATGGAATCACAGATTATTGTCTTCATCAATTTTTCTGGCATAAGGTACATTGGAACCGTGCCTAATATCCCTTGTTGAAAGAGGTTTGATTACTTATTTGTAAGTTATACAAATATGTGATGAATATAAAGTCAGTATCAGAAAAGTAAAACAAATAATGCCAGTATTACTTGTATCTTTTTCCAAATATTACTCAAGTCTAGAAAATTTAAATAACCAAACTGCATAACTTGAATTTTCATATTTCATAACATATATTTGATAAAAGTGGTAAACTGTGAGAAATACATTTTTTAAATCAGAAGCATAATATCTGAGCAAAGACAAAATGACAAGAAGATGCAAAGTTGAAACTATAAAAGGATGATTATGGAGTTTAAATTTTGGACTCTATTAGCTTGAACTCGAATTCTAGAACTGGTGTTATCACTGAATCAATTTGTAGTTTGTTATCTTTCAAACCTCACTCTTCCATGAAGCTATTAGCTTTTTTTGGGAAAAAAATCATTCATCTTTAAAAGGCTTTTGAAAATGAAGCTGAGTTTTTCAACATCTATGTTTCATTCCATAAATGTGCTTACCTGTAAAAGCTGTTCAGCAGTTTGTAACTTCTTGTAAGACTTAACCATGGTCAGTGCTTTAGAAACTGTATAAAAGAAAGAACTGGTACATAATGGAAGATTCAAAATGCTCCGTAGTGTACTACATGGAAAAGCTATGAAAAGACGCAACACTGATTAATAAAAAGTCTAATTAACATTAAAAAACTGACAAGCAGTTAACGGAATAAGAAAATTTGTCAAAGACAATATCCTTTCTGGTAAAATAGTTTTATCTTCATTTTTCTACTTCTCTTGCATTTCTTGACTCAGGTTAAGCCAGAGATAAAAATTAGTAGCTGTAATACTTATAATAGACCATATACACCCATAATGAAACTGTTATGTATGGGCTTATGAAATCCATGAATCAAGTTTTTATTTTTGTTTAAAGATATCTCATAAATTCCACAAGAAACTACTACTGTCTTCATTTTCTTTTCTGGAAACATGATATAATAGTTAATATCTCAGGCACAATGAAAACTTGGTCTTTTCAGGAAAGGATTAAGAAGGTAGAATGCTGACTTGGCACTCTACTGATACCATCACGGTTGAGTTTTTTGATTAGAGATAAGGATAAAGAGGGATTCTCATGATTCTTCTCAACTAGAAATTTCTAGTTTTAGTAAGCCATGTAGCCACTGGCTTGAAAAATGGGATCAAAAAAGTCCTGAATAGTTTACAATCCAAGGAGAAAAGTATAGTTGAGGTGAGGCTTGACTAATGCAGCAAAAGGAGAGGTTTAACTCAGAACAGAAAGCTCTTGAGTAAAGAAGAATAACTATCAGGACAAAGAGAAGGAAATTTAAAGAGCTGGAAGCCTGTGATAGTGATAATGGAGGCACTTAGCAATAAGTCTGATGCCTGTCCTCCATTTTCCAAATTGGCAGGTCTCTGCTTATTCTTAGGTCAGAATTCGGGGAAGCTTTATCTAATGGGAACATAAACATAAATGTAAAAAACAGCTTTTAATCATCAAATTTATATTATAAACATCCTGAATTTTAATCTGTGGGAGAAGAAGAACCACTTCTCAGCAAAATAGATAGATGATAGATTAGATAGAAAGATATGATAGATAGTTAGATGACCGATACATAGATATATGGATGGATGGATGGATAGATAGATATACAGAAAAAATTAGTGAAATAAGGCCGTGAATTATAGTACAGGATATACTGTCAGTCTTGAGAAATGATTTCTCAACCTCCATTGGGGGCCTATGAGGATAGAGTAGAGAGGAAAGACCTACTCTGCAATATTCATATCTGCCCTTCCCTTCATCAATTTTACCCAGTGTTGTTTCCTGCTGTCTTTTCTGTTTGACCACTAATTCCCTCTACTTTACTTAGCATTTCCTTTTTATCTTCAGGACTTATGTCCTCTTAGCTGCCCAGTACTTCGCCTCTTTTTCTTGTATGTTTTCCTCTTCTTATGTGTTCCTTTCTATCTGCAACTGTATACCAAATGTCTCTGTATTGATACCCTATCTTATATCTCCAGAATTTTCCCCCTTATTATCCCCAGAAATAACATTTCCAAAGGGAGAGAGATTTGCAAAGCCCAATTGAACAATGGTTACAAGTCCAAGAGCAGATTTTTGATAATCAGAAAAGAGGTATAACATGCACTAACTTTTTAATCAATCAACGAGTTAACCATTTTCTGTTTAAACGTTTTCTGCACCCTGCCTATAATTATAAAATGTTCACAAATTAGGATTTTTAGAACCTATATCTTGGTAACCAAAATGTGGAAATGCTCTTCATACATTGTCTAGAGAAGAACTACAGAAGATAAGATCATCACAGTTATGTTTTATGGTCTGTAAAGAACAACTGATAAAAGTGAGTGGTGAGGGATTTATGTGTGTGGCAATATGGTAGACTACATGACTTGCAAAATATCTCCCTTTAAAAAATAACTGAAAATGCTGAATAAAAATTATTTTGAAATATTGCACAAATGTAAGAAACTAAGGGACATGATTAGACAGTTAAAATATCGTGAAAGTATGAGTCACCAAAGCTACATTGAAGCCAACTACTATTTTTGTGTGATCTGTCAATCTCTGGTTTTAGTGAGTTAGAAATAGAGAAAAGACAGAGCCTAGGGCCCAAAAAACATAGGAGGTTGAGTTGGGGGCTCCACATAAAGAAAGTATATCTAAAGAGTCACACACTGGGGCCAGCCCAGTTACACAGTGGTTAAGTTCCCACATTCTGCTTCAGTGGCCTGGGGTTCACCAGTTTCAATCCTGGGTGCGGGCATGGCACCGCTTGTCAAGCCATGCTGTGGCAGGTGTCCCACGTATAAAGTAGGGGAAGATGGGCATGGATGTTAGCTTGGAGCCAGTCTTCCTCAGTAAAAAGAGGAGGATTGGCAGTAGATGTTAGCTCTGGGCTAATCTTCCTCAAAAAATAAACAAATAAAAAATAAAGAATCACACCCTCAGTTTGAATAAATAAGAAAAAGAATCATTCCTCCCTGAAAGAAATAGTTTAAAACGCCTGCTTATCTTGAACTTAGCTCCTCGAGGAAAGGAAAAAACAAAATATGTTCTGAGGATTCTCAACCATAAGCTAGCCCTCATGCGAATTTGAGGCTTGAGTCGAACTACCCATGTGGCTTCCAAGAATCAAAGCTGAGAAGCAAAAGTGATGTCAGAAAATGGTAGACTAGGAAGCTCTAGGCTCTTCTTCCCCATGGAAACATCAACATACAACGAAGCTGAATAAAATAACCTCATAGGAGCTCTGATAAACAGACAAAGGTCTACGGCAACCAAGCAAACATCCAATTAAGAAAAATCCACATTCATATTGACAGGGATTTTCATGGCATTTTCATTCACCATGCACCACACTCTCCCTAGCATGGCAAAGTCTTGTTCAGGCAAAGAAAGGAGCTCAGTTCCAAATTCATTGTCTCAAACTGGAGGGAGTAGAGCAGACTTTATTTTCAATATTCTAACCAGTGTGAGGGACCTGAAAGACTAGTCCCTGTTTCACCTAACTCCGATCTCAGATGCGGAGAAGCAGCAGGCACTGTTCAGGAAAACTACAAAGAAAATAAGATTCACAGAAGCCTGGAGGAAGAGATTACAGGTGGAGACATACAGTAGACTATCTAAGGAACTAAGAAAAAGCTAGAGGGAGACTATTTGGGAAATTAAACATTCAAAGGCAACTGTGTATACAGGGTAATCGAAAAAGTATGCACAGACCCAGAGAAAATGCATGCTCAGGAAAGTCCTGAGAAGACTTACACTTTAACTTCTGCTTGATCCCAAGGATCAGACCACAGCGAGCTAGTTAATAAAGGACTGTCTCAGCACAGAGCCAGTGTGCAAAGACTGAGAGTGGCAGCTGTTTTTTTTTAAATGCCCAATTTTCAACAACAACAACAGCAACAATAAATCAAAATGCTTAAAAAGAAGTAGGAAAATATTGCCCGTTCAAAGAAAAAAACCTAAATTGGCAGATATCTTCCCTGAAGAGGCACAGGCATCAAATTTAATAGGAAAAAACTCTAAAACAATTGTTTTAAATCTGCTGAAAGAGCTAAAGAAAAATACAAAGAATAGAAAGAAATTAGGAAAATGATGTATGAATAACATGAGAATATTTAAAAAGATAGATAAATTATAAAAAGGAACCAAACAGAAATTCTGGAGATGAAAAATAACATAATATAATTAAGAAATTTACTAGAGGGTTTCAACAGCAGACTCAAACAGTCAGAAGAAAGAATTAGCAAACGTGAAGACAGATAGTTTAAAATTAGCACGTCTGAGGAACCAAAAAAAAAGAATGAAAAAAAGTGAGCAGAATTTAAGGGACTTATGTGTCATCATTAAGAAAATCAATATATGCATCCTGGAAGTCTCAGGAGGCTAAGAGAGAGTGAAAGGAGCAGAGAGATTATTTTAAGAAATAATGGTTGAAAATTTCTCCAAACTGATGAAAAATCTGAATATATAAATGCAAGAATCTGAGCAAACTCCAAGTAGGATAACCCAAAGAGGCCCACACTAAGATACATAATAATCAAATTGTAGAATATGGCTACAAAAATCCTCAACAAAATACCAGCAAACCAAATTTGGCAGCATATTAAAAGGAGTATAGGCTATGAACACATGGTATATTCCTAGAGTACAAGAGTGACACAACATACAAAAATCAATCAATGTAATACACCACATTAACAAAATGAAGGGAAAAAACCCACATGATATTCTTAATTGATGAAGAAAAAGCATTTGACAAATTTGATGCCCTTTCACGATAAAACCATTCATCAAACTAGGAATGGAAGGAAACTTCTCCAGCATGTTAAAGACCATATTTGAAAATTCCACTGCTAAGATCAGACTTAATGGTGAAAGACTGAAAGTTTTTCCCCTAAAATCAGGGAAAAAACACAAGCAAGCCCAATTCTACCCCTTCCATTCAACATAGTATTGGAAGTTATAGCCATAGCAGTAAGAAAAGAAAAAGAAATAAAAGACATCCAAATTGGAAAAGAAGAAGTGAAATGATCTCTTTCCACAGATGACATGACCCTACATGTAGAAATCCCATAAGATTCTACAAAAAATCTATTATAACTAATAAATAAATTAAGGATATTGCAAGATCCAATATAAATGCACCAAAAAATCAGTTTCATTTCTATACGTTAACAATGAAAAGTCTGAAAAGGAATTTAAGAAATCAATTCCATTTACAATAGCATCAAAAAGAATAAAATGCTAAGAAATAAACTTAACCAAGGAGGTGAAAGACATGAATACAGGAAACTATAAAACAGTTCTGAAAGAAATTAAAGAAGACATAAATAATTAGTGAGACATCTCTTGTTTATAGATTGGAAGACTTAATATTGTTAAGATGTCAGTACTACCCAAACCAAACTGTAGATTCAATAAAATTGTCATCAAAATTATAATGAATTTTTTCAAAAATAGAAAAATTCAAATGGAATCTCATGGGACTCTGAGAAGCCAAAAATATCTTGAAAAAGAAGAGCAAACTTGAAAGACTCATACTTCCTGATTTCAAAACTTACTACAAAGGCACAGTGACCCAAACAGTGTGACAATGGCATATAGACAGACAGATAGACAACTGGAATAGAATAAATAACCCAGCATACACATACACTGCTAAATGACACTCAACAAAGGTACCAAGGTCATTTTATGGCGCAAGGCCAGATACCCACATGAAAAAGACTGAAGCTGGAAAGTTACCTTATACCATATACAAAAATTAACTCAAATAGATCAAAGACCTAAACATAAGTGCAAAAAGTATAAAACTTAAAGAAAATATGAGGGAAAAGATGACATTGGATTTGACAATGACAACAAAACCATAGAAAACATAAGACAGAGATAAAACAGACTTCATCAAAATTTGAAAAACTTATGTGCATCAAAAGACATTGCCAAGAGAATG
This sequence comes from Equus caballus, assembly GCF_041296265.1. Taxonomy (NCBI): domain Eukaryota; kingdom Metazoa; phylum Chordata; class Mammalia; order Perissodactyla; family Equidae; genus Equus; species Equus caballus. The sequence goes on along the minus strand of NC_091715.1, from coordinate 98,244,369 downwards.
AAAAGACAGTCCACAGTATGGGAGAAAATATCTCTTAATCATACATCTGATAAGGTATTAATAGTCAGAATATATAACAAGCTTTTACAACTCAACAACAACAAAACCAACCAAATTAAAATATGGGGATACATGTCTCAAAAAAAGATATACTGGATCGATCCAAGATGGCGCCGTGAGTAGTATTTGTCTCTCCCCCTTCGAGTCTACAATTATTTGGACACTCATCGCTTAACAAAGGATATCCAGACAGCATCTCTGGACGTCTGAGAGACCCACGCGACTATACATTGGAAGGCGGACAGACTTCCCTCCAGGAGGTTGTGGAGATAGGTGAAAACTCTCCTACCCCGACCGAACAGCCTAGTACCTGCAAGCGGCTTTCTTCCAACGGACTCCCCCAGAGGATCAACGCACACCTAGGGCAGGAGCGAGCACACAACAGAGGAGCGATGGTGGAAACAGGTGACCAGAACCCTACCTAAACCCCCCGCAATTGCTTTTAAACGCAGGGGGAAACTCTGGAGTTGCACGCCTGAGCCCACGGGGAGAGTCTCTCCCCGCCATTGGCAGGGAGATCCCGCCTGGTGTTCGTGGTGCCCGGAGGGTCCCAGAGAGAATCACTGAGGGTACGGAGGCCCCCCGGCTGCCACTGCCTTCATGGTGGGGAAAGGGATTTCCGGAGATCTCGGAGAGGACTGGGGCTGGATGAAGCTGCAGAGGCCGGCTCTGCGCCCCGGAGGGGAAGCTCCAGAGTTCCGCCAGGGCAGCAGACAAAACTCTCTGTCTGCCATTAGCGGAGGGGCCACACCCAGAATTCACAACTCCGGGAAAGTCCCGGAGAGAATCCCAGAGGGCGAGGCAACCCCTAGCTGCCCTTGCCCGCCCCATGGGGCTAGGGATTGCCGGATATCTCGGAGAGGACTGGGGCTGGGTGAAGCTGCAGAGGCCGGCTCCGCGCCCCAGAGGGGAAGCTCCAGAGTTCCGCCCGGGCAGCAGACAAAACTCTCTGTCTGCCATTGGTGGAGGGGCCAGGCCCAGCATTCACAGCTCAGGGAGAGTCCCAGAGAGAGTCCCAGAGGGAGAGGTGACCCCCGGCTGCCGTTGCCCGCCCCGTGGGGTAAGGTATTGCCGGAGATCTCGGAGAGGACTGGGGCTGTTGGGAGCTCCAGAGGCTGGCCCTGCAGCCCGGAGGGGAAGCTCCAGAGTTCCGCCCAGGCAGCAGACAAAACTATCTGTCTGCTATTAGCGGAGGGGCCACGCCCAGCATCCGCAACACCGGGAGGGTCCCGGAGAGGAGAATATCAGGCAGGGCAGCAGCTGACCAGCTACAACTGAAATCGGAATCTCCGGCTATCCTCCAGACAGGGCAAAGTGCTCCCCGAGTTCCTGGGGAACAGGACTGGGGCTGGGTGGAGTTCCAGCGACCCGGCTCCGTAGCCTAGGGGGAAATCCTACAGGCTCACAGCAGCCTCAGCGAAAGCCTCTGCACAGCACTAGTAGAGAGCACCCAACTGGCAGCCACAAGGCTGGAAGACCCCGGGACAAAAGTAGCATAGCTAGGTGAGCTAACCACAGACTGTAGAAGATGCCAATAGCTCTGCTGCGACCCATAGCGGACAAGTGAGATTTTGTGGGTGCCGACAGTGACGGAGAGGCAAATATAATTGATCCTACCCCTGGCCGCTGGAAAAGCCCATAACACCATTGCAGATCCCAAGGAGGGAGCACATCTAGGTGGGCTGCAACAGTAGGCACCAGCAGCCTGAAGCCCCCTTGTGACGGCCCCCACGGCAGAAGAGGGAATCCAAAGGACCACTGTGACTACAAGGAGGGGCCCAGGCCTGGTTAGCAACTGTGGATAGAGTTCCTGGTTGGTGCAGTATAAACAGCTGCTCCCCCACCACAGCAGCAGAAACAAGTGGAAGGAGCAACTAAACTCTATCTCTATGCGGAGGCACAAATCAACAACATCAAGCAATATGAAAAAATACATTAAATCTCCAGAACAGAAGGAAAATAACAAATACACAGAAAACAATCCCAAAGAAAATGAGATATATAACCTAAATGATGATGACTTCAAAACAGCCATCATTAAAATACTCAATGAATTAAGAGAGAATTCAGATAGACAACTCAACGAGTTCAGGAGCTATGTCACAAAAGAGTTTCATACAATAAAGAAGAACCAAACAGAAATACTGGAAATGAAGAACACAATAGAGGAGATTAAGAAAAATCTAGATGCACTGAACAGTAGGGCCGATAATATGGAGGAAAGAATTAGCAATTTGGAAGATGGCAATATAGAAATGCTGCAGGCAGAGGAGGAGAGAGAAGTAAGACTAAAAAGAAATGAAGAAACTCTCTGAGAATTATCAGACACAATTAGGAGATGCAACGTAAGGATTATAGGTATACCAGAGGGAGAAGAGAAAGAGAAAGGGGCAGAAAGCCTATTCAAAGAAATAATGGCTGAGAACGTCCCAAATCTGGTGAGAGAGATGGATCTTCAGGTGACAGAAGCCAATAGATCTCCAAACTTTATCAATACAAGAAGACCAACCCCACAGCATATAGTAGTGAAGCTAGCAAAAGTCAATGACAAGGAGAAAATACTAAGGACAGCCAGGCAAAAGAAACTAACCTACAAAGGAACCCCCATCAGGCTATCAGCAGATTTCTCAGCAGAAACTTTACAGGCTAGAAGAGAGTGGAAGGATATATTCAAAAATCTGAAGAACCAAAACCTACAGCCGAGAATTCTCTACCCAGGGAAAATATCCTTCAAATATGATGGAGAAATAAAAACTTTCCCAGATAAACAAAAATTAAGGGAGTTCATTGCCACAAAACCTCCTCTTCAGGAAATCCTCAGGAAAACCCTCATTCCTGAAAAATCCAAAAAAGGAAAGGGGCTACAAAACCAAGAGCAGAGGAGATAAGTAGAAGGACAACAACAGAGAGTAGCAGCTCTTCATCAGAACAGATTAAACCATGGGACGAGAAACAAAGGAAATTGAAGAAAACCGGAAAATAAGACATAAAATGGTAGTGGTAGGCCCCCACATCTCAATAATCACTCTAAATGTAAATGGATTGAACTCCCCAATCAAAAGACACAGAGTGGCAGGATGGATCAAAGAACAAGACCCAACAATATGCTGCCTCCAGGAAACACACCTCAGCCCCAAAGACAAACACAGACTCAGAGTGAAGGGATGGAGAACAATACTCCAAGCTAATAATGAACAAAAGAAAGCAGGTGTCGCTATACTAATATCAGACAAGGCAAAACAGATAAAGAAAGACAAAGAGGGACAGTATATAATGATAAAAGGGACTCTCCACCAAGAAGACATAACTCTTATGAATATATACGCACCCAACACAGGAGCACCAAAATTTGTAAAGCAACTCTTAATAGAACTTAAAGAAGACATCAACAACAATACAATAATAGTAGGGGACCTCAACACACCATTAACACCAATGGACAGAACATCCAGACAGAAAATCAACAAGGAAATAATAGAATTAAATGAAAAATTAGACCAGATGGACTTAATAGATATATATAGAACACTTCATCCAAAAACAGCACGTTACACCTTCTTCTCAAGTGCACATGGAACATTCTCAAGGATTGACCATATTTGGGGAAACAAAGCAAACATCAATAAATACAAGAGAGTTGAAATAATATCAAGCATCTTTTCTGATCATAACGCTATGAAACTAGAAATCAACTACAAGAAAAAAGCAGAGAAGGGTGCAAAAATGTGGAGACTAAACAACACGCTTCTGAACAAACAATGGATCGTTGAAGAAATTAAAGAAGAAATCAAATATTATCTGGAGACAAATGAAAATGAGAACACGACATACCAAATCATTTGGGATGCAGCAAAACCAGTCCTAAGAGGGAAATTCATTGCGATACAGGCTCACCTCACTAAACAAGAAAAAGCTCACGTAAGCAACCTCAAACAACACCTAACAGAACTAGAAAAAGAAGAACAAACAAAGCCCAGAGTCATAGAAGAAGGGAAATAATAAAAATAAGAGCAGAAATAAACGATATTGAAACAAAAATGACAATAGAAAGGATCATTGAAACAAAGAGTTGGTGCTTTGAAAAAATTAACAAAATCGACAAACCTTTAGCCAGACTCACCAAGAAAAGAAGAGAGAAATCGGAAATAAATAAAATTAGGAATGAGAGAGGAGAAATCACAACAGATACCGATGAAATACAAGGGATCATAAGAGAATACTATGAAAAACTATATGCCAACAAATTGAACAACCTGGAAGAAATGGACAAATTCCTAGACTCCTACAATCTCCCCAAACTGAATCAGGAAGAAATGGAGAATCTGAATAGGCCAATCACAAGTAAGGAAATAGAAACAGTAATCAAAAACCTCCCCAAAAATAAGAGTCCAGGACCAGATGGCTTCTCTGGAGAATTCTACCAAACATTCAAAGAAGACTTAATACCTATTCTTTTCAAACTGTTCCAGAAAATTGAGAAAGATGGAGTACTCCCTAACACATTCTATGAAGCCAACATCACTCTGATCCCCAAACCTGACAAGGACAACACAAAGGAGAACTACAGGCCGATATCACTGATGAACATAGATGCAAAAATCCTCAACAAAATTTTGGCAAACCGAATACAGCAATACACCAAAAAGATTATACACCATGATCAAGTGGGATTTATACCAAGGACACAGGGATGGTTCAAGATCCGCAAGTCAATCAACGTGATACACTACATCAACAAAATGAAAAACAAAAACCACATGATCATCTCAATAGATGCAGAGAAAGCATTCGACAAGATCCAACACCCATTTATGATAAAAAACCCTCAATAAAATGGGTATAGAAGGAAAGTACCTCAACATAATAAAGGCCATATATGACAGACCCACAGCCAACATCATACTCAATGGACAAAAACTGAAAGCCATCCCTCTGAGGACAGGAACAAGACAAGGGTGCCCACTTTCACCACTCCTATTCAACATAGTACTGGAGGTGTTGGCCAGAGCAATTCGGCAGGAAAAAGAAATAAAAGGAATACAAATAGGTAATGAAGAAGTAAAACTCTCGCTGTTTGCAGACATGATCTTATATATAGAAAACCCCAAAGAATCCATAGAAAAACTATTAGAAATAATCAACAACTACAGCAAAGTAGCAGGGTATAAAATCAACATACATAAATCAGTAGCATTTCTATACACTAACAATGAACTAACAGAAAAAGAACTCAAGAACTCAATCCCATTCACAATCGCAACGAAAAGAATAAAATACCTTGGGATAAACTTAACCAAGGAAGTGAAGGATCTATACAATGACAACTACAAGACTTTCTTGAAAGAAATTGACGATGACATAAAGAGATGGAAAGACATTCCATGCACATGGATTGGAAGAATAAACATAGTTAAAATGTCCATACTACCTAAAGCAATCTACAGATTCAATGCTATCCCAATCAGAATCCCAAGAACATTCGTCACAGAAATTGAACAAACAATCCTAAAATTCATATGGGGCAACAAAAGACCGCAAATTGCTAAAGCAATCCTGAGCAAGAAAAACAAAGCCGGCGGAATCACAATCCCCGATTTCAAAACATACTACAAAGCTACAGTGATCAAAACAGCATGGTACTGGTACAAAAACAGGTCCACAGATCAATGAAACAGAATTGAAAGCCCAGAGATAAAACCACACATCTATGGACAGCTAATCTTCGACAAAGGAGCAGATGGCCTACAATGGAGAAAAGAAAGTCTCTTCAACAAATGGTGCTGGGAAAACTGGACAGCCACATGTAAAAGATTGAAAATTGACCATTCTTTTTCACCACACACCAAAATAAATTCAAAATGGATCAAAGACCTAAAGATTAGGCCTGAAACAATAAGTCTTCTGGGAAGAGAATATAGGCAGTACACTCTTTGACATCAGTTCCAAAAGAATCTTTTCAGACACTATAACTCCTCAGTTGAGGGAAACAATAGAAAGAATAAACAAATGGGACTTCATCAGACTAAAGAGCTTCTTCAAGGCAAGGGAAAACAGGATTGAACCAAGAAAACAGCCCACTAATTGGGAAAAAATATTTACAAGCCACTTATCCGACAAAGGGTTAATCTCCATAATATACAAAGAACTCACACGGCTCAACAACAAAAAAACAAACAACCCTATCAAAAAATGGGCAGAGGACATGAACAGACATTTCTCAAAAGAAGATATGAATATGGCCAATAGACACATGAAAAGATGTTCATCATCGCTAACCATCAGGGAAATGCAAATCAAAACTACACTAAGATATCACCTTACACCCGCCAGATTGGCAAAACCATCCAAAACCAAGAGCGACAAATGTTGGAGAGGTTGTGGAGAAAAAGGAACCCTCATACACTGTTGGTGGGAATGCAAACTGGTACAGCCACTACGGAAAACAGTATGGAGATTTCTCAAAAAGTTAAAAATTGAAATACCCTATGACCCAGCCATCCCATTACTGGGTATCTATCCTAAGAACCTGAAATCAGAAATCTCAAGAGTCCATTGCACCCCTATGTTCATTGCAGCATTATTTACAATAGCCAAGACGTGGAACCAACCTACATGCCCAGAAACTGATGATTGGATAAAGAAGACGTGGTATATATACACAATGGAATACTACTCAGCCATAAAAAAAGACAAAATTGGCCCATTCACAGCAACGTGGATGGACCTTGAGAGTATTATGTTAAGCGAAATAAGCCAGTCAGAGAAAGATGAACTCTATATGACTCCACTCATAGGTGGCAGTTAGTATATTGACAAGGAGATCTGATCGGTGGTTACCAGGGAAAAGGGGGGTGGGGGGAGGGCACAAAGGGGGAAGTGGTGTACCCACAACATGACTAACAAAAATGTACAACTGAAATCTCACAAGGTTGTAATCTATCATAACATTAATAAAAAAAAAAGATATACTGATGGCCAATAAGCACATGAAATGATTTTTTTAAATTATATTTTTAATTTTTTTCCTTTTTCTCCCCAAAGTCCCCCAGTACATAGTTGTATATTCTTAGTTGTGGGTCCTTCTAGTTGTGGCATGTGGGATGCTGCCTCAGCATGGCTTGATGAGCGGTGCCATGTCGGCGCCCAGGATTCGATCTGACGAAACACTGGGCCACCACAGCGGAGCCCAAAAACTTAACCACTTGGCCATGGGGCCAGCCCCGCACATGAAATGATTTTCAACATCACTAGTCACCAAAGAAATGCAAATCAAACCTACATTGAGTTACCACTTCACATCCAGTTTGTGGTTAGTGCTGTCGAGTTGATTCTGACTCCTAGCGACCCTATCTACAGCAGAGTGGAACCCTGCAACGTCTTCTTGTGCCGTCCTCTCATCTTCTGTTGCTGTATCAGACAATGCTCTACTGCTCTTCACAGGGTTCCTAAGGCTAGGTTTTTCATAAGTTGGTGGCCAGGTCCTTAATTCTATTCTGTCTTAGTCTGGAAGCTCTGCTGAAACTTGCCCACCATGGGTAACCATGCTGCTATTTGAAATACCCATGGTGTAGATTTCAGCATCACAGTAACATGCAGTCACCCCAGTATTACAACTGACAGACAGATCGTGTGGTTCCCTGACTGAAATGAACCTGGGTTGTGGTGGTGAGAGCACAGAATCATAACCACTAGACTACCTCACACCCATTAAATGGCTATTGTAAAGCGAACAACAGAAAAAGAAAATAGCAAGCCTTTTTGGGAATTTGGAGCAATTGGAACCCTGTGCATTGCTGCTGAGAATGTAAAATGGTGAAATCTCTGTGGAAAGCAGTATAGCATTTCCTCAGAAAACTAAACATAGAGTTACCAGATGATCTAGCAATTCTCCTTGTAGGTACATGCACAAAAGAATTATAAGCAAGGACTCAAATAGATATTTGCACACCTATGTTCATAGTGGCATTATTACGATAGCCAAAAGGTGAGAACACCCCAAATATCTATCCACAGACGAATAGATAAATGCAATAGTACACACACACACACACACATACAATGGAACATTATTCAACCTTAAAAGGAATAGAATTCTGTTAAATCCTACAAGATGGATGAACTTTGAAGACATTATGCTAAGTGAAATAAATCAGGAACAAAAGGACAAATATTATATTCCAATTATATGAGGTACTTAGAATAGTAAAATTCATATAGACAGAAAGTAGACTAGTGGTTACCCAGTGCTAACGGAAAGAGGTAATGGGGAATTGTTTTTTAATAGGTACATAGCTTCAATTTGGGATGATGTAAAAGTTCTGATGATAGATAGTGATGATGGTTGCACAACAATGTGAATATACTTAATGCTACAAAATTGTTTACTTAAAAATGATAAATTTTATACTATGGATATTTTATCACAATAAAAAAAAATCAAAGCTGAAACTTTAGTTTACATTTCCTTGAGTTGGTAGTGCCTTGAAAAACCTTGCATAAGCAACCAAAATCTTCTATAAAGGAATGCAATGTAAACTTTCATCTCAAAATAGCCCACAGATAACATTTCACCAAACATAAATTCACAGTAAAGAAAAACCTAATACAAAGCAAAACCCCACATAACTAAATAAGCCATCCTGTGTGAGAATTAGCATAAAAATACAGGAAATTGAGACTCTAAAGACTGCATATATTGAAATCATTAAGCAGAGGGTACTATAACTATCTAAAATACATGTATATGAAACATAAAGATATAGATAGTTTAAACACAAATAGATGGGAAAACAGATATCATGCTATCAGTAAGCTTAACAAAGCTTAATATAGCTTAATATATCAGACAAAATAGATTTGAGTGTAAAGAGATAAAGGGGACACTTTCATAATGATAAAAGAATCAATCCATCATGAAGATTGCCAGTCGGATGTATGCATGCATCTCATAAGAGAGCCTCATAGTAAACGTAGCAAAATTTGACAGAACTGCAGGGATAAACAGCCAAAACCATAATTATGATTGCAGATTGGTTTTAACCTCTTTCTCTCTCTCTCTCTAAGCATTTTATAGAAAAATTAGACAAAGAGTGAAGATATAAAAGATCTGAACAACACTATTTACCATCTGTCCCTAAATAATATTTACAGAACACTACACTTAAGTCCTTCACAATACATTTTTTCAAGTGAACATAGCACTTTCCCAAGATAGACCATGTTAGACCATAAAAAAGTCTCAACTAATTTAAAAAGTTTAAAATCATACAGAGTATGTTCTCTGACCACAACAGAATTAAATTAAAATTCAAGAAAATAAGATATTTAGAATAAGCTAAATAAATTCCAGACTCCATGGGTTAGAGAAGAAATCATAAGTGGAATCAGAAATATTTCAAAAAAAGATTTCAAATCTTTAAGATAATGAAAATAACACATATCAAAATTTGTGGGTTGCAGCTAAAGCAGTGTTTAAGGGGAAATTTATAACTTTTACGGGTGATATAATAATGAGAAATGGTCCAAATTAACTAGTTAATGTTCTGCCTTACCAAAGTAGAAAAATTAAATCCAAAGTAAGAAGGAAGGAAGTATCCAAGACATGGGTAGACATCAAGTAAATAGCAAACAAACAGAATATAGTTCTTTGAAAAGATTGACTCAATTTGCAAACTCTTTAGCTAGACTAATTAATAATAAGGAAAAAGAATATAAATAGTCATTATTTAGAGTGAAATGAGGCTTATCATTGCAGATTCTATATTAAAATAAAAATAAAAGAATATTATAAACATCTTTATGATAAATTAGACAATCCGGGCAAAATAGACACATTCCTTGAAAAACAGTATATTAAAAGTGAGACAAGATAACTTAAAATCTGAATAGCCTTATATCTAGTAAAAGATTGAATTTGTCATCATAAATCTCCCCACAACGAAACCTTCAGGATCATATATCAAATATTTAAGAATGAAATAGCACCAGTCTTCCACAGACCCGCTCAAAAAAATAGAGGAAATGGGAGCACTTCCCAACATGTTTTATTTTATACTCTACTTTTTATCAAGAAGTCATTATAATAAAAGAAAATCATAGATCAATATCTCCCGTGAACATAGGTGCAAATCATTTAATGATTTCTCAACAAATTGAATCCCACAATATTTTAAAAGCATGATATATTATGACTAAGTATATTTATCCCAGAAATGTAAGATTAGCTTAATATTTCAAATATAGAGCAATACCAATAGTTTATAATTTCTGGAGTTAAAAAATAACCTAGAACTAAAACAGAAGACAAAATATTACACAAGTTTGTAAAGATGATTGGAAATAAAGCATTGTAAAGCACTTGAATTGTTCATCAAGATGGTAAAGATATATATTATCATTTTAAAATTGTTGAGAAAAATATGCAAGGTATCATTTATACTAAACAACTAAAATAATAGACACAGACACATAAAACAAATTACAAGAAATTCTACCAAATGGAAATAAACATTTTTGAAAATGCACATCCAAAAATTATGAATTTGATTATATCCTAGCCTATAATGTAAAACTCTCAAAAAAGTTCAAAGAATTGGTATCATAAAGAACATATTCTCTGAAGAAAACACAAGTAAGAAGTCAATAACATAAAGATAACTAAACACTTTTTAATTTTTAAAGTAGAATTATATATATATTATAAATATAGGAATAAATCACAAGTAAATATTAAAATACTTATAACTCCAAGCAAACGGAAATCACATAAACTTGTATTGATGCAACTAAAACAGGATGGATATATGGATATATTGTAGAGGTTTAACGCTGCCCAAAACTGTGTTCAGAAAAGAATGATAAAGTCAAAACATCAGAAAAGATTGACCATAATTTTGAGCAAGTTTGCATCAATATATTTGAAAACTTAATCACAATGGATGAATTTGTGAAAAATATGAATTGCAAAAAGTAATATCTTAATAAAATCAATATATAGTTAAGAATTATCCCACAAACAACAAAATATTGGGCTGAGATAATTTTACAGAAAAATTTTACAGCAAATATTCAAGAAACATATAGATCAATTCTTATATCCCCTTGCAGTTAAGGAGAAAAGAAGGAGCATCCAGTTTTTACGATGCTAGTGTAAACTGGATACCAAATATATTCAAAAACGTAGTCATAGGTGAATAATAATGAATAAAATATTAGCACACTAAATCCAACAATGTGTAAAGAGGATAAATCATGAACAAGAATTGCTCAATTTTATAAAATCAATTAATGTAATTTGCCACGTTAACACATATGAGACACTTGCCATCTTGACATCTTAACATATGTGCAAAAAGTTGGTAAAAAAAACTTCAACAGTATTTCTTGATAAAACCTCAAGCAAACTAGAAATAGAAAAAGAACTTCCTTAAACTGATTAAGTACATCTAATCAAAATCTAAACAAACATCACAATAATGTTATATATTGAAAGTGTTTAATTTAAAATCAGGAAAAAGAAAAGACTATTTTCTATCTCTTTCATTTAACTTTAAAAGTGATGCTTTGACCAGTGCAAAAAAGAAAGAAACAGGAAACAAAGACACTAAAATTAGAGATTAAAAATGCACTCCATATTCAAAGATGATATAAATATATATACATACAGACCCAATACAATCCAAAGAGAAATTATTATAATTTGCAAAAGAATATAACATATTTGAGGTATATAAGATCAATACACCAATGCTCATTTTATTTCTTTACACCAGCAACTGTTAGAACATTTAATTTTAAAGTTACCAGATTCAGTAACAACAAAAATGTGTAGGCATTTAGGAAAAAATGTAACAAATGTAGGACCATATTTTAGAAAATTATTAAACTTTAGAAAGATCTAAAATAAATGTACAGATATTCCTTGCTCATTAATAGGAAGACAATATTGTAAAGATATCAATTCTACCCAAATTGGTCTATAGATTTAATGTGATTAGAATCAAGTCCCAAAGGTCCTGTTGTGCAATTGACAAAATGATTCTAATGTATACGGAAGTGCAGAGGGCCAAAAGTAACAAAGGCTCTTATAAAGAAAATACATAAGGTCAGGGTCTTGCCCTACTGATGATCAAAACTTACTATAAAACCAAAGTAATTAAGATCAAGTGGTATAGGGAAATAAATAGGCCAATGAAATTCTATCACTATCAGACTTTGTGGTAAAATTCCTGAAACTTCTGGAAGAACAAATATTCAATCTATAACCACAATCCCAGAAAAAAAATTACTACTGCATGCCATTTTGATATATTAGCTATGACATGGGCACATCACTTACAATCTTTTCTAATCAATTGGAAATTTAATCTTCCAGTAACTGGAAATCTAGGATGTTTGTTCTGGCTATATAGCCTAGAAATTTGTGACTTATGTTTCTTGCTGAAAGATTTTTTAAAAAATGAATGGCCTTGGTAATGCTAAGAATTGCTACATTGACAACCTCTTCTGGAAATGAATCTTAGTTTTAAACTAGCAGATCTTGAATGGAGAACAGCCGTGTGAGCTCACTTCACTGCCAGATTGTATTGTGTTTTTGAGTCATTCAGTTTGGACTTTGAGTCTGGCACTAAGGGGGGCCAATTGCTCTCTTGTGATTTTCCTATAGTGATTATCTCTACTTCAGGAGCATGACTGAGACCCTGGCATCTCTTTCCACAGAGATCAGCAAAAAGCGATATGATAATAAGAAGTTTTGATCTGAGTCACAACCACGTCTCCAAATGATTCCAAGCTCCATAACAATTTCAAGAGTTCTGCAGAGCCTACTGAAGTATGTGTCTGCAGAATTAGTTAGAAATGCCTTTGGAAATAAAATCTATTCCGTTTTAAAGGAACTGTGAGAAGTATTTTATGTGAATAAGAACATTCAAAAATAATTACACATGCCAACATGATGGGGCATGTCATCTAGGAGTCATGCATGGCATACCATGACTAGGACAACAAAATTGAATTTCTGCATCCCAAACTTTACTGTCACTACATAAAAATAACTACTTCTGCTGTTCAAAAATGCTTTGAGCAAAAGCTCTAATGTTGCAAATGATCCTGCAAATCCCATTTCTATATGCTTTTTAAGTTGTTTAGTTCTGAATCAGCAGTCTAAAAGTGTGTTTAAACACTGCAGGTAACCATTTCCCATGGAACAAATAGGAAGGAAATCAGGTTATGGTGAGGGCACCCAGCAGGCCTCTTCCACTGTCTACTCAGTGTCAATGTAAACTGATTTCTTTAAGAAAGACACTCAGGGAAAAGAGAACAGATTGCAGGAAACATGTTCTGCATGCAAGAAAGAGCAAAGAGATAGGATACAGGATACTTGGTGATAATTATGCAAAAGGACAAAAAAAAAAAAAAAACCCAGAGAAACAGGATAGCTATAGCATAACAATATTGCAGCAGGTGGAAGTTGTACAAACTAGGTTTGCTTGCAGCAGCATAAAACAAATAATACATGAGGCTTCTGGCCTGTTCTCTTTTTTTATGCAAAATAATTGCTAGCTCATAAGTTCCTGATGGTTTCTTTATCATGGTTCATGTTACTCAAATTGCTATTTGCTAAGCACAAGGTTTGAGCTAAATAATAATAATCTAAAAAAGTGTATGGAACAACTGCAGAGGAATATATGCATTAAGAATAATCCTAAAAAACGTATAATTCTGAGCATGTATCTGGAAGAAATATAAAGAGCTCAGGAAATTGAGATATATTTGTGCTTACAAACTTAATTAGCTGCATGCTAGTTAAGCAAAGCAGTATACAGAAGGAAACATTATCACAAAGGGTAAAATCTTTCAACCCAAACTTGAACAACAAAAGGCAGCTACTTCAGTGAATAAAAGCCAGGCATTATCCCACTTTGGGATAATATAATCACATTACTAGTAGGCAGAGAACTTTTTTTAATTAAACATTTTCCTTTTAGATAATTTTAAATTCACATGCAGTTATAAGAAATAACACAGAGATGCCGTAGGCCCTTTGCCCAAGTTCCCACAAGGGCAGCATTTTACAAAACTGTAGTTGAATATCAGAATCAGGATATTGGTATTAGTACAGAACAGTTTCATCATTGCAAGCATCCCTCACCCTTTTTTAGCCACATGTGTTGCCATTACTCCATCTTTCATCCCTGCCTGCTGGCTACTACTAATGTGTGCTCCACTTCCATAATTTTGTCATTTCAAAAATGCTATATAAATAAAATTATACAGTATGTGACATTTGTGGTTGGCTTTTTTAACTCAGCATAATTCCCTGGAGATTCATCTAAGTTGCTGTGTGTATCAACGGTTCATTCACTTTTATTGTTGGGTAGTGTTTCATAGTATGGATGTACTAGAGTTTGTCTAATTATTCACACATTGAAGGATATTTGAGTTGTTCCCAGTTTTGGGTTATTATGAATAAAGCTGCTATTAACATTCCCATAAACATTTTTGTATGAACATAAGTTTTCATTTCTCTGGGTAAATTTCCCAAAAGTGCAATGCTAGGTCTGATAGTAGTTGCATATTTAATTTTACAAGAAACTACCAAAGTGTTTTCCAGAGTGCCTGTACCATGTTACATTCCCACCGGCAATGTATGAGTCATCCCATTTTACTGCACCCTTGCCAGAATTCTGTGTTGTCATTATATTTTTATTTTAGCCATTATGATGCATTTGTAATGATAACTAATTATGGTTTTAATTTGCATTTCTCTAACGGCTAATGAAGTTGAATATCTTGTGATTATTTATCATTGGTATGTCCTCTTTGGTGAAATGTCTGTTCATGTCTTTTGTCCATTTGCAGTTGGACTGTTTGTCTTTTTACTATTGAGTTTTGAGAGTTCTTTTCAAAATACTAGTCCACTACAGGATATATTGTTTGCAAACACTTGCTCCCATTCTGTAGCTTGTCATTTTATCCTCTTAACAGGATCTTTTGCAAAACAATTCAAAAATTTTTGATGAGGTCCAATTTGTCAATTGTTTTCCTTCTATGGATCATGCTTTTGGTGTCAATCCTTTTGCATAAGGTGTGAAGTTTAAATATAGGGTGATTTTTATTTTGTTTTGTTTTTGTTTTGATGTGAGATTTTTGCTGTTGTTTTAGAGGAGGGGAAGTGAGGTGCCTATATATATGCCATTTCTCTGGCACCAATGTTGAAAAGGATAACCTTTTTCCATTGAATTGCTTTTGTACCTTTCTCAAAAACAGTTGGGCAGATTTGTAAGAGTTTTGTATTTCTGGGTTACCTTTTCTGTTCCACTGGTCTCTTTGCCTTTCTATCCACCATACCACACTGTCTTGATTACTCTAGCTACATAGGAAGACAACATCAGGTAAAGTAATTTCTCCCACTTAATTTTCTTATTTCAAGAATTTGTTTTAGCTTTTCTAGGTCTTGTACCTCTCTATAAAATTTTAGAATAAGCTTCTTTATGCTATAAATAAACTTTCCAGTATTTTGATAAGTATTAATTAAACCTATGGATCAATTTGGGGAGATATGACCTTTTTACCATGTTTAGCCTTCCAATTCATTATCACGGTATATGTCTTCATTTTTTTAGATCTTCTTTATTTTATCAACATTTTGTAATTATTGGCATGTGAATCCTGGACTTATTTGGTTAAATTTATTTATTGATTATGAATTCCGTAACCTTGCTGAATTCATTAGTTCCAGGAGTTATTTTTGTAGACTTGGCAATTTTCTACATAGAAAATCATGCCATCTACAAATAGGGACAGATTTATTTTTTTCTTCCAAATATGTTTGCATTTTATTTGTTTTCTTACCTAATTGTCTTTGCTAGAACCTAGAACCTCGAACCTCAAGTAGAACGTTGAACAGAAGTGGTGAGAGCAAATAACCTTCTCTTGATCCTGATCTTAGGGTGAACATATTCAGTCTTTCTTTTTAACTTATTTATTTATTTTGAGGAAGATTAGCCCTGAGCTAATATCCATTCCCATCTTCCTCTACTTTATATTTGGGACTCCTGCCACAACGTGGTTTGATGAATGGTATGTAGGTCCGCACCTGGGATCCGGGCCAGGAACCCCTGGGCCCCCAAAGCGGAGCACATGAACTTAACCGCTATGCCACAGGGCCAGCTAAGAATACATTCAGTCTTTTATTAAGTGTGCTGTTAGCTGTAGGTTTTTCGTAGATGGTCTTTATCAAGTTGAGCAAGTTCCCCTCTATTCCTAGTTTTGAGACTTTTTTTCATCAATAGATGCTAGATTTCGTCAAAAGCCATTTCTGCACAGTTGGTTCTTTCTTCTTTAGCCTGTTGAGGTGGTAGATTACATTGATTAATTTTTGAACTTTGGAACTGTTTTGCATACTTGGAATAAATCCCACTTGGTCATATTACATAATTCTTTTTAAACATTGTTGAATTCATTTTGCTTATATCGTGTTGATTTCTTTTTGCATCTAAGTTCATGAGAGATGTTGTTTTGTAGTTTTCTTTTGCTACTATTTCTGTCTGGTTTTGGTATTAGTGTATAATGACTTCATAAAATAATTCAGAAGGTTCTTTTCTCACCTGTTTTCTGGTAACGGCTGTTGTACTGTAAGGCCTAAAATTTTAAATGCTGCTTTGCTAACTTCGAGCTTCACAGGGCCTCAAAGGCCCACCTGTGCATTCCCCTGCTCTATCCAGATAGGCCCATAACCCAGAGGGAAAAGTTCCCCACGTAGCTAGCTCTCCTATCAGCCAGACAAACTGCCACCCATCAAGTCCTTAAACTAATGGGTTTCATCTTTCCTTGTGTCCTGGAAATTATTCAAACAAGTAAATTGCATCGTCCCACAGGAACCAAAGGTCGCCTCACCGTCTGGCTACTCTGAAGCCTGCCATCCACCGTCCCTGATGGTTGAATCTACTCTTGAGTGCAACCCTTGTGCAGTTCTGCATGGTATACAGTGTCCTCCTTCCCCAGGATGTGAGTATACGTCACTGATAAACTGCTGCTAATATCATCTGCCATTGTTGGGTCTTGGGTGATCTGCCATCTCTTACTGTATAGGATGGGAGTGCCTCCTTCACCAATGAAGTGAATAGGAGGTGATTAAAACAATTGTGTACAATTGGTATTAATTCATAAGTGTTTGATAGAATTCTCCAGTGAAACCATCTAGTACTGGAGATTTCTTTTTGGAAGCTTTTTAATTACAAATTAAATGTCCTTAATGGCTATGGGACTATTCACCTTATTTCATCTTGGTTAAGTTTTGGTAGCGTGTAATTTTCAAGAAAAGTGGTCTATTTCTTTCCTTTTACTTGTTGGTGGTGAGGAAGATTCACTCTGAGCTAACATCCATTATCAACCTTCCTCTTTATTTTTTCTTTGCTTGAGGAAGATTAGCCATGAGCTAACATCTGTGCCAATCATCCCCCAATTTGCATGCGGGACACCTCCACAGCATGGCTGACGAGTGGAGTAGGTCCGTGCCCAGGATCCGAACCCGTGAACCCAGGACCCTGAAGTGGAGCACATGGAACTTTAACCACTCAGCCACGGGGCTGGCCTCATGGTCCATTTCTTCTCAGTTGTCCAATTTAAGAGCATAAAGTTGTTCATATTATTTCCTTATTATCCTTTTAGTTGGTGGCTGATCTGTAGTGACATCCCCTGTTTTATTTCTAATTTGGTTATCAGTGTCTTTTTCAATCTTCCTAGAGATTTATGAATTTTATTAAAGTTTTGTGAATAACTTGCTAGTGATTTAATTGATTTTTTATTGTTTTCCTGTTGCAATTTCATTGATTTCTGCTGTCATTTTTTGTTATATATATTTCTTTCTACTTGCTTTGGGTTTATTTTTTTTTTCCTCCTTTCTAGACAACTTTCTTCTTTTCTTATGTAAGCATTTTGTACTGTAATTTTCCCTTTCAACACTGCTTTGGTTACATCCCACAAATTTGATGTGTTGTACTTTCATTTTCATTCAGTTCTATTTACTGTTTTATTTCTTTTGGACTTCTTGTTTGACCATGGACTCTTTAAATATGTATTTATAAAAATCTTTCCAGTTATTTGAAGATCTCTTTCTGTTATTATCTCTATTTTGTATCCCTTTTGGTTAGAGAAAACACTTGTTTTATTTCAACTTTTTAAAATATGGTGAAGTTTATTACTAATGGTATGGTATATCCTGGAGAACGTTCCATGGGCACTTGTAAAGAATGTGTATTCAGTTATTAAGTGAAGCGTTCTACAGATGTCTATTAGATTCTATTAATTGATGTGTTGTTGACTTCAATATCTTTACCAATTTTCTGTCTAATAGTTCTATCATTTACTGGTAATGGGGAGTTGAAATCTCAAACTATATTTATGAATTTATCAATTTCTCCTTTCAGCTTTTTCAGGTTTTGTTCCACATATGCTGAAGCCCTCTTGTTTGGTGCATACACATTTAAGATTGTCATGTCTTCTTAGTGGGTTGATCCTTTTATAATTGCGTAATGTACCTCTTTGTCACTGGAAATTTCTTTATTATGAAGTTTACTTTATCTGATATTAATAAAGCCACTCCTGCTTTTTGTGAGTAAAGTTAGCAAAACATATCTTTTTCCATCCTCATAGTTTCAACCTATCTGTGCTGTTATGTTTGCAGTGTATTTCTGTATACAGCATCTGGTAGTCATTTTTGAAAATTCTCTTGGCCAATCACTATCTTTTATTTGGTATATTTAGACCATTTTCATTTAAAGTAATTATTTATATATTAGTACTCAAGTCTGCCATTTTATTATTTGTGTTCTATTTGCTTCTTTATCTTATTTTTCTCTTTCCTTGGCTTCTTTTAGATTACTTGAATTATTTTAAGATTTCATTTTGTTTTAATTATACTTGTTTTGAGTATATCATTTTCTGTAGTTTTCTTGTGTTTTCTCTAGATATTCTAATATTTATGTGTAACTTATCACAGACTACTGATACTCTGTTTTATCACTTCGAGCAAAGTGTTGAAACTGCTTCCATTGGGATCTCTTTACCCTTCCCAACTATTAAGTATAATTTTCTCTAGTATTTCCTCTACACACATTGAACACAACAGATGTTGTAATTTTTGCTTCAACAATCAGATATGATTTAAGAAGTTAAGTGGAAGAAGGAGAATCTATTATATTTGCCCCCACTTTTACCCATTCTGTTATTCTTTCTTTTCTCAAATTCCAATCATCCTTGTCATTTCC
Organism: Equus caballus; assembly: GCF_041296265.1. NCBI lineage: Eukaryota > Metazoa > Chordata > Mammalia > Perissodactyla > Equidae > Equus > Equus caballus. The sequence continues at coordinate 98,225,041 of NC_091715.1, read as the reverse complement.
TTTGTTTGAAGAGCTTCCTATAGCCAATCATCAAAGGTAGATTTGCTAGGGACAAATTATCTTAGTATTTCTAACTAAGAATTTCTCTTCTTACCTTTCTAATGAAAGGGATAGTTTCTTTAAGCATTGAATTCTCAGCTAACCTTTTTTTGAGTATTTGAAAAAAAATATTGTGCCACTTCTTTCTGGTCTCCATGATTTTAGATGAGAAATCCACTGTCATTTGAATTGGTCTTTCTCAATTGGTAATGTGTCATTTTCCTCTTGTTGCTTTTAAGATTTGTTCTCTTTGTATTAAGATTTCAGAACTTCATTTATGATATATCTTGGCATAGATTTATTTAGGTTCATCCTATTTGATGTTTACTTCACTTATATTTATGCCTTTCATCTAATTTGGAAAGTTTTCAGCCATTATTTCTTCAAATACTTCTTCGGTCACAATCACTCTCTCTTCTACTTCTCAGGCTCAAATGATAGAGATATTAGATCTTAGATTATTATCTCAGGTTTCTGAGTCTGTTCAGTTTTGTTTTTCAGTCTATTTTCTCTTTGTTGTTTGTATTGTGGAAATTCTTCTGATCTGTCATCAAGTTAATTGATTCTGTCTTCTGTCATCTCTACTACTGAGCCTTTCTGATAATGTTTTACTTTGGTTGCTTTATTTTTCAATCCTTAACTCCTTCTGTGCTCTTTTATATAACTTATATTTCTTTCCTGAGATTCTCTATTTTTTTCATTTGTTTCAAGGGAAATCATAATTACTTGTTGACACAATTTTATGATGGCTACTCTAAAATCGTTATCAGATAATGTCAATATTTAATTTATCTTACTGTTTTCTGTTGATTGTATTTTCTCATTTAAGTTGTGATTGCCATTGTTCTTATATGACTAGTCATTTTTTATTGTATCTAGGACATTTTGGATATTATGTTAGGAGACTTTTTGTCCTATTTAAATTTTCTATTTTACCAAGCAGGCACTCTTTCTAGGTTTGGCATATATAGTCTGGCAGCCCTCCTAGGCTCTGCTGATATTCCCACTATGGGTATTTCAGGCCTGCTGCTGTTGGTGGTTTTGAGATGGAAAGTGTGTTGGCCCACAGGCTCTGCAAGTGACACTGCTGCAGGTGGATAATGACTACTGCTGCTGGCTGAAGTGAGGCAGTGATTGGTTTGCCTTTGCAAACTTTGCTAATGATGCTTTCATAGTAGATTTTGCTACTTTTGCTGACCACTGTGAGGTGGGAATTGGGTATCCCTACTGTGTTTTGCTAGTGATGTTGCTGTATGCAGATTAGTCACTGCTGCCATTGAGTATGGATCTGCCTCCCAACTCCCCACTGGGCCTTCCCTTTCCAAGTGACTTGCCCAACAAGATCAGGCTTCTCATTTTCCTTTCCCACTTTTTGTTTATCTATGAATTATGGTTGCCAGTTGCAGGGCTGTCTGTTGCCCACTACAGCATGTATGAAAGATTAAAAGAAATAAAACACAGGGATTCACTGTAGTGTTGTTATTCAACTCCTGAGGATCCTTCTTCTTTACACCTTTCACAGTTATTTTATAATTATCTGTTGAATTATTTTCAGAATTTGTGTTTAGAATAAGAGAGTGGGGTAAAGTGGTCTATTCTATCTCATTCTGGAACTAAAAGTGGATCACTTTCACAACATTTCTCTGTCAATATTTTCCATATTTTGATTTGTTTCAAGGTATTTGCTGAAGAATTTTCATGACTGCTTTTAAAATCATTTTCAGATAATTACAAATTTGGATTCACCTCTGTGTTGGCATCTGTTGATTGTCTTTTCTCATTCATATTGTGATTTCTGGGGTTCTTGGTATAACAAGTGATTATGATTGTATCCTAGACATTTTTGGAAGTTACATTATGAGACAGTGGTCCTATTTAATCTCCTGTTGAACTTCAGTACAAGGGACAGGTGTGTGTGTGTGTGTGTGTGTGTGTGTAAGTTCAACTTCCCTCTAGGCCCTGCAGACACAAACAAGGAAAAGTGAAGTGCTGGCTCACAATGTTCCATTGAAGACTGGTAGGGGGGATGGGAGTTAGGTTTCTTTCTTCATCACTCCTGACACCTTCCTGGTGAAAGTAGGGCATTGCTTCACACCTCCTCATTGCCTCAAAGTGAGAAGTGTGTAAGATCTGCTCCTTGCTTGGCCCCACTGACACCAGAGAATGGGGTAGTGGAAGGCTTATCCCACTGCCTTGTTGCTATAGGGTAGGGGTGAAAGCCGAGCTCCTCACTTGACCCTGGTGACAACAGTTGAGGGGAGCGGGAAGTGGATGCAAACTAGCTCCACCTCCCATCACCATATTCCACCTGATTGATGCCAGGGTGGGGTAGAGACTCAGCTCCCTACTGGACCCCAATGCCCGAGTCTGGGCAGTGGTGGAGAAGCAGAGCCCTGACTATCTTGACCTTGCATCACTTTGCTCTATATCATTGATACTGAATTGTGGTAGAGGCTCAGCTCCCCATTAAGTCCTGCTTACATTGGTGGGAGATAGAGTGCTAACAAGTGCTGCTTCATACCTCCTCTTTCACTTTCACTGTTTACAGATGGTTTTGGATGTTTAGCTATCCCCTGAGCTTTGCTGACACCAGGAAGAAAATGGGGTACTGACTAGCTCCAATTCACACCACCTTATTCAGTCTCATTGATGTCAGGAGAGAGTATAGGCACAGCTCTTCAATGAGATCCACTGACGCTGGGTGAGGATTAAGCAGATTGGATACTAGCTTTGCCTCATGCTGCCTTGTTAACTGTCTTTGCTGACAAGTGAGAGTAGATGCTCCGATTGATGCTGAGCTCTATTGCCACTACTTTTGCAGAAAAATCTACACCACCCAGCTGCTTCCATTGAATGAGAGATGGAAGATCAGCTCCACTCAGTTTCACTGATACTGCCCCAGCAAAAGAGTCAAAGAGCCCCCTGATTTCAATGAGAGGTGAATGAAACATTAGCCCCCTCCTTAGCCCTCTCGAAACAATCCAATGGGAAAATCAGAGCATCACCTGCTTCTGCCAAGCAAGAGATAAATCAGCTCCTTCTTTGGACCCACCAACATCACCATGTAGGAAAATTGGAGTGCCACAGTATGCTTCTGTGTGGTGTGGTAGCATATCAGCTCCTCATTTAGCCCCATTGAAATTATGGGCAGAGGACAGTTTTTTTCTGTTGATGTTTGGTTAAAGTAGGATAAGTATTGCCAAAAAGATGTTTTGTTATTAAGCTACCCTTTTCCAGGTCCCTAGCCCAGGAAAAATAAGCTTTTCTTGGAGCTTCTTTTGTTTGTGCCTGTTGGTAGTTCTGAGTTGGAGGCTTTTGCTGCAACTTCTTCAGCATATATGGGAGCCAATAAGCAAACCCTGATAAGTCACTACTATGTTATTCCTCAAGTCCTGAGCTCCCCAGGTAGTCCAACTTCTTCTTTCTCCATGTTAGAGTTTTCTTATGCTTATTTATTATGTTATATCTGAGGAGGATTTTTAGTTGTAAGAGTGAATACCAGGGAGGAATGGCCTACACGATCTTGCCTAGAACTAGGTCTGTTGGAGCACTTTTGACTTAGAAAATTAACATGTGAGAAGTGATTTGACATTGAAAATTAACTACTTAATTTTTTTCATAGTCTCCACTTAATCTACTTAAGACATAATTTCATCAGCATCTTAAAATGAAGAACAACTCCAAGTCCCAGTTTATTAAACTTGCCCTTATAAATTGTTTTCCTTATGATAAACCTAAAAAACAAATGAGTATCAACCCACCAGTGGCATGGCAAGGGAAGTAAACTGAATTAATTAGTGCATTAACTACATGCCCCCCCAGGTGTCACTAAATGTAATTCCCCTTGAGATTTTCCATTCATTGGTGAAAACTTCCATGGTCTCCTGAATTTGAGAATCTGTTCTTGGTTCCTTCTTTATCACTAAAGCATCTTCCAGTTGTACAAATGAATGGCTTTGCCTACTCTATTCTGGCATGCATATTTTTACTAAGGCCAGCCGAGCTGGCCACATTAATAAGCAGATAAAAGAAAAACAAACAGTTTTTCTATATATGGCCTTTAGTAATAAAAAGAAAATGCATATTCTTTCTGTAAGATCATATCTATTTTCCTCAACTATATAAATTGGAGCAGAGTCTTAATTTTATAACTTTAAAAATCCCCTCAGTCCCAATATTTTTCTTAAAAGCAGAGAAGAAAATATATACTGAACCTAGAAATAAAGTGTATTTCTAACACAACGTGAGGTTTATAAACATTTCTAATGGGAAATACATAGTTCACAATAGTAAGACCCACTCTAGGCATGTGTTGTTTCATATCTGAAGTAGATGCTGAAATCACTGAGATTTGGGTTGAAATGGAGAAAATTCTTTGGAATTGATTTTCTCTAAGCTTAAAATATTGTAAATTTCTGCTGGAGCCTTACTTAAGTGTTATTCAGTGGTCCCTATAGATATACTACTCCTTGAATGTACGGAAAGTACACTGGGGATGCACTTTCATGCTTTTAGTCCACTAAAGCATTACTGAGTGCACTGAAGTAATTATTGACTAAATTACGCTAGTGTTCTGAAAAGTATAATGTCTTACATATATTCATCTTGAAACATTTACTTTTGAGGAATAATTACAACCATATTGTCAACATTTAGTTATTTGTGACAATAAGAATTTTGACTAGCAAGGGTGAATGAAAGCAGGGATATTTAAAATTTTCATTTTAACTAAGGGAGTTTAAAACACACAAACTTATTTACAAATTATAGAAAATTTCTGCAAAGTTCCCCAAGTTATTCCTTACACGATTCATTTGCACCAGAGAAAGAATATGTTTACAAGGATATCTCATTGCACTTGAAGCCGTTATCACAGCCCTATCATCTATACCTCCAGCACCTACAGTCAAAATATGCTGGATAAGCCACGCTGAAAGGCTGGGGAGTTGTTCAGAGTTATTCCAGGTATTTTTGTTACCTGGTGAAGATCAGCAGATTCCGTATTCTACAACTCTATGCTGCTGATGGCTTATATTAAGCAAGTAGTAGCAGCCGGATGGTACTTGTTACTCAACTCCAAAGTCTAACCATAATGAGGATTCAGGTAGGGTAGCTGCTGAAGACTGTGGTCCCCCTTTTCCTGCATAGCTCTACATTGTGGGAAAGCTGCTCCAATGGACTCACCAGCTAAAGGCACCTCCCATGTTCCCAGTTTACTAAGATGGAAAACATATGCCTGGTAAACTCAGAAGCTGGTGAGCATTGGCAGATCTCATTCTCCATGCTTGGGGCTGCAGAAGATCCGTAAAGGGCAGTGGCAGCAACCAAGTGGCACCAGTTCACACTCCCCTATATTCACACACTCAGATCATGCCACATAGGAAGGATACAGGTAGGCAGCCATGAAGAGTGAGTTCCCCGTTCTAGCTCCTCCAGCTTCAACCAAATAGCTCAGAGACTCTATCTAGTGTAGGGTCAGAGCAAGCCTCAAAGACTGACAACATGCTGCCCCTGTCAAGGGGCCCAACTTTAGTAGGACCAGACTGTGAAACAATTTATGCCTCAGGACATAAATTCAAAAGGACAAAAACAATAGGCCTATCATTTAGATAAAACTAACAAGTGGGTATGATACCGATATTGCAGATAGATCAGAAATTTAATCAGAGGGTCAGGGAAAAAACAGTCAAAAAGAGCTCACATAACACCAGAAACGCTCCTGGTGTTCAGATAGTTTGTGTGAATGCACAAGGCTGTGACCTCTGCAGAACAACATTAGAGACTGCACACTGTGGGAGAAATAGGCTTCGTGGAACTGGTCTATTCCAGTCATTAAATAAGTAAGTAAATGACAAGAAAAACAAGCCTAGGTGGGCAGTACAGGGGATTAGTATCCAGAGTGACTAAAATATATTTTCTAAAATTTCTAATTTTCAACAAAATATTGTGAAACATGCAAAGAAACAGGAAAGTGTGACCCATACACAGGAAAAATAGTAGGCAATAGATACTGTCTTTGAAGTACCCAGATGTTGAACTAGGCAGAAAAACATGTCAGAGCACCTACAATAGATATGATCAAAGATCTAAAGGAAACCATGCTGAAAGAATTGAAGGAAAGTATGAGGAAAATTTCTTATCAAATATGGAACACCAATAAAGTTATAGAAATTATAAGAAAGAATCAAATGGGAATTCTGGAGTTAAAAAGTATGATAGTCAGCATAGAAAATTCAATAAAGAAGGTCAACAGTAGATTTGAGCTGGCAGAATGAGCACTCTTGAATATACATTGATAGAAACTATGCTGTGTGAAGAAGGGAGAAAAAAGGAAGAAAATGAACAGCACTTCACAGAAATTTGGGGCACCAGTAAGTGCACAAACAGATATATATATATGTAATGGGTATACAAGGAGAGGAGATGAGAGACACAAAAGATGAGAAAATATATTTGAAAGAATAATGACTTAAAACTTCCTCAATCTAATGAAAATCATTAATCTATATATCCAAGAAACCCAACAAACTCCAAGTAAGATAAACACAAAGAGATTCATAACCAGACACAACAAAGTCAAATATTGAAAGACGAAGACAAATAGAAATTCTTTTTGTAGGTTTGGGGGGAAGATTAGCCCTGAGCTAACACATGCCACCAGTCCTCCTCTTTTTGCTGAGGAAGACTGGCCCTGAGCTAACATCCGTGCCCATCTTCCTCTACTTTATACGTGGGATGCCTGCCAGAGCATGGCTTGACAAGTGGTGTGTAGGTCTCTACCCAGGATCTGAACCAGCAAACCCCAGGCTACTGAACTGGAACATACGAATTTAACCACTGTGCCACCGGGCCAGCCCCAAAATAGAAATTCTTGAAAGCAGCAAGATAAAAACAATTTGTCAAGCACAGGGGAACTCTAATATAATTTACAGCTGACATCATCAGAAATGATGAAGCTCAGAAAGCAGTGGAATGACACATTCAAAGTGGCAAAAGAAAAAAAAAAACCTGTCAGCTAAGAATCTTATATCCACCAAAAGGATCTTTCAAATATGAAGGTGAAATAAAGACATTAACTGATATACAGAAACTGAAAGATAAACAAAAACTAAAAATATGTTGCAAGCAGACTCACATTACAAGAAACACTAAAAGAAGTACTTCAGGTTGAATCAAGCGACATAAGAGAGTAATTTAAGTCCAAGTAAAAAAATAAAGGTCACTGGTACATATATTCATGTACATAATTATAAAAGACACCATAATTTCATATTTTCTGCCTTCTTCTCTTAACTGATTTTAAAATATTGCACAGAACATTGTTTGTATACAATTGTATTGTCAGGCCTGTAAAACATATAAATGTAATGTATTTGAATATAATAGCACAAAAATGTGGGTTGGAAACAAAGCAGCACTGGAGTAATATATTGTCACCAGATAATAAATGAAATCCACAGGCAGAAATGAAGAGAAATAGTAAATAGGAGGGTTAAAATAGAAAGTTCTGTAAATATGTACTTGCTCTCCTTTCTTCTCTTAGGCTATTTAAAAGACATAAATATATAAAGTCATAATTGTAGAAATGTATTGTTGGGTTTGTAACATATATTGATATGGTATGCATAACAATATCAACATAGAACAGGAGTTGGGGCAGGGATAGAATAAATAGTAGTAAAGTTTTATATCTCACTGGAATAAGTTAGTAGAAATTGGAAATATACACTAAGTTAAGATGCATATAGTAAGTCCTAGAGCAACCACTAAAAAAAAATCCCTCGAAACATAGGTTGTACATAATTAAACAAATTAAAGTATCACAATAGAGCATGTTCACTTATTGCAAAATGAGGCATTAAATGAGGAAAAGAAGAAAAACGTGAGACATATAGTAAAGAAAAACATTGTCAGATGTATATCTAAATATATCAATAATATCATTAAATATAAATATTTTAAGTAATCTAATAAAAATGCACAGATTGTCTGACTGGATTAAAAAAATAAGATTTAACTATATGCTGGTACAGGAGACACACTTTAGGTTCAAAGATACAAATAGATTGAAAGCAGAAAGATGGAAAAATACATACTGATACAACAACAACCATAAGAAAATTGAAGCAACTGCATTAATATAGAAAGATATAGACTTTAAGACAAAACTTTTACTAGAGATGAAAAGAATATTTTATATTGATAAGAGCATCAATTCACCAGGAAGGCATAACAATTATAAACATTATTCACCTAACAACAGATCCTCAAGATACATGAAGAAACAACTGATAAAATTGAGAAGGGAAACAACTGATAAAATTGAGAAGGGAAATAAACAATTCAATAATAATAGTTTGAGATGTCCATCCTTCACTTTCATTAATGGATAGAGGACCTAGGCAGATGATTAACAAGGGAAGGTGAAACTAACAACAGCATGAACCAACTAGATGACTAAACCTAAGAGACATATATAGAACACTCCACCCAACAGTCGCAGAATACATATTTTTCTCAAGAGCACATAGAATATTCCCCAAGATAGGTCATATAGTAGGCATAAAACAAGCCTCAAAAAATTTAAAGGTTATAGACTGGAAATAAATGAAATAGAGAATAGAAAAAACAATAGAGAAAATCATTGAAATCAAACGATGGTTCTTGGAAAAGATCAACAAAATTGACATGTATTTAGCAAGACTAAGCAAGCAAAAAGAAAAGTCAATTTACTAAAACCGAGAATGAAAGGAGATCACTGTTGACTTTATAGAAATAAAGCGATTATAAAAGAATACTAGGAACAACCATATGTGAATGACTTAAATAACTTAGATGAAATAGAAAAATTACTAGTCTAGGGGCCGGCCCGGTGGCGCAGCGGTTAAGTTCGCACGTTCCGCTTCTCGGCAGCCCGGGGTTCGCTGGCCCGGATCCCGGGTGCGGACATGGCACTGCTTGGCAGCCATGCTGTGGTAGGCGTCCCACGTATAAACTAGAGGAAGATGGGCACGGATGTTAGCTCAGAGCCAGGCTTCCTCAGCAAAAAGAGGAGGACTGGCAGTAGTTAGCTGAGGGCTAATCTTCCTCCAAAAAAAAAAAAAGAGAAGAAAAATTACTAGTCTATACTAACTACTGAAACTGATTCAGGGAGAAATATAAAATCTAAATAGATTTATAACAAAGAAACTAAATTACAGTCATGCGTCACTTAACGATGGGGATATGTTCAGGGAAATGTGCCATTAGGTGATTTTGTTATTGTGTGAACATCATAGAGTGTACTTACACAAACTTAGATGGTATAACCTACTACACACCTAAGCTATATGGTACTAATCTTATGGGACCAGCATCATATATGTTGTCCATCATTGATCAAAACATCATTATGCAGAACATGACAGTAATAATTTTAAAACTTATTTCAAAGAAAAGTTGAGGTTCAGATGGCGGCACAGGTAAATGTTACAGAAATATTTAAATAAGAACTAACACCAATTGTTCACAAACATTTCCAGAAAAGAACAGAGCAGGGAACCATTCACAAATCATTCTATGAGACAAATATTACTCTGATACCTAAAATTAGACAAAGATATGATGAGCAAATAAAACTATGGAACAATATTTGTTATAAATATAGATGCAAAAATGTTCAACAAAAGATTGGCAATCCAGGGGCCGGCCTACTGATGTAGTGGTTAAGTTTGTGTGCTCCACTTCAGTTGTCCAGGGTTTGCAGTTTCGGATCCTGGGTGTGGACCTAGCACTGCTCATCAAGCAACACTGTGGGGGCATCTCACATAAAATAGAAGGTTAACACAGATGTTAGCTCAGTGACAACATTCCTGAAGCAAAAAGAGGAAGATTGGCAACAGATGTTTGCTCAGGGTCAATCTTCCTCGCACATACACAAATATATATACATTGGCAATCCAAATCCAGCAACATGCAAAAAGGATATGTGTGTGTATATATATATATATATATATATATCTCATGGCCAAATAAGATGTATGCTAGAATACAAGATTGGTTTAATACGTAAAAATCAATCAATGATATACACCATATTAATAGCTTAAAAGGAAAAAAACTCACATGATTATTTGAATAAATGTGAAAAAAAAGCATTTGACAAAATCCAACACCCTGTCAAGCTAAAAACACTTAACAAATTAAGAGCACAAGGGAACTTCTCAACCTGATAAAGGCTATCTATGAAAACCCACAACTTACTTTATACTTAATGATGAAAGACTGAATTATTTTCCCCAAGACTAGGTACAAGACAGAAGTATGTACTCTCACTGCTTCTATTCCGTGTTGTAGTGAAGGTTCTAGTCAGAGCAATTAGGCAAGGAAATGAAATAAAAGGCATCCATATTAAAATAGAAGTAAAACTATGTCTTCAGTTGACACTATCTTGTATACAGAAAATCTTAAGGAATAGTTACGACCACCTCCTATTCACTCCATTAGTGAAAGAGGGATCCTCTACCCTAAAGAGTATAAGATGGCTGAACACATGACGCTCAACACTATACAGATGATATTGACAGCAGCTCATTAGTCCAATACTGTATAATCACAGCTGGAGGGAAAAGCAGACCATACACCATGCAGGGCCACATGAATATTGTACTTGGGAGTAGAGTGGATCCACAGGGTCCGTGTAAAGCAGGCTTTGTAGTAAACAAAGGGTGAAGTGCCCCTGATTCTCACTGGAGCAAGTGATTGGCTTGTTTGAATGTGTTTATGGGCTGGCAGGGAGGTGAAACACATTAGGTTGAAAACTGGGTGGGGTGGAGCTGGTCCAGTTGGTAGGGGAAGTAGCCAGGTGGGGAACCTTTCCTATTGAGTGGGGAGCATATCTGGTGAGAGCAGGAGAACTCATGGTTATACCTTTAGGGTCCTGAGGCTCAAAGATGTCTGAGCAACATTAAAAATGTTAGGCATTACAATAGAAAAATTAACTATTAATCTTTTAAAACCACTAAACATATTCTTCAAAGCTGCAGGATATAACAACAATATATAAAAATCAATTGTATCTCTACATACTATTAAGGAAAAATGCAAACCGAAAATTAAGAAAATGGTTCCATCTAAAAATGAAATAAATAGGAAGAAATTTGACAAAAGAAATACAAGGCTTGTACACCGAAAATCACAAAACATCATTGACAGAAAGTGTGGAACACAAATAAATGGAACGATGTCCCATGCTTACAGATATAAAGACAATATTATTAAATGTCAATATTCTCCAAATTTATTTACAGATTCATCATAATCTCCACCAAAATCTAAGCTGGCTTTTTGCAGAAGTGGACAAGCTGACCTAGAGTCATATGGGAATGCAAGTGACTCAGAATAGCCAAAAAATTTTGAAAAAGAAAAAATTTTTATTACTCAGATATCACAATTTCAAAACTTACTACAAAGCTACCATAACCAAGAGAGCATGGTACTGGAGTAAGGATAGAAATATCCATTAGATATTATAGCCTATAGAAATAGATGAAGAGAATAGAATTTAGGGATCAGAAATAACACCAGTCATTAAAGACCACATATTATATCGTACCATTCATGCAAAATGGCCTTAAGGGAAAAGTTTGTATAGAAAGAAAGAAAATTAGTGTTTGCCTAGTTCTGGCAGTGAGGTGAAAGGTAATCAGATGTGACTGCTACAGGTGTAGGGGTTATTTGAGGAGGGGAAATGATAATGTTCTAAACACAGTTTGTAGTTATTTTTGCAGAACTCTATGAATATACTGGTACACTTTCAATGTGTGAATTTTATGGTTTGTGCATTATATTGAAAGCTGTTAAATACATGTGGAATTAAAATCTATGAAAAATAATAAAAAAGACAGGAATGTGGTAAAAGGAGATAAAGTGTTTTGAAGTTTAAGCATTGTCAGAAAAATAGTAAAGTAATAATTTGTATTAGACTCTAACAAATACAAGGGATATGTTGTAATCTCTAGGATGACCACTAAACTAATTGTAACTGAATAAATAGGTGTAAAGTTCATAGAAGGAAAAAAGAATAATGTAAATGTTTAATAAAGAAGGCAAAAAAGGCAAGAAAAAGTAGACTGTTAAGCCATAGTAAATATAGTAAATAGAAAATAAGTGGTATAATGGTAGATATAAATCCAAATATATTAGTAATTTCATTAAATATAAATGGACTAAATAAGTAAAACCTAAGATTATCAGATTAAAAACATTCTTTTGAGAAACAAACGAAAGTTTAAAAAACCCTGTGCTGCCTAAAAAATACATACCCTTAGTATAGCAATACAGAGATGTAAAAAGAATGGAAAATGATACTGATCAAAGAGGAATGCTTGTTCAATATAACACAGTATTTACTTAAGAGAAGCATTACTAGAGATAATGAGTGACATTTCATAATCATAAGTGATTAGTCCAAAAGAAAAATGATTCAATTCTGAATCTTAGTGCACCCAATAACGTAACTCAAAACAGATAAAAAATAACAAAAATTATAGATATTAAAGCAGAAATAGACAAATCCACGATGATACTTAGAGATTTTAACACTCTTCTCTCAGTAGCTAATAAAATAAGCAATTGATAAAACATTATAAATGAAGAAATGAGCAATACCATTAACAACTTGGACTAAAGAAATACACAGAACACAGGACCTAACAAAATCAGAATACACGTATTTTCATGGAAATTGGAGCATTATAAAAATGACTACATGCTAGGCCTTAAAGCACATCTTACAATTAAAATTACTCAAAATGTATTCTCTGACCCAGTAGCATTAGGCTGGACATTCATGATAAAAAAATAGAAAATGAAAGTAGACCATTATCTTACACCATACACACAAAATGGATTGAAGAATGGAATGTAAGACCTGAAACCATGAAACTCCTAGAAGAAAACATGGCAGTATGCTCTTTGACATCAGTCTTAGCAGGATCTTTTTGAATATCATGTCTCCTCAGGCAAGGGAATTAAAGAAAAAATAAACAGGTGAGACTACATCAAACTGAAAAGCTTCTGCACAGCAAAGGAAGTCATCAACAAAAAGAAAAGTTTGTCTAACCTAAAAACTGGGAGAAGATATTCACAAATCATATATCTGATAAGGGGTTAGTATCCAAAATATGCAAAGAACTCATACAGCTCAACAACAAAAAACTAACAACCCACTTAAAAATGAGCCGAGGAACTGAATAGACCTTTGCCAAAGAAGATATACAGATGGCCAAAAGCACATAAAAAAATGTTCAACGTCACTAATTATTGGGAAAATGCAAATCAAAACTACAATGAGCTAGCACCTTGCATCCATCAGAATGGCTATAAGTAAAAAGACAAGAAATAACAAGTGTTGGAGAGGATGTAGAGAAAAGGGAACCCTCATACACTGCTGGTGGGAATGTAAACCGGTGCAGCCACTATGGAAAACAGTATGGAGATTCCTCAAAGAATTAAAAATAGAACTATGATATGACTCAGGTATTCCACTTCTGTTCACAAAAACACTAATTCAAAGAGATATATGCGCCCCTATGTTCATTGCAGTGTTATTCACAATAGCCAAGAATTGGAAACACGTGCCCATCCGTGGATGGATGGATAAAGAAGAGGTGGTATATATATACAGACAACAGAATACTACTCAGCCATAAAAAGATGAACTCTTGGCATTTGCAACGACTTGGATGGACCTTGAGAGCACTATGCTAAGTGAAATAAGTGAGACGAAGAAAGCCAAATACCATATGATTTCACTCATCTATGAAAGATAAAAATAACAATAACAAACAAGCACAAGATACAGAGAATAGATTGGTGGTTACTAGAGGGGAGGGATGAAAGGAGTAAAATGGCACATGTGTATGGTGATGGATGGTAATTAGTCTTTGGGTGGTGAAAGTGATGTAGTCTACACAAAAATTGAAATATGATGAGGTACGCCTGAAACTTATGTAATGTTGTAAACCAATGTTACCTCAATTAAAAAACAGAAAATCAGCAAATGCTTGGAAATTGAGTAATACACTCCATGCAAATGATCGAACAAATATAGGGAATTAAGAACTTCAAGTGAAATTAGAAAATATTCTGAACTGAATAATAATGATATAACGTATCACAAGTTATTGGATACTGCTAAGCAATCATTTTGAAGGAAATTTATGTTCTTTCATGCACATACTTGATACAAAAGGCTGAAAAATAATCTAATCTTACACCGCAGGAATCTAGAAAAATAACAACAAATCAATACCATAAAAAAGAGGAAGGAAGGCATTAATAAAGATGAAAGCACAAATCCGTAAAGTAAAATACAAATGTTCAATGGAGAAAACAATCAAGGCCGAAATTTAATTCTTTGACAAAAATAATGTCATAATTGGATTATTGCAGCCAGTTCCTCTTTCTCTCACCTAATAGAATTATGCATCCATTCCTATTGCTTTGTGATTTTGCAGCGCCTTCCACAGAGGGTAAGGATTACTTCCCCCCCACGTGAATTTGTGCTTGGCCTTATTATTTGTTTTGGCCAAGAGACTACGGGTAGAAATAACATTGTGTCTGTTCCAAATCTAAGTCTTAGCAAAACACTATGCTTTTCTGCTCTCCCACTTGCACTCTTGTAATCGGACACAAGTAGAATATGCTGAGTATTTGCTAGTTTAAGGAAAAGAAGAAGAAACAGTGAAGCAAAAGCAGTTCTAACTTGCAGACTCACTAAGCCTAGCGGGCGCACAGACTGAAACAGAGCCAACCTACAAACCCTGACTTCGCCTTTAAGGTCTCTTCCTCCAAACAACGATGATGACAAAAAAGCAAACAAACAAAACCCAACAGGCTTAAAAGGCTTCAAGGGTGAATTTCTGCATACCTATTACAAACCAATTTTTTACAAACTTTTTGAAAGAACAGGAAAAATGAGAACACTTATTTCACTTATATGAGGCAGTATGCCTTTGATCCCAAAACCAGAGAAGAAAGGAATTTCTAGAAAATTTCTCTCTCATGAATATGGACTCAAATATTTTAAACAATAGATTAGCAAATGAATTCCTGTGATATAATACATGACTGGCTGAGTTTATCCAAATAATACAAAGGTGATTTAACTCCAATCAATACAATTTCGTACAGTTTTTTTTAAAGTAGAAAATCATATGTTTATCTGGATAAATGTAGAAAAAATTTTTAAAAAAATTCGTGATAAGACAAAAAAAAAGGAAATATCTTCAGTCTGGGAAGGATTATCTTCAAAACTCAACAGTAAACATCATACTTATGGTGAAATTTTAAAAGATATGCTAACATGTTTTATTGTGGAAAATTATAGCTTTTTCAGAGGGAAATGTCAAAAGCCAAGCAAAAAAGTCAAGGAAATCTTGACTAACAAAAACAGAGTTGGAAGATATAGCCTAGATATACCAAGATGAATTTTAACAATTATAGAAATGAGTGCATTTTATTGGTGCAAGTATAAACAAATACACTAAAGGGCCAGAATATGGAATCCAGGAATAGATCCACACATGTATGTGTCAACACATCTATGACAAAAATAGCAATGCTGTGGCATAGGGGAAAAACGGTCTTTTCCATAAATTGTGCTGAGTCAATTGAATATCAATTTTGACAAAAGAAGAAGCAACGCTATCTTTTGTCATATACAAAAATCAATTCCAGATGGACTATAAACTTAAATGTAAAGATAAAATAATTAAGCTTTTACAAAAATTTGAGAATCTACATACATTGGAGTTAGACAAAGATTTGTTTAAAAGGACACAAAATATGCTCACTATAAAAGAAAAAATGATAGACTATATTTAAATTAAGGATTTTTGTTGATCAAAAGACACTATGAAGAGAGTAAAGTGCAAGTTATATAGTATGAAAAAGTATTTTAATGCATATATCCAACAGAGGATTTATATCCAGAATATATAAACAACTCTTTGAAATCTGTAGGAAAAAGAAAGAAAATTTCAAAAGAAAGAAAAAAACCCAGAAAATTCAATAGAAATATGGGCAAAAGACCTTAACAGATCCTTCAGAAAAAGTGCATCTTAATAACTAACACACATATAAAAGGTGCTCAACTTTACTAGTCATCAGGAAAATGCGCATTTTAACTACATACACATCAGAATTGTTAAAATGAAAAAGATAGTAAGTATCAAGTGTTGCTGAGGATGTGGAGAAATTGTAACCCTTATATAATACTTGTGGGAGGGTAAATTGGTACAATCACTTAAAAAAACTGTCTAGAAGTATTACTAAAGATGAATGAGGGAGTATTCTATGAGCTAGCAATTTCACTCCTCAGCAAATATCCAACAGAAGTTTGTAAATTTGGTCACAAAAATACACACACAACAATGTTATAAATGTGCTAGCAGCATTATTTGTGATAGGCAAATCTGGAAACAACCTAAATGTCTATCTAGAGTAGAACAGATTAATAAGTTTTTGGTTTATTCATATAATGAAATACTATGCAGAAAATAAAATAACCAGAATAATGGTATGCTTGAATCTTATAAACATGATATTAAGCACCAGCTGCCCACAAAAGAGTGTTTATAGCATTATTTCATTTACATACAAATCAAATACAGACAAAACCGATCTATACTATCAAGGATGGGATTTGTGCCTAGAAAAGAGCGTAAGGGACCTTTTGTTTCTTGATGTAAGTGTTGATGATATGCTTGTTTTCAAGGTTCTAAAAATTCGTCGAGCTCTATACTTACAATATGTGCACTTTTCCCTATGCATGTTTATGTTTAGGAAAACTGTTTTGTGGTTAAATGAGGCCCCTCTGAGGAAGTGACATTTAAGGTGAGATCAGAAAGGTGAATATGACTTGTTTTCCAGAAAAGACTAGTGCAGAGGAAACACCATGTATGAAATTCTTGAGGTAGAAAAAAATTTGACATTTTGGAGGAAATGAAAGGAGACCAGTCTGGCAGCAATGTCAAGATTAAGAGTGAGAATGACATGAGATGAGGCTGGTATACCGCCCTGAAGACCGTGTTATGGACTATGAATATTATCCCAAGAGCAATGGGAAGCCATAGAAGAATTCTAATCAGTGACATGGCATATTCCAATTTACTGCTATTTTTAAGAGATTAAATGTTCTCAGAATACTGTATTGGACTGTAGCAAAACTGAGTGTTAGGAAACAGGTTAGGAGTTTACATAAGAAATGATAATGACTTACGTCAATTTGGGGCAGTGGAATTCAAAATAAGTGGACATATTCAAGATATATTTTAGAAGTAGAATTAGCAGGAATTGGTGATGGATTTGTTGTGGGAAGTGAAGGGGAGATATTTATTGTTTGACTCACAAGTGTCTGGGTCATGCTGGAGAGATGGAGAAGACTTAAGAAAAAGTAAATTTGGGGTGAAGAATATAACCATATATATATATATATATATATATATATATATATACACACAAGTTTTTTTTTTTTTAAGATTTTATTTTTTCCTTTTTCTCCCCAAAGCCCCCCGGTGCATAGTTGTATATTCTTCGTTGTGGGCCTTCTAGTTGTGGCATGTGGGACACTGCCTCAGCGTGGTTTGATGAGCAGTGCCATGTCCGCGCCCACGATTCGAACCAACGAAACACTGGGCCGCCTGCAGCGGAGCGCATGAACTTAACCACTCGCCCACGGGGCCAGCCCCTATATACACAAGTTTTTTAAATCATATAATTATGTATATATTAATTTCATATGTATATTTAATTTTTAATTGTGAAAAAAGCATAAAATTAACCATCTTAACACTTTTTAAAAGTAAAGTTCAGCAGTATACAGTATATTCACATTTTAGTGCCACAGACTGCCAGAACGTTTTCATCTTTCAAAACTGAAACTATATCCATTTACCAATGACTCCCTATTTCCCCCTCCATCTAGATCCCTGCAACCACCATTCTACTTTCTTTTTCTATGAATTTGACTACTTTAGACACTTTGTATAAGTGGAATAACATAGTACTTGCCTTTTTATATCTGCATTGCTTCACTCAGCACAAATGTCCTCAAGGTTCATACACATTGTAGCATGTGACAAGATTCACTTCCCTTTTAAGGCTGAGTAATATATAATATTCCATTGTATGTATACAATGTTTACCCATTCATTCATCAGTGGATGTTTGGGCTGCTTGAAGTCAGATATTTTAAATTTGAGAAGGCTTTGAGCCTTTCAAATGGAGCTATCAAGAATAACTGTATACTGGAGAGTAGAGTTTATGTTCAAGGTATAAAATAAATGACAAAAGTTAAGGAAAATCCAACGATTAGCTGTTCGGAATCTATTTGACAACTCTCTTTTCATTAGATATCTTCAGACAAATTTACTTCTTCCAAATGTAATCACATAGGTGAAATTGGCATGCATAGTTTACCTGTATAGAAATAAATCTTGCTATAACAACATTCTATGATAGTTGGAACTTACTTGGTTTTGTTTCTCTGGTTGTGAAGATCTTGACTGCAATAGTCACATAGGCTTTAAATGTTACTTGGAGGAGTTCTTAAACTTGAGATTTTATGAATGAGTATTAATTAGGAATGAATTAACTTACAAAATAATGTAGAATAATGATATAAAAGCTCTAAATGATATACGATGGTTAACACACATCTCATATGTACCCATTATGTCTACATATTTATTGTTATGTATACATATACATTATGTATACATATTTAACCCTTGCATATCGTATATATTCAACCATTGTATATCATATATATGTATATTAAATTTTAGGTTAAAGAAGAATGAGAACTCTATTTTAATTGTACAGAAAAATGTAACAAAAAATGTTACATAGAGTGATTTCACTACAAGAGTGGGTGGAAATATGACCAAAAAAACTCAATACATAAAGGAAAAAAATCTGCGTTTGTTTGCTTCTCTTCCACATATGAGTGAAATCATATGATATTTGTCTTTCACTGTCTGACATATTTGCCTAGCATAATACCCTCAAGGTCCATCCATGTTGTTGCAAATTGCACGATTTTGTCTTTTTATGTCTGAGTAGTATTCCATGGTATATATATACCGTGTCTTCATTATCCATTCATCCATTGATGGACACTTGGGCTGCTTCCACATCTTAGCTATTGTGAATAATGCTGTGATGAACATATGGGTACATATATATATATACACTTTTGAATTATGGATTTCATGTTATTTGAATAAATACCCAGCAGTACAATAGGGGTGGGGGGTAAGGGGTAAAGGGGCACATATGTATGGTGATGGATAAAAACTAGATTATTTGTGGTGAACCTGATGCAGTCTATACAGAGACTGAAACATAATAATGTACATCTGAAATGTACACAATGTTATAAGCCAATATGACCTCAATAAAATATATTTTTTTTAAAATCTAGAAAAGGAACCACAACAAAAAGAAGTTTGAAAAGTAGAGAAAAGAGCAAAGCATCAATAGAAGAAGACACTCAGGGTGAAGAAAAATATTTTTCTCAACCAGGAATATTGGAAGATGCTTAAAGAATGAAGTAAACTACCAAGAGTTCTTGAATTACTAGCCGGGTGACTCATTAGTCAAATTTGTATAAGCACATGGAAGAAGCTTTCCTTGATTCTGTAATCGATTTATTGTAAGTCTACTTCAATGCATGGCCATGAAGAAAAAGGTGCTCTGAACTGAAAATCTGAGCTAGGTGAATTTGGGGCTTAGAGATTTCTTTAGAAAGCCAAGCTGCTCAATAAGGTCAACTGAATTTTCGAATAGTTTTGGCAAAATTGGACTAAGTAATCAAAAGAAGTGTTTTTTCTCTTTGTTTTTGTTTTTCTTTGTCTGGGAGAGACTGTATCTTGAATCCCAAAGTGTTTATTAAAGACTACTGGATAATGTTTGAAGTGGGCTTTCAGAAAGATTCTAAAGTCGAAAGACCTTAGACTCTTTTGAGTTAAATAGCTTTAAAGTCATTTTCAATTCTTTCTACTGGAACCATTCCCCAAATTGGAATCTGATATCGCATTGGATAGGGTGACGACAAAGCTTTAATATTGAGAGTGAAAATCTGAGGCAACTATATGGCATTTTTGTAGTAGCATTTGCAATGATTTACAATGACGGCACTAATTTTTCAAATAGTAAAGTCAACATTTCTTAGTTTTGTAATTTTTATCGATCGGATTATTTTCCATGATGTTTTTCTTATTAATTCACATTACGTGTATTGAGATTTTTGGTTTGTTTGGTCTTTTGTGTTATTTTTGTTTGTATTTTGTGAGGAAGATTCAGCCTGAGCTAACATCCATTGCCAGTGCTCCTCCTTTTTCGCTTGAGAAAGATTAGCCCTGGGCTAACATCTATGCCAATCTTCCTCCACTTTGTATGAGAGATGCCTCCACAGGGTGGCTGATGAGTGGAGTAGGTCTGCACCCGTGATCCAAACCCATGAACCCCGGGCCAGCAAAGCGGAACATGCAGAACTTTAACCGCTTGACCACCAGGCAGGCCCCCTACATGTATTCAGATTTTTGCAGCACAGCATTTATCATTTACTTTTAAAAAAATTATATGTGATGTGCATTTATTTATTGTATGTTTCCAGTATACAGCTTTATTACTCTCGTTTTTATCAAGAACTCTCGAAAAAAAAGTTGTTATAAAGATCCACTTTTCAAATAAGGGGAATTTGTAATCTCCAATAGAGTTTTTTTGCTGTTGTTTCTGCTGCTTCTGAACTAAACTGAACATACATGCAATTGCAGTTTACAGCCAAAGGTTGTTTGAATATGCATTCTTCTGTGTTATATGACTTTACAATGGGAATAAAACATGCCTTTCTTACCAAGACATTTTGATTGTGCTCACATGGTGACAAACACCTGGATGAAATAAAGTAATTTCAGCAATTGTCCTGCTGTATTGTAATATCCACATGTTGCTTACTGGGAAGATGCAGCACCAATGTAACAATAGATAACTGAGAAAAGGAGGTATATCTTCTTAAAAAAATTAGCTCTGAAGAAATTTAATTTTGTTAATAATTCAGTTCAAACAATAATTCAATCCAAAAGGGTTTTATAAAGCCTCTAGTATGCATTTAACACTATGCTAGGTTTCATGGGAAATCAAAAGAAGTATAAAAATACTAACACTAATTGACTATTCATTCTGTGCCAGGACCTGTGTTAAGCTTATTATGTGAATTTTCTCCTTTTGTTTTTATAGCGACTCTATGAAGTAGAATCAATTATTATCTCAATTTTAAAGATGGAAAACCTGGGACATAGAAAATTAACTTTTTCTAAGGTCATACAACTAGTAAGTAGCAGAGCCTGGATTCAAACTCAGTCAGTCTGACTTCAGAGTTTGAGTTATGACCTACTCTATTCTTCTACCTCTGGTCCTCAAGGCAATCTTGTCAGAGAAATGGGACTAGAGGCCCACCCAGCAGAATGTAATTAAGTGGAAAATCATGTAGAACAGGCAGATATTACTATGACAGATTAGGAATGGATCCTGTTTCTTGCTTTTATGGAACTGAAAGGCTTTGGTGACAGTCATTGGCTCCCTCAGAATTACTTTTGTGGTCTGCTTTGATTTATTTGTGAGAACTCTCATGCCAGCGATTTTAGGATAGGTGACAAGATGGAATAGGATGGAACTATCTCATCTCTTATATTTTGTCTTCCCTCTTTCCCTGTGCTCACATCTAATGCAGAGGCGGTTACTTTCCTAGGACCTATTTCTTCTGTTGCTGCCCAGAAACCATTGATAAATCCGGATTTAAAATGTATTATCCCAGTCTACCTTCCCAATCAATGTTTCCAAATGCTGATGCTTAATTTTCCCTATCATATCTATTCCTTACTTTGCATTTCTACTGTCACAGCACTGATTTAGGTCTGTTATAGAAATAGACCTTCTAATGTTCCTTAACAGGTCTTTCAACCTGTAGTCTATATCTTTCCTTTTTCCCCTCCCATCCTATCAAAACCCCATTGATGACCATTCCTAAAACACTCCTCTTATGTCATTTTCCAAAATAAAATTTGTATGCGGAGAACTACACTTACTGTATTAAAGCGAAAAATTCTAGAATTTCAGTTAAGCAATTCTCAACTCTCAAAATGTGTACATCTTTACATACCTTTACATCAACAAAGACTCTGGCATAGACTATTGCACTCTCTATGGTCAAATTATTGAACTCCAGTGAAATGACCTCCTACAATACTATCCATCGCTTTAAAATCCTATCCCTCTCAAGGACTAGTTTTAAATTCTACTTTCCCCATGGTCAACCCAATACCATAGCTTTAGCTCTCTATTCTGAACTCCTACAGTGTTTTACTGACTTCTTAATCAGTCATAGAATCACATGATTAGGTTGGTATTTAAAATTTACCCAATCTAACAATCAATTTGATGATCATGTAACTTCTACAGCATGCTTAAATTTGGTCATTCGACTTATATTAGAACAGTTTCAGTCGTAGGGAACTCACCACTTCATGAGGCTCCATTTCATCTTTGTATAGCACAACAGAGTTATTTCCCATATTAAGTTAAAATAAGCATCTTTAACAATTTTACATATTGTCTTTGTATCTCTTGTTGCTAACTGTAAAAAATAACTCCGTGAGATCAAAGGTACTATAGGTAAAACAGAAATCATGAGTATAAGACAGAAGTTAACCTGTGGTGGAAGATGAAGTAAAATCAGAGACAGACATAAATTGAATCATTAAGCAGGGTAATTCTCTAGTATAGAAAGCAATGGATTCTGATTTCTCATTTCTAAGTGGATCATTTTTAAATGAATGACTCTAGTGGTTACTGTTGGCTCACAGATCTGCTTTCAGACAAGACCACTGTTGTAGTTTGAATGGCATTCCCATGTGTGACTGCTGACAATTTTTTTGGTGTTGAAGCAATGAATAAACAATGATGTCAAGTGTCTCCTTAATTTTCTTGTGTATCCATACAATAAACACCCGCCCAGTGATGTAATCTGGATGGAAACTGTTAGCCATTTCAAAATGAATATTAAAATCCCAAACCATATGCAATAAATATTTTTAGATTATATAACTGTTTGGAATCATTTTTCAATTCTCATTCTGATTTCTAGTCTATTTATTGTTTTTTCAAGCTTTGTGCCATCAGCAGAT
The DNA here is from genome assembly GCF_041296265.1 of Equus caballus. Classification (NCBI taxonomy): domain Eukaryota; kingdom Metazoa; phylum Chordata; class Mammalia; order Perissodactyla; family Equidae; genus Equus; species Equus caballus. Next base: position 98,201,771 of record NC_091715.1, on the reverse strand, counting down.
TGGATTACTATGTTATATCTTCTTTTACAACTGATAAAAAATAACGTGACTGAAAAGATACCTTGAAAAACCAAACTCCTGGTTTATAGGAATCCATTTTTGAATATAGTGTGTGTCTTGTTGAAAGGCTGTTAAAAACAAAAAACAAACTTTATAATTGTACTGTTTTCTAGAGCAAATTTCTCTATCTTGGTCAGAGTCTTATCATTTTAAAGCTTGTTAAATGCCTTTCTGAATACACTTAAAGGAAATACAAGGCATTAAATGATCATTCTATGTTTGCATATCTTGAATCATGTTAAAGTATAATAAAGAGAGAAGCATGGGCTCTAAACTCAGATTTTATGTGTTTGAATACCAGCCCTGATATTTACCAGCTGTACAATTTCAGACATATTAATTAATTTCTCTGTTCTTTGATGTTTTCATCCATAAGGTGAGATGATAATAATAGATTTCACCTCATGGGATTATTGTGCATATTAAAATAGTTAATAATACATAAAACTTTTAAAATTGCACTATAAACATAGTAGTTTTTGAACATTAGCTATTAACTCTTACTCCAAATAATCTGTTAGCTCTGTGAGGGTGAAGTGGTATGTATTGTAAATCTCTGCATTCACTATTCCAACTTGAATAACATTGTGAACACAGTAGCTATTCAAATAGGAGCTGATTGGTTTTCATTAAATGAACACTTGTTAGGCACCCAATGCATGTAAGACACATAGCATAGGGGATTTTATTAGAAATCATCCTGAATACGCTAGAAAAACAAGGCAATTTAGGTTTACATATAAACATGAGGTAGAAAGAAAACAAAGTAAGAGGATTGGAAGAGGAAATGTGACATCCGAGACGTGTTATGAAGGAGATGTTGTTCTGGGAAATTGAGAAGAAAGATAACTTTTTATAAATAAAGAGTTCTGGTAAATAAGGAAATCGTGAATAAAGTTTAGGGAACTTTTGTGTATAAGACTAAGATAGTTAAACACCAAACAGTCTTTAGGAACAACTACTGGTAGGTTCAGGGAATTCGGTATCATTTTAAAAACATTGTACAGTAGTTTATAATAGTGAAAACTCAGAAAGAACCTAAAGGTCCAACAATATGCTATTAATTTAATAATAACAATAATAGTAATTACATATTAGTAATAACATATACATAATCCCCACTACTACTCATGAATATATATTTTTATGTAGATATAGAAAGATGGTCACATTAAGATAAAAATTAGGTAGAAGAATAGCGTGGCCAATATGATCTGTTTCCTCTCATAATGTATATATGAAAAGGTCTGATGGACACAACAAAGATGGGATTGCAGTGAATTTCTACCTTCTTCTTTTTGCCCATTAGTGTATTGTAATGTTTTAAAATAAAAATCTATTATAGTTATGATTGAAAAGGTATTATTATTTTTATTTCATAGATAGTTGCATTTATAGAGCAATTTGTACTATTCAGAGAGATTCAAATATATATCACTAATTTTCACAACACTTTTATGAGGCAGATGGAGAACACATTACTTACTCCAATTTAAGTGAAGAAACCAGTCACATAGCTTATTCGCATCAGAATTACGCCTAGAATCTGTGGCATTTTATCTTTTTTATGATGAACGTGTTGCAGTTTAAAACAATGATATTCAGAACTATTTTATGTTTTGTTTTGAAATATTCAAGGATGAACATACTTTTATCCAGTACTGTTTCTTTAGCTTTTTCCCATTTCCTAAATAGACTACAGTAAGAAAAAATATGTTTTACAGAACGCTTGGCCTGAAAATAAACTTATAATTTACCTTTAGTCACCTTTCTTTCATTTTTATTCAATGAGAACATCTTATTGCCTATGCTAATTCTATAGAGCAAATTAGAAGCTTAAAGGAACATTAATGTCTTTTCTGGCAACAATTTAGTGCACCAGGCAAGCAATTTTCTAAGTGCTACTATAGTAAAGATGCCTTTCTTTCAGAGATAATCTGTCTGTTCAGAAATACAACACTTTTCATTGTGTTTATTTGGAAAAAAAAGGAAAAGTAAGTTATATAAACATTGTAGCTTTATTGTGATTGAGTTTAGCCTTGTATTTAAGAAACAATTAGAGATTTTGAGAGAACTGGTAATGGACAAGATGGGGTAGATGTACTTCTTATTCCTTCCATTAAGTACACTTATAAAACCTCTGGATATTATATGTAAAATAGACACGAGAAAACTCTTAAAGGATAAGAGAAGAAGGCAAAGTAGCTAGGGAACTGGGAAGCCAAAGAACAACACTATAGTGATATCTGTGGGTTTTCCTTTTTACCTCATATATCCCAGACTGGATGCTAGAGAATGCGTCAGCACAGGAACACCTATGTATATGACCAAATAAGCCCCAACTAAACCCTATTCTTAATAGCTACAGTACTAAGAAAGGAGAAGCCTAATAAGAAAGAAAACTTTGAGACAATAGCCATCCTACTGTAGCCAAATGATACACGAGAACTGTAGCCCCACTCCTACTTCATCAGCAAAGACTAAAAGGGGAGTCTAGACTTCTACCCTTGCCCTGTTGTAAGAAGGTAAACCTCTCCTTCCCCATACCATCCGCCAGGGTGATGTCAAAGAAGAACTAGTGGTGAGCTGGAACTTTCATCACTGCCAAATAGTAACGGGGCACACCCCCATGGCATCAATGGAGAGAATGTGGAGAACCTGGACTTCCACACTACAATTGGCAGTAATGAGGCTCCCCTCCACACCAGTGTGATATCAAAGGGGCATCATGAAGAGCTATAAAATGCAACATTGCTAGGCAGTAATGAGAATCCTCTCTCTACAGTGCTAATGGAGGCTATCTGGATAGCAATAAAGAAGTGTTTCTCCCCCCAAAAAACAGGGTAGTGTCATCAGAGACCTATTGCAGTGCCTGAATTTCCATTCCCACCCAGCAGTAATGAGATGCTCCTCCCACCCTGGAGTATCAATCAAGGTTGATTGAGGACTTTTCACAACCACTTGGAAGTAAAGAGGCAGCACCCCCCCCTTCCCTAGCCAGTGTGATTCTAGAAGAGGTCTGCTAACACAGCGGATTTATATAAGATCAAATGTTTCATAGCATAAAATCCAAAATATCCAGGCTACAATCAAAATCACTTGTCATACAAAGAAACAATTTTCACTAGAATGAGAAAAGCAATTCAAAAGATGATTTGAACCATGAAGATAACTAAATAGTAAAATTATCGGACAATTTTAAAGCAGTTATAAAAATGCTTCAATAAGCAATATGAGCAAAATTGAAAATAAATGACAAAATAAGTCTCAACAAAGAAATATAACATCTCAGCAAAGGAATAGAAGATATAAAGAAAAACCAAATGTATATTTTAGAACTGAAAAATGCATTAACCAAACTAAAACACTTAACAGCAGAATAGAGAAACAAGAAAAGAGTAAATTTAAAAATAGAACAATACAAATTACAATATCTGAACAACAAAGAGAATACGCTGTTAAAGAGTACAAACTTACAACTAGAAGATGAATAAGTTCCAGAGATCTAATGAATAGCATAGTAATTATAGTCAACAATACTGTATTGTATACTTCAAAATTGCTAAGAGACTAGATCTTAAATGTTCTCATGACAAACATATGATAGAGATGTTAGCTAAGGTTATTTAGCTATTGTAATCATTTTGCAATATATAAATGCATCAAATCAACATGTTGTACACATTAAACTTAAACAATGTTATCTGTCAAGTATATCTCAATAAAAATAAATAAATAAAGATGGATAGATAGAAAGATGTAAATCAGATATCAAAATAATTTCAACCAAAAAAAAAAGAATAAATCAATCATGAGGACCTAGCAATAATAACCATTTAGATACCAAACAAAAAGGCCCAAAACTTACAGAATTGAAGTGATAAATAGAAAATTCATGAAAAATAGTTTGACAATTTAATATCCCATTTTCAATAATGATTAGAACAATTAAGCAAAAGATCAACAAAGAAAGTACTCAAATGATGCTATAACCAAATAGACCTAACAGACCTCTACATACACTCCACACAAGAATAACAGAAAACACACACACATTATTCTCAAGTGCATGTAGGACATTCTCCATGATTGACAATAGGTTAGGCCATAGAACAAGTCTCAATACATTTAAAAGAACTGAAACAATACAAAATATGTTCTCTAACCACAATGGAATAAAATTAGAGATCAAAAACAGAAAGAAATTTTGGAAATTCACAAGTGTGTGGAAATTTAAGAACACGTTCTTAAATAACTAGTGGGTTAAACAAGAAATCACAAAGTAAACTAGAGAATATTTTCAGAGAAATTAAATGGAAATACCATATCCAAAAATGTATGAGGTGCAGCAGAGGCAGCCCTCAGGGGAAAATTTGTACTTGCAAATGAATATATTTAAAAAGAACAAATACGGAAAATTAATAACAATCTTCTAGCTTATGATACTAAAAAAGGAAGATCAAACTAGACACAAATCAAGCAGATGGGAAGAAGTGATAAAGATTACAGGAGAAATAAAATATAGGCAGAATAGAAAAAAATTAAGAAAATCTATAAAACAAAAGTTGCTTATTTCAAAAGATTAGCAAAATTGGCAAAATGCTACCTAAATACTATGAAAAATATCAATATATTAGATAAGCTAGATTAAACAAACAAATCCTAGAAGCACACAACTACCAAAACTAACTCAAAAAGAAAAAGAAAGGGGCCAGCCCGGTGGCGCAGTGGTTACATTCTCATGTTCCGCTTCGGCAGCCCAGGGCCGGCCAGTTCGGATCCTGGGTGCAGACATGGCACTGCTCATCAAGTCATGCTGTGGCAGGCATCCCACATATAAAGTAGAAGAAGATGGGCACGGATATTAGCTCAGGGCCAGTCTTCCTCAGCAAAAAGTGGAGGATTGGCAGCAGATGTTAGTTCAGGGCTGACCTTCCTCAAAAAAAGGAAAGAAAAGAAAAAGAAAATCTGAGTAAACCCACAGCAAGTAAATAGATATTAAATTTTCGCTAAAAAACCTCACACAAAGAAAAGTGTAGAACTAGATGATTTTACTGTTCAATTCTATCAAATTTTTAAAGAAAAATTAACAACAATCCTTCATAAATTTTTCAAAAAATTGAAGAAGAAGGACATTTCCCAGTTCATTCTTTGATGCCAATCTTACTGATACTAAAATCTGACAAAGGTATCATAAGAAAACTATAGACCACTATCCTTTATTAATATAAATAGAAAAATATTCAATAAAATACCACTAAATAAAATCTGGCAACACATAAAAATATTACACACCAGGACCAAGTGAGATTGATTCTAGGAATCCAAGGCTGATATTACATTTGGAAATCAACCAATGAAATGCATTATATCATTTTAATAAAATAAAGGATAAACCCCACTTTATCATGTCACTAGGTGCAGAAAAAGCATTTGAGAAAATACAACAAACTTTCATGATAAGAAACACACTCTACAAACTAGATATAGAAAGGAACGTCCTCAACTTGGTAAAGGGAATCTACGAAAAACCTATAGCTAACGTCATAATTAATGGTGAAAGATTGAATGCTTTCCCCATAAGTTCAAGAAAAAGAAAAGAACATTTATTTTTTCCACTTCTTTTCAACATTTAACTGGTAGAGGTAGCCAGAGCAATTAAGCAAGAAAAAGAAATCAAATTTATTTCTCTCTCTCTTTCTCTCTGTCTGCCACTCTCTCTTTCTCTCTCTCCCTCTCTCTCTCTATAAAGATGTCTCTCTCTATATATAAACATATAATTTATATAAAATATATAATATATAAATATGACTATGTAAAAATCAATTGTATTTCTTTACACCAGCAATGAACAATGTAAAAGTGAAATCATGATAATTTTACAGTGACATAAAAAATTAAGAATAAATTTAACAAAAGAATCATGAGAGCTCTATACTTAAAACCCAAAAAATCTTTGAAAGAATTTGGGTTTTTTTTAAGGAAGATTAGCCCTGAGCTAACATCCACCACCAATCCTTCTCTTTTTGGTGAGGAAGATTGGCCCTGAGCTATCATCTGCGCCCATCTTCCTCTATTTTGTATGTGCAACGCCTGTCACAGCATGGCTTGATAAGCAGTGTGTAGGTCTGTGCCATGGTTCTGGACCAGTGAACCCTGGGCTGCCCAAGCAGAGCACATAAACCTAACTGCTACACCACTGGACCAGCCCTGAAATAATTTTTAAAAGGCCTAAACAAATCTACGAATATTTCATGTTCATGCATAGAAACTCTTAAATTTTTAAGATGGCAACACTTTCAAATTAATCTACAGATTCAATACAATCTTTAAAAGTTCCAGCTGCCTTTAATGCAGAAACTGACCAACTTACCCTGAAGTTCATGTGGAAATTCAATAGACCCAGAATAGCCAAAACAATTGTGTAAAAGGATATAGTTGGTGAAATCACAGTATGATTTCACAACTTACTACATAGTTACAGGAATCAAGACTGTGTGGTACTGGATACAAATAGATGTATAGTTCAATGGAATTGAATTGAGAGTCCAGAAATATATCCTTACATTTATAATCAATCGATTTTTATAAAAATGCCAAGAAAATTCAATGGAGAAAGCATAGACTATTCAACAAATGGTGCTGGGACAACAGGATATTCACATAGTAAAGAATGGAGCTGCATCCATACCTCACATCATATACCAAAATTAACTCAAAATAAATGATAGACTTAAATGTAAGAACTAAAACTAAACCTCTTAGAAGAAAATATAGAAATAAATCTCCTGGGGCTGGCCTGGTGGCAAAGCGGTTAAGTGTGCACATTCCACCTTGGCGGCCCAGGGTTCGCGGGTTCAGATCCTGGGTGCAGACATGGCACCGCTTAGCAAGCCATGATATAGTAGGCGTTCCACGTATAAAGTAGAGGAAGATGGGCATGGATGTTAGCTCAGGGCCAGTCTTCCTCAAGAAAAAAGAGGAGGATTGGCAGATGTTAGCTCAGGGCTAATCTTCCTCAAAAAAAATAAATAAATAAATTTTCATGACCTTAGATTAGGCAATTGTTAGTTAGATATGACACCATAAGCACAAGTGACACAAGAAAAAAATACATAAATTAAACTTGATCAAAATTTAATACTTGTGTTTTAAAAGACCTCATCAAAAAAGTGAAAAGTCAACCCACAGAATGAGAGAGAATGTTTGCAAATTATATTCGTATCTCACAAGGGCCTTGCATTCAAAATATGTAAAGAACTTTTACAACTGAATAGTAAAATGATGATCAAATTTAAATAATAAGCAAATTATTTGAATAGATATTTCTCCAAAGAAGTTATGCAAGTGGCCAATCTACACATGAAACGATGCTCAACATGATTAGTCAAAAGGAAACATCAAAACCACAATAAGACACCAGTTCACTTCCACTAGGATGACTAAAATAAGATAGACAGATGGTAAGAAATATTGGCAAAATTGTAGAGGAACTGGAAGCCTCATACACTGCTGATGAGAATGTAAAATGGTGGAAAATTAGTGGAAAACAGTTCAATGATTCTTCAAAACTTTAAACTAATACTAAGTGACCAAGCAATTTCACTCCCATGTGTATAAGTCATGCACCCACACAAAAACTTGTACGCAAATATGCGTAGTAACATCATTCATAATATACAAAAGGAAGAAACAACCCAAATATCTACCAACTGATAAATGTATATACAAAATGTAGTGTATTCTTACAATGGAATATTATTTGGCAATAAAAAATGACGTTCTGATACATGATACAATATGAATGAAACTTGTAAACATGATGCTCAGTGAAAGAAGTCAGAACGAAAAGGGCACATATTGTACAATTCTCTTTACATGAAATGTTCAGAATAAGCAAATTTAAAGAGACAGAAAGTAAATTATTGGTTGCCAGGGCCTGGGGTAAGGGCTGAATAGGGAGTGGCTCCTGCTTCCCATGGGCCAGAGTATGCACTAAAGAATGTAGCTGGGCATGCACCATCTTAACCAGCATCCCACCCTCAGAAATCTATCTGCCACAGTGTGATGAACCCAACAGACAGATCTATGCTGAATGTATTGCCAGCACCAGAATCTAGAAGGGGAGTTAGAAGCAGTAAATGGAGAGTTAAGTGACTTTTCAAATAATAGTGTAATGGGAAGTCCACACAGACTTTCTCCAATGAAGCCACCAAATCACCACATAAAGAGCCAGTGTCCAGGCATCTGTACCACAGAGGACACGATTCAGGTCACAACATAATAATCAAGAATATAGATTACATTCAGTCAAGTAATACTTTTTTCAACCTTTCTACTTCCCATTCCTCTCTACCCTGAATCTGGAGGAAACGGAAGTAGGAGATCAAGCTGTGGAAGAGGTGGAACAGGAAGATTAAGTTTTTGAATCTGATTCAGGACAAGATCTCTCTGTGTAAAAATACAGTTTAAATTAATTGTAAGATTTGTTTTTTATTTAGACTAGACTGGATTGCTTAATATATGTGAGTAAGACTGTGTTAAAACCTGACGTTTACTACATAAACTAGGGGATCATCTGAATAAATTGTCCAAAGGTAGAGAACTTACTGAATAAGTCCAAAAGAGAATAGTATGAGAAAAAATAATAGTTTTGATGGTTTTGCTCTACTTACTTCACCTTATTCAATGTTACTCTATTGTTGGATATTTCTGAAATATTTTAAAACTTTAAACATATTTTAAAGAAAGCTATAATTAATAAGTCTATTCAATTATTTGCTCCTTTTGAAATTTATTTAATTGATTGGGAAAATGACATATCTATGGCAAAGCTCCTCTGTAGATATTATAAACACTTAGAAGTAGGTTTTACTGAATAAATATGATGTCTGCAGGGCAAATATCAACTATATTTTTGGACAAATGATTTTCTCGCCTTTATTATCTTAGTAAGAATAAATAAAAAGATTCTTAAAGATAAGGGTATTTAGGAGCAAAATTAGATGTGGTCCATGGAAAGCCAATTATTAGAATTTTATCTGGACTTATTCTAAATGAAGTATCAGAATATTTTTAGGGGGCCATCCCCATGGCCTAGTGGTTAAGTTCAGTGGACTCCTCTTTGGCAGCCCCAGCCCCTGGCGTGCACATACACCACTCATTGGCAGTCATGCTGTGGTGGTGACCCACATACAAAATAGGGGAAGATTGACACAGATGTCAGCTCAAGGGGAATCTTCCTCAAGCAAAAAGAGGAAGATTGGCAACAGATGTTAGCTCAGGGCAAATCTTCTTCAGCAATAAAAAAAGAAAGAATATATATTTGTAAAAACTGTCTCTTTTTCTTCAGATTCACTCATATAAGAAGGAAATACACATATTAAATAATCTAGTTTATTTATTTATGAAAGAGTCAAGATATCATGGGTAGCACGTTCTCTGACCAAATATACATGCAAATATTTACATATATAACGTGTTCTAAAAATTAAATCTTTGTATTGTTTGCTTTTTATGTAATCTGTCTCCCTCTAATAGACTCTGAGCACCTTTCGAACACTGCCTGCTGCTTATTCATCTCCTTATCCCTACCACATTACCTAGGGTCTGGCACATGGGTGGCACAGAAATGATTTAGAATGAATGGAGGGATGGATGATCAAAATTATTTGGTGAATATTTCTTCTTGAAGCCAAGATCCAGAATGGGATAAATATCAGGAAAATGCCATTTTAATTGGATCCCAAATCTTTAACTTACTCAGAAGTCAGTATTCCTGTAGGAGCAAGGATCATGTTTCAGTGATCATTGTACTCACCTCCATATCTAGCACTGTGCTGTGAACATAGAAAGTCCTCCATAATAGTCTATGTATTGTGTTAAATTCAATGGAGCAAATGCAGTACAGGTGTGCTTTGATTCCTATGACTCATATTGCTCTTCAAGTAGACTGCTCTATTGTACGCTAGCTGGAGCTCTTCCAGGGGTTCACCCAGGTAAGCACACGAGGGGGAAAGAAAAAGAAATAATCTAAGCCAGTGTCATTGTGATCAGCAGGATTCAGGTTATGATCTTTTTCACTTTTTGTACCTTTTTCACTTCACAGCACATGCAGAAGCCATAAATTGCAGCCAAATGCTTTTAATGTGAATATTGTCACTGAAGTAAACCAGATGCTTTAAGATTCCTTAATTATTCCAAAGCTACTCAGCCTATCCACAGAGGTTCAGCTTGAGAAATAAATAGCATGAATTCTACCCCTGATTTTGTCACTAAGTCATGGGAAGACAATTATCTATTGTCTCTGTGCATCCACTTTTTAGCTCACAAAGTAGGGAAACACTGCTTTCTACTCATTTCTTCATAAATATGTAAGGAGGATTAACAAACTTGGAAGCCAGATGCTAGCTATTGACATAAGTTTTACACATCATCTTTTTATTAGCTTGATTCTACATTGTTCTAGATGCTTCCTTAGTTTCCCAAACTGCCCCATGAGTACCCTTGGAGTAGCTTCCTCACCTAACATATTCTGGCTCAATTTTTGTGGCATATAATTATCAAATGATTTGCATTCAGCATCAATGATTGTCATTCTTGGACCAATACAAACTTGAGGGAAGTTCAGCTTGGGTTTGTGCAGTGATATATGAAAAGAATGGAATCTAGTAATGAAGCTAGACACCTGATTAAATCCCACTAATCACAGGGATCTTGAGGGCCATGCACATTTTATGAACCTTTTTCAGTAGCGATATGACAGTCTCCCAAGCCACTTACTCGAGAAATATTCTTATTAGCATTGAAAATGAGTGCTGGCTGAATGGCAGTGACTCTCTATTCCTGTTCCTGCTTTAAATCAAAAGTCCAGGCTAGAAGAGCTAGGATGTGTTTGTGATAGTGTGAACTCTTTCTTCCATGCCCCTTGGAATGCATCATTCCACTCTACAGAGCTGAAAGAAATGAGATTAATAGAATTTTTATAGTGTATCTTTTCATTGTTTAAGATTTTTATCTCTGGCACCAAAATTGATTTAAATACTGTCATTTGAAGACAATCAGCCAAAATTAGTTCTCCAATAATCACAAACGGCACTTGGGGGAAGAATTTGGCACTTTAAAGCATTCTATATTTCTTTTAATTTAGTTGGATACAATGATGTATTTAGTTGTTATCTGGAAATTGAGTGTTAAACACAAAGAAATGTATGTTTCTCTGAGCTTTCAGACCATTTAGTGTTGGGCTCCTGTTAACATACAAATTGATAAAAGGGACTGCACATTGATAACCTGGTATCTCTGAGGTTGTGGAGTTTAAACCTAGCTTACCCTCATGTGAATAGAATTCCTTTTTCTCTAAGAACTCACATTGTGCAAGATCAGGGCTCAAATGCATTACTTCTTTTCTGATTCTTGGTAGAGCAGTGCAAGTAATTAGAGACCTTTCAATCTATATGGATAGATGATAGATGATAGATTAGAAAGAAAGAAAGATAGATAGATAGTTAGATAGATAGAAAGATTTTTAACATAACCCACTGAAGCCACTCAAGTATAAAGCTTTCTCACATTTCTGACCAAGGGAAGTTTAAATACGTGTGCTTTAAAGAATGTCAATAACCACAAATCATTACTCGTAATACATCTTGCAGTAAACCTCAATATTTGAAAAAGTGTTTCCTTTGCCAACATTTTAGATAAGTTATACACACTTCCTATAAGTTATATGGTTTTCATGTTTTAGAAGTTATTTATCCAGTGGTAGTGATTTGATGTGAAACGTCTAGTAAAAAGTAACTGTTTTCTGAATCCAAGAGCACAAAATAATCTTAAATAGCTAGCATTTTTCAGTCTGAAGTTTAATCACGAATTTACTGAATGTGACCATTAGTAGTAAAGTCATACTGGGTTGACTAGGTCAGTTAAGTTGAATGGGTTGTTGGAGTAATGTCCATGCAGATTGTTGTGGGTTTTCAAGATCAGACAGCTTATATATATTTTTTAAAAAACTGTAAAAAGATAAACACTTAAGAGTACTATCCAGCCTGTGCAAGGTCTTCCTTTCTCTCCCTTGTATTCTTGTATTAGATGTAAATAAAACCCCAGGAATATAAATACCAATGAACTATTAGAAGTAACGGTACATTATACTACATTTTTTTTTCAGCATTTGTTCTGTACTGCTATCAAAGTGCAACCTATGAAGGTATGCTACAGCGCAGTACCTTATCCTGGAAATAGGTGTGTGCAAAATGCCTTCTATGTGACCAGTTTGGATGAATTTCTAGGGAATACATTGAGATAGTCCTCCAACCTTAACGTTAGATGCTGAGCTATTATAAACCCACAAAGTATTCCTGAAGATTAGTTATGGGAAAGAGAAAGAATGATAGTGGACACTTAATTTTCTTTGAGAGTTCACATGAGCTTCTTATGAAGATATGATATGTAAACTGACACATAAAAATAAGTAAGATTTATCCAGCCAAAGAGTGAGGGAAAGTGTTCTGTAGACAGATGGCATAAATAAAAATACAAAGGTGGAAAAATGTCTGGCATATTCTGGAAATTTAAAGCATTACATGATACACTACACATTCACCAAAATGCCTAAGTTTAAAAATACTAACAATATCAAATATTTGGAACAACTTGAACTCTAACACATGTGTGGAGGGAAGGCAAAATGTTCAAGTTAATTTAGAATACAGTTTGGCAATTTCTTTAAAAGTTACTCATACACTTACCTTATAACATAGCAATTCTAATCCTAGGTGTTTACCCAAAAACAGTGAGAACATAACGCAAAGACTCACATACAAATATTCTTAGCAACTTTATTCATAACAACCAAGAAATGGAAACAACCTAAACGCTTATAAATTGGTGAATGGATAAACAAAACATGGTAAATATGTACAGTGGAATGCTACTCAGCAACCAAAGAGGACAGACTACTGACACAAAAATAATGTGAATAAATTTCAAAAGCATTAAACTAGCTGAAAGAGGCCAGACCCAAAACATTACATACTATACGATTTCATTTGTATGAAATTCTAGAAAAGGTAAAACTATAGTGATAGAAAGCAGACAATCGTTGCAAGGGGCCAGAGAGTGAGTGAGGGAATTGACTAAAATAAGAAACCGTTACCAGTGAGATATCCATGTATAAACGTCAAGTAGTCCGCTATATCAATTTATAGCTCAGAAAAGAGATTTATGTTTGAGATATAATGGGAGAGTTATCAGTATATTAGTGCTTCTTGAAACCATAAGAGTATATAAGACTACTTTGAGTAGGAATGTAGACTTAGAAGGCTCAAGACAGAACCTTGAGGCACTTCAGCATTTGGAAGTTATGTGGAGCACTCACGATGAATTACACCATCAGTGAATGAACTGGAAACATAATCTATACAGGCAAATGGTGTGAATGTATGCCTGTGTCTACCTTAGCTGTATATAAAGAGAGAAATAAATTTTTAAAGTGAATAAATAAGGAAAAGAAAATAAACATCGCTTTGATAATTCCTAACCAAATGTACCAGGTTAGATAGTGTGTCCCCTAAAAAAAAACTTTAAGTCCTTCCCAGAACCTCAGAATATGACCTTATTTGGAAATAGGGTCATTGCAGAGGCAGTTAGTTAAGATGAGGTTGTACTGGAATAGGATGGTCCCTAAATTCAATATGAATGGTGTTCTTACAAGAAGAGAAGAGACACAGAGGGAGAACCCCATGTGACAATGGGGACAGAGATTGGAGTGATGTGTCTACAAGCCAAGGAACACCAAGAATTGCTGGTAACTGCCAAAAGCTGAAAAGAGCCATGGAAGAATCGTCCCCTAGAGTCTTCAGAGAGTGCATGGCCCTGGTGACACCTTTATTTCCTGCTTCTGGCTTCCAGAACTATGAGACAGTAAGTTTCTGTTGTTTTAAGCTACCTAGTTTGTGGTCATTTATTGTGGCAGCCCTAAGAAACTGAAAGGCCAGTCTTTTCCAGTCAGGCAGATGTGAGACCGAATTTCTTAAAAAAAAGAAATGCCCCTTTCCCATAAAAATAAAGCAATTGAAGTTTTAGTTTTCAAATGGTAATACCCAGAAGCAAATGCTAACCTTCTTTGAAGGAAGGTGCCTTAAGTAAAGGTTTCAATTATTCAGCACAGATAAAGCTACAAGGAACATGAACTTAACATTAAAAGTCACTAAACACGTGACCAATGCATGATATTACAAATACGTGCATGGATAAGCCACTGAACTACAAGATTGACCTGTAGATTTTAATAAAATGGAGTATAAGGAGTTCATTGATAGGGCTTCTGATTCCACATTGTGACTGACCTTTAGGAAACTTTCACTTGTGAAGTTTTAGTCTGGTATTCTAGAAGAGTACCCCCACTCTGAAAAGTCTCTTAGCATTCGCTTTCCCAGCTGCATATCTGTGTGAGCAGATATTCTTCATATCCTTCGACCACCATAACACAACTCAGGGAACTGGATGTAGAAGCAGATCTTACTATCCAGCTGTCTTCAGTAAGCCAGGTATTAAAGAGATTTGCAAAAATGGAAAACAATACTATGTCATTTATTACACTTTTGTTATTTAAGTTAACATAGAGTGGGTTATTATATTTAAATTAATAATTAATAAATATTTTTAAGACGTTCTCAGGTTTAAGTTCTAGTATAGTAATTATCACTAGATATAACTCAGGTAAAAAGTTCTTTGAGATCCTCGGTAATTTTATGAGTGTATAGGAAACCTGAAACCCTTGAGAACCATCGACTTGAACAATACCTAGAGGGTAATATAATTGGATGGTGAGTACATGGGATCATATTTCACTATTATTTCTTTTTAAACTTTGTATTTGGAAATAACTACAGAGTCACAGAAAGTTGCATGTGCCCTTCACCCGATTTTCTTCAATAGTTACATCTTATGAAACCTGGAGACAGGCATGAATAGATTCATATAACCACCACAGCAAACAAGATACAGACTATTCCATGACCACAAAAATCTCACTGATGGTGTACCTCATTGTAGGTACTCTAAATAACTTCCAACTGTTAAGCTTATTTCATTACTACTTTAAACATTATTTTGGAAAAATAGTTGATTAAGAAACTTGGATATTATAAAAACTGGATCATTATTATTTTGTAATATCTTAAAAATGGAAGAAATGTGGATTATTTGTAAAAACGTAGGTGTCTTAAGGTTTAATAAAATGATACTGCACTGAGAGTCCACCTCCCATATACCATGGATCAAAGTTGTGGTATGAAATGATAGGGAATATTATCATACTTTGATTTTTCTCATATGACAGGGAGAAATCAAAGCCAAACAGGATTTCATTAGAAGTTATCTTTGGTCCAGTTAAACACGTTGCACTTTGGACTCAAAATGTGCGCCTGAAACCATATACACCATATTCAGTCTCCCTTTCAAGGCAGAATTATAACTGCCTTTCCTCTCTTTCCAAGTCTTCCATAACATCATTCACAAATGCAAACATTATCGGCCAGCCTCCAAAAAATTACTTTCAGTGTCAGGAAACTCATCACTTTTTGAGAAAGCACATTTTATTTGGTAAATTGTTCCTGCTGTTTTTCTTGATATTAATCTAAGTCTCTTTCCCAGTGTTTTACTGTTTGGATCTAGTTCTCCCTTCTAGACTCAAGAGTAAGTAATCCCTTTTCTTAAACATCAAATATTGTTAGTAACTTTTAAATCCTCTCTCTTTAAGACTTCTTTTCTTTAGGCTAAACAATTCCCGTATTAACTATTCTCGTGTACACTGGCTATCAGACCCTTAGCCTTTTTAGTTGGATTTCTTTGGAGAAGTGCCAGTTTGTTAATGAACCCTTTTAAATAGTGGCATCTACAATAAAGCACAATATTCAAGGCTTGGTCTAATTTATGCAGAATATGTCAGATTAGTGTATAATGTGGCACCATCAAGCTTTAAAATGTCATTAAAAAGATACAAATATAAATAAATGAATATCTAATTTTAGACTACATTATAACACAAAAAAAGTCTTATTAGTATAGAAAGAAATAATTATAACCAGGGAAATTTCTCTACAAAACAAAGGGCTGAATTCTTCCAGGGTTATTACCTTCATATTTGGATTTCTATCGTGCCAGTATTGAATTGGTTCTTCTTGGCACACGATGCAAAAAGTAAATATATTTTCTTTCTGCAAAACCAAATTTATTTTCACTTTCTCACTTCTCTGACTATGACGTTGTATTGTTAAAGACAAGAAAACAAGCCCAAAATAGTGTCTCCTATACTAAGCCTCATGTCACCAAACTGAGACTTAATCACAGGTTCAGCTCTCCCAGAAATGCAATCTTAAGTCAATCAGGAATGGCCTGATCAGCACTAGCTAGGTAATCTGCCTGATAGACTCCTGCCATCGCCTAAAGGAAAGTAACTTTACAATAACCAACCCACTGTTTTGCCTAGTGTAACTTCCTTATTTCTTCTCCGTTCTGCCTATAAAAGTCTCTCATTTTGTACAGCTCCTTTGAGCTCCTTTCTTTCTACTAGGTTGGATGCTTCCTGATTCTAATCGATTTTTGCTCAAAGTCTTAAAACTTGTAACATGCCTCAGTTTGTCCTTTGACAGGGTATACCTCTAGAGCTTAACATACTTATTTTATTTTCATCTTCTTATAGCTCACCTGTGTCCATGCTATATGATCTGAAAATGTAGATATAGAACAACCTTAAAAATATAGAAGAAGATTATAGACAGAATATGCAAGCTTTTTTCCCCTTACTTTTCAGTAATCATAATTGGTAGTAGTAGCAATACTATTGTTATTCTGAGACTGTTTCGTGTGTGCTGTGGGACAAAGCAAATGAGAAATTATGCATTCTTATATGTATATCATTCCTTGTATCTTTGAGAACCAGGATTCTTGGTGTGGAAGAAAGGAGTGAGAGATTTAATATGGATGAGATTAAGTAAAAAATTCTAGTCCTGAATTGGAACTCAGGAAATTCAAAATATGAATTATGAACTCAAGAAAAAACTTAAATACTTACCTGAAGGAGATTATTATTAATTATCTTGCAAACTGGCTAAATAAAAATAAAAAATTAATCACTTTTCCTGCCATTTATGTATGTCCTGTACCACTGAGTAGCCAGTATTAGATGAGGGGAAATGTCTCTGTGTAAAACTCTTTCAGCTAATAAATAAAGCAAAATGATAGATTATCACCATTTTACAGTCCCCAAATAAGTAAAAGAATGAAATCAGACATTATATACCTCCTAATTAAAAATCTCACATCACCACCTATAGCTTTGGCAAAGGGATCAAAACCGAATCTGGTGAAACCTCTGGATGTAGCTGTCAATTAGCAGAAAACACAAATTTGAGCTTTTTCATGTGTCTGAAATCAGCAAAATCCAAGTTAGATGGCCTGGGTCTTTCATCAGATTAATTATAAGAGAAAGAGATGGAGGGGGAATTGAGCGATATAACCATGAAGAAATGCAAGCCAGATCTCTCTACAAAGTCAAGATAGTGCTTACTTTTTGGGGGAGAAGGAGGCTGTGATTTGCGTGAGGCTTCTGGGGTGACTGACAAAGTTCTATTTTTTTACCTGTGTGGTAGTTACAAGAGTGTTTGCCTCATAGTAAGATAAGCTATAAATTTGTTTTGTGTAATTTTCTGCCTCTTCCTTTTATTTTTACCAAAAAAAGATAAAAAGGAACAAAAACAAACAAATCGTTATATTTTTGAAGAAAATATTTTCTTTTTTCCCCCCTGTGTTTAGGAATCCTAATTGCTATAGCATATATTTAGGAAAACTGTTTTCCCACCCATTGCTTTTTCTTATTCTTCTCACAGTTCCCAGATTCTTCCATATACTTTTTAAAATAGAGGCCACAGCTGTATGTGTTTAAATAATTGGCCAGGCAAGGTGAATATAACAGGAGAAGAGATTCTCCACGTATTCTTATGTACTCTGAACTATACGCTAATCCGCAAACCATTACCAGTTCATGAAGAGATAAATACAAAAGTTGAAAGTAAATATTTAGAAATTATAGCCATTTGACAGAATTGTCATATATCTGTTCAACTTAATAAGATATTTGGGCTCACATTTTGAATGTTTTTGCAACTTTTCACTTTATATTTCTAGGATTATGTCAAAGGATCAAGAAGTCAATATTTTTCTAATAATTCATTCTATTATATTTTACGAATGTACCTATGCACAAGAGATTGCAAAAAACCCCAAAACAACCCGTTTTCTTGATCACAGATTTGATAAACACTACCTTAGAGGTTCCGTTCTCTTGGAATTTATTTGTTTTGTCAGGCTTGAGAGACTGGAAACAGATCATTTGCCCCAGATGAAGGCAAATATCTGTCTTTGTGCCCGCATCATTTTGGAATCTAAACAAACCACAACAACAATGCCAAGAAAACTAAGAGGCATTCCTTGTCAATAATTGTAGAAATAGCACATTTTTTTCAGTTTGGATGATTTAAGCACTGCCATGTCTGAAATGGAGAAGAATGCTCAAAATATAAGTCATAATGAAGTTCATACACCTTTAATTCCATGGCTCTTTAAACTGTTCTAAATATGCATTTTGCAAGTGTTTATCTTTTCCTTCAGGCCAGAAAGGCATTTTATGACACTATTAACACAATGCCTCCAGGCATTTAATGAATATTTTTCTGACTTAACAAGCAAAATATTTTATTGTAGGGCTGGCCTGGTGGTGCAGCGGTTACGTTCACAGGTCACAGTCTTCTATGGGCTCGGGGAAAAAAAAAGTTGAGGAATTATCCCAGAAAGTAAATCACATGACATAAAGATATATACTATAAGACGAGGACAAAAGTTTTAGAAGATCAATCCAAGAGATCCAACAGAAAATAATGAAACAAATAACAGAAGAATGTACCCCAGAGTTGAAGTGAGACCAAAATTTTGAAATTGAAAGAGCCTGCAGCATGCCATTCAAAACAAGTGAAAAAAGACTGATATAGGAACTTCCTAATGAAATTTAAGGTTCTAAAAGATTCCACAGTTTAAAATAAATAAATAAAAGTAACTTCCTTGGAATATGAATCAGATCGGCTACAGATTTCTCCTTGGCAATGCTAGATTCTGGAAAGCTGTGGAGTAATGCCTTCAAATTTTGGAAGGAATATTTTTATTATAAAAGTCTATAAGCACCAAACTATCAACCAAGTGTTGTGGCAGCATTACTTCCTTCATTTTGTAAAAGGAGAGTCTAAAGATACAGTTTACAATTAATGTAACAAGAAATGGAAAAGCATGAAATTGCAGAGCGCCATCAGGGTCTGGAAACTAAGCGATATGAATAATAGTAAAAACAATAGTGGATGCTTCACCTGGAGAAGAGAAGATACAGGGAGGATATAATAATGGCTCCAAATATTGGAAGGACTCCCATTTGATGATATGATTTTTGCTTTTTTTCCAAGGCCGTTTATTTCCTATACCTGGTAATACTATTCTTGTTTCTGAGTGTTGATTCTCCATGACCTACTGTGGTTTGCTGCCAAGCGAGATGTGCCAAAATGTTTTGACAGTATTCCTTGCTTATTTTCCAACATCTTAATGTTATATTTTCTCTTTGAAATTTCTGGAATGCATGCTACTTTATCTCCTCTCCAATATTTCTTATAGCAACTTTCCTCCCTTTTATTTATGCTGACCCCCAGAATATAAGACTTATAAAATGAAGAGTCCAATTTATTTGGGGGCTAGTTATTTAATTCCATCAAATCTCAAATCCTCAGTGAGACTATAAATGTAGCTCTTTTCTCAAGACCTAGAATATCGTAAATACTCAAAAAGTTGTTTATTATTATCAATAGGTTAAAATACAATTTCTTTCTTCCCTCTTCTCTCATTCCCTCAAGAAAATCAGTCCACATTCAGTAACAATATGACTACAATTTGTAATTGTGTTGTTTCGTCACATTATAATTCCAGTGTTGAATTCTGATTTTCAAACTTCAGTGTGTACCAGACTACCCTATGCAGCTTATTAAAAAGTAGAAACTCAGACCCTTTCTCTAGAGGTATCCATTGAGCAGATCTGGGGTGGGCTTAGACTTAAGCATTTTAGATAAACACCGAGGACCATGAACCACACTTTGAGAAATCGGCATCCTCCTAGATATACAAATGTCTAATCATAATCTCTGTAGCCTTTGGACTGGACTATAGTCTACAGTCTCCACTCATACTCTTCTAGTGACAGAGAGCTCCTCTCACAAGACAGGTCATTGATTTTTTGTTTTTGTTTTTTGAGGAAGATTAGCCCTGAGCTAACTGCTGCCAATCCGCCTCTTTTTGCTGAGGAAGACTGGCCCTGAGCTAACATCTGTGCCCATCTTCCTCTGCTTATACTTGGGACACCTACCACAGCATGGCTTGCCAAGCGATGCCATGTCTGCACCTGGGATCCGAACCGGCGAACCCCGGGCCGCCAAAGTGGAACATGCAAACTTAACTGCTGCGCCACAGGGCCGTCCCCCATTGATTATTTTAATAATTTTTATTTTTATGTAGCATCCATTACTAATAGGGTGACCAATCATCTAGGTTTGCTCAGGACTGATGGGTTCTGGGAACATGGAAATTTCAGTGATAAAACTGAGAAAATCCCAGGAAAAGTTTGTCACAAACTCCAGAATCTAAAATCTTTCTTTGAAATCATCCAGGAAAAAGGAATAAAAGGATAAAGAAGAAAATATCTATTGACTTTCATTGTTTCAACCAATACTGTTCATGTGATATGTACCAGGCACTATTCATGTGATAGACATAACAATGAGCAAGATAGACTCACACTTTTCCCTTATCGGGTTTCCAAACTATTGAGAGAGAAAAAAGTAAACAGTCACTTTAATTAAGTCATGTAAAACTGGGAGTACAGACTGTTGTAAGAGCACATATCACAAGCACCTAAACCAGTTTAGTGAGATCATTGGAAGATTACTGTGGAGCTAGTCACCACTTGGCATCAACTATAACAAATTAC
Source organism: Equus caballus (assembly GCF_041296265.1). NCBI lineage: Eukaryota > Metazoa > Chordata > Mammalia > Perissodactyla > Equidae > Equus > Equus caballus. The sequence goes on along the minus strand of NC_091715.1, from coordinate 98,180,632 downwards.
TCAACCCTGAAACACTGTCTTGGGCAACTATATTTAACGACAGTTTGTCTGGGTGGGAGTCTATCTTTTTGCTTTTGCTGCATCTGTGACTTAAACAACAAGAATATATTTGCTCCTGATTTTGTAGGTTGACAGTTTGAGCTGTATCCAGCTGAAGAGGCTTATCACTGTTCCACGTGGTCTCCACTGGTTTTACACACAGGACAGATAGATTCCTCATCTGGGATGGTTGCAAAAGCTGATACAGCTGACATTGTTGGATGACTGTGCCTCCTTCTCCACATGGTCACCCTTCCTCAAAGAGGCTTATGATGAGTTTTACATGGCAACAGTGTTTCAAGAGAATAAGAATGAAAACTGCAAGCTTCTTGAGACCCTACACAACCTCATTTCTGTTGCTTTCAGTTGGTGAAGGCAAGACACAAGGCCAGCACAGATTTAAGGGTCAGAAATAGTCTCTGTTACTGATGGAAAGAGCTAAAATATTGGCTATTTGTAAGCTCTTTCATGGAAGAAGGAAAAGTAATTTATCCATAAACTCACGGTTGCATTTGTCAAAGTTTTCTTCAAGGACAGTTAATTAACTTATAGCACACACAAAATCCTCATATGCTTGTAAATCTGAGCACAGCTCCCTAATCTATTCACTCATCTAGATGACTGTTTCACGCCTTCTTCTCTCTCCTCAAACCTTCAAATCCCTTTTTCTAGTCTTTACTACTTGCTGATGATCTTATTTCCTAATTCACACACACACCCTCCCAAAACCCACAGTGGTTCTACTGCCACTATCTACTCCCAACGACTGTACCGCGTATTTGCTATCTTCCCTCCTTTCACAATGTATGGCACGTCTCTAATCTTATTGAAAGTGAAATATTCCATTTATGAACAAGAATCAACTCCCTCCTGCCTAATCAAGGACATTGATCAGTCCTCAGTCCTCATCTTACTGAACCTATAAGCAGGATTTGATGTGGCTAATCCATCTCTTTTTCTTGAAACATTTTCTTTTAAAATCCAGAGCTCTTCACTTTTATAGGTTTTTTCCTTACGTTTCTGGCCTGTCCAGCTCAGCCTCCGTTACTGATTTCTCATCTCTTCAACCACCTCATGTTGAAATACTCTGGCGGCATCAATCCTTGAACCTCTTATCTTCTTGATGACCACATACTCTCTTGAAGATCTCATCCAGTCTCAAGGATTTAAACGCTATCCATCCTCTGATAACCTTCAAGTTTATACATCCAGTCCAGACTTTTTTGCACGTAAGGTTCTTATATCCTTTTTTTTTTTCTGAGGAAGATTTACTCTGACCTAACATCCATGCCAATCTTCCTCTATTCTTTAGCATGTGGGCCACCAGCAAGGCATGACTGCTAACAGAACAGTGCAGGCCCATGTCCAGGAACAAAACCTGGGCTGTCAAAGCAGAGTGCACTGAACTTAAACACTAGGCCACCGGGGCTGGCCCTAGGTTCTTATATGATTAGATTCACACATCCTACTTGAATATCTAATAGCTACCTCAAACATAACATGTCTGCTCAAAAAAAATCCTAGATTTCCCCCTAAACCAAATCTTTTCATAGACTTCTCTATTTCAAGAAATGCCAATTCTATCCTTCTACTTGCTCAAAACCATATCCTAGAAAAATCCTTGACTGCTTTCTTTCTGTCACCCCTTCATCCTATAAGTCAGCAAATCCTATTGACTATACCTTCAAAACATATGCAGAATCTGTCAAATGTTATCACCTCTATGACAACAATTTTGTGCAAATCACTATAATTTCTTGCCTATATTTCTGCAGTACATTTCTAACTACACTCTCTGCTTCCATGTTGCTGCCTTTTAATCGAGTCTTAACACAGTGGCCACAATGATCTCTTAAAAATGGCAGTCAGGACTTCTGGCTTTGGATGTTTATAGACAGCTGGACCAATGGATTCAGAATCTAGAGCGCTAACCATTACACCATGGAACCCCACACAAGGAAGCTGGAAAGAGAATAATTCCTAAATTAGCAACCATGAAATAAATAGAAAATCTACAAAATCCATAACTTTTCTTGAATTCAATAGAGAGCTGAAGTAAACCTAAGGAAAGAAAAGTGTCTCCAAGGAGATATGGAATTCACACATTTGTTGACTAGAAGCAGCACATGGGACGAAGATGGGGCTGCCATAGAAACAGGGAAAAAGATTTAAGATAAATTTTTTAATGAATTGCTAAAGACTTAGTGTAAGTTAATGTGACAGTATAGAAACTCTGAAAGCTGGAGATCCAGGGGAGTTTGAACCCAATTGCTGCCTCCATGGACCTTAGTGTGTCCTCACTGAAAACATGGGAGCCAGGGTGAGATACTAAAGGGAACTCTCCTTATTGGTACCATCCTGGGTGAAAGGATCAGTGCCAGCTGTAGGAAAGGCAAGATGCCTTGCCTAGTTCCTATTCCTCTATGTTTCTACAGAATACAAACCTTAAGTCACTGAGGTGAAGGGCAGAAAAATCCCCCACGGTACATTTGAAGTTCTATTACTAGACGAAGAAAAAATTTTAAAAATGTAAATAACTCTCAACCCCAGCAGAAAGGTATAGGAAACCATCCTAGGCTCAGACCATTAGAAATCTACATCTGGTAAGGGAGGAATCAGAAACTATCTCCTGCACAAGATACATTGATGATACAGAGTACGTGGCAGAGTTTGGCTGTCATGGGTAAAAGGGGAAAGACTTTTCAGAAAATGCCAATCCCAAGAACTAGGGACACAGGGCCCACCTAAGTCTGATACTGAACCAGAACAACAGAGAATGCCCCAAACAACATCTTCCCAACAGGCCAGCAGGCGCTGAGTGATAGTAGACTACCTCTGGAGGATGAGCAAGAGTGTAGAGGGTTGGGGGGAAGCTCTCAAAGGCTCTGGCTCACAGATAAAGCCTAAAACTGATGGTGAAAATCGAAGTGAAAAATAAAATGCCAGCAACCCAATTCACACTCTAAACACAAAGTAAAACTAGAGGAATTTATAGACTGTGGTGTACTGTAGGTAAGTAACAAAAGAGAAACCCTGCTCAATTCCTGACTAGATTGATTCACAATAAAGACTTAAGATAAGATTTAACCTAAATGTGCCCAGGCATAAATACTAGTTACCCAGTCTCCACTGTTCTACACATTATGTCTAGCTTTTACAAAAAAATGAGTCAAATGGTAAAAGAAAAAAAATTGTTGAGAAACAAAACAATCAGTAAAATGCAATAGGTACAACTCAAAAATCGGTACTAACAGAGAGGAATTTCAAGATAACTATAATTAAAAAGTTAAAGGCTCTACTTGGAAAACATGTGCAACATGCATGAACAGTTGGATAATTTCAGCAAAGAGATGAAAAATATAAGAAAGAATCAAATGGAAATGCTGGGAAAAAAAATACAGTAACAGAGATGAAGAGTGCTTTTGATGGGTTCATCACTAGATTGGATAGAACAGAAAGAACCCTGAACTTTAAGATAGGTCTACAGAAAGTATCCAAACTGCAACACACAAAGAAAGAAAAGGTTACCCAAGATTTCAAACATCGGGTCAACGTCAAACAGTTTAACTTAGGTGTAGTTGGGGTCCAAGAAGTAAGAGAGAGAGAATTTGGCAGAAGAAATATTTGAAAAGGTAACAGCTGATAGCACACACACACACACACACACACACATAGACACACACACAGATACATCATGTTTAAGCTGCTGAAAATGAAAAATAAAGAGAATATCTTGAAGGTATTATGGGGTGAGAGAGTGAGAGAGATCACATTACATACAAAGGAATAAAGATAAGAAGGATAGCAGGCTTCTTGTCATAAATTGCATTTGACAAAAATCAAGGAACTAGTATCATTAGAGTCCTGAAAGAGACAAAAATAGGTCGACCAGTAATTCTGTGCCCAGTAAAAATATATTTCAACAATGAATGAAGACTTTTTCAAGCAATCTAAAGCCTAAATCATTCATTATAAACAGGCCTGGGCTGTAAAAAATGTTAAAGAAGATAGACAAAAGGTCTTCAGAAAAAATGTATATGATACCAGAAAAAAACCTGGGTCCTCTCAAAGAAAACAAGAGTCCTGGAAAAGGTAAAAATTAGGATAAATATAAAATTCATTTCATGTTATTTTTAATCACACTAAAAATAATCTATTACCTAAAGCAAAAATAGAGGCAATGTATTGTGTGTTCACAACATATGTAAAAGAAAAATGCCTGAGAAAAATATCACAAAAGATAGAAAGGTGGAATTGGGAGTATACTGTTATAAACCTCGGACAATTATAAATGAAATGATATAGTATTACTTGAAGGTAGATCGTGATTAAATAAAGACACTTGCTCTAAACCTTAGAGTTACCAATAAAAATTGAAAAATTTTAACTTAATCAATATAAAAAATAAATCACAAGTAGATAAAACAGAATTATATAATAATTAATTAATCCAAAGAGTAAAGAAAAGAGTGAGAAAAGATAGAATAGAAAATGACTAACAAAATGATAGATTTTAAGCCAACCATATCCACAGTAATGTTAAATGTTAATAGTCTATGTACACCAGGTAGAAAAAGAAATTGTCAGATTGAACAAACAAACAAGGTGTGCTGTCAACAAGAAATCAACTTTAAAGATAAAGTCATAGGGTAAAAGTGAAAAGATGAAAAAAGATATGCCACGAAAATTCTGATCCAAATAAAAGTTGGATTGGCTATACTGATATCAGAAAACATAGATTTTGGAAATAATATTACCAAGGATAGAGACATTACACAATGATAAAGGGAGTCAATTCATCAAGAAGACACAACAATCCCAATTGTTTATATACACAAAATCAGGACTTAAAAGTACATGAAACAAAAAAGTGATAGAACTGAGAGATGAGATAGACAGATCAAAAATTATATTTGAAAACTTCAAAACCCATCTCTCAGTGATCAAAAGAACAAGAAGACAGAAAATCAGTGAGGATATATAAGACATGAACAACACTATCGACTGACTTGACCTAATTGATATTTATAGAACATTTCACACAACAACAGCAGGTTATACATTCTTTACTTGTAATCATAAAACATTAGTCAAGGTAGACCATATTCTAGTTCATAAAATAGACCATTAAATTTATTATTTAGAAATGATAATCATGTGATGTGAGAGAGGTGTTAGCTAACACTATGGTGATAATCACATTGCAGTATATAAATGTATCAAATCAACATGTTGTACACGTTAAACTTACAGAATGTGATATGTCAATTATATCTCAATAAAAATAAACTTTAAAAAAGAAGTAAAATCATTTCTAGTAGGTTCTCTAACCATCAGAAAATTAAACTAGATATTAATAACAGAAAATCTCTGCAAAATAATCAAGTATTTAGAAGTGAAAAAATAACTCTAAATAACCCATGGGTAAAAGAGGGAGTCACAAGGGAAATTAGAAAATATTTAGAATCCAATGAAAATGAAAAAATGACAAACAAAATCTCTGGGATGCAAACTAAAGAAGTGCTTAGAGAGCAATTTGTAACATTGAATGCTTATATTAGAAAAGAAGAAAGCTCTAAAATCAATGATCTAATCTTCTGCTTTGAGAAACTAGAAAGAGAGGAGCAGAATAAACTCAAAGCAAGCAGCAAGAAGGAAACAACAAAGATAGCAAAAATCAATGAAATCGAGAGCAGAAAAACAATAGCTCGATTAAATGACTTTGAAAAGATTGATACAATTCATAAACTTCTAGCCATACCAACAAAGAAAAAAAGGGAGAAGATACAAATTACTGATATCATAAACAGAAGAAGGAAAATCACTACAGACCCTACTGATATACAAAAAAGTAGAAATGGAATATTAACAAAAATTTTACGTGTATTAATTCTAAAATTTAGAACAAATGGACCAATTCCTTGAAAGAAACTACCAATACTGACTCAAGAAGAAATGCATAACCTGAATAACTTTGTATCAGTTAAAGAAATTGTACATAAACATTTTTCAACCAAAAAGTCTCTGGGTCTATATGTCTTTTTTTTATTATTAAGAACTTATGTTTTTAGAGTACTTTTAGGTTCACAGAAAAATTGAGGGATTTCTCATATATCTCCTCCCCCTATACATTCATAGCCTTCTCCATTATCATCATCCCCCACCAGAGTGATACATTTGTTAAAACTGATGAACCCACAATGACACATCACAAGCACCCGACGTCCATACTTTATCTTATGGTTCACTTTTGGTGTTGTGCATTCTATAGGTTGGACAAATGTATAATGGCATGCATCCATTATTATGGTATTATACAGAGTATTTTTGCTGCCCTAAACTTTCTCTGTGCTCTGCTTATTATTGTCTCTCTCCACCCCTACCCTTGTCAACCACTGATATTTTTACTGTATCCATCATTTTGCCTTTTACAGAATGTCATATAGTTGGAATCATACAGTATGTACTCTTTCCAGATTGGCTTCTTTTACTTAGTAATATGCATTTAAGTTTCTTCCATGTCTTTTCACGGCTTGATAGCTCATTTCTTTTTAGCTCTGAATAAAATCCCATTCTTATGATTGGATGTACTACAGTCCCCTTATCTCTTTACCTAGGGAAGGACATCTTGTTTTTTTCTGTTTTGGCAATTATGAATAAAGCTTCTATAAGCATCATTGTGCAAGATTTTGTGTGGACATAAGTTTTCAACTACTTTGGTTAAATACCAAGGAGTATGAATCCTAGATTGTATGGTAAGAGTATATTTAGTTTTGTAAGAAAGCACCAAACTGTCTTCTAAAATGGCTATCCCAATTTGCATTCCCACCAGTAATGCATGAGAGTTTCTGTTGCTCCACATTTTCACCAGCATTTGATGTTGCCAGTGTTCTGGATTTTTGCCATTTTAATAGATGTTTAATGGTATCTCATTATCGTTTTAATAAACATTTCTCTAATGACATAGGATGTTGAGTACCTTTTCATATGCTTATTTGCCATCTGCTTATCTTCTTTGATAAGGTGTCTGTTAAGGGCTTTGGCCCACATTTTTAATAAGGTTGTTGGTGTTCTTATTGTTGAGTTTTTAGAATTCTTTGTATATTTGAATAACAGTCCTTTATCAAATGTGTCTTTTGTAATGTTTTTTTCCAAGGCTGTGGGGCTTGTCTTCTTGTTCTCTTGACGTTGTCTTTCACAGAACAAGTTTTTTTTTAATTTTAATAAAGTCCAGCTTGTCAATTATTTCTTACGTGGATCGTGTCTTTGGTGTTGTATCTAAAAAGACATGGCCGCATTGAAGGGCATCTAGATTCCTATGTTATATTATAGGAGTTTTATAGTTTTGTGTTTTGCACTTAGGTCTGTGATCCATTTTGAATTCATTTTTGTGAAGAATGTAAGACCTGTGTCTAGATACATTTTTTTCCATATAGATGTCCAGTGGTTCCAGCACCATTTGTTGAAGATTATCTTTGCTTTATTGTAATGTCTTTTTTCCTTTGTCTAGGATCAGTTGACTATATTTATGAGGGTCTATTTCTGGACTCTCTATTCCATTCCGTTGGTCTATTTGTCTATTCTTTTGCCAATACCACACTATCTTGATTACTATAGCTCCATAGTAAGTCTTAAAGTCTGGTAGTGTCAGTCCTCCAACACTGTTCTTCTCCTTTCACACTGTGCTGGCTATTATGGGTCTTTTGCCTCTCCATGTAAACTTTAGAATCACTTTGACATCCACAAAATGACTTGTTCAGGGGCCAGAGATGTGGTCGAGTGGTTGAGTTCACGTGCTCCGTTTCGATGGCCCAGGGTTTCACCAGTTCGGATCCTGGGTGCAGACATGGCACCACTCATCAGGCCATGCTGAGGTGGCGTACCACATAGCACAACCAGAAGGACCTACAACGACAATGTACAACTATATACTGGGCTACTTTGGGGAGAAAAAGAAGAAGAAAAAAGGAAGATTGGCAACAGATGTCAGCTCAGGTGCCAATCTTTAAAAAAAAAATGACTTGTAGAGATTTTGATTTGGATTGCATTATCTATAGATCAAATTGGAAAGAACTGACATCTTGACAGTATTGGGTCTTCTTATCTGTAACATGGAATATCTCTCCATTTATCTAGTTCTTCTTTGATACCATTCATCAGAGTTTTGTAATTTTCCTCATATAGATCTTGTACATATTTTGTTAGATCTATACCTAAGTATCTCATTTTGTGGAGTGCTGATGTAAATGGTATTACATTTTTTATTTCAAATTTCACTTGTTCATTTCTGGTATATAGGAAAATGATTGACTTTTGTATATTAACCTGGTGTCCTACAACTTGCCATAATCACTCATTGGTTCCAGGAGTTATTTTGTCTATTCTTACTGATTTTCTGTATAGATGATTGTATCATCTGTGAACATAGTTTTGTTTCTTTCTTCCCAATCTGTATACCATTTATTTCTTTTCTTAATCTTATTGCATTAGCTAGAGCTTCTAGCACAATGTTCAAAAGGAGTGGTGGAAGAGACATCCTTGCCTTGTACCTGGTTTTAGTAGGAAAACTTCAAGTTTCTCACCATTAAGTATGACATATTTCTTCACAGGAAAAATCCACCAACCACTTCAGGAAGAAATAATACGAAACTTTTACAAAATATTTGAGAAAATAGAGTATGAATAAACACTTTCTTTTTGTTTGTTTGTTCCTTTATAGTAACTTTATTTATAGTAGCCAAAAACTGGAAACAACCTAGATGCCCCTCAGTGGATGAATGGTCAAACAAACTGTTTTACATCCATACCATGGAATACTACTTAGCAACAAAAAGAAATGTACTACAAACAGATGCAACAACCTGGATGAATCTCCAGGAAATTAGACTAAATAATTTCTCACATTTTTTTCAGGCCAGTCTTACTCTGATACCAAAACCAGACAAAGGTATTTATAGATAACCAGAGAACAAAATAGATAAACAGAGCACAAAATGTCTCATGAACACAGACTCAAAAGGTCTCTAAATAATATTAGCATATTCAATCCAGACATATATGAGATAATACCTCATTAACAAGAGATGTTTATCTCAGAAATGAAATGCTGTTCAACATTCAAAAATCAATGTGATTCATCATATTAAAAAACTAAAGAAGAACATCTATATGATCATCTCAATAGATGCAGAAGAAAGTTATCAAAATTCAACATTTATTCATCAAAAATTCTCATTAAACAAAGAGTAGATGGTAACTTCTTAAACCTCGTAATGGACATCTATGAAAAACCTACATCCAACATACATACTGGTGGAAGACTGAATGTTTCTTCCTAAGATCTCAAATAAGGCTGGAATGTCCACTCTTACCACCTCTATTCAACATTGTAGTAGAGGTTCTGACTAGTGTAATAAACAAGTGAAAAGAAATAAAAGGCATTCAAGTTAGAAAGGAGGAAATAATAGACTCTATTCTCATAGACGTGATCATCTGAGTAGAAAATCCTAAAGAGTCTATAAAAAAGCAACAAGAACTAATAAATTAGTTTAGCAAATTTACAGGATAAAAGGCCAATATTTAAAAATCACTTCTATTTCTAAATACTAGCAATGAACAATTGGAAATTAAAATTTAAAATACAGTGTCGTTTATGATACCACCAAAAAACATGAGTTACTTTGGTGTAATTTTTTAAAAATGTGTGCAACATCTGTATGCTGAATAATACAAAGCACGGAGAAGAGTCTATGAAGATCTAAATATACGGAGAGAGATACTATATACTGCGCTTATGGTTTGGAAGACTCAATATTGTTAATAGGTCATTTCTTCCCAAACTGACCTATAAATCCAACACAATTTGTAGAACTAAACAAGCTGGTTATAAAATTTATATGGGAAAACAAAGTATCTAAAATATCCTAAACAATTTTGGAGAAGAAAAACAAAATTGGAAGACTCATACTATTCAATACAGTGTTGTATTGGTCAATTGAGTTTCAACAAAGATGTAAATGGAGAAAGCATACTCTTTTCAACAAATGATGCTGGAATAATTGGATATTCATTTGCAAAAAATAATAACCTCAATCCATACCTTGTATCATATAAAAAATAACTTCTAAAATTAAGTATAAAATCAGAAACTATTAAACTTCTAAAATAAAATGCAAAAGTATGTATTTATAACCTTGTAGTAGTCCACAATTTCTTAGATACAAAACAAAATGTAAAATTCCTAAAATAGAATAAAAATGATAAATTTAACTTCCTCAAAATTTAAAAGATTGCCGTTCCAAACATACTGTTAATAATCCAAATGTCCATCAACAGGTGACTGGATAAAGTGTTGTATATACATACAGTGAAATAAAACTAATAAAAAGGAATGAACTATCAGTACACAGAATAACATGGATGAAACTCAAAATAGTTATCTGAGTCAAAGTAGCCACATAATGAAAAAGAAAATATTCTATGATTCCACTTTATAACATTCTAAAATTCACAAACTATTCAGGAGTAACAGTAGATCAGTGGTTGCCTGGGAATGAGGACCAGGGAGGGAGGAGGGGATGAATTACAAAGGGGCATGAAGAAACTTTTTGAGTGATGAGGGTGTTCACCACCTTAAATGTGGTAACGATTTCATTCATGGACCTATATCTCAAAACTTACCAAATTGTATACTTCAAATATATGCAGTTTATTGGATGTGGATTATGTCAATAAGCTGTAACATGGAAAAATACTGTTAAGAATTACAGAGTGGAAGAGAATAGCTTTAAATTCATACTTGGTGAAAGATTTGTGTTTAGAATATATCAAGGACTCTTGAAACTCCATACTAAGAAAACAAACAACCCAATAAAACAATTGGATTGAAGATCTGAAGAGAACCTTCACCAAAAAGATATCTATACGGCAAATAAATGTGTGAAAAATACTCAACATCATTATTCGTTAAGGAAAAGCAAAATTAATCCACAATGAGATACTACTATATGCATATTAAAATGGGAAAATAACAGCTGACAAATTTTGTAAAGGAAGATAAGCAACAACTCTAATACATTGCTGGTAATAATGTAAAATATTAGAGCCACATTGGAAAACAATTTGCCATACATTGACCATAAGACCTGACAATCCTACTTCTAGATATTTACCCAAGATAGTGAAAACATATGTCCACAGAACAATTTTTATGTGAACGTTCATAGCATTATTCATTGTTTGTTATAGCCCCAAAGTAGAAACAACCCAAAAATCCTTCAAAAGGCAAATTGATCAGCAAACTAGTATGTCTGTACAATGGAATTCTACTCAGCAATAAACAGGAATGCCTAACTGATACACAAGCAACAACGTGAATAAATCTCACACACATTTGACAAATAAAAGAAGGCACACTAAAAAGGCTATATGTGCTATGATTTCACTTACATAACCCATGGAAAAGGCAAAATTACAAGGTAGAAAACTGATCAGTGGTTATCAGCTGGTGTGCGTGGAGGTAGGTGTTGACTACAAAGGGACTTGAGAGAATTTGGGGAAATGATGAAACTCTTCCATATCTTGATTATCATGCTAGTTACATGACTGTATGCCTTTGTGAAATGCAGGGCTGTACACTAACAAGAGTGAATTTTAATGTATATAAACCAAACCTCAGTTTTGAAAAGGAAAATAACAGCAAACTGAGGAATTTAAATATTTTGACAAAAAGTCACACCATATTGTCTCTGCTCAAAACATTCAATGCTTCCCCAGTACACGAGGAATAAAAGCCAAGTCTTTACAATGGCCGACAGGCTCTACACAAGCTTCCCCTTCTCTGGATGCCTCACCTGTTACTCTCCCCTTCATTCACACATCTCCAGCCACAGTGGCCCCTTGATCTTCCTTAAACACATCAAAAAAGTTTCTGCTTTAGAGATTTTGAGCTTGTACTTCCCTGTGCCTGGAATGCACGTCACCTAGATAACTGCATGTCTTGCTCCCTCACCTCTTCTAAGTCTTTGCTCAAATGTCATCTCTTCAGTGATGCTTTATTTTTAACTGTAACTTTTTCCCATTGATGCTTTCTATGCTTCTTCTACACAGAATTTATCACCTTCTGGCAAGTTAAATGTTTTAGATATTATTTTTCTTTATTTTTTTTCTCTGCCCACTTGAATGTAATCTTAGTGAAGACAGAGAATTTCTTTTTCTTTAAAGGTATGATTTTTGTTGTTGCTGTTGTTGAGGAAGATTGGCCCTGAGCTAACATCTGTTGCCAATCTGTCTCTTTTTTTTCTTTTTTTAAAAGATTTTATTTATTTATTCATTTTAATTGCAGTAACATTGGAATATAACACTATATAGCTTTCAGATGTACATCATAATATATTTCAAATTCTGTGTAGATTACGTCATGTTCACCACCCAAAGACTAATTATAGTCCATCCCCTCACATGTGAGCCTAATCACCCCTTTTGCCCTCCCCCCACTTCCCCTATGGTAACCACCAATCCAACCTCCATTGCTATGTGTTTGTTTGTCATTGTTTTTATCTTCTACTTAGGAGTGAGATCATACGGTATATGACTGTCTCCCTCTGACTTATTTCACTCAGCATAATACTCTCAAGGTCCATCCATGTCACAAATGGCTGGATTTCATCATTTCCTATGGCTGAGTAGTAGTCCATTGTGTACAAATACCACATCTTCCTTATCCATTCGTCCCTTGATGGGCACCTAGGTTGCTTCCAAGTGTTGGCTATTGGGAATAATGCTGCAATGAACATAGGGGTGCGGGTATCCTTATGCCTTTGCGTTTTCAAGTTCTTTGCATAAATACCCAGCAGTGGGATAGCTGGATCATATGGTAGACCTATTTTTAATTTTCTGATACTCCATACTGCTTTCCTTAGTGGCTGTACCAGTTTGCACTCCAACCAGCAGTGTACAAGGGTTCCCATCTCTCCACATCCTCTCCAACACTTGATGTTTCCTGTCTTGTTAATTATAGCCATTCTGACTGGAGTGAGGTGATACCTCATTGCAGTTTTGATTTGCATTTCCCTGATAGATAATGATGTTGAGCATCTTTTCATATGCCTGTTGGCCATCCATATATCTTGTTTGGAGAATCTCTGTTCAGCTCTTTTGCCCATTTTTTAATTGGGTTGTTGGTTTTTTTGTTGTTGAGCTGTATGAGGTCTTTGTATATTTTGGATATTAACCCTTTATCTGATATATGGTTTGCAAATATCTTCTCCCAATTGCTAGGTTGCCTTTTCGTTTTGTTGATGGTTTCCTTTGCTGTGCAGAAGATTTTTGGCTTTACGTAGCCCCATTTGTTCATTTTTTTCTTTTGTTTCTCTTGCCCGGTGAGACATGGTGCTTGAAAATATGCTGCTAAGACCAATATCAAACAATGTACTGCCTATGTTTTCTTCTAGACGTTTCATGGTTTCAGGTCTTACAGTCAAGTCTTTAATCCATTTTGAGTTGATTTTTGTGCATGGTGTAAGGGAATGGTCTACTTTCATTCTTTTGGATGTGGCTGTGCAGTTTTCCCAACACCATTTGTTGAAGAGACTCTCCTTTCTCCATCGTATGCTCTTGGCTCCCTTGTCAAATATTAGCTGTCCATAAATGTGTGGGCTTATTTCTGGGCTCTCAATTCTGTTCCATTGATCTGTGTGTCTGTTTTTGTGCCAGTACCATGCTGTTTTGGTTACTATGGCTTTGTAGTATAATTTTAAATCAAGGAGTGTGATACCTCCAGCTTTGGTCTTTTTTCTCAGGAATCCTTTGGCTATTCGGGGTCTTTTGTTGTTCCATATAAATTTTAGGATTCTTTGTTCTATTTCTGTGAAAAATATTGTTGGAACTTTGAAAGGGATTACATTGACTCTATCGATTGCTTTAGGAAGTATGCAAATTTTAATGATGTTAATTCTTCCAATCCAAGAGCATGGAATATCTTTCCATTTCTTTGTGACTTCTTCTACTTCTTTCAACAATGTTTTATAGTTTTTGGTGTACGGATCTTTCACCTCTTTGGTTAAGTTTATTCCTAGGTATTTTATTTTTCTTGTTGCAATTGTAAATGGGATTGCATTCTTAATTACTCTTTCTGCTTCTTCATTGTTAGTGTATAGAAACGTAACCGTTTTTTCTACGTTGATTTTGTATCCCGTGACTTGACTTTATTCCTTTATTGTTTCTAAAAGTTTTGTAGTGGATTCTTTAGGGTTTTCTAGATATAAAATCATGTCATCTGCAAAAAGTGACAGTTTCACTTCTTCCTTTCCATGTGGATCCCTTAATTTCTTTTTCTTGCCAGATTGCTCTGGCTAGGACTTCCAATACTATGCTAAATAAGAGTGATGGCAGTGGGTATCCTTGTCTGGTTCCTGTTCTTAGAGGGATAGGTTTCAGTTTTTCTCCATTGAGAATGATATTTGCTGTGGGTTTGTCATATATGGACTTTATTATGCTGAGGTATTTTCCATCTGTACCCATTTTATTTAGAGTTTTTATCATAAATGGATGCTGTATCTTGTCAAATGCTTTCTCTGCATCTATTGAGATCATCACGTGATTTTATTCTTCATTTTGTTAATGTGGTGTATCACGTTGATAGATTTGCCGATGTTGAACCATCCCTGCATCCCTGGAATGAAATCAACTTGATCGTGATGTATGATCTTTTTAATGTACTGTTGAATTCGATTTGCTAATATTTTGTTGAGGATTGTTGCATTGATGTTCATCAGTGATATTGGCCTGTAGTTTTCTTTTTTTGTGTTGTCCTTGTCTGGTTTTGGTATCAGGATAATGTTGGCTTCATAGAACGATTTAGGAAGCCTCCCCTCCTCTTCAAATTTTTGGAAGAGTTTGAGAAGGATAGGTGTTAAGTCTTCTTTGAATGTTTGGTAGAATTCACCAGGGAAGCCATCTGGTCCTGGACTTTTATTTTTTGGGAGGTTTTTGATTGCTGTTTCGATCTCCTTACTGGTGATCAGTCTATTCAAATTTTCTACTTCTTCTTGGTCCAGTTTTGGAAGGTTGCATGTTTTCAAGAATTTATCCATTTCTTCTACATTATCCAATTTGTTGGTGGATAGCTTTTCATAGTATTTTCTTATTATCTTTTGCATTTCTGAGGTGTCCCTTGTAATCTCTCCTCTTTCATTTCTGATTTTATTTATTCGAGAATTTCCTCTTTTTTTCTTGGTGACTTTAGCTAATGGTTTGTCAATTTTCTTTATCTTTTCAAAGAACCAGCTCTTGGTTTCATTAATTTTTTCTGTTGATTTTTAGTCTATATTTCATTCCTTTCTACTCTTATTTCTCTTATTTCCTTCCTTCTGCTGATTTGGGACTTTGTTTATTGTTCTTCTTCCAGTACCTTTAGATGCACTTTTAGATTGTCTATTTGGGATTTTTCTTGTTTGTTGAGGTAGGCCTGAATTGCTATAAACTTCCCTCTTAGAACTGTTTTTGCTGTATCCCACAGATTTTGGCATGTTGTATTTTCGTTTTCATTTGTCTCCAGGAATTTTTTGATTTCTCCTTTGATTTCTTCATTGACCCAATCGTTGTTCAGTAGCATTTTGTTTAATCTACACATTTTTGTGGCTTTTCTGGTTTTCTTCCTGTGATTTATTTCTAGTTTCATACCTTTGTGGTGAGAAAAGATGCATGGTATTATTTCAATCTTCTTAAATTTATTGAGACTTATTTCGTGGCCTAATGTGTGATCAATCCTGGAGAATGTTCCATGGGCATTTGAAAAGAATATGTATGTTGTGGTTTTTGGATGGAATGTTCTGTATATATCTACTAAGTCCATCTGGTCTAATGTGTCCTTTAAGGCCAGTGTTTCCTTATTGATCTTCTGTTTGGATGATCTATCCATTGGTGTAAGTGGACTGTTAAAAGTCCCCTACTATTATTGTGTTACTGTCTATTTCTCCTTTTATGTCTGTTAATAATTGCTTTACATATTTAGGCGCTCCTATGTTGGGTGCATAGATATTTACAAGTGTTATATTTTCTTATTGGATTGTTTCCTTTATCATTATGTAGTGTCCGTCTTTGTCTCTTGTTGCAGTTTTTGTTTCAAAGTCTATTTTGTCTGATATAAGTATTGCTACCCCTGCTTTCTTTTCTTTGCCATTTGCATGGAATATCTTTTTCCATCCTTTCACTTTCAGTTTGTGAGTGTCTTTAGGTCTGAACTGTGTCTACTGTATGCAGCATATACATGGGTCTTGTTTTTTTATCCACTTGGCCACCCTATGGCATTTGATTGGAGCATTTAGTCCATTGACATTTAAAGTAGCTATGGATAAATATGTATTTATTGACATTTTGTTACTTTTTGTTCTGGGTGTTTTGATAGTTCTTCTCTGTTCCTGTCTTTTTCTCTTGCTCTCTTCCCTTGTGGTTTGATGGCTATCTTTAGTAATATGTTTGATTTCTTTTGTCTTACTTTTTTGCTTGCCTATTATGGGTTTCTGAATTCTGATTACCATGAGGATCCTATTTAATCTTCTACGTATATAACAGTCTATATCAAGTTGATAGACTCTTTAGCTTGACCTCTTTCTAAAAGCTCTACTTTTTTACTCCTCTCCTCCCACATTTTATGTTTTTCAAATCATATATACTCTCTTGTTTAGTGTGTGTCCACCCATTACCCTCTTATCATTGAAATAGGTGATTTTAGTACATTTGTCTTTATCATTCATATTATCTTCACAGGTAGTTGATCTGCTGCCCTTACTATATTCTTACCTTTACAAGTGATTTTATTGCCTGTTTTTTTTTGTTGTTCTGTTTTGTTTTTTTGATAATAACTTTTTTTTAATCTCTATTTGTAATCACAGCTTTCCCACTTAAAATAAGTCCCTTCAGCATTTCTTGTAGAACTGGTTTCTTGGTGATAAACTCCGCTATTTTTTGCTTGTCTGGGAAGCTCTTTATCTCTCCTTCCAATCTGAATGACAACCTTGATGGATAGAGTGTTCTTGGCTGTAGGTGTTTTTCTTTTAGCACTTTAAATACATCATGCCATTCTCTTCTCACCTGTAGGCTCTCAGCTGAGAAGTCTGCTGATAGCCTGATGGGCTTCCCTTTATATGTCACTTGTGGCCTTTCTCTCATTGTTTTTAGGATTCTTTCTTTATCTTTAATTTTGAACATTTTACTTATAATATGTGTTGGTATGGGCCTCTTTGGGCTTATCTTTTTTGGAGTTCTCTTTGCTTCTTGAATTTGGATGACTGTTTCCTTCCTCAGTTTAGGAAATTTTTCTTCTATTATTTCTTCAAATAAGTTTTCCGCCCCTTCATCTCTCTCGTCTCCTTCTGGGACACCTATAATCTGAATGTTAGTGCTTGACATTGTCCCAGAATTCCCTTAGAGCGTACTCATTCTGTCTAATTCTTTTTTCTGTTCTGCTTGGGTGATTTCCTCTAGTCTTTCATCTAGCTCACTGATCCATTCTTCTGCATCCTCTACTCTGCTATTGAGTCCCTCTAGTGAATTTTTAATTTCCAGTATTGTATTCTTCATTTCTGATTTTTTTTATATCTCCCACTTCTTTGCTGATGTGCTCACTGTGCTCATCCAGTCTTCTCCCGATATCTGTGAGCATCCTCACGATATTTCGTTTGAACTCTTTGTCGAGTAGGTTACTTGTTTCTGTTTCATTTAGTCCTTTATCTGGGGTTTTGTCCTGTTCTTTTGCTTGAAAAATATTCCTTTGTCTCCCCATTATGCCTCTTTCTCTGTGGTTATTTCTATGTATTGGGTGAGTCATCTATGTCTCCTGATCTTGCAGAAGTGGCCTTATGTATGAGATGCCTTATGAGGCCCAGTAGTGTGCTTCCCTCTCATCACCAATCCAGAAATCCCAGGAGTGACCTGTTTGCGGCCTACTTGTGTCCTTCTGCTGTGGTAGGATTGCTCCCACTGCAGGTACCAAGGGAGTCTAGTCTTTCCGTCCCTGGCCCGCAGTTTGTAAATCCAGTTTGGGGAGTCTCAGCGCCTTTGGCTACAAAGTCCATCAGCACACTCCTATTGCAGTTTTCCTCTTAATTGGGTTGGTACCCAGGGTAGCTGGTTGGTAGGCTCAGGGGCTTACAGTTGCTATAGGCCTCAGGCCTACAAGGTTGTTGTCAGTTCTCTTAAGAGTGAAGCTGAGTTGGGCTTTCCTAGGCATGGGAGCGCTCAATTATTTCAGGCTTTGGATGATGGAGCTGATCCTTTTTCTGGCTATTTGTGAAGCACAGGTCTTCTGCCCCTGATAAGCCTCACCCCCTACAGGACCACACACACTCATCAACACAGTCCTGGTCCGTGCACACTGCTCAACCCCCTGGAGCGTACCCCGATGCCACACTGGAGAGGCCCCCACCTCTCCTGGTCCTCACACAGGCCCTGCTGCACAGAGTCGGACACACCCGCCTGCCTGTAGAGGATCAGGGCACCCAGTCAATGCAGGCTGAAAAGTAGCCTGAGGGCTTGCTGTTAGGTGGGGCCAGTCCCTAGGGCAGGTTGCCTGCCCTGGCTGAACTGGATTAAATCTGTGCTCTAGTGAGTGTGGCAGACTCCTGGGCTAACAGGCCAAGGGATGAACCTCAATGGTGTCCACCAGGGTCTGTGTCAGCATGCCTGGACCAGCTCAGAACAATGGCCCCCACCAATGTCTCAGTTTCCAGAGAGGACCCTCCTCTCACCAAGATGCCCCCAGAGCCCGCCAGGTGAGTCTCATTTCACCAAAGGACTGTCAGCCTTCTCTCTGGTGATTTTAGGTTGCTGCAATGAGTGAGTTTGTGTGTGGGCCCTTCAAGACCCGAGTCTTTTCAGCTTTCGGCCAATAGCTTTTCTGGGGGTATCCTCACTGCAGTTAATAGCCAGCAAAGCCAGGCAATAAGACCCCCGTCTCACTTGGGCTGAGTTTGAAGGATGCTTATAGTAGTATCGGCTCCTGCTCTGGACCTCACTCCTCCAGGGAGGGCTAAGTACCTTAGGGTGTCTCCTGCCTGGCCAGCTGAGAAGCTCCACTGCTCCCAAAGGTGGCTTCTTTCCTCTCCAGCAGGAATTTCTGCTTCTTCTGCCTTAGTCAGGACTGTCCCTTGTTGTGGAGGTTCTTTTTATCCAGTTTGCAGTTTTCTCTCCAGGGTAATTTTTCCAAAAGTAGTTGTAACTTGGTTGTGTTCGTGGGAGGAGATGAGTTCAGAGTCTGCTTGTGCTGCCATCTTGACGAGATCTCTTTTTTTCTTTTTTCTCCCCAAAGCTCCAGTAGATAATTGTATATCCTGTTTATAAGTCCTTCTAGTTCTTCTATCTGGAATGCTGCCACAGTGTGACTTCATGTGTGCTGTGTACGTCCACGCCTGGCATATGATCCGGAGAACCCCTGTCAACCGAAGCAGAGCACTCAAACTTAACCACTACACCACTGGGCTGGCCCCAGGGTAGAGAATTTTTAGTATCTGCTTTTCCTTTTTTTGCATCTTCAACACCTAGAACAGTGCCTGACACTCAGTAGGTGCTCAATCAATATTTGTTGAATAAATAAATGAATGAGTGAATTATTCATAGATTACAAGAGTGAGTTTAATAAGAAATGAGGAAGAAGTTGGTTTTTTATGATCAGATCATAAAAAGGCTTTTGGAAAGGACTTTATTTGACAAATGATAAGAAGCTTGAACTTTACCTTGGGAGAAATAAGTGATATAAGGGTTTTGTGAAGGGAATAGCAAATTTCTAAAGTTTGCGTTTTAGAAAAGCCAGTTTGACTACCATGTGAGATATTGATAGGAAAGGTACAAGACAGGAGGAATTGAAACCAGTTAGGTATCTCTTTCATAGTGCATGTGAGAAACGATGGCCGGTTGGGCTAGGGTCCTGGTGATAGGTTTGAATGGAAGTTACTGAATTCAACAGATATTCCAGAAGCCTTCTGTTATCAATTCACCTTCTCTTCACTAAGGACTCCATTTGCACTCATTTCCCAGTGCCAAATGTGAATCTGCACTTATTGATTAGGTGGTCCTTAAATGTCTCCCCTGGCTCTCTCAAGTCTCATCATTTCTTCTGCTGGTATAGAGATCATATCTTTACTCCTTTGTGTCTCTGCACAGCACCTAAGGCTATTTTTATCAATGAGTATATAGTTAAAAGATAACACTAGATTTTAAGCAGTCAGTGATATAAACACAAGGATTTGAGAGATTCCACAAGATTTACCTTTAGTATAATTATTCTTAGAGAGCTTATCTTTGCCCATTTTTCTTCATGCTGTTTTTGTGTCTTTAGAAGTCAGGTTAAAATGGAACATTTCCTCTTCTCCATTCAAATCTGTTTCCATTAGCAGAGCAACATTAAGGTTTGGAAAGGAAGAATACAAAAACTGGAACCATTTAGAAATGCAAACAGTGAGAGAACAAAGTTGCTTCTCCCCCTGAATGAGTTTTTCAAATGCTACCCCTTTCTGCTGCATTGCAGAGGTTGTTTGGGGGTAGAAATTTGATATACACACCAATTCAGAAAAAAAGATCTGGAATCCATCATTTTGTTTCTAATTGACAGTGAGTTGGAGCCAAATGCTCTCTGATCCAGTTACATTTGTCATTTTTGGACGCCTTTATTGGCATAAGACCTATAAACACCAGCCGGTCATGATTAGAAGCTTGTGAACTGGACGACATTCAGTTTGCCATTAACTCCCAGGCATTGAGATCAAGCCAGTAACAGAATGCCTTATAGTGCACTAACTGATCTGGTAACTTGATCTTGCACCCCTTAGCACACAGTTAGAATGACAATCTCCTCTCCAGAAGAGAGGGTGCTTCATATTAAGTACGATTGTATGCAAGTTTTTAGCATTTAGAAAACCTGGCAGATAAAAAGCTTCAACTTCATTGTTTCAGGAAGAAGTAGATTGTGAAATCAAAGGACCCCAGGAAGGAGCAGTTTCTCTTTTCTCTTTTGAGTAGACACTATCAGAAAAAGCCAAATCTGAATAAGAATCAGCTTAGAAATTAGCATTTCAAAATTAGATAAACTCCTGAGGTTATCCAATTAGATATAGCTCCTAATTTATATGTATGAAGAAAAGCAGTCACCCAGAAGAGACTTATTGAGAGCCTATGATGTGCCAAAGAATGTGCTTGGCACCACTGGGGCAGGGATGCAAGGGAAATACTGTACGCCCCATGCTCAAAAGGTACTCAGGCTCTGGTGAGATAAAGAAAAGTAGTTTATGAAGTTGTCAGGAGGGGAAAAAAATCCCCTTTCTATCTTTCTTGTGTTCTTATGACTGGACTAATAATGAAATTGACCCAAGACCAGATTAATAGGAGAAAAAACCAATTTAATGACATGTGCACAGGAGAATCATGAAAATGAAGCTCAGAGTCAACAGAGCAGGTGGTATATATATCTTTTACACAAAGAAATAATAAATTCATGAGGAATTAACAGGACAGAAAAACTTAGGTTTGGGGTATGTTATTAGTGAAGAATTTACAGAGAGTTAGGTTTGAGCTAGTAAATTAACAGGGTTGTTGACTCAGGCTGCTCTGCCCAGAGTTCCCTTGCTCTGGAGAAGAGGATGGAGAGCACCTTTCACAGGGGAGATTGATTTCCTGCTTTCAGGGGGAACAGAGACAGGAGAGTCAGAATGTCCTTTTTGCTTCTCATGTAACTTTAGTCCAAAATAGTCAATATGCCATTGTGGGATATTTTGGGGTGGTCTGCCCTGGGCTCCAACAAAATAAATACAATGTAATGTAAATAAATAACTCTTGGGTGATAGAGTTGAGACGTTAACCAGAGTTATAGAAAGCATATTTTCTTGTGTATCTGAATTGTCAGAGGAGGTTTTGTGAATGAACTACTCTGGAGATGCCCACATGAAGCAAGGGTCTTTGGGTGTCCACTCTATTTGGGTTTGGCTAAGAAAACATTCTAGAGTCTGAAAATGAATTTGTAGCAGCCTCCGTCTGGAGGCCCCACACTGCTTTTCGCTTGGCCAGCCAAGCCTTAAAATAGCCATTTTAAGGACTGGGAGCACTTTAGGACTACTCCTCAGTTCCTACTTTGGTGTTTAAGATGGGAACGATTCTCTTCCAGACAATCAATAGAAATGCACATTTAATCTACCAGCATGTTTACTCCTGCTTGCTTCTCTCATGTGAATGGCACCCACCATGACATTTTCTAAGTGAGAAGGGGACTCTATTATTGAATTGCTTGTAATTAACCTTAACTTCACTGTTCAATACTGAGTACTGTAACAGCAAGTACTGAGGTTACTCCTCTAGATGTAGGGCTCACTGATAAGTTCATGAATCAAATGATACATCTTCTAACTTCAGAGCCATGAGTGATGAGCCTTATCAGAGCTAAATAATGTCTAGCTGCCCCTTTGCTATTAATAACTATTCAGGAATGAGGATATTCTCCTCTAGTTTGGAGTCACTCTTTACTCTGAGGAATATACACTTTAAAATCTACTTGAATCTCTGGCAATGTGCTTTTAGAGTAGGGAAATAAAAGAAAGCACCTTCACACATTTGTGGTGCTGAAAGATTTGCCAGTTGTGCTAGGCTCTGGGCTGTCACCAGGCCCTGAGACATGAATCTCTTGTGGTCATTTTAGTGGTGTGTAAGTCAAAAAGGCTGTGGACTTAAACTGAAATTTCAAAATAATTAGTCCATGTTTGCCTCTAAAGAAATTGCTCAAACTATTCTAAGAGGACGCCTGAGAGCCTAAAGTTCCCAAATGACTTACCCCATACACTGTGGAAGGCGTAGTAAAGCTTCACCAGGGCAGCCAGTGATATTTAACTTCCTCATTCAAGTTGCCTACCACCTGAAGGCTCAGACAGAAATACTGTTCTGCACGTAATGAGCTCCCGTGAATATAGCTAGAATAGTTCTAAATAAGACCTGGTTTTAATTCCATGAGGGAAGCACCAAGGGGACCACACATCTTTAGCAGTCTATGAACAGAGTCTAAGAATGGCTTTGTGAGTCTCCTTCCAGTATGTGAAACTTTCTGGAGACTTATTAGACCTGCCCTGTTACCTAGGCTCTGGTCAAATCTTGGACTATAATCAGAGCCTTTCGAAAGAGGTTTACCTGAATTGATTTTGTGTGTACCCTTGTAGTTATTGATATTGATGGAACTCAAGAACTCAAGTAATAATGTACTTTCACTGCTGGCTTTAGAAGCACCCCAGGTGATACGTGCCTTTCCTCTTTCTTTGGAAATCTATCAGAGTTAATTCTAGGGATGGGTTAATGTTCTTGGATGTCAAAACTGGAAGGCAACTTAGAGATCAATTAACTCCAGGTATTTATTTTACATGAGGAAACTGAGGCACAGACATTGGCAATGACTTTCCCAGGTCTCCTATACAGTTATTTGGTGGCAGTCCAAGAAAGAGAATCATGATTGGTTGACTGTCAGTTCAGTGATTTTTCTACCCTGTTCGTGAGAAGGCATTCCAAACTGGAAGTGCAATCACAGGCATCCAAATGTTGTAGTTCATGGTATCACTCAATATTTCCTTTGAGCAATTGAGCTTAAGGTCGTTTTGATAATAACACTTCAGATTTGTAGCTTTAAAGTACACAAAGTGTTTTCAAAGATATTATTTAATTTAGTTCTCCCAACAAGTCTTGAAGGAAGACAGGATGGATTACATTTTTCATTTGAGAGAAGAGGAATTGAAATTCAGAGAGGACATGTGAATTGTGCCAAATTAATTGTCTTCAACTACTATGTTCTCCTGAATCCAAGCTCAATATTCCTGCACCTTGCACCAGATAGTAAAGAAGCCCATCAAATATTGGATCCAGTTTCATGTTTTTCCCCACCAGCATAATTTTAGTCCATTTTATGCAAGTTTCTTCTAAGTGTAGTCACCACCTTATGTACAATTAATAATGATGATGATAGCTAATATTTACTGAGTCCCTTGCTTTGTATCAGGCACTATCCTAAGTTTTTCAAATTTATTAACTTATTGGATATTCACTAAATCAACCTGGGAGATTAACACTATTATTACACTTATTTTATAGATGAGCAAATTAAGATGCAGAGAAGTTAAACAACTTCTGAAGGTCACCAAACTAATAAATTGTAGAGTGAGAATGTGGGCCCAGGCACCCTGGACTCCAGAACATCCATTCAGCCACTACTGTCAATATTGTCACCCTAGATATCTAGAATTAGTAGTGTTTTTAGCTTTGTCACACACCAAATACCACTGTGTAATATGTGTTGGTTCAATAATACAAAACAGACAAACAAATGAACAAATCCTTCCTTGTTTTGAAAACATCCTCTATGGCATGGGGCTGCAGAAGATCAGACAATTGAGAAAAGAGTGGCTTTATCATGTAGGAAACATTGAGACTCGATGGCCCATGATGATTCTAAACAAGCCATTAGAGCATCTTATCAAAAACATTATTTTATAAAATGTCCCTAAATATGTTTATATTAAGAGAAAAAAGATGACTCTAAAAGAAACATATTGTGTTTTTCCAAAACTAGTGTTGCACCAAATGTTGTGTACATATACCTGATAGCAATAACATCATCAAAGGAAGACTAAATGATACAGGTCTAGAGAGAATGCAATCTAAGTGTAACAGCTGCACACATTAATGACTCAGTTGTCATGACCAAACATATTGTTATCAATGCTCCTAAACATAATGTAATGTCTATCAAATGGTGATTTCCACAAAAACAATATCAAAGATTGTAAATTAACTGTTAAAGAAAAAGTCTCAGCAAATGAGAATTTTAGTTTTCTGAAAGTGTTATGGCAGAAGCAAGATGCTCCTTAATTATTGTCTTCTGGTACTGCAGAGTATGCTTCCATAACCCAAGTAAATGAAGAAGACAAACACTCTTTCTCTGATTGTTTCTCAATCCTTTATTAAGAATGACATAGTTATAGCTGCTACTGTATATGGTGCATCTGTCTGTAGCTTTCCATTTCTCCTCTAGCTCCCTCCCTCCCTTCCTTTTCTTCTTTCCTCCATCCTTTCTTACCTTCATTCAACAACTATGTGTTAAGTGCTAGGGATACAATGGTGACCAAAACACAGACAAAACCTCTCCTCTCATTTAGTTTATAATCTAATGAGAAATACTGACATTTAACTTTTAAATCACAGTAATGAATATAATAATTACAAATGGAGGTAAATGTTCTGAAGGAATGGAACAATATTTCTGACCCAAAAGAGGGTGGCAGGAGCTGTCAGGGAAGATCTCACCTGAGGATATAATTTTTCAGTTATGATTTGAAGAATGAGTAGCCATTAACTATATGAAAGAATAATCAAATTTCAGGGAAAGGAGAAAGACTGCTTCAAGTCCTTACAACAAGAAAGAGCATGGTATATTCCAGGAAATGTAAAAAATGCCAGTATGACTAGAACATAGAAAGCAAGGGAAAAGTGGTCTGAGAGGACCCTGGAAACATGAAAGAACTTGGCAGTATCAATTTATATAGATTAGCAGTTCTGCCTCCTTCCTATCTTCCATTCTGCTAATCCCTAACTCTTCTCAAGTGTGATCATCACGTACATTATTTGAAAACTTCTTATGAAGGTTTGCACAAGTATCATGTCTCATCTGGAAGCCAAATAATCAGATTCAAAGTGTGAAAAGATACCACCTAGAGATGGACAGCCTGATTCCCCAAATGAGAGACAACAGAGATTTCAATCATGAGCCTCCAAGTGAACTAGCTTTATAAAAAATAGTAATGTCCCTTGTAAAGGAACATAAGGAGCCTAGTTCTTCATCAGAGGCCAAAGTACATTTCTTCCCCAAGCACAGAAATGAGAACAAAAAGTCTCATTCACGTCCAAACCCTTACCCCCAAATTTTCTCAGAGCCAGAATTATATTTGAAACATTAAGAGATCATTTAATGATATGACATCAACAGTTCATGCACAGCTGCAACTTCAAGCACGGATCTTCCCTGGGTAGAAATATATCAGTAACTCATGGCTACAAGTAGTTCCTGATCATTCTGAAGGACTTCTGATTTGCTTGACTCTTCTAGTTGTGAGAAACTTAGATCTTCTTACTTTTCTCCTGACCAAATGGATGCTTACCTCTCTCATCGTTTTGTCTAATGCATAGCTGTTGCTTATAGTTTCTATTTCATATATTTTCTTTGCTAATGACTTCTCACAGCCGCTACTCAACGTCATGTCCTCTCTCTATACATTCTTTCACCTTGAGCTTATGCCTGCTTCCTTCTTTAGTTCCCAATTCTCACTCTTGAAAATGAGTGTTAGAGGAGTGGCATCAGCATCAGGACAGAGTGAGTTTTCCCCTTTGTCTCTCCTCTCTTAGTTACAACTAAATGGACATTCATTAACCATCAGAGGATTCCCTGCACAGGACAAGAAGATGTCTGAGAGATCCATACAGCGATGCATCTGGAGGTGGGTAGACTGGATCCTCAGAAGTCAGTGGAACTAGGTGAACTCACCCCTCACCCCTCTCCCTCACCAGTGGCAGCAAGCCGGCTTACAGATCCTCACATGGCAGTCAGTGCAAATGTAAGAAGAGGCATGAACACTTTGGGAGTGGTAGCCCAGCCCATGGGAGCACCCACCATGCTGCAGCGATCCCACCCATGGAAATGCTGCCTACCAAGTGGCAGCTCAGCTCCTGTGTAGGCACTCCACCCACCTAGCACAGAGCAAGAAAGAAGACAGCCTTCCCACTAAGAAGGTGCTCTGCTTGTGGAGCACAGCAGCCTAAGGGCCCCACTGAGTGATGGCTCAGCACCCACATAGGGACATCTCCTGCCTAGCACAGCAGTTCAGCCAGTCACCTGCAGAACACACTGGCCCTGCCCATGTGAGAGTGACCTACCAGCTGAGCACAGAGGCCCTGCTGATGTTGAGTGCAACTGACAGAGCGGCTGCAGACAGACTGCAGAAATTCAGAACAGCCCTACCCACACAACTTCTAGCAAACAGGCCAAGATCAGAAAACACCGCTCCCCACCAGCAGTGGCAGGTCGAAACTGTGACCTGATACTACCACTAATGTGCCAGCAAAGGACCAATTCATCAAATACCATGAAGAACTACAGTAACACTTCAAAGCAGGAGGAAAATAACAAGTCTCTAGAAACCAATCCTGGTTGCAGTCACAGAAATTTATAATCTAAATGACAAAGAATTCAAAATAGTTGTCAGAAAGAAACTCAATGAGTTACAAGAAAACTCAGAAAGACAGTTCAATGAGCTCAGAAATGAAATTAATGTGCAGAAGGAATACTTCATCAAAGAGATTGAAATGCTAAAAAGAAAAACAAACACAAATGCTGGATATGAAGAACACAATTAATGAGATAAAAAATAATCTAGAAACCAGAAAAGGCAGAGTTGATGTTATGGAGGACAGAATTAGTGAATTAGAGGAGAGAAATATAGAAATGCTTCAGGTAAACGAGGAGAAAGAACTAAGATTTTTTTAAAAAGTGAAGAAATTCTTTGAGAAATATCTGACTCAATTAAGGAAAGCAATATAAATATTATAGGTATTCCAGAAAGAGCAGAGAGGGAGAAAGAAGCAGAGAACTTGTTCATAGAAATAATAGCTGAGAGTTTCCCAAACCTGGCAAAGGCAATGGATTTACAAGAACATGAAGCCAATTGAACTCCTAATTGCATCAATGCAAAAAGACCTTCTCTAAGGCATATACTATTTAAACTGGCATAATTCAATGATAAATAAAAAATATTAAAGGCTGCAAGAGAGAGGAAAATAACCTACCAATAAACCGCTATCCAGCTTTCAGTGGATTTCTCAGCAGAAACCTTACAGGATAGGAGAGAATGGAATGATACATTCAAAATACTGAAAGACAAAAAACACTCAGCCATGAATATTCTATCCAATGAAACTATCTTTCAGATATGATGGAGAAATAAAAACTTTCCCAGATAAACAAAAGCTGAGGAAGTTTATAGCCACTAGACCTCCCTTACAAGGAATGATGAAGGAAGACCTCCTACTGTGACAAAAAAGCAAAGGTTTACAAACCTTTGGGCCAGGAGATAAACAGACAAAATCAGAAAATTGCAGCTCTCTAACAGAAGAGGTTAGCAAAAACTTATAAAATAAAAGATAAAAGGAAGGAAAACATCAAAAATAATTAGGAACACTTAAATTTAGTCACAAACTCACAACACAAAAAAGATTAATTTGTGACAACTAAAACATAGAGGCAGAAGTGGAAAGGAGTGGAATCAGCTTAGGCTAATGGAGGTCAGAGGCTATCAAAAAATGGACTATCTCATCTATAAGATCCTTTATACAAACTTCATGGTAGCCACTAAATAAAAAATCAGAGCAGAGCCACAAATCATAAATAAAGAGAAAACTGAGAAAACCATCACAGAAAAGCACCAAACTGAAATGGCAGTCAGAAATACAAGGGAAAAGAAACAATGGAAATATAGAACACCTGGAAAATAAGAGATAAAATGTCAATATTAAGCCCCCATATATCAATAATCACTCTAAAATAAATGGATTGAATTCTCCAATCAAAAGGCACATGGTTGGATGGATTAAAGAACAAGAAGCAGCAATATGCTGCCTCCTAGAAACACATCTCTGTTCTAAAGACAAACATAGGCTCAGAGTGAATGGATGGAAGACAATACTTCTAGCAAATGACAAGCAAAAGAAACCAGGTGTTGCCATACTTATATCAGAGAAAGTAGACTTTAAGATAAAAAAAGACAGTGAGAGACAAAGAGGGGCAATATATAATGATAAAAGGACATTCCACCAA
Source organism: Equus caballus (assembly GCF_041296265.1). Lineage (NCBI taxonomy): Eukaryota > Metazoa > Chordata > Mammalia > Perissodactyla > Equidae > Equus > Equus caballus. The sequence continues at coordinate 98,151,714 of NC_091715.1, read as the reverse complement.
GAGGATGTAACACTTATGAATATACACGCACCTGACACAGGCGCACCAAAGTATATAAAGCAAGTAGTAACACACCTAAAGGGAGAAGTTGACAGCAACACAATAACAGTGGGGGACCTCAACACCCAACCTACATCAATGGATAGATCATTCAGACAGGAAGTCAACAAGGAAACAGTAGCCTTAAATGAAACATGAGACCAAATGGACTTAAGAGATATATATAGAACTTCCATCTAAAAAGAGCAGAATAAACTTTCTGCTCAAGTGCCCATGGAACACTCTCAAAGAGAGACCATATGTTTGGAAACCAGGCAAGTCTCAATATATTTAAGAAGATTGAAATCATGTCAAGCAACTTTCCCAACCACAATGCTATGAAACCAGAAATAAACTACAAGACAAAAGCTGGGAAAGGCACAAATATGTGGAGATTAAACAACATGTTACTGAACAACCATTGGATCAATGAATAAATCAAAGGAGAAATCAAAAAATATCTGGAGATAATGAAAATGAAAACACAACACACCAACTCTTACAGGATGCAGCAAAAGTAGTACTAAGAGAGAATTTTTTTTTTTTTTTTTGAGGAAGATTAGCACTCAGCTAACTGCTGCCAATCCTCCTCTTTTTTCTGAGGAAGACTGGCCCTGAGCTAACATCTATGCCCATCTTCCTCCACTTTATATGTGGGACGACTACCACAGCATGGTGTCTCCAGCAGTACCATGTTCACACCCGGGATCCAAACCAGCAAACCCTGGGCTGCCAAAGCAGAACGTGCATACTTAACTGCTGCACCACTGGGCTGGCCCCTAAGAGACAAATTGATAGCAATAAAGGCCTACTTCAACAAGCAAGAAAAATCTCAAATAAATAATCTTAAACTACTACTAACAGAACTAGAAAAAAAAGAACATAGCCCAAATTCAGCAGAAGGAGGGAAATAATAAAAATTAGAGCAGAAAGAAATGAAATAGAGACTAAAAAGGGGTCAGAGCAATAGAAATAGCAATAGAAAAGATCAATGAAACTAAGAGCTGGTTCTTTGAGAAAATAAATAAATTGACAAACTCTTAGCCAGACTCACTAAAAAAAGAAGACAGAAAGTTCAAATAAACAGAATTATAAATTAAAGAGGAGAAATTACAATGGATACCACAGAAATACAAAGGATTATAAGAGAATACTATGAACAACTATATGCCAACAAACTGGATAACCTAGAAGAAATGAATAAATTCTTAGACTCATGCAATGTCCCAAAACTGAATGAAGAAGAAATAGAAAATCTGAATAGACCAATCACAAGTAAAGAGATAGAAAGAGCAATCAAAAACAAAAGTCCAGAACCAGATGTCTTCCATGGAGAATTCTACCAAACATTCAAAGAAGATTTAATACCTATCCTTCTGAAACTATTGACAACATTGAAGAAGACAGAACAGTTCCAAACTCATTCTCTGAGGCAAACATTACCCAGATTCCAAAACCAGACAAGGACAAGACAAAGAAGGAAAAGTACAGGCCAATATCACTGATGAACATTGATGAAAAAATCCTCAACAAAATACTAGAAAATCAAATACAACAATATATGAAAAAGATCACACACCATGACCAAGCGGGATTCATACCAGGGACACAGGGATGGTTCAGCATATGTGAATCAATCAATGTGATACACCACATTAACCAAATGAGGAATAAAAATCACATGATCAGCTCAAAAGATGCAGAGAAAGCATTTGACAAGATCCAACATCCATTTATGACAAAAATCATCAATAAAATGAGCATAGAAGGAAATTACCTGAACATAATAAAGGCCATATTTGACAAACACACAGCCAACGTCATACTTAATGGTGAAAAGTTGAATGCCATCCTGCTGAGAACAGGAACAAAACAAGGATGCCACTCCTTGGTCACTCCTATTCTACATAGTACTGGAGGTTTGGGCCAGAGCAATTAGGCAAGAAAAAAAAATAAAAGGTATCCAAATAGGAAAAGAAGTAAAACTCTTGTTTGCAGACTACATAATAATTCTATATATGGAAAACCGTAAAGAATCCACCAGAAAACTATTAGAAATAATCAACAACTACAGCAAAGTTGCAGGGTACAAAGTCAACCTACAAAAATCAGTTGCATTTCTATACACTAAATAGTGAACTAGCAGAAAGAGAATTCAAGAAAACAACACCTTTTACAATCAAAACAAAAAGAATAAAATATCTAGGGATAATTTAACCAAGGAGGTGAAAGACTTATACTATGAAAACTATAAGACATTATTGAAAGAAATAGAGGAAGGCATAGAGAAATGGAAAGATATTCTGTGCTCATGGATTGGAAGAATAAACATAGTTAAAAAGTCAAAATTACATAAAGCAATCTACAGGTTCAATGCAATCCCAATCAGAATCCCAATGACGGTCTTCACATAATTAGAACAAAGCATCCTAAAATTTGTATGGAATGGCAAAAGACCCTGAATAGCCAAAGCAATTCTGAGAAAAAGAGCAAAGCTGGAGGCATCACAATCCCTGACTTCAAAATACACTACAAAGCTATAGTAATCAAAACAGCATGGGATGGGCACAAAAATGGACACACAGATCGACAAAACAGAAATGAAAGCCTAGAAGTAAAACCACATGTCTATGGACTGCTAATCTTTGACGAAAGAGCCAAGAACATACAATGGAGAAAGGAAAGTCTCTTCAATGAATGGTGTTGGGAAAACTGGACAGCCACACGTAACAGGATGAAAGTACACCATTATCTTACACAAAAATTAACTCAAAATGGATTCAAGACTTGAATGTAAGACCTAAAACCATAAAATCCTAGAAGAAAATATAGACAGTATACTTTGACATCGATCCTGGCAGCATCTTTTGGAATACCATGTCTACATAGGCAAGGGAAACAAAAGAAAAGGTAAACAAAGGGGACTACATCAAACTAAAAAGCTATTGCAAGGCAAAGTCAACCATCAGCAAAACGAAAATACAACCCACCAACTGGGAGAAAATATTTGGAAATCATATATCTGACAAGGAGTTGATTTCCAAAATATATAAAGAATTCATACAACTCAACAACAAAGAAGCAAACAACCTGATCCAAACTGAGCGGAGGATATGATTTTTTTTTTCATGAGGAATATTGGCCTTGAGCTAACATCTGTTGCCAATCTTCCTCTTTTTGCTTGGGGAAGATTGTCCCTGAGCTAATATCTCTGCTAATCTTCCTCTATTTTTTGTATGTGGGACACTGGCACAGTATAGCTTGATGAATGGTGTGTAGGTCTGCGCCTGGGATCCAAACCTGCTAACCTTAGACCACTGAAGTGGAGAGCACAAACTTAACCACTATACCACCAGGCCACTCCTAGGATAGGAACATTTTCCCAAAGAAGATATACAGACGGCCAACAGGCACATGGAAAATATTCAACGTCACTAATTATTAGAGAAATGCAAATCAAAACTACAATGAGACATTAACATACATGTGTCAGAATGGGTATAATTAACAACACAAAAAATAACAAATGTTGGAGAGGATGTGGAGAAAAGGGAAAACTCATACATTGCTGGTGGGAATGCAAACTGGTGCAGCCACTATAGAAAACAGTATGAAGATTTCCCAAAAAATTAAAAATAGAAATATCATACGATCTATCTATCCCACTACAGGGTATTTATCCAAAGAACATGAATTCAACAATACAAAGAGACTTATGGACCCCTATGCTCATTGTAGCATTATTTACAATAGCCAAGACGTGGAAGCAACCCAAGTGCCCATCAATTGAAGAATGGTTATAGAAGATGTGATATATATATAGATATCTATCTATCTATCTATCTATCTATCTATCTATATATATATATGGAACACTACTCAGCCATAAAAAAGGCAAAATTGCCCCATTTGCAACAATATGGATGGACCTTGAGGGTATTATGTTAAGTGAAATAAGCCAGACAGAGAAAGACAAATACCATATAATTTGCCTCATATGTAGAAGATAGACAAACACATGAATAAAGAGAACAGATTAGTGGTTAGCAGAGGAGAAGGGAGTGTCGGGTAAGGGTGGGCGAAATGGGTAAAAGGAAACACATGTATGGTGATGGATAAAAACTAGACTATTGGTGGTGAGCACGATGCAGTCTATACAGAAACTGATATATAATAATGTACACTTGGAATTACACAATGTTATAAACCATTATGACCTCAATAAAATAATTTAAAAGGAAAGAAAATGAGAGTTAAATTGGTTCAATTTATCCCTGAGCAGGCAGATGTTCTCATGCGTGGTCACGTCATAACCCTTTAGATTGGCTATCTTTGGATCAAGGGTCCACCCCTAGCCCAACCAGCTGTTATCAGTGGGGAAGAGTCTAGTGCAGTACTGGAGAGTGTGTACAACAATTAAGCATATGATAGGTAGGGGCAAGTATACCAAAAGCCAAAGACATTGCCTTCCAATGCTAAGCAGACGGAGAGTGTATTCCCCTGGGACTCTCAGACTTAGACTATTGTACAGAACTTCTTTCCAGCTAACTGAGCTCTTTGCCATTGGTCAGACCAGTGTTTTTAAAACTGTTTTCTAAAGGTCCATGGGGTTTCTACAGAGAAATTTCAGGGTATAGGACATCCACCTCCTAACAAAATCAGATTCACTTTGGTCAACTTTTGATATTTGATTTCTGTTTGAATTTTCATTTGAAGAAATGGTCCCACAACACTGGGGCTCTGGACATGGGCTTAGGGAGAGTTAGCCATGTCCACCTTGGGATTTCTTGGCAGGGCAAGGTAGAAGCTATGCCTGCCCTGGGCTGACAACATCACTTCATGTCTGTGGGCTTTCTTCAGGAAGCCAAGTCTAGGTGGGGATGAACCTCTCTCTCACCTCCAGTTCAAGTAATTAAGACATCCCAGCATAGCAAACTTAAGAGCCTTGGAAGTTGCTCATCCACTGTGGGTTGAGGTGGCAACCTGTGGGAAGAGGAGATGCCTGGTTGGCTTTCTGCCACCCCTACTGCTGGCTGGAGTGTAGCACATCAGTCTGGAGGCTGGTGTAAGGGGAAACCCAGCAGCCATCAGGCCCAAGGGAAAGGGCACACTGCAAGTCACAGAGCAGGACCACCAAGTGCCTATTAGAGTCTGCATGCTTCCCATGAAGCTACATGTTGACTAAGAGAAGATCCCCATGCTCAAGGGTATATTGTGCCCGATGGAGAGCTCCCTCGGGCTGAATCCTTACTTGGGATGACCCTCTCCTCTTTCAGCTTCTTGAATTTGGCTTGCCTTTATCTGCTCTGGCTGGCTCGAGGAAGAATTGTGTAATTTTGGTGATTCTGCATGAGTTAAATGTTCCTATATTTGCATTTAAAACGACCATTGCACAATATAAAAAGACAAATAGAAAGAGTCCTGCAAATAATTTAAAATTTTACTTTCTCTTTACTTGGAAAGCATTAAATAGCAAATAAAAAACGCCATGGTGAGAGAGATTGGAAGAAAGGAAAAACAAGCTTTAGACCATAGTACCCTTAATAACACTTCTTGCTTTTTTAACAGAAGGCTCCATATTTCAGCTACCACTGAACTCTGCAAATTATGTAGCTGGCTTTGGGTGCTAGATATTTTTGTATTCCAAAAATATTCTTGAGCTTGATTCTGGAACGTAGTTAAATTACTTGGAAGCAGTTTGATCCTTTCAAGTCTTGTTTTTAAGATTTGTTAGGTTAGGCTGGAGCAGTGCTCAGTGTAGACCTAATTATTTCCCACTACTGTAGCTAGAACATACTGTGTACTCTCCCCAATTCATTGTGAATCATGAGGTTTTCCAGTCTGGTTGGTGGGAACAGTCACTGTTCCCAGCCTTGTGTGAGAGTGGGTGCCTTTTTCTCTAATTCTTTGGGGAGGGATCTGATAGCTTCCTCACTCATATGTACTGATCAGTATTCTGCTGAATACTTGAAGGGGACCCTCCACAGGTCTCAGAAGTTCCCTTTCTGTGTAGTTCACTCCTCTCCTATACTCAGTTCTGTGAACTCTAGCCATCTTGATCTCTCTGAACTCATCTCTGTCTCCTCAATTAAAGGAGTCCATAGGGCTCCACCTTGATTCTCCCTCGACTGCTCTGCAGCTTGGAACTCATCAAGGTAGTAAAATGAGGAAATCATAGGGCTCACCTTGTTTCTTGTCCATTAGGGATCATTGTCCTTTGTTGCCTGATATTCAGTGTCTTGAAAATCACTGTTTTATTTTTTGTTTTTTGTTTTTGCTGAGGAAGATTCACCCTGAGCTAACATCTGTGCCAATCTTCCTCTATTTTTTAGTATGTGGGCCACTAGCAAAGCATGGCTGCTAACAGAATGGCTTAGGTCTGCACCCAGGAACCGAACCTGGGCAGTTGAAGCAAAGTGTGCCAAACATAACCACTAGGCCACTGGAGCTGGCCCCCATTGTTTTATTTTTGTTGTCCAGTTTTTCTGATTGCTTTAGGTGGGAAGGTAAATCTGGTCCCTGTTATTCCAACTTGGCCAGCATTGGAAGTCACATGACTTCTTTAGCAGTCAAGCCGTGTCATCACACAAAAAGTTCTGGTAAACAATGAAATACTATCTTTTTAGGAGAGGCCCTTACTAGTTTTGATAGGAGAGACAAATATGGATTATCACAACAGACATATAATGACATTGATTCCTGAGTCTTCAGAAGGCAGCATAAAGCCCAAACTGCAAACCTGGTTTTCTTGATCAGGTCCAAAGAAATACGATACTAAGTATAAAGGATATAAGCCTTTTTACTTTATGCCCTCTCTCAAACTTTCTCCTGTGGCTGGATTTATAACCATTACTCCCTCTGGTGCCCTTACTTGTTCCCAGGGTCACCTAGGAAAAATCAGAGTCACTAGGATTCTGTTATCCATTTGAAAATAACATTAGAACATTTTTCTACCTGCATTTTGTCTTAATGAATAAGCGATTGAAAAAATGTTATTTAGGATTGTCTGAATAATAACTCCACAAATAAGAGTTTTAATTTGCGTAAGAATGGGATTAAAGCAAAAATCAGCATCAGAATATAAAGCTAAGACTTTCCAAGCAATCCCCTTTAAGTTTTTTTAACTGAAGAAGTTTTAACTGTTAAGGTTAAGTGAAAGTTAGCACATCAAATCCACTTGGAAATTCATCAACAGCTAAGAGTTAGGAAGAACTGTTTGTTAATACACTTGCATTTGCCTTGAATTTTTATTTCTCTGTGCACATGACTGCAGATGTTGGTGGCAGGAGGAAGGGGAGACTTTCTTTGTGAAAAATAGGAAGCAATAGCTCAGGCTTAAAAAATTGCTATTGGGAATTCTATATATTTGAGTTCCTAAATAGTTACTAATAGGATTATATCCTGTCGCCCTTGGTTTTTGTGCTGGGCATCAATGAAAAGTTAGATTTATAGATAAAGGACAGGGGGTATCTTTTAAAAGATAATTGGCTCTAGAATAAACTTCTTTTATCTTATTAGTTGTATCATTTTTTAAGTACAATGCATCAATTCTGAGAATGAGACAGAAGGTACGGTAGAAACAACTTGGTTCAGTTATTTGAGTGTAGGCTTAGCTATCAATGTGTTTGTTGGTGACAGTTTCTGTTTACTGCAAAAAGAAAATCAATCTTTGCTGCTATCTAGGATCTATTTTTGCCTCACCTCAAATGCATTAACTGCTGGTATATATCCTAAACAAATGCAGGGAAATTGATTTAAAAAAATTGTTTATTTGAATTTGTAGTGAATTCTTATTAAATTGTCACACGTACTACCATCACCACCACTGCCACCACCACCATCACCACCACCATCAGCAGCAGCACCCTTGACTATTTTTTGATACACATAAAAGGCATTAGCTATCATATAGGCCAGCATAGTAACTTGGTCCAGCAAAACAAGGTCACTTGAGAACATATGGAATGGGGCTTTTTGAGAAATATATAACTCTGCCTGAGTGACTGCTACTGTGACCTATATGTAATACTTACTTCATAAGCTGTGACCTCTATTTTGGCCTGACCTTATTTATGCATTATTCAATAAGCCTATGTTCTAAGATTGTGTGGTTATTCCATTGCTCTCCAAGAAGATGATATGAATCTATAAGTGTTAGAAGCTTTTATTCATTTTAATGAGAGGCAAAGCCTTGAAGTCACACACAGTAGTATCCTTTAGATGAGCCAGAAATCCTTCATATTTTGAATATTAGATTATTTGTGAGATTTTATATGAAATCACTAAATTTAACACAATGAAAATCATATGTATGTTGTCATAGGTGTTATGTTATATATGCCATAATTTAGAAAACTGGGTCTCATCTTCTTATATATAAGTTTTCTCTTATTTGAATGTGTTCTTTTCTGGCACTGGCACATCACTGAGTCTCATGTTTGACTGTGTGAACAGTTTCTGGTTAAACCACAGTCCAATCATATTGATGACTCTGCATTTTATCTCATTTACTGCATAAGGTGGCTAAAAATACTAGAATGACTGATTTCATTTTTCCTTATGGGCATAGCTTAAGAATAACATCTAGAATATATTTGTATATGTGTATAAATGGTGCTACTGAAATGATTAAATATTGCCTGGAATTTAATGGCCGATTCAGTCCATAAACTATTACAACAAATTATCCCACAGAGATGAATGATTGCTTGACAGAATTGATGAATCAGTCAGTAATTTGATGTCAGACTGGCATCAGCCAAAACAGGTGACATAAACAGATCCTGGAATGGCTATGCAATTTTAAAATCAAAGATACAGATTGCCATTTGATTGCTTTTTGTTGTTGTTGTTGTTGTTGCTTTTGTTTTGTTGATGATTACTCTCTATCATGAAGACAATAAAGATAGGAGTGAATTGAATTACCCATAGTCCTTTTCAGAAACTGTGCATAGATGAAAAATTTTTAAAGAGATCTTTACAGGAATACTAAGATTGGAATATTTGTGAAAATTGTAATTTACAAAACCTTGAATATCTAAACTGATGGCATCCAGTGTCCCATATAAAGCTGAGGGAATATCTCCTTTGATTGTCCTGATGGCTTAATAGACTATTATCAAAAACATCCACATATGCCACTAACCACTGTCTTAGATACTCACAGCACAAATTGCCACCATGTCCAGCTGCTCAAGACTTGAAAGAAATTGGCAAAATGAAAATACCATCAGAGAGCTGGACTAGGCATACTGGATCTTCACTGAGACTATGGGTATTAGGGCAAAATATAGGGCTTTTTTTAATGGATCCAGTTAATTTGACCATTGAAATGAACTGACAATTTGAAAAAGACAATCAGAGAGCTGGACTAAGAAAACTGTGTCTCTACTGAGGGTGTCTATAGGGCAAAATATGATTTTGTTGTATGGATCTAGTTAACCTGACCAATGTATACCTCTAAGGTAGATAATGAAGTCCCTCAGACTCAAGTCCAAATTATCTCCTCTACCTTTCTTCAATGGTTGATATTCCACTGTCCATTTCATTTCATGTTTTTGTAGACTCAAGCCACATGTTTATAGCCTAATTATCAACATATTCATAGTCAAACATAATTATACATGGTTGGTGTGGTTATTTTTGCAGTTTCATCTGTTGCATTAGCTCACACATGAGTGATTTACGTTGCTGCATGATCAATTAAAATCATAGCTCAGTAATCAGTCATATTTTTCTTCTCCCTCCCTTACCCTATGCACCCGCTAAAAATATCTAACAAAAGCAACACTTTTCTGTGTTTGATTTAGAGAAACCATATGCTAGTTTCTGTGAGAGAAAGACAAGAAGGAAAGTTGAGAATTCTTGGGTTTAAGACGCCAAAGGAGTTACATAATGATCTTGGTATCATTAACTAAAGTCCGTCAACTTACTTTGATATGATAATCTGAAAATATTCTGAAATTAATTCTATAGCACGAAAAGCTACTTTTGGCTTTTCTCTTTCTTTTCTTTTCTTTCTTTCCTTCCTTCTTTTCTTCCTCCCTTCCTCCTTCCTTCCTTCTTACCTTCCTTCCTTCATTTCTTCCTTTCCAACACTGCGAATCATAGAATAAGCAATCTTATTTGTTGTACTATTTAAGAAGGCTGTCAGTTTTTTCCAATTATATGACTATACATAGTTACCTGTAAACCATCTTAATGTTGATTTGTTATGATGTATAAAATCAGAATTGTAAATATCGGCTTCCATCCTTTATTTCTGTGATGTATTAATGGTTTTGCTAAGGGGAAAATCAGATCAAACAGAAAAGGGGGTAAATAGATATTCAGACGTGCGTTTACCTTCTCACTAGACAATTTTAAAAAGGATAGAAGAATCCTATAGTAGACATTTAAACTTAATATTGAACTATTTTACTACTCTGATTTGAAACAGAAGAGATTTATTGAAGTAGATAAAACTAAGCTTCTACTACACCGAACTTTTAATTAACTTCTCTAATTGTGCCCAAAGGGTATGCAATGATGGATACCTTTTATAAATTCAAAAAAGAAATATATAAACCAATATAATTGATGAATATAATTACTGTTGATAAACTACTTTTAACCTATTATGATTTTATCTGTCCTGGTTGAATATAGCAGGTTAGAAACTGCCTCCCTGGAAGTCACATAATTTTCCCTAACAAGATACAAAACATTTTAGCTTCATACTTGACCTCTCCATTTGTTCTTCTCTACCTGAGGAAGTGTAACAACTTGTAAAATGATACATAGCAAATAGTTTATTAGCAGTCACAGTTTATAGTGTGACACTATAGGGACAGGCTTGGCACACAGCCACTGCACGGGGAACACTCAGAGCCCTGTAGCACAGAGGAAACAGCTAAAACCCCAGCTAATGGCAGTCAAAAACATCAACACTGGACGAGAAATTGTCTCCCCGTTGACAAAGCCCCGGTGCTGAAAAGGACTAAATATATAATGCTACATCAGCAGCAGTGGGGAAAAGAGTATAAAACGTAACTGTCCTCAGAAATTTGGGTCCTGCCTCTTAGCTATAGCACACAGTTTTAATGACAACACTCTCATTAGCTCAGCCTTACCGGACTATTTCAAACATTCATCATCTTATGTGGCTAACAGCGTAGCTCATGCAAAATTAGTGGAGGAGGGAATGAGGAGGATTAAAAAGGTCTTGCTGCTTAAGGGAGTAAAAAGCGGGTTGTCCTGAGCTCTTCATCTAGTCCTCTACATTTATTAAGGGCAAAACCATTTATCTTTCTACTCATAAATGGAACAGATACAGTATCTCTCCCCGGGGCACAGGAGCCACTGGGGAAAGCTAGATTAGGCCTAGAGAACTGATGCAACCTAGTGCGGTGCGTTACTTCATGGAGCAATAAGTTAGCAACACACTTTGATTCCAAATATTTTTTTAATATGGTTTGCTACACATGCAGAGGAGGAAACTACAGACAAAAGGATTGCCATTGCCAGTTCTGTATTGTCTGAGCTGTAAGCATTGTGTCAGGGTTTTCACAAATGGACACTGTATGCACAAGTGACATGGCTGAAAGCTTGCTTTTGGGAGGGGGTACTTGTGAAGGGAACAAGAAATCACAGGGCTAGACAGAAACAACATTTGATTTGTAGAAATGAATTTTTTATTTAAATGTCAATTAGCCCCAGCTTCTTGCCACTTTAGTCGTTGCTATCATTTTTCATCTGTAGGATAGGTCTGTCCTGGGTTCCAGGCAGAGTGTATTGTTCAACGTGGCCTGTGGTGGCTGGAACATACTAATTTGTCCTACTACATTTTTAATTTCAGGATTGATATGTTGGCTTTGCAACTGACTATCAGAATAATTCATATACATAGTATTAAAAATAAGTGTGTGGTGGTTTTATTAATGTACTCTTAAAGAATAATGAAACCTTCAGATCTGCTCTAATGAATTCTGATGAAGTGAAATGCTTAAGAATGATGTTCTTTGTACGTGCTTCTTCCTCAGTTAAGAAAATAAAAAACCAGCCTAAAGAGGCAAAATCAACAAGAATCTGGAGATTCTCTCTGAATCTTGTATCCCCATATATTGAATCACTATGCAAGAAACGGCAATGTCAGATTTCTACTTGTGTTTGGATAATAGGAATATTTTCTCTGTTTGCTTTTCTAAATCCTTCATCTTTTACTTTCCTGCTATCCTACCCATTGGCAACATGCATATATTTAGAATGTCTCTCTGAATGCAGCTTGCTAATGTTGAAAACACACAGCCACTGTGTTTTAGTATTGCTAAGATACTATACATGTGACGCACTGTTTGTTCATAAAAATCACACTTATAATTATTGCACTTAAATTAATGTCAAGAATGATGAGATATACAGGATAAGCCTGGTTTTACTCTTTATTGCATTGATAATTTTTGCAAGGCAGCCATATGCATAAATTTAAAATCTCTGCGTGTGTGTAAGCACTTTTTTAAAGGAAAAAAAAGCTTTTGTGGTAGGTATACTGATACAATGATAAGTTATATGTCCCCAACCCTCTGAAAAAGAAGGTATGCTGAGCACTGTGCCGTTGCCACACCTCTATCATATTTTAATCTTAATTTTGTAGACATTTCATAAGCACAGTGCCCTCTGAAGCCTAATTCCCATTCAAATGATTGGATAACTAACCACCCCTGGCCCCCTGCCATATGCCACCAAAAACAAGAAAGATCAAAGCTTAGTAACAGTCAGGAAGAAAGTAGCTTTTATTTTGTTCTTCAGAAACAGTTAATTTTTTTGGTTGCTGGGAGGCAGTATTAGCTAGCTTTGTATTGAGCTCTGCCTGAGGTCAAAGCCCGGCTCTTTCACTTACTAGTTGCATGAACTTGCCTGAGTTAAATTCTCATTTCCTCACTGTAACTGAAGAGAACAATCCTTACTTGACAGGATTGTTGCACAGAGTAGGAAAATAGAATTGCCTGGCACAAAGTAGATAGTCCTTTTCTGTTTGATTGTTTTCTGCAGAGCTTTATATTTTCCAAACATTTTCACAAACATCACTTGGTTGATCTTTACAACATTCCGATAAGGTAGTTAGGCCAAAAATTATTATTGAGAGATTAGGAAACTAAAGCCCATACAAGCAGTCGCCAGGAGAACTCTGGCCATCATCTAGGTCACCACCTCCGAGGAGACTGGCACATACTATCAGGTTTCAGAAGAGAAATACCTCTGGCTTGAAAAAAACAAACTTTTTCTTTGATACATATGGAAAAACTTTTTTACTTACACATGAACATCTATGTATATTATTTAGATGCATCTTTTCCTCATAAATTCCCTAGGTTTAAAAAAAGCACAACGTAAGTTCCTTTCATAATGGTCCAACAACTTTAAATGTATGTAAAGTGTTATATATAAAAGACTTTTATTATCAAAGTAAATTCCTGAGGGGAAATCCAAACCAAAGTAAAACAAAATTTCTAAGCACCCTTCCTTTTGGGAAAAACTCTAAGCAGTAGGTCACCAATACATGAAGGTAATGGGCAAATGCACAAAACACCTGAATTTAACTATTTTTTAAAATGTACTACACAATACATTTAGTGTATGATACATAGAGTGTTGGGTACACTATTTTCTTAGTGTAGGATGAAAAGAGTTGTGAATGCAAAAAACGACACTCTCCTCTCTGGAACCCTTGGCGTCCTGTCAATTCTGGAGGCTATCAATGCAGCATAAATAGATGACAGCCATAACAGCCCTGATGCCACCACTGCTGCTTCCTGAATTATTGCTTAGATTTGATGACCCAGGTGTCCCTAAGGCTATCACTAGCTTTCTGTATGAGGGATTGTTCTTCTCAGGTAATGGTGACAATGGGGACAAGTACGAATGCACCACAGTGCCATTTCACTGCAAGAGTGTTCTGTAACACCAAGAGGAGACATCAAAAGAGATGTCTGCTGAGAAGGGGGGCAGTGTGGCTTTAGACACTGAGGGGAATAGGGTGGGGAAACAACATTGTATTAAAATCGATGGAACAGTGCATGGCACAATGAATGTTCTGCTATATAGACAATTTTACTAAACTATAGTTCAGTGATTAAAGCCAGAGGCTGATGCAATCTTATATTTGCTTAACTCCTCATAGGAATTTCTGTGTCTCTGATTCAGAAGAAAGTCTGGCTTCTGGCTCTCCTCAGCCTTCTACCACTAAAAATTCAAAATGGATGAAGGCATATTCTTAAACACTTTATTTGCACCTGTTTGCACCTATTTGCTTACTCCAGTCTGCCTTGAACCAGTCATGATACAGATGTCAGCCGCCCCCGCTAGATCACAAGCTCCTGCAAGGACAGAGAAATAACTTTTTTGTTTCCTCCTGAGCTCAGCAGTGTTTTTGTATATCATAGACACTAAGTTTGTAGAATCAAACTAAATTATTATGAGAAAATTTTAAAAAGATGGATCTGCCATGTTGTAATCATTTATTTTTTTTTTGATAGTCAATAACATGTGATTTCTAGTTTTGAAGAAGTGAAAATATAAAAGGTAATTTCAAATTTTGCCTAAGGTTTTATGGGTCAGTGAAGGTGGGGGTGGGAAAGGACTGAGAGGGAAGCAGAATCTGTGTTGAGATAACTCTACATACGGGTTTAGCAAAGAGGAAGAAACCACTATTAATTATCTCTTGTATATCTTTAATCCCCACAAGATCCCAAAGAGGTAGGTGCTATTATCTTCGTTTATAAATGAGGGATGAGAATTTCAGAAAGGTAAAACACTTACCTAAGATCACTCAGTTAGTAAACTGTGGTGCCAAGAGTCAAATTCATGTGTCTGATTTCAAGGCCAGTGTTTATTTCAGTGTAACACAAATGTCTATTTCTCCCTCTTTGCAATGTTTATGTGAAGCTGGGAACCTAAAACTATCTAGAAAGAGGTCACTATGTACAAGAGTTAGCAAAAGTGCCAAAAATATTCACTTACCTTAGAAATAAAATTAGAAGCATTAACTTGGATTCAAAATTAGAAGCGTTGAGGAAGTTAGGAGTGGATGTAAATAGATGTGCTATCACCTGCCTGTAGCTCTAGATATTAGATAAGCTAAGTCTAGAGGAAAGCTAGAACTTAGAAATTCATATTATATCACTGGAAACTGGGACAAAAGGTTGCTGCATTAATTTCAGCCGCCATTGTCCAGGAAAAGAGTCCTAAAGCTATCTAAAGAAGTGTGAACAAGTTCAGGGTGAATGAATATGATCATTAAATCAAGAAAACATTAAAACCTAGTTTCACAAAGCAATTGCCATAGATTCTAGTATCTTTATTTTGCAAAGTAATGTGAAAATTATGATTAATTTTCATTTGTAAGTAAATCTGATATATTTTGCATGTATACATTTAAAAGATTTGCTAAATTCTTAAGGAAGATTTTATTGCATAATGGTGCCGTTGTTTGTGAAGGAACACATCTACAATTTCACAATATACAAATAAGCAAAAACATTCCCACGTGCACATGTGGTTTCATAGCTAGATTTGAAGGAAGATATCTCTTTGGTATTCCTAAGAATCTCAAAATGTTTTTTGATTTGTGAGAATATCATAAAGTCCTATGAAGGGAATGGGAAAATATTATTGTTCCCTCTCACAGAAAAGGAATGAGTGACCCACAACTAATCTAGGACCTCACTCCTACAATGATTCAATAGCCAAGATTGCTCAGAATACTGAAGCCTCCAGAATAACCGGCCACAGGATCAACCATGCTTGATGTGAGTGTTCCCTGTAAAAACAGCAGGTCATGTGTTTTTTTATGATTCCAAGTCCTTTCAGTGTTTCATTAATCATAAAAGCATTAAAATTCTCTTCCTTAAACTATTTTTGCATTCAAGATGTCAGTGTTAGCAAAAGCTAGAGAGATTTTCTAGTAGAAAAAGTCATCTGAAGAAAAATAGTCTAATCACCAAGATGGCTTGACAAGCATTATACACAATGCTTGTATCTGTCTGTGTATTACCACTGCCTCCTGGCAGAGGCAGTGGATGTAGTGAAGACTGTGATAAACTCCAATGCTGCTTCATTTAGAGTGAAATCTCATTTACCTCAGGTAAATGCTTCTTTACTCACAAGTAAATGTTTATTTACTCGTGAGCTATTTTAAGTCTCTGTAAGAGAATTAGTTTTAACACCAAAGGGAGAGGTCTAGCTCATTTTAAGTTGGCTCTTCCAGGCCCACTATCCATTAAGGGAGTCCCCAAGAGACTACAGTGCTACTTTTGGTGAGAGGAGTTCCATACATACTTCCCTCCTCTTTGTGTCTACCTGATCCTCTTGAAGTTACTAGGTTCCCCGTCAAGGTGGGGGGTAAGTGTCTGTGTCTAATGTATTGATTGCCCTCTAGTGGATGGAGTGTAAAGATTTTTTTTGTATTAATGTGTGATGAACCTAAACACTAATCTTGGAATAGTCAAAATGCTGCCTCCATATTTTCAAGGGGCAAACTTGGCAGCTGCTTTTGTCTTTGCACTTTTCCAGCACATCTTTAAATCAATTCATTCCTATACCATACTTCCTGGATTGCTTTCTCTTTTACCAGGTTATTAAAAAACAGCTGGTATTTTTGCAAGACAACTATATAAAAAAGATTGTGATTGAATCAATGAGGGGTAAAAAAATATAATACATCATATCTGGCTTTTTAAAGCTCAAATTTATCTTGGATGTGATATGGGTACCTGAAAAAAAAAAAAGCACAGAAAACCTTTTATTGGTATTAAATGCTAAATGCATCCTTTAGATAAGGAAGGCTATTGCGTTTTAGAAACAAATGATCATCTCACATTTCCCCCCATGATGTAATCCTGCTGATTCTAATAGAAATTTCCCGATAGATAAGAGTAGAGTGTTAGTGGGATCAAGAGTTGAGAAAGGAAAAGAGCTGGAGCCTTTACTAGCTCTGGACTCCAATGATATCTTTTAATTCTAAAGACTTCTTTCACTATATGATTGTTGAGCTTCACCTTTCATGACTCTGTAGATCTCTGTAGGTACCGGGTAATTTAGAACTGCTAAGATAAAAAATATTAGTTAATAGTTTTAAATATATTTAGCACTAACTAAAGGTTAGAATGGGTCAGAGTAGGATTAAGTGAGGAACTCCATACATACCAGTTAAACCAGCTAACTATATTGATAAATTTATCCAAATATTTTCCTATGAAAATTCCCCCATTTTTTTTCTTCTCCCCCATCCATCCGTGATCTGGAGAACCCTCTTTACTCCTATATAACAGTACTTACACTGTTGAGTCATTATTAACTGTTTACCTCTCTTTCTCTGCTTCACTAGATTGTAAGTTTTTTTTCTTGTATTTCCTCCAATGTTTATAACAAGTACAGGCAGAGATCAGGCCCATAATTCAATAAACGGTCGTTAAATAAATGACCAAGTGAATAAATGAAAAGAGGTGGAAACTTCCGGGACCTGTGGAGATATTATTGATTACGGTTAGCTAAATAACATGTCTCAAACTATAATATGTGGAAGACTATTTCATCTTCCTGGCTATTTATTTAATGTGTTTTTTGCAACTATTTGTGAACATACAAGTGGATCTACTAAAACTCAAATTAAAATTATAGTCTTTGTGCTAACAATTGAGAGAGGACCATGCTCTCACCACTTTTTAATGCATGCCAAATAGGAACAAAGCCAAAATAAGTCATGTAGTAAATTGTCTAATGATCGAACTGAAGAAAATGATGATCTTCTTATGGAAATTTTAATGCCAAAATTCCCCAGAAAACAGTGTCATATGGTTAGTCTGAAGAGATAAGTGATCTGTATAAGTTTAGGAACCTTAAATAAGTAAAAGTTGCATGCTTTGAAAAATAAGATTTTTGTCTAAAATATAAAAATAGTAGATGTAAGAGTAAAGAGAATGCCATCTAAGTCCTCATATTTGTGACTACAAAGAAGCAAAGGTCTGTACTAATGTTTCAGTTATTGCAGATCAATAAGTTTTATGAGAATGCACTAGAAAAGAGAATCTTTAGTCAGACACCTCTGATATCTAAATGCACAGAAATATGTAATAGCCAAATAATACAGCAAGAAGACAGGGCAAAAGAAAGAAAGAAAGAGAAAGCGAGAAAGCAAGTTAGAAAGAAAGAAAGAAAGAAAGAAAGAAAGAAAGAAAGAAAGAAAGAAAGAAAGAAAGAAAAAGAATTAAAGCAATAGAACAGGAGATTGATGCTCTAAGAAAAGGAAGTGTGTGTTTGACTTTTTCTTAGCTCCCAAAATATGCTTTTCAGGAAAAAAGGAAAGTAAAAAAGAAAAGAAAAATGAACAGAAAGAATAAAACTCCACAAACTTGTCTATAAAATCCCATTCTCCATGTATGAAAACAAGTTGTCTTAAAGTGTTAAAAATTATTTAGGGGCCGGCCTGGTGGCGTAGCAGTTAAGTGCACAAGTTTCGCTTCGGCAGCCCGGGGTTCACCGTTTCGGATCCTGGGTGTGGACATGGCACTGCTTGGCATGCCATGCTGTGGTAGGCGTCCTACATATAAAGTAGAGGAAGATGAGCACGGATGTTAGCTCGGGGCCAGTCTTCCTCAGCAAAAAGAGGAGGATTGGCAGCAGTTAGCTCAGGGCTAATCTTCCTCAAAAAAAAAAAAGAAAATTAAACATTGCTCTCTATGTTACCCTGATTGTGAGAATAATATAAGTGCCCATTTTTTCTTTCCTGTCTCAGCAGGTACAAAACTGACACTGATAGTCACAATATTCAGGAAAAAAAGCCAAGATCCAAAAATCCCCAAATTTCTGGCCGCTGACCTAGGTCACTAGCGATATCTAGCTTTTCCCTTACAAGAATAGAGTATGAGGAGGAAAATACAGGAAAAAAAGTACTTATTACTTTCTGAAAATTTGGCTTTAAACTTGACTAATTTAAGACGAAAATGAGTGTTGAAACTCTTTTTTTTCTCTTCTAGCTTCAGGGCTAGACTAGAAGCATTGGACTTACCTATCCCCCTAAGTATACTTTGAGAAGCAGGACAACAGCGACCCTGTTGATCTTGTTCCTTATTATCTCCCAGTGCCTAGAGAAGTTGTTGGCATCGGGTTGGCACATAATAAATATCGGTGGAAAGTCAGTGAAAAAGCTAAGTCCAGCGACTCCCTGTCCTACTTTTTTCTTGGGTCTTCCTTGGATCTGTCTACTCTAAGGGCAGCAGTGGGAAGTTAGGAGGGTATCTTTTCCTGTGGATTCATCTTATTACATCAGCTCCTCAAGAGAGAGAAGGAAGAAGAGGGCAATTCAAAGAAATTCAATAGCAAGAGCCAAGAGATTGCTGGCTCTAGTTAAGTTCTATTCAGAATCCCTTTATTTTATCCACCAAAAGCCACACCTCCTTATTCTGTTGCTTACTTTTATTTTTGAAGAGGTAAAGGGCCTATGAAAAGGTGGAAATCCTTGAGTTTTCTAGAGGGTAGAGAGTGTAGCCAGCTAGTACAGCCCAGACCATATTTACTAAGTAGATTTGTTGAACAGTCATAACTACTGTGAAGCCTAGTAGATGCATGACAAATGCTCTCTTATTGGAAGTCCAATCAAATCCACTGGTCATTTTTTATTGTTGACCTAATGCTTTACTTTCCATGATGTGTAAAACATGCATGTAAAAAATCATTCCTGGAGAAGATTAAGTGTTCGCTTCCTGAGAGGAGTACTTAGGGAAAGAATACCAATATTCATAGTTAGACACCAGTGGAAATGCAGTCAAAATGTGCCCCCTGTTGTCCCCTCTGATTATTTATTGCAGGTACAGTATTTCTATAATTGTGATACATTTCTTCTGTTGCAAAAATACCTGGGCTAAATGCAGGGTGATGCTTTTAGCCAAAATAATTGCTGGATTCATATGCAGATGATATATATAATTCTGCAGAAGCCCTTATGAATTTCTTATCACATTTTCAACAGTGGTCAGAAAAGAGCAGCATGAAATGATAAATGTACTTCTTAGTATGAATTCATTTGAACCCCAGAGTGACCTTAAATTTCTTGTAGGGACCCTAAATTTCCGGGTCCATTGAATGAACCCCATGGAACACATTTGTCAGGATATTCTAGTTATTAAGAAGATCTTTCAAAGAAAAACAAAACAAAAACTCACCATGTTTTAATAGTCTTTTTAGCATCAAAATGACTAATTGTTAAATTTAATATTCAATTTCAAATGAAATGTACATCGAGAGTTTGGAAATATTTCCCCTCATCTACATGAGAGTTTGATAAGAAATCTAACACATGCTTTAAGTCTGAGGACTTACGACAATTTCTTTTTTTATTGTCTGGACTTGCCATCTCACTTTGCTATGGTGAGAAAATAGGATGACAAGAGAGTGAATCTTAAGATGAGGAAGGGAAAAGCATGCTGTGCATACAGGATTTCAGGAATTTGACTAATGAAGAACTGTGAGGGGGCACATCCAAAGGGTCAAAAGAGAGAGCAACTCTACATAGGATACTGACATGTCTATAAAAAGTAGACTTTTTTCTTTCTCCAAGGAACTCTATTAATAAAAAGTGTTATATGTAGGTAAATAAAAATAACAACCATAAAAACAACAGCAATAACAGAAGCAACAGCTATTTACAAAAACCATTTACTACATGCTTGCCATGTGCCGGGCACTGTGATAAGAGATTTCCAAGACTCATCTTGTTGGCAGCATCCAACTGCATACTGATAGAGCTAAAACAAGTAGTGTTGCCTCAATCTGTTCTCATCATCGACCCTCACACATAGACATCCAGCTGGTGCACCTCGGGGGTTGTAGTGAAGGGGATTTTGTAATGCAAATAGAAAACAGAAAACTGTGAGAGTTTTGTTAGAATTATAACTATGAGCAATCCATTATGCATATTTGTCTATCCACTTAATGTCTTTTGCTCACCTATATCTGCTAACTCGGATTAATAAAACACTCTGAATGGAGTTGAGAAGCTAGTAAGTGAAGTTAGATATGTGTGTAAAACAGTAAGAAAGGGAAAGAATGAAGGAAATGAGAGAGGGTGTGGAGGAAAGCAGAGGAAGGGGGAAGGAACAAAACTGAAGGTGGACTGAATAGAAACGTCCTCTGCAAATTCCAAATCGGACCACTGTCATTATAAAGGTAAGGATTATTTACTTTTATATCCTCTTTCTTGGACACAGTCCGTGGGTGCTAGAATACGTCCATAAACTTATGGTAACATCACAGAAACAGTTTCATTGAAAGCTAATTAATTATTCTGGTATGCTGTCAAATGTTTAAAAAAAACACCAAAAAGCCTTGCACTTTACAATAACTTCACTTTTTCATCAGATGCTTACTCTCAGATCAGGAAGGATGTTCTATAGCTCTAAGATCCTTGTAGAGCTTAAGTTCTGAAACGTAAACCACCCAGAACTTTCCATCCTCTTTGATCAATGACAAGAGTCCGTGGTGGAAATCAGTCCGGAATTTCATTTCAGGAACAATAGTGGATACTTGGGTGGTATTTAGATCCATGCTATGAAACCACTCATTTATTTTACATGTATTATTTGCCAGAAAGATAACTTCTTTCTGTTTCACTTTTAAAGAAAAAATTTGCAAGCCAATGACACGATGCTCAAATTGGAGTTAAACGCAGCAAACAACTCACACCCACAATGTAACAGCGCTTTGCTGATGTTTCATGTATGGCACCAAGCAGCAAAGGTACAACTCCAGCATGCCTTTGATCTACACTTTAAAAGCACAGGGTACCTTTATAGACTCAAAGTTTAATAGCCACGGAAGGGACAAAACCAAACCAAAACGCCCTCTAGAATTTACTCATTAGGATATATGTGCCTCTCTTCCTTTTTCAGTAGGCAATTTTCTCCCTCTGATTCTTTTGCACCATTTCTAAAATGTGTCTGTCAGCGTTATAAATTTGAAGGGAAAATTCAGCACCTCTGCAAATTAACTAGTGAAAAAGAAAATGAAAGAAACATCTTCTTTTCTGATATTTGACTCATTGAAAATTCAGCTATGTATCAGGTTCCCTAAGCCCTACGCCCTGCAAAAGAGATAAGTCTTACTCTGCCATTCCATGTACATCACAGTGGCCTGAAATCTTGCCTCAAAACAAACAGCCACCTAAAGAATTGAGATGTAACACTACAGCTATCTCCTGGCCTCTGCAGCTGAGGCTGAATGTCGGCAGTGACTCAAGTGCCTTAACTACGTATTATCAAGAACAAATGCTGTTAATCTTCAAAAACATGCAAAGCTCTGTTGTCTTCCTATGAAAATGTGAATGAACGCTGAACATTTGAGTATTTCAAAAAGGACTGTGAAAGAGACTATACACTATCTGAAGAAGTGGTGCATAAAGTAGAAAGTGTCAAAGGCTCCTGGGGAAAACTGCAGCTCCGTGGCAAAGGAAGGAGAAAACTGATTTCTGTGTTTTTGTAGCTGTATTCACAGCATCAGGCAGAACTGTTTTAATGTTAAAACACCCCCTAATACCCCAAGAGCCTGTGCTTTTCAGCTTGTAAAACTTAGTAAACATGCAGGTCTAGAAGGATTCAAGTGTTCTTATTCACACAGCTGATTTACAGCGACTGGCTATAATGGAGAAAGTATCATCTTGTAGGCCTTAGGGTATCTCAGAGCGGGGGGAAACCAAGAGGGAGTCTTTTATTTCTGCTTTACTTAGTCCTACAAGGAGGGTAGGAGGAAGTGAAGGAAAGAATGCAAGGAGCCGCCTGCACAGAGGGGAAAAACCAGGAAACACACTTGTCCGACTTCTCTGTTTGCAGACTGCTGATTTTTCTTTCATTATTCAGAAAACAAAAATGTATTTTTCTCCAAACTTGTGAATATTTATGGTCTTTTCTCCTGGTTAGAAAAACCAACTTTATTATGGAAAGTGAGAAGTGTCTGCAAGAATTACAAGCACAAGGAAGAGCATTCTCAATTCCTTACAGCTAACCTCATTATAAATGTGAACTTTGCTTCAATGATGGTAGGCAAGAATATTTTTAAAGCATGCTAATTTAAAATGTTAATAAATAAGAGTCCCCCAAAATAGTGAACTGTAGGACCCTTTTGGGAAGGACTGCTGGGAACAGCCAGTGTGTGATAGAAGAAGTTGAACTCCGAGCAGATGAGAGTTACTGTGGTTGGTAGCGGACTCAGCTGGGCAGAAAGCAAACCCCAAGTCAAATAGAATGGTCCCCGCAGAATTGTTACAGTGCTAAGTAATGTTAGCTGAATTAGAGTCCTTTAGAAAGGTCTCATAATCCAAGTGTTTGTCTCTTCTGTGCGACAAATCTCACAAATGCTACTTTGGAGGTAGCATATTACGTTTGCCCCATTTGGCTTGCTGTACCTTCTTGCACTGTTGTGATAACAAAAACCCCTTAATGCATCTTAGCTGCAGATGTCCTCTTGCTTTTGTATCTCAAAAGGAACAGCTAAAAACCTGCCAGAGGCACTGCTTGCCCTGCAGGTTTGTTCTCTTATCATCCATTTTAGCTGATGTATTTGTACACCTTATATTTCTGTACCATAGTTCATTTCAACCAAAAAGGATTTTGAGGGAATGCATGTTGTGTCAAGGGAACCAAGGACAAATTGGGCAAAATGAGACTAATTTTATCATGCAGGGGATGTGGCAGCTGCAGCAAAGAAAGGAGCCACTGCTGAACCGTACATTATAAAACCCCAAACCACTTCTTTTGGAGACTGTGTTTATACCTTACATTGAGAATGTACTGATGGTGCCCTCTGCCCTTTAATAGCAGTACCGTGACTTCCTGATATGTTGCTTTGGCCCTGAAGAATCAGGCCACATAAAACTGGAATGCTCTATACTTAAGCAGCACCTTTCATCCGACAGACTAAATCCCCCTTACAACCTCTGGTTCATTAACTCTCATAATACCTTCCTGAGGTGACATGTATAAACCCCATGGTTTATAGATGGGGTAACAGAAAAGTCACAACACAGTTAGCCAACTTGCTCAGAATGTTACAATATATCTTTTTCCACAATGGCAATTGATTATAGAGCTCTGGGCTCCAAGGATGTAGACATAACAATTCCCAGGGAAGTGCCTCGTGAACCTGAAATGCCACTGAAATGGCATGCATGCAACTACAGGGGGAATAAGAAACACTATTCTGTATCAACAACATTATACAAGAGAAACCTTTGACCACAGGCACCAGGTTGACATTATTGTGTCTTGAAAACACTTTCCCAACCAGAGCCTGACATCAATACAAGTAAGAGTATCTAGAATCCTCAGTCTGATGAGAACCAGTGGACAGAGGAAGAGCAGGCTAGGTCATGGCATGGGCGTAAAGTTAAGACACAATCCCAGAGGCAGCATCTCGGACAGGCAACAATGATTCAGAAAAGTAAGAGCCATTATCTTAAATCCCAAGACGGGAGGGAGGTCAATTTAAGAACCAATGGAAATAGATCTTTTAAGAGACAAAAGAAGAGATTCAGTCATGAGTTAGGCCATGTGCATTCCTGCCCTATCATCTGTGTGGTTTACATAAGAGTACTGCATATATAGTGATTTGAACACTTTTTCTCTCTTATGTCTTCATTGTCATCATCACTGTCGTCGTCATCATCATCATCATCATCACGACCACCATCATGTTCCTCATAATTAGAGTAAGAGAGAATATTTGATTCTCCTCCCCATGGTCTAGATAGTAGTCTACACAATTCTGGACCAAAGTGAGAAAATTCAGCTCCTTCTGTACAGTAATAGAACAAGAAGAGTGCATGCCTCTTGCTGATCACTTCATAGACATTTCACCTCTCGGGAAGGTGCAGCAACATTCCCTTAGCACCAACTCTCTTTCTTTTCAAGTTTACATTCTGCACAGCAGAGAGATAAGGTCTAAACTGGTAACTGTGGATAGGTTCTTTGGAGAGAAAATTGTGCTGCTGTAGCCAAAAAGGAATAGTCAAGCTGCCTTGATGTTTAGAGAAAACATATCCCTTCTTGTGTGTGTGTGTGTGTGTGTGTGTGTGTGTGTGTTGGGCAGGTGAGGAGAGAGAACACAGGAAGAGAAGAGAATTAAGCTCATCATTACTATGCCAGAGATGGCAGTACAGAAATGGCTCCTGAAGATACCATCTGGTAGAGGGGACAAAAGCATTTATCGCGTTTGTTATCCTGGTGTAATTTATTTCATTTCACATGTATAAGCTCTTTATCCTCACCCTAATATTGACTCCCCATGAGGTGAGAAGTCTATGAATATTTAGAGGTAAAATCTTTCTCTGGGCTCAGGGTTTTATCTGGCACTAGGATAAGTATAAAATGATTTCACCAAATTCCTAAATTTAGTTTTATATTTGATGTGTGAAACTTTTCAAAAGGATGGAGGCTGATGCTCACAAGGGACTGAAGCAGTTTATGCTGCTCCCTTTTTGTTATGTTCTTTGGTTTGTATTTACCAAGGGGTCATTTGAGAGGGATTTAGAAAAGTTATGTCTCCAGTGTCAGGGTGTTGCCTCTAGTGGCATTTGACATCTTAGTAACATTCTGGAATAGGCTGAAACTCAAGCACTGTACCACAGCAGGGAAAAGTTCTCATAACCTACAATTCTTGCTAGAGAGAAGAGAATCTTCAGAACGGTCTTATCAGTGACACATGTATTTACTACATGACGTCTTGATTACTTTTCCTTCATGCTCTATAGGACATGATTTATTTGAGGGATGAATTAAATCAAATATTTCCTACTCTTAAGTTTCAGTTGGAAGAGGAATAAACTGGGGTTTAATAAAAAAAATATTTTTAACAGCGGACTCTTATTGAAACCCTAATGCTGGGCTGGCCTCGTGGCCGAGTGATTAAGTTCATGTGCTCCGCTTGGTTGGCCCAGGGTTTTGCCAGTTTAGATCCTGGGCATGGACGTGGCACCCACCACTCATCGAGCCATGCTGAGGTGGCATCCCACATAACACAACCAGAGGCACTCACAACTAGAGTATACAACTATGTGCTGGGGGGCAGCGGGATTGGGGAGAAGAAGAAGAAGGAAAAAAAAGAAGATTAGCAACAGTTGTTGGCTCAGGTGCCAATCATTGAAAAAAAAGAAGAAAGAAACCCTAATGCTTACTGGGTTTATTTCATCACTCTCCCAGGTCCTTGCTTGCCTCCTGCCTTTCTGTGAAAGCTTCAAGTGACTGTCTGAAAGGAGCAGCAGACCTGAGTATCCACAAGAGAAAAGCATTGGCAGAAATTTCCCACTCATCCTTACCTATTTGGTCCAGTTTTGGCAAGTGTCCCTGTAATTCTTACATTTGAGAATAGTTGCTTGCATCTTCTATCACTTTGACTAAAAGATGATCTATTAACAATGTATGGACTCTTGAATTTTTGAAGAATTTTATCCTAGTTTGTCATAGACTTAAGAATTTGGGGTCAAGGACATAAAATATTTGAAACAAAAATTTGATAATCCCTTAGTGATGCAGAGTGCAAAAAACAGAGATAATCAAACACAGAAGTCTTACAGAAATCAACTCCCTTTTCTATATCCTGTTCTTTGGCATCCTGTTCCTACCATTGGACTTTTTCTAATGTCTTTCCCGAAGTGGTTGGACTTCAGCAGATTGGTGCTATCATTTATTTACCAAAGGAGGTTGCTAATGAGTTGCATTTTTTCCAGCTGACTCTTCATGATCCATTTTCACATAATCAGTTGCTAACACCCCAGCAGCAGGGCCTAAAATATCCTGACTGGCCCTGGGCTCACTGCTGCGCACTGGCTGCCCTTCATTAGGGAGCTGAGGAGCTGAGGTACCTCCAAGTACATCGCGGGACTGCAGAGTCTACAGAACAAAGGAACCCACAAGGAGTATGTCTAGCCTCTTGTTACTAAAGAAATTATATAAGGCGATCCCTTTGAGGTCTATTTCTTCCTCAATATCCATGTCTAAATCAACGCTAGCCCTGAGATGACACTGCTGGTGAGGCGTAAAGCTCTGTGAATTGTCTATAGTAAGCAGTCCCCTGGAGAACCTGCAATGTTGCTCTCTATAAATAATCAGCGCTGTTCCATCTGAAGGAGAATAGCAAATTGGAATTCACTTTGAACAATCAAAATCTCCAGATTCCACAAGTCACATATATTTATATCTCTGGACTTGATTCCAAAGTACTAGAATCATTTTTATTTTACTTTATCTACCTAGTTTACTTACTTACTTAGTCTTTTAGTTCGTTACTTGCTGTAAACTGAAGGGACTGTCTGTTTACAAAGCTCTCTTCTGCCACCGGCTGATGCATGGATTCTGACAACCACAGTCATCGGGTGTCTATTCTGATTCACGGAGGGTTCTTCAGGGGAAGCAGATTCCCCAGGCATTCCAAGTATTGCACTTTCAAGGGGCTGCCATTAAGTACAGCGTACTCTGCAGTAACACGCTGCATATGTACGGAGGTCCTTGGGCAGCTAGATGGGCCTCGGATGTTGCTAGTGTCAGGCTGATTTGAATAAGTGTTCCAGAAAAACTAATCAAGAAAGCACTCAAGGCCAGCTATGCCTACCGAATGCATGCGTATTCGTCCACTCTCATCAAGGCTCTCCATAAGAACAGAAGAGGCAAGATTTCTTTCTTTTTTGTATGAGTGTGTGCATGCTAGTACATGAAATGATTTCTTAGAAGGTTATTAGAAAAATTACAGAAAAGAGTGAGTCTCAAGAATGCAACAGATAAGAAAATTAAAAAATGAGATTCTTGAATCATTCATTTATTTATTCACTCATTCATTCACTCCATAAATGTATGTGTTTATGACAGGCACTGGGTTAGATGCAGTAGCTATGGTTGCGAGCAAAACTTCCAAGCGCCCTGTCCTCATAAGGCTTACCTTCTAGTTGAAGAAACAGATAATAAACAAGTAAACAGACAAATACACAGGATGATTACAGATTGTGATAAGTACTCTGAAGGAAACAAAAGAGGACGCTAAGTTAAAGAATAGCAGGGCTTGGAGTAGGAACAGAAACTGAGATGTGAAAAATAAGAATCTAGCTTCACAAAAAGTGGGGGGAAGAGCGTTCCAAGCACAGATAGTGGCCCCCAGGCACAAGGAGTTGGTATTTTCGGGAAAGATAAAGGAAGCCAGAGTGTAGAATGAATCAGGGCCGTAGTCCACACAGCCTAGAGTTGCATTTCAGACAGATACACCAAAGGACAGAACGAGGAAGCATCAAGTTTTTCTCTCGGGTTCACACTCAGGCAGGGCCATGTCTCACTTCTCTTACTCTGAATTCCTCATCCATAAGTTGACTAGAACCTTCTTGAAACAATTTATGACAGCTTATATTGCTTTTTAAGGTGTAATGATCTGTGGTGGTTAGCTAACTGCGGTTTAGAGTAATGTTGCCTTTCTATTTGCCCCAAATTGACCTCTTTGAATCTTCAAAAAGTTGCCTTTTATTTCTAATGCTCTGAGACATATGAGATGTCTGCTCTCATCTTTTCTACACAACCTAGACTTTTACGTACTTTAGAAAAATTCACCTTTGATCTTCATTTCATCCAGATCGAAGACTTTTGATCTTTTCTAGTTTGTTCCTATTGATTATACTTTCTATCCTCTTAATTATTCTGTGGCCTGTAGGGTGACTCTACATAGGAAGAACTGGTATCGTGTGCTTGGTGGCATCTGAGGGATTACAAAGCCCTCAAGGCCCCCAAAACACTTTCACCCCTTAGTCCAGTAGCGTGAATACAATGTTGACCTTTGTGACTTCTTTTGTTTAAGTGACCAAAGACTCTTATCTGCCAGTTAGACAGGTAACCATTGACTCCTTAGATAAAGCCCTTTCTGAGGAAATGCCACACTGAGAGGGATTGAACACCTGGAGGTGGGAAATCAGAATTAAATTCCTGGATGGCCCTTTTATTCTGTGAGTCTAGACGATTTCTGCAAAGATGTATAATATATTGCTTGAGAATAGGGTGCCGGATTCATACAGATCTGATGGGAACTGATTAGAATCCTGGCTCCACCACTGACTAGCTGGGCAAATCATTTAACTTCTAGGATTTTTATCGTCCTCATTTGTAAAATGAGGGAACCAGCTGTACTTAACTGATAAGGCTATTGAGATATCAAATTAAATAATATAGGTAACATCTTTGGTCCAAAGTAAGCCCACGTTGCAAGGTTACCATAGCTGTTAACCTTTCTGAAGCTTCTTTTTTCCCAATCTGTAAAATGGGAGCAATATTTCCCAGAATCACAAGTATGCTGATATTTAAAATATAGTGTTTGTAATGTGAATAGAGTAGTTAAGAGATTGATACATATAGAAGGAAGCACGAAAGAAAACATTTAGAGACAGGAAGTAATCACCACAGAGGATGCTGTGGTGCACCGCTCCCATCCCTTTTTCCATTGAAGAACTTCTTCCTTCAGCTTCTGGGAGTGCCGTGAGCAGATGTCTATCAGCTTTCAGTTCTCTTCAGAATTGCAGACAGCGTCCAATCTGTACTCACTCCCAGAGAAGCTTATCATCCAGTGGGAAGGAACAGAAAAGCCTGGTTTCTTTGTCCAAACTGCCACAACTTTGAAGAGCCATACCCAATTTTAAAATTCCCGTGGGATCAACTAAGGAATTCCCTGAGACTGCATCACACAGTCCAACTTCTTCCCAATTGCATTTTCTTCCTTTCCCTTTCTTAGATGGAGATCCCAAGAGCACTCTGCAATAAACCTCCTGCATTCTAGTCTCTGTCTCAGTCTTTTTCCTGGGAACACAATCATGTGTCCTATCCCATCAAGAATTCTTCTTTTGGCCCTGGATGTTGCTACTTCACTTTTGGTTTGAGATTGAATGCTAAGTGAAGTTTATTTCCAGCTATCTCAATTTTTTTAAATTTTATTATTTATTTTATTTTATTTGTTTATTGCGGTAACATTGCTTTGTAACATTATATAAATTTCAGGTGTGCATCGTTATATATTTTGACTTCTATGTAGATTACATCGTGTTCACCACCCAAAGACTAATTATCATCCATCACTACACACATGTGCCTAATCACCCTTTTCCCCTCTGGTGACCACCAATCCAATCTCTGTTTCTATGTGTTTGTTTGTCGTTGTGTTTATCTTCTACTTACAAGTGAGATCATACAGCATTTGACTTTCTCCCTCTGACTTATTTACTTAGTCTAATACCCTCAAGGTCTACCCATGTTGTCACAAATGGCCAGATTTCATCATTTCTTGTGGCTGAGTAGTATTCCATCGTGTATATAGACCACATCTTCTTTATCCATTTTTCCCTTGATGGGCACCTAGGTTGCTTCCAAGACTTGGCTATTGTGAATAATGCTGCAATGAAAATAGGGGTGCATGTATCTTTATCCATTCATGTTTTCATGTTCTTTGGATAAATATCCTGCAGTAGAATAGCTGGATTATATGGTAGATCTATTCTTAATTTTTTAAGGAATCTCCATACTGTTTTCCATAGTGGCTGCACCAGTTTGCACTCCCACCAGCAATGTATGAGGGTTCCCTTCTCTCCACATCCTCACCAACACTTATTGTCTCCTATCTTGTTAATTATAACCATTCTGATGGGAGTGAGGTGATCAGATATCTCACTTTAATCATATTTTGAGCTTGCATTCACATAGAATGCAATCATTTTTTATAACTTTTTATTAAGATTATGATAGTTTACAACCTTGTGAAATTTCAGTTGTACATTATTGCTAGTCATGTAGTAGTGCACCGCTTCACCCTTTGTGCCCTTCCCCCACCCCCGCTTTCCCCTTGTAACCACCAATCAGTTCTCTTTGTCTCTATGTTTAACTTCAACATATGAGTGGAGTCATACAGAGTTCGTCTTTCTCTATCTGGCTTATTTCACTTAACATAATACCCTCAAGGTCCATCCATGTTGTTGGGAATGGGATGATTTTATCCTTTTTTATGGCTGAGTAGTATTCCATTGTATATATATACCATATCTTCTTTATCCAATCATCAGTTGATGGGCACTTAGCTTGCTGATCATCACTAATCTTCAGGGGAATGCAAATCAAAACTACACTAAGTTATCACCTTACACCTGTTAGAATGGCAAAAATATCCAAAACAAAAAGTGACAAATGTTGGAGAGGTTGTAGAGAAAAAGGAACCCTCATACACTGTTGGTGGGGATGCAAACTGGTTCAGCCACTATGGAAAACAGTATGGAGAATGCAATCGTTTTTGAAGTAACTTTTTCACTGTAAAATAAAACAGAGATACAAAACACACACACACACACAATGTAACTCAATAAAATATTATGAGGTAAATATCCTTGTAACTGCCATCTAGGTCAAAAAATAAAATTGTATCAGACAGCCAGCAGCCCTTCCATGTGTCTCATCCTAATCATAACCCTCCTCCATTCCTGGTTACCACAAAATTAAAACAATTCTTCACACTTCTTTCTAGTTTTATCACATAAACGTGCATCCCTAGATATCATAGTTTGGTCACTCTCATTTTTTTTCAATTGTTATGTTCTGTAGCTCTCTTTTAATCTACAAATTTCTCCTTCATTTTTAAAAATTTTCTCTTACAATTTATCTGTTGCTAACTTGGGCCATTTGACCTATAGTTTCCCACAGTCCGGATTTTGCTGATTGCATTCTTACCCTGCTGTTTAATATATTCCTCTCTCCTTGATATTCCCTGCAAGTTGGCAACTGGATCCAAAGTTTGATAAACTTGAGTTTGATCCTTTTGACAAAATATAATCACGCTGTATTCTTTTCTCAGGGGACTGGTAAGGTCTAGCTACCTCTTTTAGTGTCCTCAGGAACTCTTAATGCTTGATGCCTACGTTTATTAATTGATTGCATTTGGAATAGGATAATAGTCTAGCTCTCTCATTTCTGTTTTAATTATTAGTTGGAATACTTTCATAAAGAAACACTTCTCCATATGTTCTAATTGATTACCAAGTGGTAAAATTTATATGAATCCTTGAGTCTTTTCTTTATTTGCCAGAAAATGAGTTGTTAAATATCATCTTATTTAGTTTTCTAATTTTTATGTACTGATATCACTATGAAATCATGAATTTAAATGTATCTGATGAATTTCAAACCATTTTGATTGTTATTCCTATTGAAGCTCAAATTGTCCCATCTCTGTCCAATGAAAGCCTCTTTAATTTTGCTCCTGAGTCCAATTTGACAGGACCAACGTGGTTTTCTAACCAAATATTATAAGCTTATCATGTACCCTTCTGACTCCAGACCTTTTCTCTGTAGAGAGATAGAATCAGCCATTTGTCTAAAATGGCCTGTTTCATTTTAGTGGAAAACAGTACTTCAAGACCATTGCTACAGGGTTAGCCATTGTTTCCAGGCATTTCAACAAGTATAAATAGAAAATTATATATATATTATATATAAATTACATGTAAAATTACAATTGCATATATTATATATGTTTTACAGAGAACATACATCAAATACAAATTATATATTTGTAATATATGAAATGCAATATATAAAATTACATAATACATAAAACATAATATGCATATCATAATTACAATTTTCCATATAACATATATATTATATATGTGTATATAATTTCCTATCTTTGTATATAATTCTGAGTTCATATTATACTTGCAATTCTAAAGCAGTAGTAAGGGATTTTTACTCATCCTTTACTGTATTACCTTTATATCTCCTTCTTTCTATGTGAAGAGCCCTGCTTCCCAAAAATACAGAGGATGGTACAATTCAGTTATCACACAATTACTCATTTGCTCAATCTAATAACAGACAAAACAGTCCCAGAATAACAATACTAAAACTATCACCCAATATTGTTACTGAAAATAGTTGTTTTTTCTGTTTATTTTCTCTCTATCCCCCCTTCATTTTTTCTAATTGTTTTATATCTACTTTGACATAAAACATAGCCATTTAGATGTATACCTTTTCTGTTATAACATTCACTTCATCTCAGTTTCACGTTATTATATATTTATTGGTCACTACCAGTCCTTAGGTTGCTGTTCCTCTAGTGATTTTGCTTGTTTGAGTCTTATTTTCAAGATTTCTCAGAAAGAGATCTTAGGAAATATACTCCTTGAGTTCTTGCACTTGAATGACATTTTTTGTTCTTTACTTTTTTCCCCCTCATCCTTTATTGAGATTAATTGATATATGACATTGTGTAAGTTTAAGGTGTACAGAGTGCTAATTTGATACAAATATATATTACCACAATAAGGTTAGTTAACACATCTTTCACTTCACATAATTACCATTTTGCTGTTGGTTGTGTTATGGTGGGAACAATAAAGCTCTACTCTCACAGCAAATTTCAATTATGCAAAACAGTATTGTTAACTCTAGTTGCTATGCTGTACATTAGATCCTCAAAATTTATCTATTTTATAACTGAAAGCTTGTGCCCCTTCACCAATATCTCCCCATTTTCCACACTCCTGAGTCCTTGGCAACCACCATTCTACTCTCTGTTTAATTAATTTGGCCTCTTTAGATTTCACATATAAGTAAGGTCATACAGTTTTGTCTTTCTCTGTCTGATTTATTTCCCTGAGCATAATGCCCTCAAGGTCCATCCATATTGTTGCAAATGGCGGGATTTCCTTCTTTTTTATGGCTGAATAATATTCCATTACATGTATATACTATGTTTTCTGTACCCATTCATCCATCAATGGACATTTAAGTTGTTTCTGTGTCTTGGCTATGGTGAATAAGGCTGCAAGGAACATGAAAGTACAAATATCACTTCAACATAATGAGTTCATCTCTTTGGATATATACCCAGAAGCAGGATTGCTGCATCATATGGTAGTTCTATTTTTAATTTTTGAGGAACATCCATACTGTTTTCCATTGTGGCTGTGCCATTTTGCATTCCCAGCAACAGTGCACCAGGGTTCCATTTGCTCCACATCCTCATCAGAATTTGTGTTCTTTTGTCTTTTTGATAATAACCATTCTAATATGTGTGAGGTGATATCTTGTCATAGTTTTGCTTTACATTTCTCTGATGATGAGTGACGCTGAGAATGTTTACATGTACCTGCTGGTCATTTGTCTATTTTATTTGGAAAAATATCTATTCAGGTCCTTTGCCCATTTCTAAATCAGATTTTTTTTGGCTATTGAGTTATATTAGCTCCTTATATATTATGGATATTAACTGCTTATCTGATATATGATTTGAACATATTTTCTCCCATTTTGTACGTTCTATTTCCATTTTGTTGATTTTCTTTTGCTGTGAAGAAGCCTTTTAGTTTGATGTAGTCCCACTTGTTGATTTTTGATTTTGTTGCTTGTACTTTTGGTGTCAAATCCAAAAATTCATCAACAAGACCAATGTCAAGGAGCTTTTTCATATGTTTCTTCTCGACGTTTTATAGTTTCAGGTCTTATGTTTAAACCCTTAAACCATGTCGAGTTAATTTTTTTATATGGTGTAAGATAGGGGTCCAATTTCATTCTTTTGCATGTGGTTATCCAGTGTTCACAACACCATTTGTTGAGGATACTATCCTTTTCCCATTGAGCCTTCTTGGCTCCCTTGCCAAATATTAGCTGACTATATATGCATAAATTTATTTCGGAGATTATTCTGTTCCATTGGTCTATGTGTCTGTTTTTATGTCAGTAACATACTGTTTGATTACTATACTTTTGCAATATAGTTTAAAATTAGGAAGTATGATGCCTCCAGCTTTGTTTTTTCTCTGGATTCCTTAGGCTATTTGGGGTCTTTTGTGGTTCCATTTGAATTTTAGTTTTGTTTTTTCTGTTTCTGTGAGCCTTGAATTCTAAAGCGAATTCTTCTGGATGCAAAAGCTTGGCTCACATTTTCTTTTTTTGAGTACCTTATATATGTCATTCCATTTACTTGTGGCATAAAGCATTGCAAAAGAAACCTGTAATAATCTAATTTTTATTCCATTATATGTTGCATGCTCTTTTTTAAAAAAAAAATTATATGCCTTGAGAATTTTACTTCTATTTAAAGCTCAGTAGTTTTACTAGAATATGAGAATAGGGTTGTGTAATGAACTCTGTTCCAAACACCAAATGGCAAGTGTAGTGCAAGCCTGGAAGGATGCCTTCAATCCTCACTGTTTTGAACAGTTTACATGAAAGGTTAAAAGAGAATATAAGCAGCCATCCACATGTAGGAAGAGTCTATAAACTGGCAAAATGCCAGCGATTCCTACTCTCTAGCCTAGGGACTTTGACTTTCTGACCATGGACATTCATTTTTTCCCTTTCTGTTGGACTCCTGATAACTAAATACAAGTTGTGTCCTAGGGGACAACCACAACAGTGAGCATATTCATTAATTTAATTAGGACCTTGTTTACACTTTTACTGTCAACTATAATCATTTGTTTATTTGAACTACAGTCACCTGACTTCATTAGAAGCATCAGTAGCTGTCAGTAAATGAAAGTGTGCTTGACTTTCATAATTACGTGTAAATTTAAGAGGCTTGCTTTCTAATAGGATAGGCAATGTTTTCGCAAGAAGACAACAGAAATCAAGGTCAGGGTCCTAGTTAAACATAACCTCTTTGATAAGGTTAAAGATAGGATACTAATTAATGTGGATGTTGTCTTCTGGCAATGCTCCCCACTTGGTCTTTGGTCCCAAAGATCATTGCTTATGTACCTCCCCCTTTTTTTTTTTTTACAAAAAAGGGTATGTTTAAATAAGCTAATGAAGGCTCTGAAGCAGGTTTCATGGGGTATTATTTCACTCTGTAAACTGTGTATTCTCTGGTCCAACCTAGGAAAAACTTATATTGGTCAAAAAAAAATAAGGTCCCTTCCTCAGCTCACCTCTTACCATTACCAGAAAAAGCAAAGAGTGGTGAAAAGAGGATGAGATTGGAGTCAGCAGACTTGGGACTTGATCTCTGGTTCAAATACTTACTGAATGAGCTTGAGCAACTTATTAAACTTTTCTGTGCTCAGTGCCATCATCTGAAAAGTGGAGGATAGTAACATATGTGTTCTATCTCAAATAAAATTAAAGATGGGGAAAATGTTGTAAACTGTAAGATGATAGGAAATTTCTTTACATTATGTATATTTTTTCAAAGACTCATTTATTATGGAGTTTCAAAATGAGCATGAAAAATGGATATTGAGTGTGCTTTTTGTAGACTTGTTAAAGTATCTTCTGTGTAAACACATCAAGTAATTAATATTTGAAAACTTATTTGATGCGTGAAATGGAGATGGAAAGAAAGGGAAAAAATCTTTAGAGATTGTACACCCATGCCCCGACACAATGCCCTGGCACAATGGCATTGTTAGTTTAGCTTCATTTTGAGTTATATTGTCTCTTGTGAATTGGCTTGGGAATCACTTTTTTAAAGTGATATATCCATTCTTTTACCTTAGTAATTACAAACTAGTCAACAGGATTGAATATTTTCATTAACAGGTTGGGATTGTTCGTTTGCTGTAGGCTCATCCTTGTTAACTCTAGCCCTTGCTAATATAAACAGGGTCTGGCTGCCAACAAAACTGTGATGGAAGCCAAGTTTGTCCTTGGCTATTTTCCTACACCCCTGACCTCCATCAGCATCTTCTCCTATTTGGCATGCTCTCCTCCCTATCAAATTGCCTGTTTCCTAGCCAGCTTCTGTCATCACCTGGATGACCACTCAGTTGATATCCAATAATTAGGGTGTTAGAAAATAACCGGTTTAAGGCATATCTCCTCTCAGTGTTAAAAGGGGACTCATGAAAGTGAAGAAAGGACTTTGCATACTCTGCTCATAGGATTTTTCTTTTTAGATACAAATGGTGCAGAAACTTGAATTGAATCTGACCAAGACAAGAGAGCTATACAAGAAATAAATAAACAAAACTTATAAAAACCTGATATTGACTTATTTTCCTATAATTTGCTTCTTTCTCATAGACACAGGTCATAGCAAAAAACCTGAACTAAATGCAGGCATTAGCTCATTAGGTTCTTATTATTCCTGACTTTACTCTAAACAGCAATGCAGAATGCAGTAGTAATGGTCAAAGACTATTGAAAAAAATGAATAGACCTTGTAGTATTCCAATATGGATAACAAGGGAAGGGGCTTGTGTATCAGGGAAAAAAGAATCCCATTAGTGGTAAACAGCTAGCCACCTGAATATCATTTAGCACAGGTTTAGAGCGAATATCACCACAATGTGTATTTAGTTCTTTGAACTCATAACTGCCAACTCAGAAAAAAATTCAGTCCTGAGCAAAGCAGGCAAGCTTGGATCCCGCCTTATATATTAGTTCCCAGCTTTTGACCTGATACAAAGCTGCCAATGCATGGATGATAGCCCTAGGGTAAGTTTTACTGACCCTCGTGAGACAAACCATTTTATTCCTGACTGTGGGAAGCTTCAAAGAACAGGAAGGATACTGCACTGTGAATGTCACTGGGAAAAATGCATGAATATAGAGGAAAAACATTTAGTAATACGAAGTCAACCTCTTCCTCAACATGCACTAAGGGTCACCTGCACCTAGTATATTTTGGAAAAAGTAATTATGTCTCACACTCTTTTCTGAATTATCTACTCGATAGCTGCTTCTTAATTTGATATACTCTTCCTTTTTGCTCCTACCTTTGCTGAGGACCGCTGTTTTCTTTGATGCACATCACTGCCTGGAACTCTGGGGTTATTTACTCCTTGATGTGATTCTGCTACCAAGACATTTGCTTACATGGGGAGGTTATGTGTAAATAACCATCTTTGTCACATCTGCATGGTATAGCAGTGGTAAGGATTTAAAACCTACAACAATAATTTAATAAAATACTACAAGTAATAAAAGGAAACTGCAAAGTCAGAAGAGAAATGCAAAATTATATGCTGAATATGCTGTACCAGTAGTTCAAGGGAAAAATATCTTAAGCTCTTCCTGTAATTTTCACTCATGGACCCCAATAGTTCCTTCCTCCCGTCTCAAAATCTAGTCTTTCTATACTCTTCTAAGAGATTTATTTTCTTAAAAATTCTACAGTACCAGTTTTCAACTATCCCCTAAATCACAGGGAAATCCCACTTTGAGTACAGGGGTTGGACTTTCTCCAGGATCCACCCCCTCAACTACTAGAACCGAGTGCAATCCATAGCACACAATGACATGGAGCAGCACATTTCCGAAGCCTAAGTTAGGAATAAAAACTTTACAGTCATGGATGAAGTGGACAAAGTGGGTGAGGAAAGGGAACTCTTCTTCAGAACAGTCAAGGATGGACCTTGTCCCTCCGAGATTCAGTTGCCTGAGGTCTTTCTCAGAAGTGGAAGGTGAAGATAGTGTTTCCCCTGGTCTTGTGTCTTATGATCATCCGAAGGTTAACTATTCTCTCTCTCTTTCTCGTTTTCTCTTTCCGTCTCTCTCTCTAACACACACAGTTATACTCACCAAGGAAAAACCACAATTCTTAGAGGCAGTAGAGTCTAGGTTTATGTTTAGGAGAATTAACATAGATATACTCTGCCCATAGTGCAGAAAACATTTTATATTATTATTCAGAATAGTGTCACTTCTTCCTCTGCTCATTTAAGGAGATAAAAATATATATGACAGAAGTCTATCAATAGGAAATGGGCCTCATTACTACGTCCATTCCAAACAACACAACCATCTACGCTTGTAGTGTACCTCCCGGCTACTCAAAGAGCCAGAAAAGCTTTCAAATTATCACTTTTCTTTGCCTTAGTCCAGAGCAAATTCTTAGAGGGGGTGGAAGCTGGGGGGGGGGGAGTTAATATGAATTTTAGTCAGCCCATTTCCAACAGTAGGAGGATTTGCTAACTACCAGCCCGTAGCATTTCTCCAAGGCCAGTGTTTAAGGGGTCGTTATTCTTCCTGTTACACTTGCTTCTTTATATAAGTGAGTTAGTGAGTAAGTGAGGGAGTCAGAGAGGACACACGTACCTAAGTAATTATATTAACCATATTTACCACCACAAGCCTTGGTTTACTCTAACAGAGTAGGTGGTTCACTGTGATTATTTAGTCACTAAACCAATCTCCCTCTATACATTTTGGTCCAAGAAGAAATAATTATTTTCCTAAGAGTATTTGGTAACACAGAAACTATTGACCAGGAATAAATAAAATTTAGGTTGATGGTACCATCTATGCCTATTATGTTCCAATCAAAATAATTTTCTCTCAAGTACTCTACTTTGGGTGTTAGAAAAGGAATCTAATAGTCATTCTAAAACCAAGGAAAAGAAAATGGAGTTATTTCTAAAATTTAAAGAAGGTTATGCAAGCTGCTTACTGGTGCTTATAAACTCTCTCTCTCTCTCTACATACACACACACGCAAAATGAGAGAGCTACAGGCTAGGCAACTAAGCATTGCTAACTTCTTTTCTTTCAAAAACTCTTAATAACTATGAAATATAATATGCAGCTTCTGCATGCCTGATTATACCACTGGATGTAGTTTAAATTGGTCAGAAAAGGATTTATAAGAGAAAGGTAGGTTAGCACAACTAAGATGTTGTGATGGTTAATTTTATGTGTCAACTTGACCAGACTAAGAGATGCCCAGATAGCTGATAAAACATTATTTCTGGGTGTGTCTTAGACCGTGTTTCTGGAAGACATTAGCATTTGAATTAGTAGTGAGTAAAGAAGATCCACCCTCACCAATGTGAACAAGCAGTATCCAATCCGTTGAGGGCCAGGATGGGACAAAGAGGTGGAGGAAAAGCAAATTCTGTCTCCCTCTTCTTGAGCTGAGATGTACATCTTCTCTAGCCCGCGGACATTGGAACTCCTGCTTCTTGGGCCTTCAGACTCCGGGACTTCTACCGGCAGCCCCTTGGTTCTCACGTCTTTGGACTCAGACTGAATTATACTACTGACTTTCTTGGTTCTCCAGCTTGCAGACAGCATATCGTGGCATAGCTCAGCCTCCATAATAGCAAATCTCCTCTTACTTGTCTTGTTTCTCTGGAGAACCTTGACTAACGCATGTGTACGTGCATATATACATACACTCAACAACAAAAAATATTTTTTAAAAAAAGATGCCCAGGGGCAAGCCCGTGGCCAAGTGATTAAGTTTGTGCATTCTGCTTCAGTGACCCCGGATTTACTGGTTCAGATCCTGGGCATGGATCTGGGCACTGCTCATCAGGTCATGCTGTGGCAGCATCCCACATGGAAGAACTAGAATGACTTGCAACTAGGATACACAACTATGTACTGGGGCTTTGAGGAGATAGGGGGAAAAATGAGAAAGATTGGCAACAGATGTTAGCTGAGGGCCAATCTTCTTCACCAAAAAAAGAAAAAATATACCCAGGTAATGTAATATGATTATGTAAGTTATTATCATTGGGGGAAGCTGGAGGAAGAGTACATGGAAGTTTTCTGTACTAGTTTATTACTAGTACTTATTAGTACTAGGTACATAACTTATTATTGTTATTCAAACTATTTCAAAATAGAAACTTTAAGAAGGGGAAAATAATTATTGTGGCAAAATATATAACATGCATATTTTTGAAAATATCTGCAATTATTTATGACTTGTAGAAAAAAATGCTCAGGGAATAAGTCACTGGATTTTCTAGTAAACTCAGAGTGATTTTCTTCCTATAGACTTTACAGGACGTTTAGAGAGCTCACTTTATGTCAGATGTGGTGCAAGACAAATTTATTCACGTTATCTGCTATTTATCTTTCTAAAATTTCCTATATTATATTATAGAACCCTGAGTTCTTGCATTAGACTACGAGTTTTATGAAGCTAATGATGGCACCTTATTCATTTTTGTATCTGTAGAACATAGTATGATCCCTGGTGAACAGTAATAGCTCAACAAATAACTCTCTATGGCTGAATACATTTTATATTTGTTTTTATAGTGGATATTTGCTGTGTTTTGATTGTTTAGCAGCTATTCATTCTTCAAAAGAGCACTCCAATTTCATTTTGACCAATTACCTTTTCCCTATTTGAGACAACCTGGTGGGAAAGTAATCAGCATCTGTACCTACACACACCCCCAGCCAAAGGATAAGCACATGCTATGCAATTATATGCTCCTTCCCTGAAATTTGAATCTTGAGATAAAGGACAAAGACACTGAACACAGTTGGCATTCATCCATTCCAGAAGTGGTCTCCTGACATGACTGATAGAGGCTCCTAGTTGCTTCTGGAATCTTAGATTCCCATCTTCATTAGTATTGCTACCACCAATTTGAGCTCCACACATAACCACCAAGAATAAGGACCACAGTTCTCAATCTCCCTTACATCCATGTGTGGCTATGTGATCAAGTTTGGGCTAAAGACACGTGCTGAGAGGTGATGGGTCAAATTTCTGAGATGTGTACTTAAGGCATAAAACATTGCCCTCCTTCCTGCTTTCCTTTATTCTACTACTTGGAATATGGTCAGAATGATGAGACTTCTTGGACCATGCATATGGAATATCCTAGTGTTGGAGAAGCAATGATAGAATGACGCTGGATCCATGGATGACCTCACATCAAAATCATAAAAAATAGTAGGTGACTTTATCAAATTTTCATTAAAAACTGATGAATCACACAGACAAAAAATTGGTAAACATATATAACATTAGAGCAACAACAATAATAAACTTTATCACACACTCAACAAGTAGAGAACATAAACTATCTTCAGGTACACGAGGAAGATTTACAAATTTGACTGTGTACCAGGGCGTAAAGTCCTCAACAGAATTCAAATAATAGGTAACATGCACAGTTTCTGACCATGATACAAATAAACCAGAAAATAACATTTAAAGATTTTTCAGGGGCTGGCTGGGTGGTGCAGTGGTTAAGTTAGCACATTCTGCTTCAGCGGCCTAGGGTTTGCTGGTTCGAATCCTGTGTGTGGACTTGGCACTGCTTATCAAGCCATGCTGTGGTAGGCGTCCCTCATATAAAGTGGAGGAAGATGGGCACAGATGTTAGCTCAGGGCCAATCTTCTTCAGCAAAACGAGGAGGATTGGCAGCAGATGTTAGCTCAGGGCTAATCTTCCTCAAAAAAGAAAAAAAGAAAAAGAAAAAAAACACTTTTCAGTTCCCAAATGCATTACTAAATAACTTGCAGTTTTAGGAAAAAATACAATGGAAATGATAGAGTATTTATAGTTGAATATCAATGAAAGTACTATGTAGAGAAACTGTTTTTTAAGAAAAGTTTTAAAATACAGAAATATGCAGAGAAAAACATAACAATTTCATTATTAAAAATGCTAACATTTTTAAATTTTCTTTTATTTAAAAACCAGGGATGAGGGGCTGGCCCATGGCAAAGTGGTTAAGTTTTCTCATTCTGCTTGGGCAGCCCAGGGTTTTGCAAGTTTGGATCCTGGGACGGACATGGCATTGCTCATCAGGCCATGCTGAGGTGGCGTCCCACGTAGCACAACCAGAAGGACCTGCAACTAGAATATACAACTATGTACTGGGGGGCTTTGGGGAGAAGAAGAAGAAAAAAAAAGAAGATTGGCAACGGTGTTAGCTCAGGTGCCAATCTTTAAAAAAAAATTAAAAATTAAAAGCAAAGATGATAGAGGTGAAGTTGGAGTCTTCCTTTCCATCCTCACCAACCCCATACTGCTCCATACCTTCCTGGAAGCATATTCTCTTGTGAATGTAGCATATATCCTACAGTATTAGTCAGAATTCTCCAGAGAAACGGAGCCAATAAGATATCTCTATCTCTTTATCTATCTGTCTATCCTTCTCTCTCTCTATCTATCTATATAGAGAGAAACTGATTGACTGATTACAAAGAATTGGCTCATGCAGTTATTTAAGCTGGCAAGCCCCAAGATCTGCAGGATAAGTTGGCAAGCAGGAGACCCAGAAGAGCAGGTGGTTTACTTCCAGATAGAAGGAGAGCAGGCTCAAGACCCAGGGAAATCTGATGTTTCAATTTGAGTATGAAGGCAGGGAAAAAGGCAGTGTCCATCAGACAGAAATAGATTCTCTGTTACTGGGAGAAAGGTCAGCCTTTTTGCTTTAATCAGGTCTTCAACCGATTAGATGAGGCCCACCCACATTAAGGAGGGCAAGCTGCTTTACTCAGTCTATTAATTTAAATGTTACTCTCATCCAAAAACACCCTCACGGAAATGCCCAGAATAATGTTTGACCAAATATTTGGGTACCCTATGGCCCAGTCAAGATGATGTATGAAATTAATTGTCACACCCACCAATTATTTTTCTTACTTTTATTTGATATATGTATCCATAAGCAAAACAATGTTGCTTTGTATATTTTTAAAAACTATACAAATGTTATCACATTACATAGTATTCTCCAACTTGCTTTTCACACAAAATTACATTTTGATTACTATCCTTATTGATTAATTTAGAGCAAGCTCATTCACTGTAAATGTGTCAGTAATTCATCAATAAAATAAATCATAACTTATTTATCTATTCTCCAACTTTTCACTTTTACAATTTGTATCCTTCTACAAGTCTCCTGCTTTCCAGGCACAAGAGTTTATCTAAGATACACATCTATAAGCAGAATATCTGGTTTGTAAGGATATGCAAATTTTTCAACTTCACTTGATAATACCAAATCACTGTCTAAAGTGATTGCATCACTTTGTGCTCTCAGCGGAGTATATATAAGAACATTTGTTTCCCTATATTTCAACCAATGCTTGGTCTTGTCAGACTTTTTATTTTTGATAATATGGCAGACGAGTATGAAATTGATGTGCAAAAACAATTAGATATTATCAGCCATGTTTTCTTGCTTATATATGTGTTGAATTATTTGGTATAGAATTTTTATAATGAGTATTGATTTAAGAAAAATATTATGTCAGATGTGGCACCACTAAAAGTATTGGAAAAAAATAAGGGATTTTAAATATTTGGAAGACTGGCCCTGAGCTAACATCCGTGCCCATCTTCCTCTACTTTATATGTGGGATGCCTACCATAGCATGGTTTGACAAGCAGTGCCATGTCCACACCCAGGATCCGAGCCGGTGAACCATGGGTCACCGAAGCGGAACGTGCGCTCTTAACCGCTGTGCCACTGGGCTGGCCCCCAAGAGTATTGATATTCTTAACACATATCTGCAGACTGATGAGAAAAAAACAATGGAGCCAATAGAAAAATCAGAAGAAATGAGGAAAATGTATATAATTGATATGAAAAACTCTCGTGACTCTGGTTTTTGAAGAAATGTTAACTTAAAATTATGAGACATTTTTATCATTCATGTGGTTAAAATTTAAAAAGAGCAATAATATCTGGTGCTAATGAGTATTGGAAAAAATAAGAAATTTCATACATCTCTAGTATTATTTGTGAATTGCC
Source organism: Equus caballus (assembly GCF_041296265.1). NCBI lineage: Eukaryota > Metazoa > Chordata > Mammalia > Perissodactyla > Equidae > Equus > Equus caballus. Next base: position 98,107,187 of record NC_091715.1, on the reverse strand, counting down.
ACAAATATTTTGTAAAATAATCTGACAATACTTTTTAAAATTTAAAATGCACATAAAGAGCATTACAAGTTACACGAAATTTACAAGCCAAATTAAACAAGATAGGAATTTATTGGAAGGGTATTGAATGCACAGCTATTTGAGACTTGTGATCTAAATTTGAAAATAGGAACCAAGATAGTTCCTACACTACTAGTAAGCAAGAATCTTAACATGGCCAATAGCAGTGACAGTCAGAGCATCACTACGGAGAAGACTATTAAAAAGAAAACAACAACTGTTTCTTCTGTGCTTGAATCAATTGTTAAGGATTCATGGCCCCGGAAAAGTGTGTCCCATTTGTTGAACTTAAGAACATGTCCATCTCGGACCTTGAGGGAATTATATTAAGTGAAATAAGCCAATTAGAGAAGGACAATCTCTGTATGACTCCACTCATACGAAGAATTTAAAAATGTAGACAAGAGAACAGATTAGTGGCTACCAGGGGAAAAGGGTGCGTGGGGAGTGGGCACAAAGGGAGAAGTGGTGCACCTACAATATGACTGACAAACAATAATGTACTACTGAAATTTCACAAGATTGTAACCTATCATTAACTCAATAAAAAAAAAATAAAAAAAATTCAAAAAAGAGCATGTCCATCTCTTGAGTGTACAAGGGCAACGAGAAGAAGAAAGAAAACTAACATTTTTTGAGCAGTTACTAAATACCAGCCACTGTTTTAAGCTCTTTAACCCAACGTCTCATTTGATCTTCTAAACACACTTAGGATTTATCTCTATTTTGTAAATCAAGTTAAGTAGTGTTTCTATGACCACAAAGCTAGTAAGCAGTGGAGCTGAGATTTGAATGTACTCTGATACCTGAATCTTTGACGTTCCTAAAGTATTTGTAGTAACTGGCAGTAGAAATGGAGGTGTCACTTGGTGGAAATTACTTGGTGTAAATTGCCATCCCATGAAAAACACAAAATTTAGGAAACAAAATAATACGCCATATCCAAGTGCATTCTGATTCTCAGAAAATGAGCAAATAGTGAAAACTAAAACCTGTGTAAATCCACCCCATATATATTCTATAGTTACAGCTTAGAGTTTGTCCATCCTGATTTTATTTGCATACACACACACACAAACACACACACACACATTCACACACATATGACTCAAGCTATTTTGGGAAGTGTTTTGAAATGTTCAATTATTGGAATCATGTTTGATGCTAATTTCTAGTTTTCTTACATATGGTCAGATTATGTATCCCTAACAATTTTCTATTGTTTGTAATTTATGGAAATTTTTTCCAGTTTTTGTGTTTGTTTTGTCTAAGATTATCGCATTCATTATGAACACACGCCTTTCTTTCCCCTGTTTATTGTATTTTGCCTTAAATACTATTATGTTTAAAAGGCATTACAACCTGTAAGTTATTTTATTTGCTTTTTCCTGATACAGTTTCCTAATAAAGATTCTTTGAATGTTTGTTTTCTAAAGCATATTTTTGTAGTTGTATATCTTATAAAGATCTATACTTAAAATTTGTGTTTTATTAAATTTGGAGTTCTGTCTTTGAATGGGCCAATTCAACTCATTTACATTTTTTTCATAATTTCTATGTTAGAGCTTTACTTTTGTGATCTTGTTTTATACATTTTAACTTAAACTTTCCCTGAGATTACCTTTGAAATGTATGATTTTAATATCAGCTTATATTAATTTTATTTTCTATTAATTTCTGCTTTATTAATTTTTCCTTCAATTTTTCTTTCCTAGCCTCTTGAATTATAGGCTTCCTTGATCTTTTCCTATTATTTTCCTTTTTAAATTTCATTGATTTCTGCTCTTATCTTTATTATTTATTTTCTCTCGCTTGTTTTGGATTTATTTTGATGTCTTTTTTCTGTTTCTTGATGCAGGAGCTTAGATTATTTATTGGAAATATTTCCTGTTTTCTAATGTAAGCATTTAGTGGTATAAATTTTCCTGTCAGAACTGCTTTAGAGGCATCCCACATATATTGATATGTTGAATTTTCATTGTTATTCACTTCTATGTATTCTTTTTATTTCATTGAAGCTTCCTCTTTGACCAACAAATTAATTAGAGCATGATTTTTAGTTTTCAAATGTTTATAATTTTTCTTGTTATTGTTTTGATTTAATTTCTCTATCGTCACAGAACCCACTGTATGATTTCAATTACTTTACATTTGTTGAGTTTGTTTTTTATGGGCCATAATATGGACTATCTTTGTGAATGTTCTGTAGACAATCAAAAAAACTGTGTATTCTGCTCTTGTTGGATGTAGTGTTCTATGTATCTATCACATAGATCCTGCTGGTTAATTGTGGTGTTTAGTTTCTATTCTTATTCATTTTCTGTCTAGCTGTTCTATCAGTTATTGAGAGTGGGATGTTGACATCTGCCATTTTAATTCTGGATTTGTCTATTTCTCATTTCAGCTCTATCAGTGTTTGCTTCATATATTTTGTTTCATGTGTTCGTGTTGTTTGTGGGCACACACAATTAGGATGGTTACATCTTCCTGGTGGATCGATCTTTCATCATTATGTGATGTTCCTCTTTGTCTCTAGTCCTTTTCTTTGTTTTAATGTCTACTTTGTCTGATATTAAAATATTCCTTACTTTTTGAATTAATGTTTGCATCATGGCATATATTTTTTAATCTTTTTACTTAAACCTATTTGTGTTGTTCTATTTGAAGTGAATTTCTTATAAAAAATTATGTTTTTCTTTTTATTTACTCACTCTACTAATTTCTTTTAACTAGTGTATTTAAACCATTTACATGTAATGTGATTATTGATATATTAGGGCTCAAAGCTATCAGTTTATTGTTGATTTTTGTTTCCCTTATTTCTTGTTCCTCTAGTTTTCTTTTCTTGCCTTCCTTTGAGTTGAATGAACATTTTTTAAGATTCCATCTTGATTTATTTATAGTGTTTTGGAGTATATTGTTTTATATGATTTGCTCAATGGTTGCTATATTTAGTGCAACATACATATGTAACTCATCATGACCTACTGGTATCGACATTGTACTACTTTGAGTAAAACATAGAAACCTTCTGTATGTGTACTTTGGCCCGCCCCAATTTTTAAATTAATTTATCTTAAATATTTCCTCTAAATAGACTGAGAACCATATCAGTTGATGACATAATTCCTGTTTCTTACATAAAATGTGTTTTAAGAAAATCATGAGAAGATTACCCCTACTTTTACCCAATCTAATATTCTGGGTTTTTGTTCTGAAGTTCCAGGATTTCTTCTATTATCATGCCCTTTCTGTTTAGATAATTTCATTTAGCTATTCTTTAAGGATAAGTTTACCACCAACAAATTATTAGGTTTCCTTCATTTGAGAATATCTTTATGTTTAAATCCTTCTTTCCTTAAGAATATTTTTGCTGGATATACAATTCATAATTGACAGAACTTTTCTTCCAGTACTTGAAAAACCTAGCATTTGAATAAGTATTTCCCTATAATTAATACGTTATTTCTCTCTGGTTACTTTTAAGGTTTTTCCTTTGTCTTTGGTTTTTAAAAGTTCAAATACGATGTGTGTTGGCATGGATTTCCTTGGCTTTATCCCTCTTGGATTTATTCAGCTTGTTGAATCTGTAGCTTTCTATATTTTGCCAAATTTGGTGTCTGATATTATTCCCTCAAATATTTTTTTAGACTTGCTTTTCTTTCTTCTCCTTCAGGGACTCCAAATGATATTAATGTTAGCTTTTTCTTGTTTACCCATAGATCCTTAAGACTCTGTTCATTATTATTTTTTTTCAGTCTATTTTCTCTCTATTGTTCAGGTTGAGTAAGTTCAACTGATTTATCTTGAAGTCACTGATTCTATCTTCTGTCATCTCCAGTCTACTATTGAGACCACAGTTTGAGATTTTTAAATGTTGATTATTGCATTTTCAGTTCTATAATTTCCCTTTGGTTCTTTTTTTACAACTTTTATTTCCATACTAAATTTTTTTAAATTTTTTTTCCAGAATTTTTAATTGTTTATTGAAGCATTTTTATGATAGCTGCTTGAAAATCCTTGTCAGGTAATTCTAGTAACTGATTCATCTGGGCATTGGAATTCCCAAATGAGATTTTTTTGCTAAGTGACAATGAATACAGTGAGTTAGGCATGAAAGTAGTAAAGAAATCAAAAGAAGTATTCTTGAAATTCTTGACATAGTTAAAGGGCTAGGAGATGTAGCACAGTGTATACACATAGTGGGGGTCTATTCACTTTTCTACTCCCGCAATAGTAGCAATAGACACTCCTAAGCTCTTAAAGAGTAGTTTATCTCTTCCACGGGAAAGGAGTTTGATAGGAGAAGAACCAGATGAGAGGTGAATAGGCTTCATAGAGGGAGATGGTGAATAGCAAGAGATGACGGAAATCACCTGGAGCTTTCTTTCTTCATGAGATAGCAAAAGTTCTTGTACCTGTGTTTGTTTTATTTTTACGCGATCTTGAAAACTTCTTGTTTTCTTTTGGAATGCTCACTTACCCATTCATTGTCCAAGTGCGTCTAGCTTTGTTAGAAGAATCGGACTAAAACAGCAATGACATGTCTTCACAGGCACCTATTAAAAGTACGCTTGTGAAATATGGCATCTTGATGTATACCCTATTCCATTGCTAGAGTCAGTGTTCTCTTTATTTACGGAAATTGCAATGAAGTATTTAAAAATAACTTCTTTACTTTTTTTGGTTTTGTTTATCTTTAAGCTAAATAAGAAAGCAAAGAGTCAAGCATATCTTAAATCAATTGCTGAGTTTTGTTTATTTCATTGCCAATCAGTCAGGTTTTGCAAAATAGCCTACGATGGACAATGTGGATTTTTTTCTCTTCCTCATGATTGTAACTGTCAAACACTCTATGTAGGAGAAGATACTTTGATTTGTTGCTCTCTTAGTAGAATTAGAAAGCATAACCTCAATGGTAGTACAACCATAGGTGCAAGCTCTTCATGCAAAAGATTAACTTAGCATTCAAAATTAACATAATTTTAAGTGAATTTTAAGAGGGTAATGTATCCCTATCATTCAAAATCAGTTTCCTGATACTTCCAAAGGAGATGTTAGAATGTATGTTTTTGCTCAAAGTATTCATGATTAAGCAAAAGTAAAAACCTCCTACAATGGAAAAACACAGACACATTTGTCAACTCAACAATATATGCTAAACGTCTATTGGGTTCAAACTAATAGGTACTAGGAAAGATCATTCATTTACTAATTTATTCACCAAACATTTATTAAGTATTTGCTATATGCAAGATTTTATGCTAGTCTTTATAAAAAATACGAAGTGTTATGAGACATATTTATGCCCCTCAAATAATGTAAAATCCAGTAACATTATATGTACAATACAAGTCTGTATCTCAATTATGGCAACATGCCACCAATATTTCTGGGGTTCCAGGCAAGAGTACAAAATGGCTGCCCACACACCACATGTCTAAATATTTAAATGACTAACGAGATGTTAAATGAAATGTTTTATTTGCTTTCCTTTAAAAGTATACTTTCAAAATGACCTGAAAGATAATGTATAAATTCAAAATTTGGAGAGTTCTCAGAATTCTGCACCAGAACATAGAGGTACAGAAAGAGCTGTTGTCCAGAGACCTAGCCTGTGGCCCACCCCCTGTCTCTTACCACACATAGCCTTGTATGACTCAAAAGAAGCCCTGTGTGCACACGTAGGAATTTCCAAGCCCTCACTTGCAGTCTATTCACAGCCTCTGCAAGCAGTCACTCCTTGGATGCCTTTTGTCTTAGTGGTGTACACAGCGGGAGAACAGATCTAGGGGAGAGGCTTGGGCAGGACCACATGAGGGCTCAGAGTAGTTGGGAAGGGAGTTCTGGGATCCTCATCTAAATCTAAAAGAGGTAGCAGGATTTTGGTGGAAATCTCTCCTTGGCTCCATAGGCTTTTCATTCTGTGGGAATGGAGCAGCTGAAAGAGTGCCTACACCAGGCCTCCTAGAGCACAGGGCCTTCAGCCAGGGTCATTCTTGCCAGGGTTTAAGGGAATTATGGCAGCCATGAAGAAATACAAATTATATGGTTGGATATAATACAGTGCACCCAGTTATTGAAAACCCACTTCAGTTATTGAAAAAAAGATAACTTCCAAATGTATTGACATAAAAGATGTCAATGTCACATGGCTAAGTAAAATAATGCATATAATACAATTGTGGTTTTGTCAAAACAAAATTAAAACTGTTACAAATGCATTTATTTGTAGATATTTGTGTGAGTACAGAGGAAAAAGTGTTGACTAGCTATTAACATCGCTTATCTGAGAAAGGATGAGATTGGAGAGAATATTTTATTTTATTTTTTCAGCTTTATTGAGGTGTACTTAATATACAAAAATTGCGTGTTTTTAATATGTATATTTTGATAAGTTTAGACATATACATACGCTCATGATACCATCACCACAATCATGGTAATAAATAAAGCCATCTGATGCTAAATGTTCTTACCACACACACAAAAATGCAAGAGGACATATGAAATCTTTTTGGAGATGATGGAGAATATTTTCTTTATACACCTCTATATACTTTTTATATATTTATTAGAGCAAGCATATATTATTTTTGTAATAAAATATCTAATTTTTTTTGTAGTATCAAGAAACGAGTATTGATTACCTACTAGGTACCACGCACTAGTAGATGCCAAAGAAAGCTTCATCTCATTTTTGCTCACCACAGTCATCCAACTGAGGAAACTATTATTCCAAGAGATAAAATTACTTCCCAGCTAGTAAATGGAGAACGAGTTCAACCTCAGGTCTTCTGGATCTAAGTCCACTACTCTTTCTTCAATTTTTACTACAGTTTACTTCAAAATTGAGTAATTTTGTAGAAGTATTTTCTACATATAATTTGGATCCATTTGTCCCTAGTTCTGACCAACTTTGGAGACTGCCCTACGTCTTTCAGACCACTAGTATTTATGCCCCTATGATTTAGTGATTTGTGCCCCCAATTATAACACGAGTTTGACAGTACTCTGTGACCTGTTTGCTTGTTTATTTTTATTGCCAAGCTTGTCTGGCAAGATGATATGATCACATGGGCATCCAAAGTTCGCCCTGTAATTTTGGATATTATGTTGTCACAGCCTGCAGGGAAGTCCCAGGGAATCCCAGGACACTGAGGCAACAGCCAGATGAAAGTCCATGACTGAGATGCCAGAAGGGCCATTGACTCAATGAGGTTCTGGTTATCTGTACTCTGGTGTGAACCGGAGGCAATGATATTTCACTGCAACACATATATCTCCCAGCAACCTGGACGAATAAGAGACAAAACAACTGTTTCTGGTTTAATAAGGTGTGCCCACATCTATCTCATTTCTTTCTTACAACTACCCTGCAAGACAAATGTGGTTAGCTCCATTTTATGAATGAGTAAGCTGAGGCTCAGAGAGGTTAAGTAACTTTCCAAAGAAGGCACTTGTATTAGACAGGGTTCTCTGAAGAAACACAACCAAAAAGATGTGTACACACACACACACACAGACATTTGGAGACAAAGGGAAGAGTTGCGTTTTGAATCCAAAAGTAGTCTTCTGGCAAAACTCCTTCTTGCTTGGGAGAGGTCAGTCTTTGTTCTATTAAGGCCTTCAATAGATTACATGAGGCCCACCCACATTAGAGAGGGTAATCTGCTTTACTAAAAATATGGGACTTAAACATTAATCTCATCCAAAAAACATCTTCACAGAAACATCCAGAATAATGTTTGACCAAATATCTGGGCACTGTGGCCCAGCCAAGTTGACACATATAATTAACCATCACAGCACCACAATTAAAATTTCCTTAAGGGGCCGGGCCTGTGGCTGAGTGGTTAAGTTCGCAGCCTCTGCTTCGGTGGCCCAAGGTTTGGCCAGTTAGGTTCCTGGGCGTGGACCAAGCAGAGTCAGGCCATGCTGAGGCAGCGTCCCATATAGCAGAGCCAGAAGGACCTACAACTAGAATATACAATTATGTACTGGGGGCTTCGGGGAGAAGAATAGGAAACAAAAGGAAGATTGGCAACAGATGTTAGCTCAAGTGCCAATCTTAAAAAAAAAAACACCCACAATCTCATAAATAAATAAATGAAATTTCCTTATGAGTTGCTCTCAGACAATGGAAGACTCTAGTCGTTTTATTCTTTTAATGATGTTATTGTTCGTTCAAATTTCAGAAAGGACATAGATCATTACTAAAGAGCACGGCTATTGATAATATTCACATATCTAATATTTAGATGATGAACTAGGGACTAGAGAGAGGAGGATATTGAGAAAAGTAAAAATACTCAGCTAATTAAAACCTCCTTAAGTTAATATGCTCATAGCAAGGTAAGAAAAAGATTACTTGTTTCTTAGTTCTAATTTCATCCTTTCTTTAGAAAGCCATAGAAATTTCATTTAAGTATCAATTGAATTTTAAAACAAAACTGCCTACCAAGTCCCATTTAAACACAATTTTAAGAAATATAGTAATAGATAAGGTTAACTTCTTCATTTCAGTGCAAATATTCTCTTGGAAGTTTGGTCAACGATTTACCAGACACTGAGGCTTGAAAAATACCTACTGTATCAGGTTTTTTCTTTTTAACATAAAGAGCAAAAAGGTAATTGTTAGTCATTTGGATAACTCAAAACTTTCCTGTAAGAGATACTTGTCTTACATTGCAATGAGAAGGGATTACAATGTATTTCATTTGGTAATACAATCTGATGGGGGTATAAAAGTGCTTAGTATTCAACCATAGAATGAGGCTAATTTTTTGTCAAATCTGTCATAAAAATAAAACTAAAAGCTTGCCTACATAGCAAGGTGGAATTAAGTAGGAATGATTTGTTTTGGGGTATCTGTAGTAAGAATAGATGCGATCAGTATTACAATAATAGTGATAATAATAATATCAATGCCTTTATAGAGATAGCTTGAAATGAGTAAACAATACCAAGGCAGATCCATTTATTTGGACTATCGTTGTAATTAACCAAATCAGTTATTTCATAATGTGACCAGCTGTACACTTAGCAGCAGCTACCAAAGCAGCTATATTCAGAATTCTGTGTTGGATGTTGCCTAAAGTTATAACTATATAGTATAACTTGAAGAACGAACCGATTTGTATCTTCTGATTAAACATATGAGATTGTGCTAGTTCTCTGCTGCCTCCAGAAAACCCACTAAAATGGCAAAAATAAGATCTTTTAAGAGGATATAGCCACAACCATAAAAGTAATGAGAAAGGAAATGACAGTAGTAGATAAGAGATGTCACATTTGAGGGGAATATAAAGTGGACCCATGAGTGAAAATGACTTAAGAGATAGGAGAAATCTAGGATCTAAGGGTTTTCAGAGGGAAATGACAAGCAAGACCCAATAAATTTGTGCTACAGAATTCTAGAAAGTCCCAAAAGTTGGAGGCATCAGTTACTACAGAAGCCAGCATGAGACAAAGGTCAAACAGGAGTGCTTGAAAATCTGCCTATGGAGCCATTAGACTTTCAGGCTTCCCTCCTCACTCTCGCAGCAACAGAGTCACAGAGGCTCTGAATTCAGTGACACCTCACCAGACAGAGAGGCAAGAGGTGCTGTGTTGAAACATGTAATTCAATGAAAGTCAACATATTGAATGGTGAAACGCCAAGTCCCTGTTTGGCTCCCAGAACAATGACAATCAGGATTACAGTTGCAAAGGTAGGAAATTATGGATTCCTCTCTAAAGAAATGGAACCCTCAAAAGAATGATGTTTAGAGGTCCCTGGTGAAACGGCCAGGTTTGCACTAAGTTACCTTGTGGTGAGGCCTACCAATACACAGCTCTGCCCAAGGACATAGAGCTTTTGATTAGGTTTTGGTGCATCGATCTTGACTATAAATGGACACCAAGGTTCATAGCATATTTGAAAAACGGTTTCATCATGAAAGATCAAGACTCAAAAAAAAAAAAAAAGAGAAAAGTTTGAGCAAATAGAGAAAATTCAGGGATCTCATCCTACCACAAAAGTTCAAAAGACTATAATATCTTTAGATAAATAGGAGAAAATCATGTAAAAACCATCAAGAAAATAAAAAATTTTTAAAAGACTAATATCTACAAACAACTAAGAAAAGATCCTATAATAATGAGTGTTGCAGAAGATGTGGCTCACCAAGTATGCCACATACATTGCTGGTGGGATTGTAAAATGGATTGATCACTTTGGTAAAACATTTAACGTTACCTTATAAATTGAATACTCATATGCCATATCAGCTAGTATTTTCATTCTTTGTTGTAGACTGAAGAGATACTCTCACATATGTTCAACACAGGTCATGTACAAGATTGTTCATAGCGTAAGATTGTTTACAATTTTGAAACTCTGGAAATAATGCAAATACCCATAAATGGGAGTATGGGTAAGTAAATTTTGGTTTATTCGCACAATGTAATATTATAGAGTAGTCAAAAGAATGAGATAAAGCTACGTACATGAATATGGATAAAATATTAGCAATATAAATCAAGAACAAAAAGTAAGCCTAAAATGATTACATAATAGCACCATATGCTTTTTCTGTAGTTAAAAACAAAGAATACTAAAAAATAATTTTTCACTATGCTACGTGTGTATGTGTGTGCTTGTGTGTTCTCTTTGAAGGGCTATAGTGAGGACTAAGTTAGTATAAGTAAAATGCTTAGAAAGAACCTGGTAATATATGAGTATTATATTTTTAATATTTTTTATGAATTTTGGAATAGTCAAATAGAAAACTAAGCCAAAAAAGGCAATTCATAACTCCAAATATGTACATGGAAGGGATACTGTATAAGAAAGGAAATGAAATCTTTAGATACCACTCATCTCATTGTGAAAAGTATTTACATAGTCACAATCATATGAACATTTTTAATATTGTTTTAGCCTCAAATTTTGATATATCTACATTAGTGGGATGAGGAAAGAGGAAGCATGTGTGAGAAAGTTAACTAAACATTGTTCATAGTACAGATTCAATATATCATGTTTAACATTAATAAATCAATTAGTGGCAATGCATATATTATTTGGAATATGGAAGCAGCTACCCAAAAAACATCTCACAGTGTTGAAAGTGATTGTCTTGGCAAGTTGAGAACCAGGAGTGGGGACAGGTGAAGCAAGAGACTGTGATTTTCATTATAAGCCTTATTGTTCAGATGACCATGTAATTTGTCATCAAAAACGGACACCATGGAAAATACAGTGATTTCAACAATTAGACTAAGACAAGAGATGTAAACCTGCATTATCCCAAGCAAACTGAGATGTATGGTTACCTGACTATTTGACTCTCATAACTTGGTGCATATATTAGTTTGTTGCCAAGAAAAAAAGTAAAAACATAAAAGTAGTCACTTCCGAGTTAATTGAATATGTTTTTGTTTTTGTTTTTTTCACTTAGTTATCCATTTCGACTGTCTACAGTGATCAGATTATTTGTTTTATAGCTGAACATTCAAGTTCACTTTTGGGCAAATGCATATGCTGTCTGAAAAAGGAGTATATATAGGTTGATACTTTAAAAAGAATTGACCCCTTGGGGCCAGCCCGGTGGCACAGCAGTTAAGTTCGCACGTTCCGCTTCAGCGGCCTGGCGTTCACTGATTGGGATCCCAGGAGAGGAACCATGCATCACTTATCAAGCCATGCTGTGGCAGGTGTCCCACATATAAAACAGAAGAAGATGGGCACGAATGTTAGCTCAAGGCCAACCTTCCTCAGCAAAAAAGAGGAGCACTGGTGGCAGATGTTAGCTCAGGGCTAATCTTCCTCAAAAAAAAAATAGACCCTTTGTGCACAAAATTAAGTTGTCTACTGAAGTTGATGAAAAAAATGGTAAAGTTCTAGAGTGACATCAGCAAGATGGCAGAATAGGAAGTCCCATATCTTGTTCCTCCACAGATACACTGATTTAAAAACAATATATGGGCAAAAATGCCTTACAAGAATTCTAGATTCAAGAAGTGACAGTACACCAGGTGAGCACAAAGCCAAGAACAGCTGCATTGAAACAGGTAAGAAGAGCAATTTCACTTTACTTACATCAGCCCCTCCCCAAGCTGGCAGGGCTCAGCACCAGGACAGACTCCCCCAGCTAGTGAATTCTGCTTAGGGGAGTAGGGGCAAAGGAGACAGAAGAGAGGAATGTGCATCCAACATTCCAGCTTTTCAAAGGGCCACCCAGAAGACTGATTTCTTTCTTGCCTCCTTCAGAGTACTGATGGAACCAGCATAGTTTGGATGCCTGGGGGCCACTGAGAACAAGGAAGAGTGAGGGTGGCTTGCGGCTGCTCCAGAGGACACACAGTAGTACATCAGACAGAGGCCAATATAGGTTGACAACCTCTCCCTTGAGGGGGAGAAGAAGAGTGGAATATGCATCCACCATTCTGTCTTGTAAGGGGCTGCCTGAGGGAATGGAGTTCAGACGGGACCCAACATACTCTGGAAGCCTGAGGGCTGCTTAGAACATAAGAGAGCTGGGGGCTTGCAGCAGCTCCAGATAATAGGCTGTACCTCAGACAGAAAAAAAAGGAACAAGAGATTACACGCTCCAGAAAAAGAAACTGGCAAGCCTCTCTATTAAGAAGTTTCATATACAGACCCAGAGAAGTCTCATCCTCCAAAAAATGTTTCATAGGCCCCAAGAAAATCTAGCCAGGCTGATTGGTGAGGATCTCTTCCTGTACAAGCCAGTCTGTACAAACTGAGAGACAGGGCTAATTTTTCAAATGTGCAGATCACAATACAAAGCTATCAGAAACATGAAGAAACAAGGAAACCTGCCTCAAAGAAAGGAACAAAATAAATCTACAGAACTGACACTAAAGAAATGGAAGTATAGGAATTACCTGACAAAGAATACAAAATAAGTATAAAGATGCCCAATGAATTCAAGAAAACAATGCACAAACAAACTGAGAATATCAACAAAGAGACAGAAAATATAAAAAAGAACCAAACAGAAATTTTGGACTTGAATAATACAATAACTCACTAGAGGGTTCCATATCAGAATTAATCAAGCGGAACAAAGAATGAGTGAACTCAAAGACAAATGATTTTGGATTATCCAGTCAGAGGAGCAAAAAGAAAAAAGAAAGAAAAAGAGTGAAGAAAGCCTACGGGACTTAATGATACATCATCAGGTGAAACAGCATATGCATGATGGGAGTCCAAGGAGAAGAGCCAGAAAGGGGAAGAAAATTGATTTAAAGAAATAAACAAATCTTCCCAAATCTGGGGAAGAAAATGGGCATCCAGATTTTAAAAGTACATGGAGAAAGCTGGTCCAAATCTGCAGGATTCATCAGTGAATTCTACCAAACATTTAAAGAAGAATTACTCCAGTCCTTCTCAAACTTTTCCAAAAAATTGAAGAAGAGGGAAAACTTCCAAACTCATTTTATAAGGTCAGGCTTACCCTGATACCAAAGCCAGACAAAGATACTACAAAAGAAGAAATCCACAGGTCATAATCCCTGATGAACATAGATGCAAAAAAACAACAAAATAGTAGCAAACTCAATTCAACAGCACATTGAAACAATCGTATATAATGACTAAGTGAGATTTATCCCTGGGATGCAAGGATGGTTCAAGATATGAAATCAATCAGCGCATCAATGTGATATACTACAAAAACAGAACAAAAGATAAAAATCATATGAACATGTCAACAGATACAAAAAAATCATTTGATAAAATTCAACACACTTTCATGATAAAAACATTCAACAAACTAAGAGTAGAAGGAAAATACTTCAACATAATAAAGGCCATATGTGAAAAGCCCGTAGATAACATTGTACTTGATGATGAAAACCTGAACACTTTTCCTCTAAATCAAGAATAAGGTAAGGAGGCCCACTCTCAATCCTTCTATTTAACATAGTCCTGGAAGTCCTAGCTAGAGCAATTAGGCAAGAAAAAGAAATCCAAATCAGAAAGAAAGGAGTAAAATTATCTCTGTTCACAGATAGCATAATCTTATAAGTAGAAAACCCTAAAAATTCCACAAAAAGATTGTTAGAACTAATAAATTCAGTAAAGTTGTAGGATAGAAAATCAACATACAAAAATCAGTTTTGCTTCTATATACTAACAGCAAACAATCCGAAAAAGAAATTAACAAAACAATCTCATTTATAATAGCATCAAAAAAAGATACTTAGAAGGGGCCAGCCCAGTGGTGCAGCAGTTAAGTTTGCACATTCTGCTTTGGCGGCCCAGGGTTCGCCAGTTCAGATCCCAGGTGCGGACCTACACACTGCTTGTCAAGCCATGCTGTGGCAGGCGTCCCACATCTAAAGCAGAGGAAGATGGGCATGGATGTTAGCTCAAGGCCAGTCTTCATCAGCAAAAAGAGAAGGATTGATGGTAGATGTTAGTTCAGGGCCAATCTTCCTCAAAAAAAAAAAAATACTTAGGAATAAACTTAACCAAGGGGGTGAAAGAATTGTACAATGAAAATTACAAAAGGTTGGTAAAAGAAATTTAAAAAGACACAAATAAGCATAAAGATACTCTGTGTTAATGGAGTGGAAGCATTAATATTGTTAAAATGCCCATATTACCAAAAACAATCTACAGATTCAATGCAATTCCTATCAAACTCCCAACGGCATTTTTTTTTTACAGAAATACAAAAAAAAACTCCTAACATTCTTATGGAACCACAAAGCCTTTGAATGATCAAAAAAACAATCTTGAGAAAGAACAAAGCTGAAAGCATCACGCTTCCTGATTTCAAAACATATAAACATACTACTAAGCTGCGTTAATCAAAACAGTATGGTACTGTCATAAAAACAGACATATAGACCAATGGAACAGAATAGAGAGCTCAGAAATAAATCCCACATATATGGATGGGATTTATAGCAACAAAGAAATAGAAAATATAAAAAAGAACCAAACAGAAATTTTGGACCTGAAGAGTATAAGAAATGAGTTGAAAAACTCACCAGAGGTTCAACATCAGAACTAATCAAGCAGAAGACAGAACAAATGAACTCAAAGACAAGTGATTTCACATTATCCAGTCAGAGGAGCAAAAAGAAAAGATACAAAGGATGCCAAAAGTACAAAATGGGGAAAGAATAGTGTCTTCAACAAATGATGCTGGGAAAACTGCATACCCACTGGCAGAAGAAAGAAGCTAGACCCTTATCTTACACCATACACAAAAATCAATTCAAAATGGATTAAAGACTTAATGTAAGACCTGGACTTATAAAACTCCTGGAAGAAAAATTAGGGAGAAAGCTCCTGGATATTGGTCTGGGTAACGTTACCTTGGATGTGATACCAAAAGCACACACAACAAAAGCAAAAACCACATCAAATTTAAAAGTTTCTGTGCAGCAAAGGAAAAATGAACAGAGTGGAAAGGTAACCTACAGAATGGGAGAAAGTATTAGCGAACAATATATCTGCTATGGGATTAATGTCCAAAATATATTTAATAACTCCTACAACTCAATAGCAAAAATCACATAACCCAATTAAAAGATAGGCAAAGGACTTGAGCAGACCATTTTTCAAAGAAGATATAAAAATGGTCAATAGTTATCTGAAAAGATGCTCAATATCACTAATCGTCAAGGAAATCAATTAAAAGCCACAATGAGGTGTTACCTCACGCCTCTTACCATGGCCATTGTAAATTTTGTAAAAAAAAGAAAAAAAGCAGGAAATAGCAAGTGTTTGCAAGGAAGTGGAGAAATTGGAACCTTTGTGAACTGTTGGTGGGAATGCAAAATGGTGCAATCTGTAAAATAATATGGAGGTTCCTCAAAAATTAAAGATTAAAGATTAATTAAAGATTATTATTATATGATCTAGCAATCTCACTTCTGGGTACTTATCCAAAATAATTGAAATGAGGATCTCAAAGAGATATTTGCACTCCCGTGTTCATTGCAGCATTAGTCACAATAGCCAAAAGGCAGAAACAACCTAGATGTTCATCAATGAATGAATGGATAAAGAAAATGTGGTATATACATACAATGGATTATTATTCAGCCATAAAATCAGTGGGAAATCCTATCATATCTACAACATGAATGAACCTTGAGAATGCTATGCTTAGTGAAATAAGGCAGTCACAGGAGGAGAAAAATAGCATGATTCTACTTATATGAGGTATCTAAAGCAGTCAAACTCATAGAAACAGAAAATAGTATCGTGGTTGCCCAGGGCTAGGTAGAGGGGGAAGCTGGGTGCTGCTGTTCAATAGATATAGAGTTTCAGTCATGAAAAATTCAAAAAGTTCTAGAGATCTGTTGTATAACTCTGTGCTTATAGTTAACAAAACTATACTGTACACCTAAAGATTCATTAAAGAGGGTAGATTTCATGCTACATATTTTTTACCGCAATTGAAACACGGTGGGGGCCGGCCTGGTGGCGCAGCGCTTCGGCGGCCCAGGGTTCGCTGGTTCAGATCCCAGGTGCGGACATGGCACCGCTTGGCAAGCCATGCTGTGGTAGGCGTCCCACATATAAAGTAGAGGAAGATGGGCACGGATGTTAGCTCAGGGCCAGTCTTCCTCAGAAAAAAAGAGGAGGATTGGCAGATGTCAGCTCAGGGCTAATCTTCCTCAAAAAAAAAAAAACAAAACGGTAAAGTTCTTAGCTCTTTCCTCTTTGTTTTGACATTCTGTCTGTACTACTTTTCAGCGAATGAACACGAAATACCAAGCATGGGAAGAAATTAGTAAGGATTTTTTTTCCATTGAAAACGAATTAACAGCTAAAGTATATTCAGCACAGGACTCAGGAGGGCTGACAGAATGAAATCATCAAATATAATTTTTCATACTAGACAATACTACTCTGAAAAGAAACATGCACCAAACAGAAGAAAAGGATAAGTTCTACAGACAGCAGTGGTGGTACGATATTACTCATTAACTACAGCACAGCAAAACGCAGGCATTTACAGTATGTATAGTTTTCCTGCGTAGGGTCTGGTTAAGTTTATCAAGACTCCTTCTTGATCTATAGAATTTAATGTACCATATCATCAGAGCGTGTTCTGTGCTGTGCATCAGGGGTTACATTTAAGTAAATATGTCGCACAAAAACACAGACCTGGGAATAGACCAGGTCTATAAGGTAAATGACATCTCCTTATATGTTTTGTAACAGGCAGTTCTAATTCACATATTATCTTGGGAGATTTTCCTTCCCTTACGTGACTATTATCGTTTCTGTTTTCTTTCACATGTGATGTCTTTTTAAAAAAGACATCTTCATTTTTTTTTAATATATAGCTTGAATGCAATAATCATTGCGACTAAGGAGGCGTGTGAGCTCCTACATGCTTATGGCTTTGATTTTTAAAATAAAATATCCTTCTGACTGGATCTTAACTTAGCCCGAGAGCAGTTTTCAATTTTCCTGCTCAAGAGTTTACGAAAAACAAACAAATACACAAAATTGTGTCTAACGGAACTTTACTGTGAGGTTCAAAGACAGATGACATAATTTTTCTATGAAATATTTTCCTGCTGGAAACTAGAAGATACATCTCCAGCTTAACTTTGTTAATGGTTTAAACTACATAAGACTTGGACGGAAAATTGCTTACGGTCTCCCCCACAGTGGTTGCCACTTTTAGTGAAATGTCTGCTTGTAGCCGGGGGCTTGTAAATGCTTGGTATTTTTTTCTTTTACTTTTTTATTTTTCAGTTTTAAAACTTGTCTGTACTTCGGCATATTAAGAATATATGTGAGTTGAGTATGGAGATTGTCTGTTTCCTGTAAATTTTCTGAACCACAGTAGATGCTGTCTCTTTGAACAAAATTGCTTTTGGAAAACCAGGCAGGTTATCATTGCAACGCTCCCAAGGCATTTAAAAAAGCTGTTTCACATTGCAGACACAACGTGTTCGCAATAGCACATGGGCTACTGCTTTCCACCTGCAAACTGATAATTGAATCAATGCAGGTGGATTTTAGAGGGTACCTTCTAAGCCCAAATCATCACAGTGACATCACGGGTGTATAATATTTATGTAAAAACACGTAGTGTCTCTCCTTCACACTCTGTCCCCATCCCAAAGCCCCTCCCTCTGCCTCAGCAATGGTCTATAGCCATTGACAGCAGGGAAATGAATTACATCTGAAGATAACTGAGCTGCTTCCGTAGGGCATTATCAGCACAGCTGCACAACTTTGATGCTCCGTGTCCACACACAGATGGTCAGGCTGGAGGAGAGAGCATGCAGATTTCTAGTTCTGTGCTCTCCTGGCTTCTCTGCTAGGTTGGCTGACATGCTCTAACAGCTGCAGCTCTGCCAGCATCTAGTTGGAATTCACTCATCTTTCAAAAGATGAGATAGTTGAAACATTGGGGGCAAGCTGCATACTTGGGGAAGTTCCAAAATCCAGGTACAAATCTACCCCAAATCTTTGAAATCCCCCCTACGTTGAATTCACTGATCAACTAATTGTGCTCTTTTCTCTCTTGTTTTCTCCATGATTTATGCAAATCAGCCTAATAAGTTTGGCTTATGTGTTAATTCAGGTGAGAAAGTTTAAGATTCATTTAGGTTTTCCAATTGCATCCTAGATCTTCAATTCAACAGTCTGAGTTTGAGTTTTTTGTTTCCTGAGGAAGATTATCCCTAAGCTAACATCTGCCGCCAATCCTCCTCTTTTTGCTGAGGAAGATTTGCCCCGAGCTAACATCTCTGCCCATTTCCTCTATTTTATATGTGGGACGCCTGCCACAGCTGGCTTTATAAGCGGTGCTAGGTCCATGCCTGGGATCCGAACCGGCAAACCCTGGCTGCTGAAGTGGAGAGCACGGAATTAACCACTACGCCACCAGGCCAACCTTGTGACTATGAATATTTTGAGTCAGAAAACAAGACCTCATGTTGGCAGCCGCCTTTGCAAGAGAAGGATCAGAGACAGGCAGAACAGTTCAGAAGAATCACAGGGAAGATATGGAGCCTTTGCCCGTTTCAAGAAAAGAATCTTGTGGGAGATAGAAGCATGTACGCCTTGCCATTCCGAAACAGATAACCAAGAACAGGAAAGCCTCATTTTATCTTTCTTTTTCCAACATTGTGTAGGTTATAACACACAAAAACCTCAAAGCTTTTGTCAATCTTAGCTGAGAACAATCAATTTTGCATTTGTTGTTTTGTCTCAAAGGACTGAGATAAAAAGATTTCCATGGACTTAGTGAGTATTATACTTTTGGATTATCCTTGCTTTTTACTCACCTCACTTTCTGGTATAGTCTCTGTTGCCAGCTCTTCTATCTTGGCTTAGGTCCTACCCTGCAACAGAGAACACAGCAGCCTCTTTCATAATAAGTGACCGACTTCAGGCCAGGTCCATAAGTCCATAAGCAGGTATCTAAATTAATGAGGTCTACCCACAGCTTTCTACACTTCATACAAATGCTCTCTTCCAGCATCATTAATAACAGCGTGCAGTTCATGTTGTAGGAACTGTAGAATGAAATTTGAAGCATGGTTTGTGAAACAGATATCTTTATTAAGCACCTTTGGTGCTCATAGTGCTGTGATGGATTCTCGGACAGTTAGAAAAATTGTAAGGGACTTAGACTTGGCCTTCAGAACTCCTCAAATCAAAACAGAGAGATAATCAAAATATGCTTGTATAATTGGAATAGGAGAACATCTTTAAGGCTCATAAACACCATTAGAAAATGTTTGAAGATAAAACATTAGTTGGGAATAGGCTAATGTGGGCTACGTGACAAACATTTCAAAACTTAAGTTTGAGGCTGATATAGAAGCTGTACACTGATCTTGCGAAGTTTTATGTGGCAAAATGATAAGCTGTACATGTCCAAGTCACCCCTGGATCATCACTGTACGAAAATACGAGTGTCATGACCACCATCAAATCGCTTCCAGGATGCAGCAAAGTATTGAGAATCCCAGGCTTCTCAAATGCCACGGCTGAATTTGGGGCTTGGGTTTGTCTGCTGGGGAAAGCAAAAAGAGATGAAAATAGATCATATGGTCCTGGAGAAAATATCTTATCTTTAAGATTCACTCAGTTTTTAGGCAAATATTTCTGTAGTTTTACATCTAAGAGGAAAAACATCAGGTTTGGAGAAGGGTAAAGGAAGTGCATGGCAAATGACCTCAATAGTCAACGAGGAGAAATGTCGTGTGAGCCCTCTGCTATATTTAAGTTGCTCTATCAGGGGTACAGAATCCCCTTCCACTCAAAGGATTTTACTTTCCCTTTAAGGGCTTTAGATTTTTTAAGGGGTTATTAAGTGCACTTTGATTTGTATAGATACATACACAAAAGTTTGAGTTGTTTACCATAGCTATGTCTGGTCAACAATGACTACACATTGATTGCTATTCCTGGAGCCTCCATTTCATTATAAATAGTGCACTTGAACATATTTAAGTCATTTTTAATGAAATGTATGAATATAAAATTGCAATAAAAGCATTTGCAAGAGCCATTGATGTGTTTTAACTTCTTTGCTGTAAATATAGTATAAATTATTTGTAAAGTGTTCATTCCTGTATACCATCTTTAGCAGGCTTATAAATACATTATTAGCTTTTTATACCTCCTTGAGAGCCACCTCTTAAAGTAAGGCAGCCCTGCATCCACTATAGTTTCTTATGTGAAATGTAGATCTAGCTAAAAGACAAAGTGCAATATGACAAAGCTATTTTTGTTAATTTAGAAAATTTGAGAATATGAATGCTTCTTGCATTTCTGAGCAGAGACAACATGGGGAGATACTGCTCTGTATTTCTTCTCAAAGACTGATTGGCCATCACAATTCAGAAACTCCAGAACGTTGGCAATGTATACACTCTATATTCTCACATTGGGAAATGGAAACTGGTCCTTTTTCAGACAATAGGATTGCAGCTAACGCACAAGTTTGTCTAAATGCACCTGCATTTCAGGCCATCCAGTCTCACTGCATTTTGCAGATGTTCTCATCCTCTTTCAGAGGCATATCTGTAAGGACAAAACTGAAAGGATGTGCTAGAAGCAAATTGAAAACTGAACGTGGCAATATATGTCTTCTCATTCGATCTGTTTTCTATGCCATCTCTTCTCAGACAGCAGATAAGACCTAAAGGAGTTTTAGAGTTTAACGATCTTAAAGGAAATTAGCACAGTGAGGTTTTTGTGGCAGACCTGATATTTGAGTAAGAGGACTACCTTTAGAAGATTGTTATGAGACTTGGATACTATAGGCAATGCTGTTATCACAATGATGAGCAACAAAGAGGTAAGCTAATAGTTTCATTATACTTCTATTTAGTTTGTTTTTGCCCCCGCACCTGAACAGTTAAGTTAATTGTAGGGCTTTACCTCTAAGGTCTGGCTAGAACAAATGGGGACAATACAAAAATTTGTTTACTTTTGTAAAGTGTCCAAAAGTGCTTCCCAGGAACAACTAATGTCTGGAGAGATGACAGAGTTTTGTTCCAGGTAGAATTAGGAGAATTTGAAGCCAATAGGCTTATTTTCGAAATCCTTCCACTTTGTGCTCCATTCACTTTTGTGGCATGTGTTTTACTGATTAAACATTTGCGTTCTACACAGCTTAACCAATTCATAAATGTTTCCCTTTAAAATAAGCAGATCTTGAGAACCCAAATCAGAACGGCTCTGTGGTCTTCTTTCAATGGGTGCATTCTGAGCAGCAACCTCACACTTGACGTGGTCCCATCTTCATCCAATATCACTGGATAAACAGAGAAGGCCCAGCATTTCTGCAAAGCTTTACAGTCAGGCTTTGCATAGGAAAAGCTGCTCAGGCCGCGGCTGCTGCCTCTTCCACTCCCACTGCGGTAGAATGTTACAAAGTGACGTACCCTCCTTCTGCAGTTAACGATGATCACTCTGGGTTTAGAGTTGTACCAAGGGTGCAGCTGCTGCTTGTACCCTGGCTGTTAAAGTTTGCAAACACAGGCCATGAGGTGTAAGAGCCATGGCCTTCATGTCAAAAAAAAATGACTCTCTGGAGTAACCCAGGAAGAGACCACTGTCCCCAAAGCTTGAATCTCTCTGTCTGCTCTTATTCTCTCTCTTCTTATTAAATCAACTTCATGAATTTGGCACTTGACCAACTTTACCAGACACAACAAAAATGAAGCCTCTGGTATTGTGAGAAGTGCAAACTGGAAGCTGAGAAACAATTTCATTGATTCCTGCTATTGGAGTTTATATATGGAGCTCAATCCCCACTCTTCTAGCGATGTGAATATTTAGAGGAATACGCTCAACTTGCTACCAATCCTTAAGCCGCCATCATTATTTTTCACATATGCCTCTCTTTCTCATCAGTGCCATCAGTGTTTCTAAGAAATGAGGAGCACATCTTGCTCCCACATGCCTGTCTAGGAATTCCTTCTCTGTTACCAGAGGGAGGCCTCTGGGGAGGAGCATAATATACTACTAATGGGCAGCCAAATTGTGTTGAAAAGGAAAACCGACTTCTTTCAAAAGCCAATTGTGCCTCAAAAGAGGGAGCGTAAATCACAATCCCCAAGTTACCAGCCTCTCCTCCATGTGTAAGCATATATGGTAGTTTTAGAATATAAGATAGAAAAAAATTAAAAGATCAGACATTCATAGAATTGTGTTATTAAAAATGTAATAAATTAAATAACTAGAAAAATAAATCATTTTCTCCAAGATTTCCACCAGGATTAGAATAAATCTTTTTTTTAAAATATCCCTTCGGTGAGACTAATTGTACTGCTACTTACTAATATTTCACAGGGCATACAGTGGATGCTCGGCCATATAAATTCTTCAGGAAAAGAAATGGTTACAGCTTCACATAGCAAGATGTTTTCCTGGCTGAGGGATCAAGAGAAGGAACACTCCTTAAAATTCATGAATGTATGTCATATGTCCTAAGGGCAAAGCAAGGGTGAATGTCAACAGGGCCCATCAATATAGTATTCCAAGCAAAAATTTCAGTTGAAGGTTAGATGCAGCAGAATTTCTTTGCCTTTAATGCACACTTAAATTAAAGGCCTTTGCAATTGATTTGCTAGGATGAGAGACATAGAGGGAAGTGGGAGAGAGCAGGGGAGGAGAGGGGCGCGGCTGAAGGGCCAGGTGGATGTGTCAACAAAGAAACTGACAGGAACACTCAAAATAGCTGAGCTTTGGGGTGGGGCAACCTAGCAGTATGCAGGGAAAAAATGAACACCAAACAATGTTGGCGTTTTTAATTATATCCAACCGAAGAGCTGAATCTATTTTGGCAACCCCTTCCTAATGAGGAAACACTTTCCATCTGATATTATTGTGGACAATTGGAGAACAGGATGCCCATAAACTACTTTTCATTTTTGATTATTCATTACAAGAAAGTGAAGGAGGAAGAATAAAATGGATTTTTAGATATTTCTGTGATGCTACATCAGCCTTCTCTTTTCACGTTACTTCTTTAAAGAAAAGAAAAGACTGAAAAGGTATATAGGAGGAAGGGAACAGAAGATCAGTTCTAAAGTGGCTGGAATATCAACTCACTTGAACCTTTGCCCCCGTATTGAATTTAACCCAGCAAACCACACTGGGGAATTTCTGTGGTACAAGAAAGTTCGGTTTATACTTTGTTTTTTGGTACTCTTTTAAGTTACAAACGAAAGAATATGGATAAAAAGAGAAAAAATTAGCTTAAGAATCAGAAACCCTGCATTTGCTTCCCTCCAAGGACAGCACCAAAAATAAAATGTCTAAATAGCAATAGATGGAATTTAATTTAGATACTAGGAGATCATGGAATTTGGACCTTAATTCAAATCAAAGAACCATTAATTCAATTTCTAACTCCTACAAAATCTCTGAGACTCAGTTTTCTTGTCCATTAAATGGAGCTATTATTGCCTAATTTATAGGAGTGTTATAAGGAATAGATATAAGACTGATACATAGCTGACATGAATCAATCAAGTTGTGTCTATTATTATTATCCTCACAGGTTTCTACCCAAGAAATGCATAAAATATTAATGTGGTCTGTGAATTCCCCAGACCTGATCTACGTCCAGGCAAAAAACACAGTACTCCTGGATCTCTGTCACATTGTTAGTATCACAAGAAAAAATAGGAATTTGGGGAGGGATGGGTGGTCCGGGGCTAGGTGGCAATAGATAGGAAAGGTATAATAATCTCCTTCACACAACTTCCAAGCCCCTGGAAGACTAGGGAACCACAGCGGCTCATAATATTTCAAGTTTTTAACCTCCTTTTCTCTAACGTTGGTGATGCTGAGATTTGGTGGTCCTGCAGCTGTATGTTGGTTGCAATTCAGAATGAGATGCAACTGCAATGTTTTCCATGGTTTCCTCAGCCCACATCAGGAGAACCTTAGAATAAAGCTGGATGCCAGAATCTGTGGTAACTTTAACACGCTATTCAGGAGATATAAGCCTTTTTAAGGTCATTTTCAGCCCAAATGGCTCTTTGATGCTATGATTCCCCTGAAAGGTAGATGAGGGAATTTCGCCTCACTGTATCTGTTTCTTTTCCTTAAAATGGAAATAATAATGACTCTCTGACTCTTACTTCATTACAAAAGCTTTTGTAAATTTTCTTCTTGCAATGAGGATTAAAAATGATAATGAATTCATAAAAATAAACCTCTCACTTTTTCCACACCATAAAATGTATACAGAAATTAAGATTTTGCAGGTAGGAGTTGATCAAAAGGTTGTGATAGGCTCAAGAGTAATTTAACATTTCTGGTTTCTTCTTTCTATTTTGTTATTTCATGGGTATGTATATCTAGAAAAATCTCCTGAGCTGTCACAGTTCTGTGTCCTTTTCACCTAATGACAGAAGCGAAATAAATGAGGGAGTTGGGAAAGCCATGGTATATATTTTAAGAGTGGGCAGTTTAAATGAGGGCATGTTAATGGACCTAATAATTTTTTAAGGCTATTTGTAAAAACATGGTACAGTTTAGCAGTTAGTAGCGTAAGTTCTGATATCAAATAGTCCTGGGTTTGATTCCCAGCACTGAGACAATGGACCGAGTTATTTAAATCTCTCCCTAGCACACAATAGCATTCAATGAAGGGCAGCATTTTTTAACGTCTGTTTCTCACCTTCACCATTTATGGCACGCTGACTATTCAAACCAAAACCAAGCCAAAGGTATTCTTAGACACAAACTAAATGCTAGTCAGCCATTGGAAGAGTTCCTAGGCAGAAGCAAGAGTCAAATATAACAGAAAATCTGGGGGTGGGGAGGTAGAATAACTCCAATTAGGTGAGATATACAGCAGTTGTCCCCAAACGGCAGGAGAGAGAGGCAGGAAGTGCCCATCCACTAAAAGCCCAGGATCAGCATGGGCACCTCCTTATTTGCAGAGCTGGCTTTGATCTCCTAGGTCTTTATGCATGGCCAGGTTTCCTGCTGTTATTAGAAGTACTGGAGTGCCTTCAGTTAGTCTCTTAAGATATTTTTTTTCCCCTCTTAACAACCGTTAATGGAAATTACAACAAAATCTCACAAGAAAGCTAGTTCCCATGAGGTATCCAGCACCTGGTGGTTTGAAGAGTTAAGAAAAGGTTCAGATAAAACTCCAAATTTTTGAGCTTTGCCCTTCACTAGAATTCCCTCAGCTCATCAAAGCCAGGTCAGACTAGTACTCAAGTTTAACAAGCTGCAAGTGAAGCAGTCTCTTTGACTTTGCTAAAACTTGAAATATCACTGGTGTGGATCAGCACTCTTTGTAATCAATTGCTTTTTTGCATTGGTCCTTTGTTACCCTAAATCAGTTCTGCTGACCAGGGTCTCCAGATACCGCCCTGTGGGTTGTGCTCTTTACAACTCCAGAGGATGCCATTCACATAGACTGTAATGTGAATATCGACCCCCTGGAGTTGTACAATATGCCTGGCATTGCCGCTGATATTTACAGAATCTGCCTTTGGGACTGAGGATACTGTGGCAAATTTAAATTTGACCTCTAATTTCTTATTAGTATTTTTTAAAGGATATCTGCATTTAGAGTTAGATCTTTCACTGTTATTAGTTTCAAAGGGACAAGGTAAAGCAAGGCTGATGGATAACATGTTACTTTAATTCCCTCCTTAGGCATTAATTGGAGGACTTAAAAAAATTATCCACTTGACAATTGAAATATGAGCATAGTAGGGAAGATGTGGACATCCAGTTGATTTGACATATGGGCTATCCTGGTGGAATATTTTCAGCATATTTGGCATGGCTTCCAGTTTGTTCTCAGAAATTGTTTGATAAACTTATGATTTGGATTGGATTGGTTTGAAAAGAATGCTTATTTGGAGCATGTCTCCCTGTGGACATGTCTCTTAAAAACCTCCCTTCCATAGATCCATCTGGCTGCATTACAGAAGTTCTTGAAGGATGGCTTACTTGTCAATACTGACATATGACCAAGAACGAAAAGGTAGAGATAGAGAGATCGACACACTGAGAAGAACAGAGAAACAGACTGAGACGCTGGACAAAATGTGATTATTGCCGCATGATTAATCTAATTCATTCACTTCCTCAGCAAAATTTCATTGAGCACATAATATGCACACATACTATGGAAGAGAGATGAATGATAAATAAAAGTTTCAATCCTAGAGTGACTTAGCGTCATATAGTTTTTAAGCACACCAACTCTAGAGTCAGGTCACTTAATTTTGAATCCACCATTTCCTATATGTATAACATTGGAAACTTAAGCTCTCCGTGCTTCAGTTTTCTTGACTATAAAGTGGGAATCATAAAAGTAATTTGCCTTACAAGGTTGTTTTGAGGGTTAGATGATGTAACCCATGTAAAGCACTAAGCTCAATGCCTCGTACATAGCTCTCAATAAAGACAATGATGTTTGTTACTACGATTATTGTTGCATTAACAATAATTAGGAAGTAGCATAGTAGAGCAATTAAGAGCATGAGCTCTGGAGCCAGAATGACTTTGAATCCTAGCTCTACCACTTACCACTATGTGAGCCTGGAAAAGTGAAATACTCTCTGTGCTTCAGTTTCCATCCCATCTAGTCGTGAGAATTAAAAGGGTTGATGCCTTTAAAGTGCTTTAGAGAATGCCTTATCCATAGGACGCGCTCACTAAAGGTTAGCTATTTTATTAGAGGTTATATGAATGTGTCCTCTTTTTTGGTGGGTTGAATTTCCCCCAGAAGATAAATCCATGTCCTAAAGCCTTGTGCTTGTGAGTGTGACCTTATTTGGAAATACGGTCCTGGCAGATGGAATTAAGTTAAAGATCTCAAGATGAGATCATCCTGGATGTATGATGGGCCCTAAATCCAAAGACTGTTGTCCTTTTAAGAGAAAGCAGAGGAAGATTTGAGACTCAGAGACACAGGAGAGAAGTCCTCATGAAGAAGGAGGTAGAAATTGGAATTATACTACCACAAACGAAGGAAAGCCAGTAGCCAGCAGAAGCTGGAAGAGGCAAGGAATGATTTTCCCCTAGCGCCTTCAGAGGAAGTTCAGTCCTGCCGAGCCCCTGACTTCTGACTTCCGGCCTCAAGAAGTGTGAGAGAATACATTGCTGTTGTTTAAACCCACTGAGTTTGTGGTCACTTTGCTGTGACAGTCCCAGGAAACTAATACATCTCCCGGTACTTTTGTTTCCTATTCTTACAAAAAATTAAGAAACATTGCCTTCTATTTTGAGAAATCTACCATTAAATACTGGAAAAATTATGAACTTTTTAGCACCATTTTGCATTTTTAAGCCCAAATTTTTGTATATATTTCACTCGCTTCCTCTTAGGGCCATTGGGAAGGTTTCTTCACTCTATACAAATGTATTTAAGAATTTTGATTCATCTATTCACAAATATTTAATATATTTAACAAACATTTACAGAGTGCCTACTATGTGTCAGACATTATACAGGAAGCAATGATTCAGTCCTTATCATAAAGGAGTGGTCTAAGCTTGAATGAGATTTTAACAGTCTAGAAGATAAAGATGCTAAAGACTTAGGAACTGTTTATCTTAGAATCTTCCCAAGTTCCATAGTATCCTATGGATCTTTTTGGAAATTACACATCACTGTGTCCTCTTGACAGATGTACTAGATGTTGCCCAAGCATCTGTGTTTTTTTACAACCTGGCGCCAGTTATTGGACTGAAGTTTGGGAATTGCTGGTCTAGTCCAACTCCACTCTCTATGCAGAAATGCATCCATAATAGTTCTGCTAAGTGCTTTCTTGCCTCTACTGTATTTGAAAACTTCTAGTGACAGAATCTCATCCTTTGTGAGTCTCTTATCTTTGTCAGTCATATGGAAATTGATGCCAATACTCAAGCCCAGTTTGAGTAGAATGGGAGCACTCACGTGCTTTAAAAAATAAGAATTGGGGACCGGCCCGGTGGTGCAGCGGTTAAGTTCAAACGTTCTGCTTCTCAGTGGCCTGGGGTGTGCCGGTTCGGATCCCGGGTGCAGACATGGCACCACTTGGCAAACCATGCTGTGGTAGGTGTCCCACGTATAAAGTAGAGGAAGATGGGCACGGATGTTAGCTCAGGGCCAGTCTTCCTCAGCAAAAAGAAGAGGATTGGCAGTAGTTAGCTCAGGGCTAATCTTCCTCAAAAACACAATTAAAAAAAAATTTTAAATATGAAAACTTGATAAGGATTTCTTAAGTTAGACAAAGAGAAGTATAGCGTGAGATTAAAAGAGTGGGCTCTGGAGTCAAACATAGAGTTAAATTCTGCATCTGAGTCCCAGCATTGATATTTATTATTTCTATTACCTTTGAGAATTTGCTTAACTGTCTAAGCTCAGCTTCCTTATATGCAAAATGAGGACAGTAATAACGATACTTCATAGCGTCATTATGGGGATTACATGTAATAATGTTTATAAAGAACTTAACATGACACATGGAAGAGTCATTCATTGATTCCTTCAAAAAACATTTACTGAATGACTAGTGGTTTTCAGACTTTGTTCTAAAAGATAGCAGGTGTATACCATCAAACAAGGTTGACAAAGACTCTTCATAGAACCTACATTATGAAGTATGAGAGCAGGACATTAAACATAGAAAAAATGAATAAATTAAATAATTTCAGAGGTGGCAAATGCTATGAAAAATAGGTTAAAAGGATAGAGGGGAGTGAGTGAAGGGAAACATCTTTAAAAAGATATTATTTGTGATAAGACCTATGTGAGAAGATGGAAACAGCCACATGAATAACTGGGAGAATAGTGCTCCAGGCAGAAAAAACAGCAAGTTAAAGACCCTGAGGAAAGAACAAGATTGTAGCACTCAAGGGACATAATGAAGGTCAGTGTTGTTAGCACATTGTGAACATGAGGGAGGGAAGCACAAGACACGGTCAGAGAGATAGGCAGAGGCTAGATCATTCCGGGCATTTTATGCTGTGGTAGGATTTCGAATTTTATTATAAGTGCAATGGAGAACCGTTAGAAGGTTTACCTTTTTGTTTAAAGATCACTCTGGTTGCTGGGTGGAGAATGGGTTGTAGATATAGAAAGGTATAGAAAAGCCGGTTAGGATGGAAGTTGAGCAGACACTTAAGAGATGATGGTGGCTTGGCCTAGGGTGGTAGCAATGTAAATTGGGGGAGTTGGCAGATTTAGAATTGTGTTTTGGAATTAGATTTGACAGAATTATCTAATGGATTGAATATTGGAGATGAAGGAAAGAGAGGAAACAAGGATGACTCTTGTAAGTGTTCAATTAACTTAGTCAATATTATTATCTATATCTTTATCCAAGTAATAAATAAAAATCTGTGAAACATGACACTGGAGTCTTTTTTATATGTTGATAACCATTCTTAATCAACATTCATTAGGATAAAGCATTTTCTTCTCCACTGGGGGCCTTTAATTATTACAAACAGGTCCAGTTCCCTAGCAGAACTATCTGGTATCATAGGCCACTGTGGGTCTTCTGGAACACTGTTTCCAATGCAGATCTGAGGATCAGTGCTGACCCAAGATAACGTTAGCACCAGTCTATGGTGATCAGAATTTTAAAAATTAAAAAGAAATATACACACACAAATAGAGTTAAATTTTCATGTCTTGAATATAAGGTGCCATGTCCTTTTCTAAGAACTTTATATGTTAATTCTTTTCCTCCTCATTACAGATAGCATTGTCTTCCCTTAGAGATGGAGAACCTGAAGGAACTGGCAGGTTAGGTAACTTTCCCAATACACATAAAATACATACATATGGCTCTAAGTTTGCTCTGTGCCCTTTCTTATGACAGTCCGTTTATTCTGTGTTTGGGTCTTTCCTATTTCCTATATATTTAAATGTACTTTACTTTTTGAAATGATTACAGTATAGATGATAAATATCTGCTAACATTCTAAAGTTGTGTGAAATCCACAAATCTGGGAACAACTGCTGTAGAAATGTGTTCCAGTCTAGAGCCTCCATGAGATTAGAGGCTCAGGTCTTAAGTGCTACTTAGCAATAAGAAGCTTTCTAAACACAAAGCTGCTTCTGTGAGCCTTCTAGTGGTTTGCTCATAGAGTTAGAGACAGGTCAGTGTGCCTTTTAGGATGACACACATTTCCATCTGGGCTTCTAATTCTATTTGCACTTTAATTATAAGTGAGCTGCCACTTAAATCTCAGTTTAGTTTTATCATTTGTAACTTTATCCAATGGCAATAGTGGTCATGCCAGGGGCTTAGTGGCGGGCAGCGACCATGGCAAGGGCCTTTCCCACTCACCATAGCACTGGCCTAGAAGCAGCAACTGAGTGAAGCATTGCCATGCCAATCTCTGGCTGGGGGCCACACTAAGGGATTGCAATGTCAACTACATGCAACCCTGCAAGCATAGGAGGGCTGCAGGATATCTGTTTTTCCGCTAACTGTGAAGTCTTCCCTCTCTTCAGATATGCTTTACTGAACTTTGGCTCATTCTAGGCAACTGCCTTACTTCAGCGCATGGTAGAGTGGAGGGCATGGCTGGTGGGGAAGTCTGCATCTGACTTTTTATCATGGTCAGGTGTTGCTGTCCTTTTTTTTCCCTTTCCTAATGGAGTGGCCGCTGCTGTATGTACCACAGGATAATAGCTATTATTTATACAGCAATTTTCATCTTCAGTGTGCATTACAAACACTAACACATTAATCCTCAGGAGAGAAGTATTATATAATGCCTCGAGCAAACATCCACTCCTTGTATTTTCAAATGAATTGAGTAGGTTCATGAAATACAATCAATGGATCATCAGTATTAGTTGGAGCTGTATTACACAAAATGATCCACTAGCACTGGAGTTAATGAGTGACGGTCACAGGTTCAGATTACAGTACATTATCAGAGCCCCTGCAGGGGAGGCATTTGCAAACCAATCTTCTGCTTCCTGGTCTCTGAGGACTTCCCTTAATAATGACTGACATTTCTTCACAGCCTCTAAATGGGTCCAGCTGGCACTGTGCAGGATTCTCAGGTATGGTGAATTGTTTTACCTTACTCCATCTGTCAATGCTTCCTGAGAGGGCATATTTTACTATGAAAATATTTTGATAAAACCAGCAGTGAAGTTTTATCATTACCCTTGTATCATTCCAGGTCTCACCCCCTCCTGTCTCGCTCTTCACCTTCCCCTTCCATCACACCCTCTCAGCCCAAACACACATGCTAAGAGTTTCAGGATCTGAGAGAGATGAACTGCCAAGTACAATAGCTTTTCATTTTATCCTAAACATCTCCGTGGGCATTTTTTAAATGGCCCATTGTTATACAGAACATTTCCTAATTGCGTTGTCTCTTTCACTTTATTGCTGTGAGGTAGGAAGGAGCTATTGTTCCAGAGTTTAAGGGAAGGCAGAAAAGTGTCAAAGGGAGAGCAAATCTGAAACACACAATCACATAAAATCTGAATTCATCCAACTGTTGTGTCACTGCTGATGATGAGCCAAAAGATGACTTAGATAGTTGTACCTGAAACACCTCGGCTGACTCCCTCTTCTGATTAGCAAATATTTCATTTCCTGGCAATACACTACACAATATGGGAGAAGAATCCTGAAAAGAGCTTTCTTGAGCTTAAACCTCTTTCTGTCTCTAAGAAAATTCCATACCTTAGGTAACTTACTTCAGAATATAGTGTTTATGTAATGTTCAATTACATAGTGACACCATCCAATATGTTCTTTTCCTTTTTATTATTATTTCCCGTATATAAATCCTTCCTGTATTCTTGAAAAGCATAAGAATGAACTTAGTAATCAAAAGATATGCTGCCAAATGTCATCATTTATAACATAAAATGAAACAAAGTAGGGGCATAACTTTCTGAATCGTGGGCATTATTTTTGCATGCAGGCAATATGAAAAATTATTAGGAAACACAAAGTTTTCTAAAAAGTTCATTTAATATGCTAAAAATGCCTTTCCTATATAAGAATGAATAGAGATATAAGATCAACAGAGCATTAACTTAAAAAGAGCTGGAAGAAAGGAAACAACCATATTCAACTCCCCCCAGAAATTAGCCCCACTATTTTTATTGGTCAATGCTTTGAAGATTTACTCTCTAGATAGTCTTCTACTGAGCAATAAGTTCAAAACTAGCAATTTCAGATTTGGCATCCAGATGTGGATCACTGCTTTTGTTGGTGGACTTGGCTTTCAAGCTCCATTTTTTATTAAAGCACATTATCTGGTCAGTGAGTCCTTCCATGAGAGAGCAATGCTGATCTAACGAAGATAAAACAGTTGGATAAGCTGCAGACTCAGAAAGAAATGTTGGAACCCTGATGAAGGGAAGTTTGTCTGAAATTCTGTTTTATTTCTTTTCATCGCAAATAAAAACCAACTGATCCTGTGTCATGTGGTGTTTCCAAATATTATTTATAAGCCAAATATTTGATCCGTTTTCTTTACATCTAGCTAGAGATGTCCTGGAGAAAGGCAGCCTGGGAACAACAATAGAATTGTTCTAGTGCCCAGCAAACCAGAATTTTTCTGTCCAAATTCAAGCAAATTGAGCTCTGCAGGTTTCAGAAAGACTTCAAGACAATAGGCACTACTGTGCGAGAGCTCATTACAAAAGTTTACAATTGGACGGTATGAAGAGTTGTAGGAAAGACAAAAGACATGTCGTATTTTGTCTATGAAATAATTTTGCTTCAAATTGGTTTTGCAGCTGTAAGCAAACGGAGAGTGCAGCAATGCCTCTGTACAAGTGTTGTCATTTTATGATGAGAAGTCTGCTTATGCATGCATCTGAGTAATATTGTAGTTTAAAGAGAGTGGGAGTTTTGGGACAGGGGCTTTGCAAGCAAATTTGAATACCTGTGTGAGGTAAAATGTCAGTTACTACTTTAATTTTATCCTAAGCAGTCACTAAAAACTTCAGTAATCTGGAGCCCCCTCATTCAGTGTTTCTAATTCCAGCAAGTAATATATTCGGTTGATTCAATTAAATAAATTGTTTTGAGGCAATTTAGTCATCTCCATTTGCTTATAAAGTCTGTGTCAAAGGTGAAAAATCCTTACGTATAAGAGCCGAGGCTCTACTTGAATACTTTTGTGTTTATTTTGCTGTATATGCTTAAATGCATTAAATCTACATAGCATTCAATAAATTCTATGTAATACAGATTTTTAACCAGTTTCAATGATCGACGAGTATTTATTGAATATGTTTGGTGAGTCCAGAAGTATGTAAGGTCCTAGCAAGATATGAAAGAAGCACACTACTGATGAGACAAATGTTAAAACACAGGAAACAATCAGAGACCAATGAAGTGCTATATTGTGTGGTGCAGAACTACTAATTTTAAAAAGCAGAAGGGACACAGAGAAGGGTGAAGTAAACGTAGGACTGAATACCTGTGGAACTCTTCATGAAGGCACTGGGGCATGAAGCAAACTAAAAATGAGTTTGGTTTAGATGGGCAGAAAGGAGGTGGGAGAACATTCAGGATGAAGGAAATATAAGAAAGTACATGAAAGGTAGAGCACATAGTAAAGAACAGTAGGAAATAATTTGGTAGAGAAAGACTAGATTACTCAGGGCCTAGAAATCATGACCAAATTTATCATCTGAATTGTAAGGCAAAAGGAGATTACCATAGGTTTTTTTTTCTTTTTACTATAAAATATGTCGCACACAAAAAAGGTGCATAAAATGCGTTGTGTCATTTAAAGAATGATAATATTAAAAGAACACTCAAGTTTCCTACAGTCAGTTTAAGAAACAAGAGTGCCAGTAATTTAGCATCCCCTTAGGCTTATTCCCAATCATACTGCATTTCCTCCACTGCAGAGGTAACCACAATCCTAAATTTTGTGTTAATGATTGTCTCAGTTTTCTTTAATACTTTAATACTTAGGTATGCAATTCTAAACAATATATTGTCTGCTTTAGCTTGGATTTGGACTTTATATAAATATTATGATGCTGTATATATATATCTTTTGGTGACTTGTTTCTTTTGCTCAAAATTGTATTTGAGAGATTCCTGAACATTCATGTCTATATCTGTGGTTCATAAAATGTTATACTGCTACATAGTAATCCATTGTGTGAGTATGACAGAATTTCTTTTTCCTGTCAACTGCTGATGGACTACTGGGTTTTATTAAGGTTTTGCTGTCATGAACGTTGCTGTTATGAGTCTTCTTGTATGTGTCCTTTAGTTGTACTTCTTGAGAGAAATGCCTAGGAGTGTTGTTGAATCATAAAGTATACACATGAGCAATTTTACTAGACAATGTCAAACTTTTATTCAATGGAAATTTACTCTTCCACCAGCAGATTATGAAAATTCCCATTGCTTCATATTCTCACCAACACTTCATATTTTTGGATGGAAATTTTTGGCCATCTAGTGAGTAGAAATTTTATTTAACCATGATTAATTTGCATTACACTGATTATTAATGAGGTTGAGCATACTTCTTGTATTCATAAGCCAGTTATGTTCCAATTTCTGTGAAATGTTTAGTCATGTTTTCTTTGTATTTTTCTAGCACTTTGATAGCATCTTTCTTACTGATGTGTAGGAATTCTTTCTATATTCTGAATAATAATCAATTGTCAATTATATGTGATGCAAATATTTTCACAGATTATTGTTTGTGTTTTAACTCTAATGTGTCTTCAATGAACAGATTTGCTTTTATGTTTTCACATAGTTGAACTTACCAATCTTTTCCTTTATAAAAGTTTCACATTTGGGTTCTGGTTAAGAAGTCATTCCCTACTCTAAGGTTGTAAAGATAATCTCTTACTTTTATTCCTAAAAGTTTTATAGCAATGGTTCTTAGAATGTCATTTCCAGATCAGCATCATCAGCATCACCTGGGAACTTGTTAAAAATGTAAATTGTTAGGTCCCACCCTCGATCTACCCAATCAAAATTTTTGTATAAAAGACTTAAAAATCCATGTTTTAACAAGCCCTCTAGTTGATTCTGATGCACTCTAAAGTTTGAGAAGTATTTATATTTTCGGCTTTTGCATTGATTTTTTTATATAGTTCAAAGTAAAGATACAATTTCATTTTTTATGTATAAATATCCATTTTCCCAGCACCATTTATTTCCCATTGTCTGCATTACCACCTCAACATAAATCATGTTTTCATACATATCCATCTCTTAGGAGTTCTAGAGATTAATTTTGGGAGCATTGATATCTTAATGATGTTGAATTCCTGTTCATGAACATAATATATCTCTCCATTTATTTGGTTTTTTAAAAAATTTCTTTCATCAGTGTTTTGTAGTTTTCAGTATACAGACCCTGCATATATGTTGTTAGATTTATTCCTAAATATTTAAATTTCAGTGCTATTTTAAATGGTATTGTTTATTAAGTTTCGATTTCCAATTATTCAATGCTAGTATATAGAAATATAATTGATTTTGTATAATGAGCTTTTATCCTGTGACCTTGCTAAACTCGTTTATTAGTTTCAAATTTTGATAGATCAATGGGATTTTCTAAGTAGACAATACCACTATCTGTAAATAGAATTTTACTTCTTTTCTAGTTTATATACCCGTTATTTCCTTTTCTTAATTTTTTGCACTAACTAGTGTCTCCAGGTGATGTTCAATAATTGTGAGACTAGACATTCTTGACTTATCCCTGATTTTGGCAGTGAAGAATTCCATATTTAACTAAATATCCAGTCATTTGTAGATTTTGCAATGACTTTTATCAGAATGAGTAGGTTATCTTTTATTCCTAATTTAGCTGAGAGTTTTGTCAGGAATGGGTGTTGAATTTAGTCAAATGATTTTGTTGCTTTTATCAATATAATAATGATTGATTTTCTCCTGTAGACTGTTAATATGGTGGATTCATTGATTAATCATCAAATATTGAATGAACCTCGATTCCTGAAATAAATCTCATTTCTTCGTGATGTATTACCTGTTTTATATATTGCCAGATTCAATTTGCTAATAATTTCATAAGGATACTTGTGTCCATATTCATAGGAGATATTGGTCTGTAATTTTCTTTTCTTGTAAAGTCTTTATCTAATGTTGATATTGGGGTAATGTTGTCTCTATAATATAAGTTGGAAAATGATACCACCTTTTCTATCTACTTCAAAAATTTTGTAAAATCTGGATTATCTTTTTCCTAAGATATTTGCTAAATTTACCAGAAAAAAGATTCTGGCCTGAATTTTTCTCTTTAGGGAAATTTTAACTACAAATTCAATTTCCTTAATGCATGTAACGCATTATTAAGTTAGAGACCCTACTTGATATGATTTCAATTATTATAAACTTACGATTTATGGTCCCCAATATGGTCTAACTTGGTGCATCCTTCCATGTGCCTTGAAAAAAACCTGTGTATTCTGCTGTTTTGGGGTGGAGTGTTTTATAATGTCAAGTAGATCAAGTTGGTGGATAGTATTGTTTAAAATGTTTACGTTTTTACTTATTTACTGTCTAACTGTTTTATTGCTACTTAGAGGAGTGCCGAAGTCCCCAATTATAATTACAGATATTTTTCTTGCTCCTTTCAGTTTATTTTTATTTTTAACTGTGGTAAAAATACATAGCATAAAATTTACCATTTAAACATCTTTAAATGTGAAATTTAGTAGTGTTAAATACATTCACATTATTGTGCAACCAGTTTCCAGAACTCTTTCATATTGCAAAACTGAAACTTCCCACTTATTCAACAACTCTCACGTTCTCTTCCCCACTCAGTCCCTAAAACCACTATTCTACTTTCTGTTTCTATCTAGACTTCTCTAGATATTTCGTATAAGTGGAATCCGGTAGTATTTGTCTTTGTGTGACTGGCTTATTTCATTTAGCACAATGCCCTTAAGTTTCATCCATGTTGTACTATACGACAGAATTTCCTTAATTTTTATGGCCGAATAATAATCCATTGTATGTTTGTTTGCTTGTTTGATTTTTTCCCCAGATTTATTGAGATATAATTGACATATAACATTGTGTAAGTTTAAGGAGTATAACGTGATTTGATGCACTTACATATTGCAATATGATTATCACTGTAGCATTAGCTAACATTTACATCACGTCACATAATTACCATTTTTGTGTGTATCGTGAGAACATTTAAGGTATTAGCAACTTTCAAGTATATAACACAGTGTTAAGTATGTTCACAATGCTGTGTATTTGTCCCCAGGACTTATTCATCTTCTAACTGGAAATTTGAACCCTTTGATCAACATTCCCCCATTTTCCCCACATCCTGCCCCTCGTAACCAACATTCTACTCTCTGTTTCTATGAGTTTGGACTTTTTGCATTCCACATATAAGTAATATCATACAGCACTTTTCTTTCTCTGTCGGACTTATTTCACTTACCATAACACCAAGATCTATCCATGTTGTCGCAATTGACAAGATTTCCTTCTTTCTCACGGCTGAATAATACTCATTGTATATGTATCCTACAATTTCGTTTATTTCCCATAATATGGATATATCATTTTTTTAACATAATTTTTAAATTATTTACCATCAATAAAACTTGCTTACATTACTTTCCCCCAACATTCTCAAGTAAAATTGCTATTCTCTGAAAGCACATCACATTTATCTGTTTATCCTATAGCTTTGCTAACTTCCTTTTTTTTCACTGAAAATCCTTTTCAAAATTTCCTTCACTTGCAGTGACTTTCATTTTTTATTGAGGTAACATTGGTTTATAAAATTATGCAAATTTCAGATGTACATCATTATATTTCAGTTTCTGTGTAGACTACATCATGTTCCCCACCCAAAGACTAATTGCCATCCATCACCATACACATGCGTCTTTTTAATACTTTTGCCCTCCCCACTCCCTCTTTTCCCTCTGATCACCAATCTGATCTCTATATTTATGTGTTTATTGTTGTTGTTGTTTTTATTTTCTACATATGAGTGAAATCGTACAGTATTTGGCTTTCTCCATCTGACTTATTTCACTTAGCATAATACCCTCAAGGTCCATGATGTTGTTGCAAATGCCAAAATTTCATCCTTTTTAAGGCTGAGTAGTGTTTCATTGTGTGTGTGTGTGTGTGTGTGTGTGTGTATATATATATATATATCACATCTTCTTTATCCATTAATCCATTGATGCACACTTCGGTTGTTTCCAAGTCTTGGTTATTGTGAATAATGCTGCATTGAACATAGGGATACAAATATCTGTTTGAATTAGTGTTTTTTTTTGTTGTTGTTCTTTTGATAAATATCCAGAAGTGGAATAACTGGACCATATGATAGTTCTACTCTTATTTTTTTGTGGAATCTCCGTATGGACAACATCAGCTTTCCACAGTGGCTGCACGAGTTTACATTCCCACCAGCAGTGTATGAGGGTTCCCTTTTTTCCACATCCTCGCCAACACTTGTTATTTCTTGTCTTTTTAATTATAGCCATTCTGACAGGCATGAGGTAATATCTCATTGGAGTTTTAATTTGCATTTCCCTAACAATTAGTGATGCTGAACATCTTTTCACATGCCTGTTGACCATCCGTATATCTTCTTTGGAAAAATGTCTGTTCAGATCCTCTGCCCATTTATTAATTGGGTTGTTTTTTTTTTTCTTATTGAGTTGTATGAGTTCTTCATATATTTTGAATATTAACCCCTTGTCAGATAGACGATTTGCAAATATCCTCTCCCAATTGTTAGGTTGTCTTTTCATTTTGTTGGTGGTTTCCTTTGCTGTGCAGAAGCTTTTTAGTCTGATATAGTCCAATTTGTTTATTTTGTTTGTTTGTTTCACTTGCCTGGTGAGACTTGGTATTCAAAAAGATACTGCTAAAACCAGTGTCAAAGAGGATATTGCCTGTGTTTTCTTCTAGGAGTTTTATGGTTTCAGGTCTTACATTCAAGTCTTTAATCCATTTAGAGTTAACTTTTGTGTATGGTGTAAGATAATGGTCTACTTTCATTCTTCTGCATATGGCCTTCCAGTTTTTCATGGACATTTATATTTAATGTATATTTTATTTATTTAATAAATAAACACCATTTATTGAAGAGACTTTCCTTTTTCCATTGTATATTCTTGGCTCCTTTGTTGAAAATTAGATGACATGATTTTATATAGAGAAAACTCTAAAGAATCCACCGAAAACTATTAGAAATAATTATCAAACACAGTACAGTTGCAGTGTACAAAATCAGCATACAAAAATTACTTGCATTTCTATATACAAACAATGAAATAGAAAGAGAAATTAAGAATGCAATCTCATTTACAATCACAACAAGAAAAATAAAATACCTAGGAATAAACTTAATCAAAGAGATGAAAGACCTGTATAGTGAAAGTTATAAAACATTGTTGAAAGAAATAGAAGAAGACACATAAAAAAGGAAAGATATTCTGTGCTCATGGGTTGGAAGAATTCACATAGTTAAAATGCCCATACTTCCTAAAGCAATCTACAGATTCAATGCAACCTTAGAATCCCAACGACATTTTCAAGGAAATAGAACAAAAAATCCTGAAATTTACATGGAACAAGAATAGGCCCGAATAGCCAAAGCAATCCTGAGAAAAAAGAACAAAGCTGGAGGTATCAGACTCCCTGATTTCAAAATATACTGCAAAGATACAGTAATCAAAGCCGCATGGTACTGGTACAAAAACAGACACACAGATCAATGGAACAGAATCAAAGCCAAGAAATAAACCCACACATCTATATTTGTTTGTTTTAACTTACAATCAATCTGGTTAGGATCAGATCACAGGTTCTGTTTTATCTTCTGTCAGTTCAGTTTTCAAAGCCTCTGGTGTACTGTTTGGTCTGCCACTTGTAGGTGGCACTCAGAGGTTGGTCTGGGGCTTGAATAGTGGTTTACATGATAGTTGTCTTGCTTCCTTGGATGTGTAGTTTGACTATGTGCCCAGACTTGTGTTGGTTCATACATAGACTAGAGATCCTATTCTCCAGCTCTTCCTTGTTGGGAATTTTCATAAGTTCCTTTTCCCTGTTCCTCTTACAAGAAAGAAGAGGTTCTCTGAGTTTTAGTCTTTCATGTTATAGTGCAGTTCCATACAACTGGGCCCACACTCAGGGCCAAGAACTAAGAGAAAAGAGAGGGAAAAATGGGAATTCCCCCACACTCTTTGTACACCACACGTCTCATTTCCAGATTCTATTAATCAAAGGTATGGGTTTTCTCTCAGAGTTTTTTGTGCCCACATTGATGCTGCTGCACTGCAGCAGTGTACATTTGTAAACAGGACTGGCCTCAAGGAAGGGCCAAGACAGAAAGAAAGAAAAGAAAAATGAAGATACTCCTTGGCATGCTGGGGTCATTTTATTTGGTCCTCTGGTCAGAATGATGGGCTTTTCTTAGAGAGTTTTTGGTTTACATCCAATAACAGTTACTTGATCTGGTCCACACTTGGGTAAAAGTCAGGAGATAAAGAAGGAAATAAATAAGAAACATACTGCCACTGTATTGATCATTCTTCAAATTTTGACTTCTCGAGTCCACCTGCCATTATTTACTCTTCAGTGTCCTCAGCTAGTTGCCTTGCGCATTTTGTCCAGAGATTTTAGTTTTAATCAATGAAAGAGAGAGACTTTAGAGGGCTTAATCCATCTCGATGAAACTAAAAGTCCTTTTGTATTTATTTTTTAGTTGATTCTTATAATTTTTATGTTTTCAAGAATATATCCATTTCCTATAAGTTTTCATATTTATCAGCATGAAGTATTAGTGATAATATCCTTAGATCTCTTTAATTCTCTGTACTTATGGTCCCCTTTTTATTTTTAATATTGTGTATTTAGATTCTGTTTTTGTTTATTAGTCTTACAAGAGGAATGACTATTTCATTAATTATCTAAAAAAAATTAACTTTTGTTTTCTTAATACTCTCTAATCTGTTTGTTTTCTACTGAATTTTTGCTCTTAACTTTATTATTTCTTTTTAAAAATTTTCTTTGAATTTATTCTTCTGTTTTGTTTTATAATTTCTTGTGTTGAACACTTAGCTCATTAATTTGGTACCCTTTTCATTCTGAATATAAACACTTATGGCTATAAATTGCCCTCTAAGTACCACTTTTATTGCTTCCCACAAGTATTGCTATGTAATATTTTCTTAATTGTTCTGTACTGACAATATTCTAATACCTATTTTGTCTTCTTCTTTAATTCACAAATTCTTTTAATTTTTGTATGCATAGTTTTCTTTCTTAGTTATCTTTTCTTAATTCTATTATGGTCATAGAAGGTAGTGCAAGATACCACCCCTTTGAAATTTGTTGATGCCAGCTTTCTGACCTAGAATGTGGTTGATTCATGTAAATCTTGAGTGCGTACTTAAGATAATGTGTAGTCTACAGTTCACGGGTTGGATATTCTCAATACATCCCTTAGATCAATCTTGATTTTTGCATAATTCCATCTTCTCAATCCTTACTGATTGTTCTTTTGCTTGTTTATTCTGGCAATTACTGAAGGAAGTTTGTTATTTCTCACCATTAGGGTGGATTTCTCTATTTGTCTTCGTGGTTCTGTCAATTTTTGTTCTATGTATTTTAAAGCTATATTTAGTTGTCTACAAGTTTAAAATTTTCTTGTCTTCTTTTATCAACATGTATTAATTTTTTTTATCCCTAGCAATACCCTTTTGCCTTAAGGACTGGTTTGCGTGAAATTAATATAGTTACACCTATTGTTACTTGATTTAACATTTGCTTGGTAGATGTTTCATTCCTTTTGCTTTTGATCCTTTAGTGTTCTTATGTTTAAGTATATCTCTTATACTAACATTGAGCCAGATTTTATTTGTATTTTTAATCCAATCAGCTAATTTTTTATCTTATCTATGTATAATCTTAATCAATTTGCATTTATTTTATTGATATATTTAGATTTATTTCTACTGTATTACTGTATGTTTTCTGTTTGTCCTGCTTTTAACTTTTCTTTGTTTTCTTGTCTTCTTT
The DNA here is from genome assembly GCF_041296265.1 of Equus caballus. Lineage (NCBI taxonomy): Eukaryota > Metazoa > Chordata > Mammalia > Perissodactyla > Equidae > Equus > Equus caballus. The sequence continues at coordinate 98,064,626 of NC_091715.1, read as the reverse complement.
AGGAATGATTTCTTTCTTTCTATTTTTATTCCATTTTTCTATTTTGTTTCAAACTTAATATGCTTCATTTTCTATTCTTTTAACCATTAGTCTAAATACTTTGACATGAATGAAAGTTTACAGATCTTCAAAAACTTTCCTTTGAAATTTCTCCCATTTCAACTAGGCACTTTCCACTGTATCCATTCCACTTTGCAAGTTTCTTCAATCATTTAAGCATTCATGTCCTGGGAAAGCTTTGAGATAGGTTATTTTCAGTAGTCAATCAGGAGGCTTAAGCTGAAGGACCCCCCTGAAAAGAGGTCAGGAGAACGTGTTTCAAACTACGAGTGGGGGTTTTGGATCTATAATAATAAAGATGCCACTCTTTATCTTGACCTTAGTAAATATATGCTATTACTAGAATTAGGTCATTGATGATATTCTACCTAGAAAAAAGGGGAACTGGAAGGTTTAAGGGAAGCAAGCTTACCTGTTGGGTGATAGATATGGATTCAGGAGATTACAATATATTGAAAATCTAGTATGCATATATGGTAGGAATAAATGTAATGTCTTACACTTAAACTAACTAAAGAAAGCAAAGAGGAGTTTTGGCTTAAAGCAATACATGTGATTATCAAAAAAATGAAGGTCATCTCAGGCTGCATTGAGGTGCGGTGACAGGCCTATTGTTGCACCACTGTGCACGGAAACAGGTTGTTCATTTTTAAGTGCCATGCTTTAAAGAAGACATAGGCAGATAAAGGAGATAAGACAGGAGTGTTTTCAAGAATTATGCCACGTGAGGAATAGCTAAAGACACCGGGAATGCTATCCTGGAGAAGCCTAGGAAGAGGGTGGGGAAGAGGTGAGGAACATAAATATTGCTCTCCAATATTAGAAGGACTTTCAGATAGAAGACTACCATATCTGGGGCTGGCGGGTGGAGGTGCATTGTAGTGGAAAATGCACTAGAATAGAAGTGAAAGGAACTGTGTCTGGTGTCAGTGCTGATCGTATTCATACCACAGTGGTTCATTTAACAGAAATAAAATAAGATCATTTATCTTGATGGTTAAGATCCCTTTTAGCTTTGACTTTTTATAATGTCAGAGAAACTACTTATTATAAAAAAAAGTTTTCTAGCATGATGCTTTCTGAAAAGGAAACGGGCCACTTCAAGTAGAGGTGAGTTTACGGTCACTGGAGGTGTTTAAGGAGAATAATGTTAAAGGAGAGATTTATGGACTAGGTAAATAGTTGGACCAGATTACCTCCAAAATCTTTGTCTACCTGGAGAATTGTTTTTTTTTTTTAAAGATTGGCACCTGAGCTAGCAACTGTTGCCCATCTTCTTTTTTTGTTGTTATTCTTCTTCTCCCCAAAGCCCCCTAGTACATATTTGTGTATTCTAGTTGTGAGTGCCTCTGGCTGTGCTATGTGGGACGCAGCCTCAGTGTGGCGTGGTGAGCGGTGCCACGTCCACACCCAGGATCCAAATCAGCGAAACCCTGGGCTGCGGAAGCAGAGCGAGCAAACGTAACCACTCGGACATGGGGCCGGCCCTCTGGAGAGTTTTTGACGTGAAAGCAAAGGTGAAAATACATTAGGAATCAGTTTTGAATTTACAGAACATTGCCTCCATGCAAGCTTACATTTTTATGCATTATCAGATCCTTTACACTCCTTACCACGGTCTCAAAGTTCTCTTTTTCTAAGGAGATTGTGCTGGTTAATTTAATGTGTCAATTTGATTGGACCACAGAGTGCCCAGATGTGTAGTTAAACATTATCTGGATGTGTCTGTGAGGATGTTTGGATGGCATTAACACTTGAGTCAGCAGACTGAGTAAAGCAGATTGCCTTCTCAATGTGAGTGGGCCTCGTTCAATTCATTCAAGGCCAGAATAGAACAAAAAGGCAAAATAAGGGAGAATTTGCTCCCTCTGACTAATTGAGTTTGAGATGGGACTTTGATCTTTTGCTGACTTTAAACTTGGACTTGGCCTGGAACTTACACCATGGGCTCTCTTGCTTCTCAGGCCTTTGGACTCAGACTGAAACAACACCATCCACTCTCCTGGGTCTCCAGTTTGCTGACTGCAGATGTTGGGACTTCTCAGCATCCATAATTGCATGAACCCAGTTCTTATAATAAATCTCATTTTATATATATATATATATATGTTTTTTCTATTGTTCTGTTTCTCTGGAGAACCCTAGTTCAGAGATTCTATAAATGCCTTACAGCTATAGAAGCTGTCATCAGGCAGTATGCGCAGTTTTACATGCTGGTGTAGTAGTATCTATACCATTTGGTGACACTGTGTAGAAGGAATAGAAAACCTCGGTTTAAAATCTGGCTTTACTAATCACTTTCTTCATTACTTTTCCTGTATTACTTTCTTTATATGTAAAAACAGGGATGATAATACTCACCTTAGCAGGGTTTATGTGAATTAAATTGCCTATCATACTGTCTAGTGTATTATAGGGCTCAAAAAGAAGTGGTTGAATCTTGCATATACTTAGCTTAGACACAGTCCACAGTCTGTGAGTTCTGACTTCGGAGTCAAATAGAAATCAGCTTAAATCACAGTTATATTACTACTGTCTGTTTTATCTTAGGCAATTTACATAAGTACTCTTTGCCTCAGTTTCCTAGTCCATAAAATGGGAATGATGATAACACTTTCCTCATCAAGTCGCTATGAAGGATAAATGAGAGAATGCTCATAATATTCTTAGTAAAGTTAAGCACTCCAGAAATGCCAGTTGTTATTATTTTAATGAGTACAATGCCTGTACCACTTGAAAGGATGCCTAATTAAGAATTTTTAAGTCCACAATTTAAGTTTTTCATATAGCCACCAGTTGGTAATCCCTATCAAAGGAAAACAACTACAGATAATAGAAAATAGCCGGTGCTCTCCAAACATGTATTTTTGTCTTAGAATACAACCAGATATGCATGCTTTCCATCTTGTCCTCTGTGTCTGTCTTCTGTCCCTGCTGCTTGCAGTGCGGCAACCTGGGGGAAGGAGGAGGGTGAGGGCGGAAAAGTGCTTATTAGGACCAGGGCGAGAGAAGAATGAAGAGGACATAGATAGGATGTGAAGAGCTCTGAGACTTCCTGACTTCATCAGTATATGTCATTTAAGAGCATACACATTATTTCAGAGCAGTCCTGTCAGGATTTTTAGAGTGAATCATTTCCTTTCTTACTGCTGTGTATTTCCCAGGATACAGACCAAGGATGTGTAAGAGAGGCACAAGAAAGAATGCAAAATGAAATGAAGTTCGTGAATCAACTCTTTCTATCTCCTAGCTTCTTAAAAGTGTCTCTACATGCAACTGACTGAAGAGCGTGTGCCGTGGAGGAAAGTCAGGGAGTGGCAACACGAGTAGCAGAGAAAAGTCTGTCAGCATTTGAGAGATGAATCATAAATAAGAAAGTTCTGCCAATCAATGTTTCTGAAATTTCTTTTTCCATTTAATAGCCACCTCCAACCAACAAAATACTCCTCAGTTCAGTAGAGTAGATGAGCTGTAAATCCTGTCTCGTCTTTGCTTGAGGGCAGAAAGAAGTCTAGTCAAAGAACTGTGACTACAGCTTGAATAAAAACATGGTCAGAGATAAGGTTCTTTAAAAAGGAAAATCATTTGCAGAAAACAAGAAAGCAAAAGAGAACAGAAAGTAATGGACAAATACATTAAAGAGAATATAATCAAAACTTACCAGCCTCTCATGGTTTTCTTTGTAAAGGAGATAGATTATGAGGCATAGGACTCATTATCCTGCTCCTAACCAGTAATTCATAGAGAACAGAAACTGGGAGTGGGTCGTGCTGCCTAGAGAATTGTGAGTCAGAGACAGCCCATTAGTTAGCGCCACTTACTGTTTACATAATGGGGAGCCATTTGAAAGATTCCCAGAATGTTTTAGAAGCTCTTCCACAGCCCACATACTAAATACACAATTGGCCACAGTGGATTTTCTTCCATTCTTAGATGCTTTGCATTTCAGACACTCAAACTGGGAATGCTGAAAGACAGAAAATCACTCCAGAGAGAAAGATATATCATCTTCAGGTAAAAAAGGGAAAAGCTGCAACAGAGGGAGATGCAACATTTTAACCATGGCAAATACTTAAATACAATTGAGACCAGTTTGGGCTTTTTTCAGTGAGTGGAAAGACCTCTTTGAACTCATTTTTCCAGGGGTAAAATGTCCAAAAACCTGTATGTGGATCTCCCTTCTCAATGGTCTGTTTTTTCTAAATTTAGAAAACACTACATTATTAATAGTAGACACATACAATGCTTATTGTGCTTAGTGAGCGTCTAAAATGTGGTAGTTATTAGGCTAGATGACATGTGCATGTGTGTGTATACCTTTCTTTATCCTGACAACACATCTATGAGGTAGGTGGCATCGTTATCCTCTTTTCACAGATGAGGATGCTGAACTGAAGATGACTTATTTAACATCCCCCAAATCAGACTGTAAGGAAATTTGAGACTTTTAATTTGAACCTGGATCTAGCTGATTCCAAAACTCACGTTTTTAATTACATCTGCCTCTGCGGTCTGTCTGCTGCAGACATCAGTGTTTGCACGTTAGTGACCTTTAACAACAGCTTGTCAGCATGTGTGTAGTTAAAAGATTTCATACTTCCGAACCATGCTCACTGTCAGAAACGGCTGCCTCCTCCCCCCTCCTTTCTGCCAGCTCATCTGTGTGGCTCACACACTCCTTTCGGTAATCCAGTCTCCAATTATCCCAATGGAGAGTGTTGTATTGGGAGCCAAGAAGGATTATCATACACTCTCACCAGTTCTTTCTCAGACCAACTGACAGGAATACGGTTCTCTCAGTTACTGCCATGGAAGCACAGGGATAAAGATGATAACTCTCTACCAGTACTTCCAGTAAGTAGGAATCAATCAGCCTAAAAGCATAAATTTGCTTCCCTAATGATCTGATCTGTTCCCACAGAGGAGCTCATATATGGAGAATCGGCACTAGATTATATCCTATTTCGTACCCTGTATATAATTCTTCCATATGTGTCATTCTCATCTTACATACAAGACTGAGCTCTTTGAGAACAGGAGACATACCTTGTAATTCTTTTGTATTCTCCATCCCCTAACTGGTGGCATAGTGTTACACGTACTTGAACTGGTTTATTGAGAAAGAGAATGCTAGAAATACTGTGTCAGTTGGCTTTTACTAGATAAAATTACTCCAAAATGTAGTAACTTCAATTAATAACCCTTAATTAGTTCCTGATTCTGTATGTTAGTACTTTGGGCTGGGTTCAGCTAGGCAGGTCCTCTGATTTCTGCTGGACTCAGTCACATGTATGCAATCAGCTGCCAGTCAACCAAGCAGTTCTCCTTTTGGGGGTTGGTTGGCTGTTGGCTCTGGCCATGGGGGTACAATGGCGGGGGAACTAGGCTGTTTTTAATTATCGAGTAAACAGGCCTGGCAGGATTCTAAAAGTGAGAGTGAATGTGTACAAGACTTCTTGTGGTCTAGTATCAAAACTGGCTCAATGTTGTTTCTCACATATTCTGTTGGTCAAAGGAAGTCAAACGGACAGCCCGAGAACCAGAGGTGTCTGATATCCGTATCTTGATGGGGATAGCTGAAAGGTTGTGATCTACCAGACATGGTTCAAAATTATTGAGCACCTATCTTGTGCAAATTACTTTTAAAGCTACATTCATCCAAAGTCACACAAGCTAGTGACTCACTTCCTCCTGAATCTAAATACAATGTTTTCCTTACCACTCAGCACTGTATCTCAATTAAAGACTGAGAGTAAGACAATATATCTCCATCAACTTGCTCAATATATCACTTTAAGCAGTCCTTCTTTGGCTACCATAAGTTAAAAGGTAAATGAGTTTTCTCCATAATTTTAGATGTATTTTACATAGTTTTTCATAGCTTGGGCATTGGAGTCAGGCAGACGTAGTCCAAATCTTGGATCTCCACTTACTAGTTCTGGGCAAATAACATCTTTGAGTCTCAACATCCTCACCTGTAAAACTGTGATGGTAATAACACCTACCATATAAAGCTGTTATGAAAATTAATGAATATAGAGTGTGACACAGGGCACTCAATAAAAAGATGTACATTATATATATTATGCATATTCACATATGTATATATTCATGTGTGTGTGTGTATATATATATATATATGTATATTTATAGATTTGCTTAAGCAACATCTGCCGAGAGGTATACTAATGGATTTTTTTCTTTAATACATCAGAGAAACCAGCCTATCTATAGAATGATAGAAAATATTAAAGGTGGAAAAAAAAGATGTAATAAATAAATGGCATAGGCTTTGCCTTCCCCTCACTATAGACTCAGCACAATCAGAATATTGGAACTTGTCCTGTTAGAAATGGAAGAAGCAAAGTCAGAATATTGGAACTTGCCCTGTTAGAGATTGTGAAGAAGAATGCCAAAGAAAATGGAGGTTTTATTTAAATAACTGTATTTTCTAAAGTATGTCCGGAGAAATGCCTTGGGGCTGAAACTTTGACATTTGGAGAAAGTTGCCTTGTTGAATAAATGTCTATTTCACTACCTTGAAAGGGTGGCTCTATCTTTGGAGTGCCCTCTAACTTTAGAACTGTTTCTATTGGAAAGGCAGATATACTAAGAAATTCTCTTGACTACTGCCTCATTTATGAGGTGAATTATTTCTGGAATATTGAATTTTTAGGCTATGTAAATGATTTCTGTGTCCAAATTTAAAGGGGAAGTAAATATTTTAAGTAAATATTTGGAATACAATCGAAAGGCCTAGAAGTCTGAAAAAGTTACCAAAGACATCATGTCCTTTTTTAGAGAAGACATTTCTCAGAGTGTGAATGTGTCAGTCTTATTTCTACGTAACACCCCAGCAAGAAGCATGCCAGGCTGCCAATGTGAACTTTGTCTCTTGATGCTATGATTTGTAAGTAAAATTTTCTACTCTTTTAAGGTGATAAACGTTATTTCAAAAGTCTTGACAACAACATAACATATTAAGAGTTCCAGCTATAACATTTGCTATAATTGTCCCTAATAGCTGAGCTATCCATTTAAATTTTCAGGTTATAGTTAACAAGAAATGTTCTAGTATCCTTCAAAATTCCTCTCACCTAAGCCTTGTTATGGCACAAGGAATGCAAAAGCGAATTTCACATATAAAAGTACATAATTCTGGGCATCTTTGGATTATGACAAACATCCTACTACTTCACAAAAGACGGCAGCAAAATAAAACTGGAGGAAATGATCTACTGAGACGTATAAGTTCTTTTTGAAGCCATTCCATACCCAGCACCTCATTTTACCCTCCCCTGTGTAGTTGATAAGGCAGATATTGATATATTCTTATCTACATTTATTCATATTATCTGAAAGTTAGCATGAAATTTCTGATTATTTCAGATTATTTTTACTTATAGCACTCACTGGATTGACTCTCTTTTGCCCCTAATATATCTCCCCCAAGTGAAATGTGCTCAGAGGCAGATGTCGCCCTCACATAATGGAAGAGGGCCCTGAAAGTAAGAATCTGGGAGCATATACACACATTTCCCCTATCCTCTCCTGACAGAGGGATAGAAACTTAATCTCCCTAATGTAAGCAAATTGCCCTTGGGAAAAACCCTAGGTTTTTAAACTTTGGGATATAAATAAATATCTTGGAGTGGGGAAGACAAATGTCTCAGGATTGACCACCCCTAGAATGTCTCCAAGGCTCTGGGTCTCATTCTCCTTTGAAATGTATGCACATACTTCTGGGGAGATAAATCTCTTACTGTCTTTTCAGTCATCTTTTAAGTTATAAGGTGTGTCCTTTAACTCAGGTCACAGTGAAATGTTCACAGAAAGCTCTAACTGTGCAGAAACATATAAAATATTTTCTCTACAATCACGTAAGTATCATAACTCCCATTTTACGGATAGGAAAACAGAGATCCAAGGAATTAACTGATATTTCCAAGGCCTCATTATTTAGAAGCGAGAGGAAAGGAGGTCTAATAAGGGTCATTCTGACTCCCAGGTTCATGCCTTTACATCACGCTGGGATAATCAAGTTCTATAAAAATTTTAAACAAGTAGTACCTGAAATATGAGCCATTCACGCTCAGATTTTATTGGTAAGTCAAAATGTCTTCCCCTTAACTAGCAAATACTTGAAATTAGTTGTAAAGCCAAAATTGAGAAACTGTGGGCTTTGATTGTTTTGATGAGAAGAAAAGAGCTTTGAAGTGTGTTCTTCAAAGGCTGGGCAGAAGTGAGTGGAACAAAAGTGGAGGAAGGGAGAATGCTTAGAAAGGTGAGAAAATAAGCACCTCTGTTGGTAGGGAGGAGTTTAGATATGGGAGAAGGTTCAGAAGACATGAAAATGTACTGCTAGCAAACTTTGTTCACTTTACCATTTTACTCATGGACCTCTTTGCCGATGAAAATCACCTTTACACGTTCTCTGATTTGCTTAGCATCTGGCATAACAAGACTGTCCATGGATATGTTTCTTCAAAAAGCATAATTTTGGGCAATATTGTAAAACAAAATAATCATTTATCAGGAAGTGTTGCTGTGCTGATACTTAACATTCAGGACATCACTCCCATACATAGAGTAGGTCAATGACTTCCAAAATTGTGATCATATCTGTCTTTTATTTAAAAACCCCTTTTTGTTAATGCATTCACACTCCAATATGTATTTGTTTCTCATTCATGGACTATAACGTATAATTTGTGTATTATAAAAAGCATAAAAATGAAAATTCTTAAAAAATGAGTTTAAAAAATAAGTAGAAGTTTTAATGTCTACTTCCTACCTTCCATGAGTTATCTTGTATACCACATGGGCAACCAACGCCCACTTTGAAGATTACTAGAATGTATGATAGTACTTACTACAGTCCAAATCAAAACACGGGTATTCCTGAATCACTGTGTAAACTGTTATTTTCTCACTTATTCCTAACCATCCCATCTCATTCCATATGTTTCTTGTACTCTTTCCAGCATTTTCCATTTATTTTTTCTCTCGGAGCTTTTCTATTGATTTGGCTTCCAGTTCACCAATCCTCTTTCCTGCCCCAATCTTCTATTAAACTCAACTATAGTGTTTTTAATTTCAGGTACTATACTTTTTGATTCTAGAATTTCTATTTGACTTTCATTTTTAATAGATTCAAATTCTCTGGGGAAGTTCTCCATATTTTCATCCATTTTCTCCATTTTCCCCTTTATTTTGTTGAATATATTAACCATGACTATTTTGTAGTCCTTTTGTGCTATCACTAATATTTGGATCATCTATGGGTCTCTTTCTATTATTCTCTTTTATCCTGGATTTTGGGGATTTGGTACTGTTCATGAGCATGCCCTTAACATTTTTCTTGAATGTCAGACTTTGTGTATGAAAATTTGTAGATGATCTGAATGACATGCTCTTGTTTCTGAAAGAGTACATTCTTATCTTGAAAAGCAGATAGCATAGAGGCTAATAACAATTCAATCACAGATTGAGCTGCCTTGGGGCTATGTTGCAGTGTGTGTAAGACTCCAACTGCCTCTGAGTCGCTTATCCTCCAACATAATCCTCTGATGGTCACAACAGAAAGAGAGGGGCTGACTGAGAACCCTCTCCACCTAACAGGTATGTGTCTCCACAGCACCATAAGATTGCTGAAAACTATGCACTGGTTTTCCAGAGACTTTCTACTTAGCTGCTTAACCTCTTGTCCCACACCACTTCAGAATTTGGCAAACGTTATTAGGGGTAAACCAGCACCGTTCCATTCTTAGTGAGATTCTGGACCCTCAATTCTCCACTTTTTTTCTCCATAGCCCAGTGAAGTTGCCAAAAACACTGCTGTCTTGTTTTCTTTTAGGTTTATTTGTGCTTCATAGTATAGATTTTCTACTTGGGTAGAGGATAGCAGGTGGAGGTCCAGAATCTCAGTCATTTTGCCTTGTGCCCCGTATTTGCAAATGTCTGGGGAAAAAAGTATGGATGCAAAATGTCGCCTCACCTCTGTGTGGGGTCCCACTTCTCTAGAATCTGATCCCCTAAATCCTCTGGAATCTGAACCAGATTCTCTAGAATCTGGTTACCTCAGTGGCTCTCTGATGCAGATTCTCTATCTATCTAATTTTTATAAATTTAAATTCAAATGATAGATTACATACATAAACATATCATTGTTTATAAATATACATGTATTTTATATATACAATTTCTCTATACACATATACTCTTAATAGATTCTTTTGGCTGTTCTTTGCCGGAGTTTCTATGCCACAAGCTACTTCATTTTAGAACAAATCAGCATTTCTCAAACCTGTATGTACGTCAGTATCATCTTGAGAATCTTATTTTAAAATACAGATTTTTCGTTCTGCCATAAACCCAGTGAATCAGTATGTCATAATATGGGGCCTTGGGAACTGGCTACTTTAAAGAAATAAACTCTGGGTGATATGTAGGAATCTATTCTGAGACTAGTAACTGGGTACCAAAGGACTACATGATTTCTGATACCCTTTCCAGCTCCAACATTTAATGGCTTCATTTTAATTTTTTATTAAGATGAGAAATAATGAAGTTCAGGAGTTATGCTATTTGCACATTTCACTTTGGGTCAGTGAAAAACTTTACCCTGTTTGTCTAACTCTTTCCAAAATGTAAAACAACCGTCTTTTGCTGTACTTGATTTTAAAATAAAAAATCTATAAAGCATTGATTTTATCAGCACTTCTACTAACATCACCACCTGCAGGGGTTCTTAGTTTTGCGGTTATTTCCCTTTTATTTACACGTAAGTGGGGAAGTGCAATTTTCACACAATGACTGCAAAGCATGAACTCTTCAGCAGATTAGCAATTGTTTTCAGAACATTTAGTGACAATACTTCTCAGTAAGCTTTCAGTGACACATATGGATCTCAGTATTAACTCTGTTGTATGCGTTTTTTCCAACAATGACAACTTAGGTGATTAAAGTACTATAAGGAAGGAAAATTCTTCCAGAAGGAAGATATTGTGCCTATGTTCTTATCATGGTATAGTGCTCAGCACAATGCCATATGCTGGTGCTAAATAAAGGTCTTCAAATATTGAATGTTTGTAGAATCATGTCACAATATGATGCCCCTTTGCTGAGTACTTAGCCCCAGATGTTTCTTGTAATTTGAGGAAATGGGAGTACATTTGAATGATGCCCTCCAAAGAAGTTATTTTCATGCTTCCAAATTGAAAGAAAAATTAACTCTCCAGAACAAAGGGCCTAAGACCACAAGTTGAGGTGCTATAATAAAAACCTTGTGTGTATGTGTGTGTGTGTATGTGTGTGTGTGTGTGTTTGTATGAAAGAGAGAGAGATACATAGACAGAGCCAGGAAATGCAGATTATTCTATCTGTAGGGTAAAATCTAAGCTCCCCTCTAGTTTCATGATCTGGCAGTGCCTCCATTGGAGAGATTCTCCAGATGAAGAAAATGACTTCAAAATTTGAAGATAATAATTCAAAGAAAACTTAAAGTGATATCTGATTGATAGATTGGTTAATAGTGAAGTTATATTTCATTTATTTTTTCAGAACAGCTTTGCTTTTTTTATTGAGGTAACATAGATTTATAACATTATGTAAACTTCAGGAGTACATGATTATATTTAGATTTCTGTGTAGACTATATCATGTTCACCACCCAAAGATTAATTACCATCTGTCACGGCACACATGTGCCCAATTACCCCTTTCACACTCCCCTCTCCTCCTTTGTTCCTGATAGTCACCAACCTAATCTCTATATCTGTGTTTGTTTACTGTTGTTGTTGTTTTTATCTTCCATTTATGAGTGAAATCATGCAGTATTTGCCTTTCTCCCTCTCACTTATTTGATTTAGCATAATACCTTCAAAGTTCATATTATTGCAAAGGGCAAGTATTCATCTTTTTATGGCTGAGTAGTATTCCTCTGTGTATATATACCACACCTTCTTTATTTATTCATCCATTCATAGGCACTTAGGTTGCTTCCAAGTCTTGGCTATTGCAACTAATGCTGCAATGAACATAGGGGTGCAAATATCTTTTCAAATTAGTGTTTTCATGTTATTTGGATAAATACCTGGCAGCAGAATGGCTGGATCACATGGTAGTTCTATTGTTAATTTTTTGAGGAATCTCCTTACTATTTTTCATAGTGGTTGCACAAATATAAATTCCCACCAGCAGTGAATGAGGGTTTGCTTTTTACCACATCCTCTCCAACACTTGTTATTTCTTGTCTTTTTAGTTATAGCCATTCTGACCAGTATGAGATGTTGCCTCATTGTAGTTTTGGTTTGCATTTCCCTAATAATTAGTGAAGTGAAACATCTTCTCATGTGCCTGTTGGCCATCTGTATATCTTCTTTGGAAAAACATCTGTTCATATCTTCTGCCTATTTTTTAATTGGGTGCTTTGTTTTTTTGTTGTTGAGTTGTATAAGTTCTTCATATATTTTGGATGTTTATCCCTTATCCAGATATATGATTTGCAAATATCCGCTCCCAATTGTTAAGTTGTCTTTTCGTTTTGTTGATGGTTTCCTTTGCTGTGCAGAAGTGTTTTAGTTTGGTGTGGTCCCATTTGTTTATTGCTTCCTTTCCCTTGCCTGGTGAGACATGGAATTCAAAAAGATGCTGCTAAGACCAATGTCCAAGAGCATACTGCCTATCTTTTCTTCTGGGAGTTTTGTGGTTTCAGGTCTTACAATCAAGCCTTTAATACATTTTGAGTTAATTTCTGTGTATCATGTAAGATAATGGTCTGCTTTCATTCTTTTGCATCTGGCTGTCCAATTTTCCCAACACCATTTATTGAAGAGACTTTCCTTTCTCCATTGTCTGTTCTTGCTCCCTTGTTGAAAATTAGCTGTCCGTAGATGTGTGAATTTATTTTTAGACTCTAAGTTCTGTTCCACTGATCTGTGTATCTGTTTTTCTGCCAGTACCATGCTGTTTTGATTACTATATCTTTGCAGTGTATTTTCAAATCAGGGAGTGTGACAACTCCAGCTTTGTTCTTTTTTCTCAGGATTGCTTTGGCTACTCAGAGTCTCTTGTTGTTCCATATAAATCTTAGGATTCTGTGTTCTATTTCCATGATAAATGTTGCTGGGACTTTGATAGGGATTGCATTGAATTTGTGGGTTACTTTAGGAAGTATAGACATTTTAACCATATTAATTCTTCCAATCCATGAGTGCAGAGTATCTTTCCATTTCTTTGCGTCTTCTTTGATTTCTTTCAAAAATGTTCTATAGTTTTTGGTGTTATTTATTTCTTCAGTAATTTTTCAGAATTAAATCTCTAAAGTCTGTATTCCCTGAAATCTGTGCTTGGTTATGTAAGTGTGTAGCTAATGAGTGGTCAGGAATTTCCTTAAGTGCCTTGAACCAATAAGTCATATATGCAGTGCTGAGCAACTATGTGTGTGTTGTGTCTTCAACACTCCAGCAGGCAGTTTACAAATTGCCTCATCCTTCACTTACAAGGTCTCAAGGTTAGGCAGCAGTGAGATGTTTAGGGTCTTTCTGGGCATATACACAGCTCTGCCCATTTACATAGACTTCTAGATCCCCACAAATACGTCCAAGCTTTTCAAAGCCCCCATGGACATCTTGTTCTAAGATCTTCCTTTTAACTGTTTGGAGGGGCTCTTGTTTGCCCTAACTAATATCATGGCCTTAGGGAGCTGCAGTGTTAAACAACTGCAGCTCATTCTCTTCAAAAAACACCTTGGGAATAGGGATTTTCCCTTGGAGCGAGCTCTGAGCCAGATCGAATAACAGGAACACCCTGTGAATGGGGCTTTTACAGGGAACAACCAAACAGGTCAAATTGTAACAATGCTCTGGGGATGGGACTTTTCAGGGGCTCCAAACACAGTCTTTCCCCTCCAGTAGCTGGAGGTCTACTGTTTTTCACAGCTACCACAGTGCTGAGGGAGGAACATGTGAGTAGGCCAAGTTTAAAATGCCACAAACCCTGCTATTTTTACTGCGGTTCAGCAGTTTTTCTTGAATAAACTCCTTTTAGATTGCTGTAAGACTGGTTAAATTTCCTGAATCCTGAAAATGTTGATTTTTATAATGCTGTCAGTGTTTTCAAGTTCTTTATGGACCAGCAGATTTAGGGAAGTCCTCACTCTCTCATTCTGAAAGTCATGTCTCTCAGCTGGATTTTTAAGCCAAAGTATCATGCTTTGTATTTTTTCCATCTCGTTGGATTCATCTCATCATTCCAGACTATTGAATTTTTTTACATGTTGATTGTATAATATATTAACTCACCCAATCATATCCTCAATGTTTTTATCTCAATCATTAATTAAATTATTTGATTTACCTTATGAAGGTTTAGATTGTCAGGATCCTGCGAGACCCTACTAGAAAACTTCTAGTGAAGAACTTTCAGATTTCAAATATCCATGTACTTTTCAAATTTGCCCCTTATCATACTGTCCTCACTCCTACTGTTCAAGGATAAATATCTAAGTGTATATTGTGTACAATTTCAGCTGGAAAACATTTCATTAATATAGAAGCACTTCAATTTATAACCTCATATGTATATTGGAGTTGTATCATTTACACACTTAACTTATGCACATGCAACTGTATAGGTCCTTGTTACAGAGTTGGGCTTAGAGGATAGAGACTTTAACTAGAATAAACAATTCTGCTTGCCATTCCATTCAACCAGCATACGCCTTGGAGTGATCGTGAGATGGTGCATATGACTCCGCTGTCATCTCATTCTAAGTTTCAACATACCTCTTATAATGCTAACATCTTGCCATGCTCAATGTGTTTCTTATTTTTTAAGATATGTATTTTTCATTCAATATGGCCCCTAAATGCAATCTAACTATTTCATCTGGTGCTTAGTGGAAGACACAGCAATCTGTTCCAACATAAGAGGAAAAACTGGCTATGTTGGACTCACTTAAAGATAGTATGTAGCTCTAAAACATTGTACTTCCCTAGAATAATTATAGCTATATCATATTTATGTCTCATGAGCCAACTTTGTGATCCATTTCTACATTCTCTACCCAGATGCATCTATGCCATATAGCAAATCTGGATCATTCCAGGGAAATCTTGCCTTGAACAGTGCAATTGCCTCCATTTTTTATTTTGTTTATTTTCTCAGTTTATTCCTTAGTGTTGGTGAGAAGATATAAACTACGTAAGATAGTCATAGCAGTAGCTCTGTCCTGTGGAAATTGAATTTTTCTTGTTTTCATCAATGTGGTGTTTTTTTCTGAGGATGCATGAAATACTGTCCTTCTATCTCAGTTTTACGAGACATACCCACGTCTTGTCAGTAGTCTACCATTAAGTGGCAAAATCTTCATGGTGAGCACTCAATAAAGGTTGATTATGAACTAAGCACAAGCTGAACAAAAGCTTGTCTCTCTATAGTACAGTATTATTTGGCAACCCATAGGCAGAGTCAAGCTTGTACAATGACCTTGATGCTAGGAGCTCAGTGACAATCATGCTGTCCATTGTGGCTCTCTAATTCTTGTTTAAGGGCTGCAGGTAGGCAGGTCTACAATTTCTGAAGAGTAAGCTATCGGAATTGCACTGTCAAGAAAGTTACTTATGGAAATGAAATATGTTTGTTGAGTAAAATAATTCCCTTTCATATTTGTATAGCTTCATTGCTTGAGAGGATTTGGCATCTAAAAAAATCAGAAAGGTGATTGGGCAGTGTTTCTCTATAGGGCAGTGTTTTCAGACTATGGTATTCAGACTGCCTAGCTCAGAATTACCTAGAAAACTGACTACAAAAGCAGGTTCACCAGCCTGACCAGCCCTCCACCAGTTTCTGAGATATCCCCAGATGATTCTGATACAAACTACAGCATGAACAGGTACCTCCAAATAATTCTAAATAAACTAATAATTCCAAATAAACTACAGTTGGAAATCGCTGCTGGCATTGTGGGTGTCTCAGAAAGTAAAGCTGATTTCTTGAGTAAAGCAGTGAGAAAGGCTTTTCCCCCCTCTCATCTTGCTATTCTTTACTTTGTTAACAATGGAGGTTTATTTTTCTACTTTAAAAAAAAAGTTCATATTTTTTTGCCATTTCAAGTTTGGATCCGTTTCAGTCTCCTTATTAGTGGCCAAACAATACTATCCTATCACCCTGCGGTGAGGCTCAGAGAGCCTGCTCAGTGGGCAGTGCTCCACCTTTGCATGAGAATCCTGACATCTGGTCTCCTGGTTGTGGTTAAGAATAGTTCCACCCGAACTTGGTTCAGGGGAGGATTGTGTGCTGGCTGCAGGGCCACTTATTGATTTCAAAAATGTGTGGCTTGCTTTCCAAAAGAGGTTGGCTGCCGCTGTGTTTGTGAGTCACTTTACTTTGACATGAAGAGGAACTGGAAAGGGAATTGTTTTGAAAGATTTTGAAATACCAGCTCTGTTATCTCCATCAGCTATTCAGATAATCAGTGCAATCCTATCATCATTCGAGGGAAATGTTCACTAGAGACTTGTCCAGATGTGAAGGTAACGCTCTCTGTTACAGGGTTAATCATGGGTCACCAAGTACCTTAGGTAAAACATGTTTATGGCTTTTAGGTACGTTTTCTTGATTCTGTGCACTGCTGTTCATTCTGCAAGTGTCTCTTTGAAATGCAAAATGGATACATGTTATAATATAGGTAATGAGGTGATTTCTTTATTAGAAATTTAGTCTATCTGTGGTGCTAGTGTTCAGAGGAACAAAAATGCGTCACAGAACTCCAGGTTTTGAAGCTAGATTGGGAAATTAGCTTACCAGCTGTCTTAGGTGCCCGTGAAGCAACTTTTACTGATAACTGTCCACATACATTTATTTCTTCTCTTTTTCCCTCTTTCTACCTCTCAATCCCTTTTGTCCTCAGCCCATTCTTTTCTATTTTCTTTCTGCCTTTCCTGACTGAGGTCTGCCATTGGTATCCAATAAAATCCAACAACATTACTTATAACCTAATCTAGTTGATTTTTCTGCATAAAGGACTACACTAAGCCTTTTATAAATACATTGAACTGTAACAAGAACTACTTTGGCCGTTAAGACAAAGAAACTTGGTTTTAAATTCTGGTTACAAAGGTAGAAATGTGACCTTGGTTCTCAACCTCTCACAGTCTCACTTTTTTCAAGTGTAAAATAGAACTCGGGATTGCACATCGCAGCACAGATTAAAGGTACCACCACTTACGGCAGGCACTCAGTAAAAGCTGCCCTTAAAATTGATTAATTCTTCACAGAATTACTTAGCTCTCTACATGAGAACATGCTTTATAAAACCAGAGTAGAGTGGGAGTTATAAAATGTCTTCTCTGGTTGGTACGTATTAAATACGATATCACAGGCACAGTGTCATGTGTGACATTTATTATATGTTCATTCAACGCATTTTATGCAGATTAACAGAAAAATGTTACTGGTAATAAGATCATTCATTCTGAATTATCCAAGATAGAATATTTGAAATGAGGACTCTCACTGTGTCTCGTGAAAAATCACATAAATTACAACATATTTATGTACTATGTTTCCTGGAAGTAGACTAAAACATTTTTTATTAGATCCCTAAGTCTGATTTTAGATTGGGACATGTGACCACTTTAGTTCCTGGGAATTACGTAAAATTACAGAATAATTTGCCTAAGGCTTTTTAGTCTGCCACAGCAGTCTTCAAGCCCCAAAGGCAGAAAAATGGTATTAAAGATGGTGAGCTGGAGGTTAGTCACAAGGAAGAGGTCAGATACCAATTAACTTTGGATATACCTGCATACCTCCCATCCTGATATCTGACATCTAAATGTCTCTCAGTGAGTCTTCTTCACTGGTATTTAACGGTGGAGTTGCTGGGAAGGCAAAAACATTTTTGATTAATGAACATATTTTGTTAAGTATGATTAAATGCTGTGCACTCGACAAGAAGCATTTAAAGCTGTACTGTGGCATCTGATAGCCAGTTCGCTGATTTAAAGATAATCAGAGAGATTCGGAGCTGAACTGAATACACTATCACTTACCTCCACTTTCTCTCCCTTTAATTCTTTTCATAACTGACCATCACAGCGGAGAGAGAGTGAAGAGGACAAACATATCAGCCGGCCTCTGTGAAGCTCCAATGAGAAGCAATTAACATCTATGTGGGAATGTGGGCCAAGAAAGAGACCCATGAAAGTCTGTGAGCCTGAGGAAGGCTCCATAAATCATGGACCATTGGGACAAAAGTAAAAGCTAAAAATGTGTTTTGAAGTATTTTTTATTTAGTAAAAAATGAACATTAAAATAAAGGTGACTATTTTAAATTAGTATAGACTTTTCATATTCTCTTTTGCTTTCTAGCATCTGTGTTTACGTCTAAAACATTACTGAGTTAGGCAAGGATGAACCATATGTCATTAAACCCTTGTGAGGTCAAATAAAATAACCCATGTGAATCACAAGAATTTTGCATTATTATGAAAACTCAGACAGTTATAACTGATTCTAGATATTCAGCTGAATAAAGAACAAAATGAAAAGGTAAAAAGGTAAAATCAAACTTAATTGTGAAGTAAACATACTCATATTATGAAAATAGCAATGAAAATTAAGTAGATGAATAAAATAAATGCCTTGAAGATACAATGCATATTTTATTATTTGTTCTCAAGTTAGAGAAAGTTAGGAGGGCAAAAGAGCATAGATTACATTGGTTTTTATCTATTAGTTTGCAGGAGGAAAAAGGCCCCTGTTTTGATTTGACCTTATATTGATTTAGTTCCTCACATAGAAGTTCAAAACCTCTCCTCCCTCCTCTTTTTCCCCAAAGAAGATTTTTTTCTGGCAATCTTGTTTTCTCAGCAAAGATTTCTTTCAAAGGAAAAAAAAAATCCCTGATGACCACGAAGGATGATAGAGGATGGCTTGTTCTTTTTCTTTGGGGAAAGAAATAATCTATTTGCAAAATAATTTGGAAATTCAACCAAAAGGTGAATTTGTCCTGGACAGGAAAGAAAATATCAAGAGCTAGTACAGAAAAGAATTATATTATACCAAAGAAGAAAAAGGAGTCTGGGAATTCTCAGTAGGCCTATATTTTTTTCATAAAATGCTTTTGACTTATGGCAAGACTATATCAACCGTATATCTAGCACGTGTTCCAAAATCATTCTGGATCCATCTGTACCTCCTGAGGTATCATATCCATACTTTGATATCAGATAGATTGATACATGAATGGGACTTCAAGAGATAATTATATCTGACAACAGTAAGTCCTGTTTGACCGAGGACGATGAAAAACAGATTTCCAATTCAACTGAAATGATTGTGCTGTCTATTCTGTATCTCCATTACAGAAAAACATGAACCCAGAACTACCTTTGCAAAAACAAAAACAAAAACAAACTAATGATTACAATCTATCAGGCTGAGAAGTCACTTATAGATATAAGCACAGTATTATCTGCAAACTAGCTATGTGCTCACTTAACCTGGATGAATATTGTAGGTGTTCCTATTTCTTATGTGGTTCTTCATAATTCCTTGTGATTACTGCCTTGCCTACATTTCTACTGATATAATAGAAGGGGCCCAAACACAGCCACAAGCATTTATTCATTCAAAAAATATTATTGACTACCTGCTAAGTAACAAGCGCTGTGCTAACTGGATACAAGGGAAACAGGAAGGAAGGAAGCAAGGGAACGAGAGAAGGAGGAAAGGAGACAGAAAAGAAGGAAGGAAGAAAGAGTGGCAGGGAGGGAGGAAGAGTAAGAAAGGCAAGACTCCTGCCCTCATGAAGCTTGCAGGCTAATGAGGGTGATAAATAACAATCAAAAAAATAATAATACATGCAAATTAACAAATGTGATAAGGGCTAAAACTAAGAAGTACTTCATCCTATGAAAGCATATAATAGAGGAATTTAACTTAATTAGGGAGATTAGAGAAGACTTCCCTGATGTGAAAATTGAACAAAGACATAAACCATCAACGGTGAATGGTAAGGACTAGTGTTTCTGAGATTTCTTTCTATTCTGTAGACCAGCCTGCAATCTTATACTTACAAACAGGGATGGACCAGGGAAGAGCCATAATGATCACCTTTGCCCACCTGTTCTGAAGACTTCTTTGGAACCAAAGCCAACCCTAAACTGCCTGCATTGACATCTTTTACTCTGGGTCACTCCCAGTCTTCCCCCCCAAGGTCTAGAAAGCTAAGGATAACTCCTAAAAAGGAGCTTACCCCTGATCCAAAAGGCGCCCATCCTCACAAAATGATTTGGAGGTGGAGGAGCAAAAAGAATAAAGGAAGAAGCCTTTTATAATTCCTTTATCCCTCCCATCAAAAGGTGATAATCCTTGATAGCTAATAATAGGTCTTCTTTTCAAAGGTTTTGAGTTTAGTTCTTGTTCTCCTTCTCTCTCTCTCTACCTGACTAAGATACAACCTTACTAAAATCAGTAGTTCCTTCACTTGATAGTCTAGGCCCACCATACCACCCTCATCTATTTGGTTCACAAAAGCACAACCATAAAAAAATAATTAAATCAACAAATTATTTTTTGAGATCAATTATCTAGATAATTGAAGCATAAAACACGTTTCTCCTGAAACACTTAAATATTTGCTTTATGTCCGAAAACATTTGCCTTCTCTTCCCCCAAAGTGTGGATGTGATATAACACAAGTTGGATTATATTGGCCAATATATAATATTATGCTTAGTATAGATCAATATTATTTTTAAGAGCTTCTTTTAATTTTGTTATTATTTTTTTAAAAGACATTTCAGATGCAGAAAAAAAGGAGTTATGAAGTAGCATAATTTTTCCAAAAAATGCTCATTTTATACTCTTTTGACTGTTTAAGATATATATTTGAAAGTAAGATCAAGAATGGGACTGCAATAGTCAGTTTCCTAAATCGCCAAGAATATAATTAACGAGTGCCTATCTTTTTAAGTTTATCCAGTTTATTTAAGCAATTTTTCTATCAAGACCTAGCTATTTTTACTTTAGTATTCTGCTAAGCGTTTCCCTACTAGGCCTGTCAAGGACTCAATTGTTTATTTCCCTCATTTAGTATGCATTAGATACTCTTGTTTATGTTCCAGTTATAATGTTTCTTGTTTTCACTATTCAAATGTACATAATTTAGGTGTTTCCTATACTTTTGTTAATGATCTTTTTTCTATTTTCTATGGGTTTCCAATTTGTATTTTATTTCTTTACATAGAGTTTTAATCAACTAAATGTTCTCCTTTCT
Source organism: Equus caballus (assembly GCF_041296265.1). Lineage (NCBI taxonomy): Eukaryota > Metazoa > Chordata > Mammalia > Perissodactyla > Equidae > Equus > Equus caballus. The sequence continues at coordinate 98,043,283 of NC_091715.1, read as the reverse complement.
TGCCTTTTTCCTGGTCCTATTTTTTTTAAATATGCAGAATCCTTTGCCATTTAGAAGTATATGTTTATCTGAAAATTGTCACTTCAGTCATAAGTTGATTTATGATAGTGAAGACGAAAATAATATGAATATGAAAATGCAGATATAGATTTAAGTAAATGATGGAATGTTTACCCACTGGGCTAATATATAGCAATTAAAATGATAATTACAAAGAGTTTATAAAAATAGTGTGGACGTTATGCTATCAAGATAAGTAGAAAATACAAGCTATGTGACTTGATATGCAATGTTATTATGGACTTGTAGAAACAAAAAACTCACCTTGCATAGAAAAAATACTGGAAGTAATTATGTGAAGGGAACAGTAGTTATTTCTGGGGAGTGGGACTATGTAGGTGACTCTTTTCTGTATTTTCCAACTTGAGAAAATGACATTTTTAATGAAAGTTAATGGTTTTACTGGCTTCTCTAAATATGAGCTTTACTGATCAAAGCTTTAGAAACAAAGATTTAAAGTGAAAAATTTGTTCATTTACCACAGAACATTGTGGCAGGTAGCTTCTAAGTTGGTTCCCAATGATGCCAGACTCCTGATATTTATGTCCTTGTGTAACCACTTCTCCTTGAATGTATGTTGGACCAAGTGACTTGCATCTAATAAACAGAATACAGCAAAAGGGAGGGGATGTCAGGGCCGGCCCCGGGGCCGAGTGGTCAAGTTTGTGCGCTCTGCTGCAGGCAGCCCAGTGTTTCGTCGGTTCGAATCCTGGGCGCGGACATGGCACCTCTCATCAAGCCACGCTGAGGCGGCATCCCCCATGCCACAACTAGAAAGACCCACAACTAAAATACACAACTATGTACCAGGGGCTTTGGGGGAGAAAAAGGAAAAAAATAAAATCTTAAAAAAAAAAAAAGAGAGGGGATGTCACTTCCAAGATTAGGTTACAGAAACTAGGATTTCTTTCTTGTTCATACTCTCGCTCTGGCTCTCTCTTCTTCCCCAGTCTGATGAAGCCAGCTTCGATGTTGGGAGCTGCTCTATGGAAGAGCCTACATGGCAAGGAACTGAGGGTGGCCTCTGACTGACAGCCATTGAGGAAACAAAGCAATCAGTTGAATATTCTGCAAGGAACTGAACCCTGACAACAACCACATTAGTGAGTTTGGAAGTAGTCCTTCTCCAGTGGAGGCTTCAGATGACACCTCAGCCCTTGTAGACAGTTGATATCACCCTCATGAGAGACTGAAAAGGAGGACCAAGAAAATCCACACCTGGACTCCTGACCCACCAAAACTATAAATGTTTATAGTGTTATGCATTTAAGTTTTGGGGTTATTTGTTATGGAGCAATAGCTAGCTAATACACATATTTTCTGATACTTTTAAACATTTTAGATTTTGTCTCACCCAAATATTCTCCAAATAACAATTGTGATTAAAGGGTGATCCAACAATAAAAATGATTTAAAAAATCAATGTGGCATTGATTAAATGAAAATGTATGGGTAAATATAATTCTAATCTTCTGAGATAAATAGCTATTGGTCTTTGACATTTAGGTGTAACTTAAATTTGCAAGACAAGGATTATCATAGAGCTGACTGTGAATATGAGAATTGCAATGGATGAGACAGAAAACAATACAACACAAAAGAAGAAAGGGGAAGCTCATGACTCATGTGTGTGGTCTTTGGAGAAGGAAATCTCTCTCTCCTCTTACCCTTGCATACTGGGTACCAAAACTTCCTCAAAGACAATAAGTAATAACAACACTTGAATGGGAATTCACAAAGCCTTTCCTTTTAGACCTTCCTCTGAGAGCAAAAGTAATGACCAATTTCACTGCATGTTACAACCCAATACACTATTATCCCTAAATAATTTTTGTTCAATTTGTTAATGGCCTCGATAGTAGAATCTTATACAATAGTAAAAACCAATAAATCAGAGCTTTTATGAATCAATATAGATGGATCTCACAAATATTCAATTGAAAAAGTATTACAAAAGAAAGCATAAAGGATGATGAAATTTATATAAAAATTTAAATAGTATACATTACAATATATATAATACTACACGCTGTTTATTTAGATGAGGATGTAATAAATATTTGAGAAAACACATGGAAATAATGCATGCCAAATGCAGGATAATGTTTATTCCCTAGGGGTTAGGAAGGTAATGCACTAAGAGAAGGGTACATTGGCAATTCCAACAGGAGAAAAATTACCTTTACATTGCTAGAACTGGCAGTCACCATTTCAACCAAGTAATCAAATTTAGTGTCATGAATAGTAGCAAAACCTAACATTGCAGACATCCTGAAATGACACAATATGAAGAACACAGCATTGCTTACAATTTTTTAACAAAAATACTTAATCTCATTCAAATCCAGCCTTTATATCTAACTTCCAGTTTAGGGGAAATACAGAGGATAGAGGATCATGTTAAACAACACCTGAAGGAAACAATCAGACAGATGCAGAATGAGGGTATTCTACATGACCACTTACCTGATGTTTTCAAAATGTCATTGTCATGAAATAGAAAAATATAAGAGAATTGCTCTAGATTTAAAGATTTAAAGGCTTACAATGCATTAGCCTTCATTGGACCCTATTTTTAAAAAAACAGTTATAAAAGAAATTTATGCCTATAGAGAGATACAGATCAAGCAAGTGTGGCAATATTTTAGCAATAAGTAGTAGTTATATGATTGAACAGCGTACTATTTGTTCAATTTGTTTGTATGTTTGAGAATTTTCATAATAAAATGTTGGGAAAGGATGGATTATTCATTCAGTAAATGTTACTGGAATAACTGATTATCCATTTAGGAAAAAAGAAGTAGAATCTTACTTCGTACCAAATATTGAGAAGAAAGTATAGAAGAATATATTCACGCCCTTAGGGTAGGGGAGAATTTCTTAAACCTCTTGCAAAAAGCAAACCACAGAGGAAAAGAAGTACAAACTGACTATATTAAAATTAAAAGCTCTGATACATCAAGAGACAGTTCTCTTACCCTGAAGTCCCCAGACAGAAGTTTATGGGTAAGCAGTTTATCAGGGTGTATGATCTCGGAGAGCAGAAGTAAGGGAGACAGGGAAAACAAAGCGGGAAAGGCAAGATAGCCAAGACAAGGATACGTTGTCAAGTTGGCAACCTCTACAGGCCACTGTTTGCTTTATCTCGTGGGACCATCTGATTGGGTCACACACAACACATCTCAGAACTCTCTGTTTAGGGGGAGTTAGAGGATGGGATTTATCTGCTAGCCTCCATACTGATGGTCAAAGTTTTACCTCATGGAGAATTTACTTTGTCACACTCCCAGGTTGCACCTGCATGAAATCTGAATGGGTTCTTGCACTGTCTCGTGGCCACTGCAGCAATAAAGGAGCCAGAAGGACAGGATAGAGGATAGAGCAAGAAGTACACAATTTAGACCCACTTAAAGTGCCATCCAGTTGCATCTGCATCAAACTGGTCAGATCTGGCACAATAATGGTATCCACAGCAGCGGTACGAAGAGGAGACAGGTGAGGCAAAGAAGAACTGAAAATGTGTGTAAGAGGTGTCTGATACAGTCTACCCCTTGCAGCCAAATCCCACATACAGGACAGTGATCACATCTAGAGAAGGAGGTGGGGGAAATGAATTCACAAAAGTAGGAATATATATAAGAGTCTTCAATTATATATATAATATTTTATTTCTTTAAAATCATATGTGAGGCAAATAAATCTTCAGATTTGAGAAAGCTGAGTGATACATAGATGGGTATTTATCACACTATTTTCAATACTATTCTCTATCACATTCAATATGAAAAATTTCAATATAAAAATTCAGAAACAGAGTCTGTCATGTTTGAAGAGATAAACAACTTGTTGCCAATTCATTGCCTTTCAAATTATCATGGCTCAACATAACCTTATTCTTATCTTTAGGCTTTATTATAATATTCTTTTCTGACACTCCCTCAAACTTGTTTTGGAGAGATAGTTATTGAGTTGATATTCCTTTATACAACTGAAGACCACTAAGCATTTAAAACCCTTGTAGTTTTTCACAGTTGTCAACAGTGAAAATTTAAGTTTAAGATGCCATTTTTTGTGACTGCCTTCTTTCTCTATCAACTTTGTTTGGCTCATTCCTTGACTTCTTTCATATGTCTGTTCCCCACAGATCACTTCCCTGACCATTCTATCTAAAGGAACATATCTATAAAGTTCTATTTCCTCATTCTACTTTCTATTCTTTGTAGCATATTAGAAAGTATATTTATTTATTGCTGGTTTGCCATCATTAGAATATAAAATCTATGATGGCAGACTATTTGTGTTAACCACTATGTAGCTGGCATCTAGAAGAGCGTCTGACATATTTTAAGTACTGAATGAATACTTTATGAATGAACAAATGAAAAAATAAATGAGTGACTCTGAAGTCATTTCACACAGACGTCAAATTTATTAAAGGTCTTTGGGTTTTTTCACATAAAAGAAAGTGGAGACAGAAAGACAAAAAGTTTTAAGTACAAAACATAGAACTCATGTCTCGTGTATGGATATAAACACACACAGATACACACACAAATCCATGTTTGTCTGTGTGTGTATGTATATATATGTACCTGTACACATACTTATATAGATTATGTGTATATATAATACCTATATACACATAATTTTTTTCAATCAGGAGGACATGGAGCTTCCTTCTATTCTGAAGAAGAGAAAAAAAACCCTTAGCATCAGATCTTCACATTGTAACTGCTCTATTACTTGAAATTTAGACTCTGACTTTCCAGAAAGGCAGCAACTTTTCAAAGCTTGCCTCAGCAAAATCATCTTATTTTAAATTAAAATAGAACCTATTTGAACAACTAAATTTCTTTGAGCATGGGTTTCAAGTTATTTAATTAACATATTAATAATGGTTATTATACTAACTTGCAGAGAAACATTTCTATATTTAAAAACAACTTTAATATTTTATAAGCTCTTCATTCTATTCAATTTATTTTTTAAAGTTTATTATTATGTAAATGATACCTGAAAACATTCTTGTTGTTTAAGATTTAAACAAAGTAGAAACATTAAGAGGAGCAAACCCCAAACATATTTCTTTACATAAACGAGGCCATGCTATACATATCGTTTTGAGATTTTATTACTTAGCATCATGACTTGTATATTATTACATTGCAATACATACACCTGTTGGGAGACATGTTTCCATGGGTCTCTTATGTTTCTGTGAACAGAGGCACTAACTGTCAGTTTGTTCTGAACTATTTTCCCAAGGATATTTATAGAGTGAACAGTCTTAAAAGATAATAATAATGTCTCTCTCCAGATAAAAGGGCAAGATCTTTTCACTGTCCAGTATAATAAAGATAATGTCCTGCTCCGGGGCAAATTTCAGGCAGGTTTGCTTATAACCCATTTTAAAAGATTCTGATTCCTGAACTTGGGCTTCCTCAGGTATGAACAAACCCACTGTTTGCACAGCATCAACCTGAAGTTCTCTCTGTTGCCCCTGTGGGACTTGGGTTCAAGGAGAACAGTACAAACATGAAGCTCATGCTGCTTGCTGTTCTGTGAGTAACAAAATCCTTCGTCTCTGACCCAGGAGTCTCACGTCTTTTGCCAGTACCCATGAAATTATAGCAGGCTAACTTGTTAGTTGGCAAGCAGAATAAAAAGCCGTTCTTGACAGCTTTTGATGGTGGGGATAGGATGCTGACAGAGACATGGTCTCTGGAAGAGGAAGGAGGATGGCCTTGCAAGCCAGGTTTAGGATATGAAACGACTGTCTGAGATCGAGTAGTGTATGCTGTTGCACAAATAATGGGGGCAAGTAATAAAAGGCGCTCTCTCTCCTACCTGTTTCTGAGTGTTTTGAGGCTGAGCTGAGTGGTAGGATTGAAATAAGCCACTGAAATGCTGTTTTGATTGTTTCGACTCTTCTCCAGGAGGGAGGAGGAAAGGATTTTATTACGACAATAGAGCAACAAGACCCAGGCACCAGCTGAAAGGCAATGTGGCAGGAGCAACTGAGTCAAGGAGTCCCCAAAAGTTAAATAAATTATGTCAAAAAGAAGATACAGAAATTTGGGTGGATCTAAAACAGAATGAATTTTCTTAAGCCATGAGCAGCTGCCAAGCTTCTTAAAGCTGATGGTACCTCGTTTACTTGTATGGAACCACTCTTCCCCTTTATGCTCTGTATTGCTGTAACCTCACCCACTTTAAGTACAAAGATGATTAGGCATGGAACTTATACCCAAGGAGGACCAAGAGCTATATTCACCTAAATAATATGCTGGGGAACTTTAGGAAGGGAAAGGATTGACACTTCGACGACTCTGTTGAATACAGGCTCCCTAGTCACCGTTGTTCTTGGTCCCATCAGAGCAGGAGAGATTCGGCTTCAACTAGTGGGCTTTGGCTTAGGTTCACAGTAGGGAAGCAAAGCTAACATGATCTTGTGAGTGTGGTCCTTTGACTCATTTAATATTTCTCTTGACTCCACACCCAAATGTATACTAGAGATTGATGTCACATGTTTGAATTTCCTTTTCTGTTTTTACTAGAGAGGGCTATCCCAATTGGAAAGAAGCCACATGTACAGAAGTGCTAGTCCATTTAGGGTCCACAATCCTATGGACTCTTTTGAGCCACAAGTCTCTCTGACATGAATTTTCCATTCAGACAATCTGGCAAAGGAAGGCAGCCTCCACCTGAAGGCACCTCTTGGGGTTTTGGACTCATCAGCCCATTTGAAAAGCATCTATTGGCCTGCAACAGTGGCGGCAGCGTCGAGGTCGGCAGTGTCTGGGCCCCATGTCCATGAGATCCGACGGCTTTTTCCTTTGACAGCGGCTCCTGTGGTGGTTTGGAGCGTGGTTTTTCTTCTGCTCTGCTCCTTGGCACCTCTCCTTGTGGCCCTGGGTTAACAGAGGACTCTGATTCTCCTCATCCAGCAACCGAGGCCACGACACCACAGCGTGGATGCCTGCCACCACCGTCGAAGGTGAGATTCGTGTCAGAACCATGCTGAGAGAACAGTGAAGAGCTGTTTCCTCAGAGCCCACCGCCTTGCGGAGTGCCTGGCAGAGGCTCGGGCGAGCAGCCGAGAGGGAAGGCTTTACAGCTGCCGCCCAGAAGGGCTCCAGGGACCTTGGGGCATTGGGGCAAGCGTGGAAGCTGGAGGTCGCCTAGCTAGAAGCGGGTCATCCTATGTGCTGTTGCTGAGGGGAGCATATTTGGCTTTGTTGGGTTGGTCCTAATTACTACAGGGGCAAACAATTAGGGAAGTTGGCAGTTACTGACCAAGTCCTGACTGTTTGAGGTCAATTGCTGCAGGGGTTGTGGTCAGAGAGCTCTGTTGTATGTGGTCTGGCCTTTGTTTGGATATTCAGTCTCACTGCCTTGTGGGGCTCAGAGTCGAAGACCCACCACCTGCTGACCTGCCCTGGCTCTTCAAGGATGGAGAACAGGAAACCTTTCCAGGCCGGTCTTCTGGCAGGAACCACTGTGGATCTGCTTAAACGTCAGACATCATAAGTTCCTGGATTGTGCTCTCGTGTCTGGGGTGCTCCTGTGACCAGCCTTCCTTGCCCTGACTCTCCTGGGGCTGACCTCGTTGGTTGCTTTACCCAACAGCCATCACCTTCTTACTTGCTTACTTAACGCTTGCTAACATGACCCTGCAATTTGTAGATTCTTCCGGGAAGTCTAGAGTCTAACTTCCAAAGGGAGAGACTTATGATGTGGTCTCACGCCTCTTGCCATGTGATTGAGGTAGGCAAGGGCGTCCTGGCCAAGGAGAAATGCCAAGTCTGCTGGGGGTTTCTGGGGAAATTTTCCTCCCTCTTAAAAGTGGACATAGGACACTAGCATGTCCCCTTTTATTGCCTCTCGACAGTGCTGTCTGCATGTAATGTGTACAACAGTACAGCCATGCCAGTGCCATGAAGCAAGTCAACATGCTAAGAATGGCAGAGCAGAAAGATGGAAAGAACTAGAGTCCATAATGGGATACTCCTTGAGTCACTGAATCAACTAATATTGAATCAATTAATATTGCCTGTGCCAACTTGGGGACTTTTCCTTATGATATAATAAATGACCTTTTTCGTTTTTATTATAGGAAAAAAAAGATGAAAAGCAGCTATTACCTTGCTATTAGTGCTCTTGCCAAAACTGAATACTTGTCCCAAGGAGACTTTGTGACTCTCCAGCCTGGCATTTCCATCTTTGGGAGGATCAAGTCAGACTCAATGACTAATAAGGTGAGGAAGACTCAACAAGCTTCACTTTTTAAATGGACATAGTATATTCAAGAATGCAGCCAGCCTGGTCCCAGTGGCTTCTTGGTTTTCCATGAAAAAATGGGAGCTAACCCTTTGGGGGGAAATTTATTGTGCACTCAGCCACCTGAAACAAAGCTGCTGGTTGAATGGGGTTCTCAATTCACAGAGTTTCTCCTAAATGCCAGGGTCTGCTTCACTGATAGTTGAGCTAGTCTGAAACAATAGTGTCCACTAGACTGTGGTAGCTGTTAGACCTCAGTTCCACCTATAGAGAACTGAAAATGGACGTGGTCACTCCACTCAGAGCACAGAAGTCTAGGCTGTTCTCATACCTCCGGCCACTACTCTTCTTGATGAACCTTGTTATACTTTTACTATTGCCAATGGCCTAGTTGTTCCATTGCTACACTGGCAGATTAAAGACTTCTCTCTTTAGTGCTACAAGCTGTAGAAACAAGTGGCAGCTACCGACCCAAGAGTCAGAATCACACATGTAGATGCCATGTAAGAGTCCATTCTCTGATGAGACTGACTAGATTGCTCAGGTCGGTACTGATCAGATTGCCATCAATGCTGCCTGTATCTGTCGATGTGTTGCACATAATAATGCATCTACCAGCACAGACTGAGCACAAAGTAAAGGATGCTATGTTTCTGATACAGAGACCACCATAGCATGCCAGACTTGTGATCCCTGCCAAAAGGTGACCTGGTTGTCTCATGGTGGGAAAATCCACATGGCGTCAGTCACATTGCCTTGCCCTCTCCTGGCAGAATGACTATATAGAACCTTTGAACCCTTCTCAAAGGTAAGTGTGCTGCCTCATGGCTGTTGACACTTTTTCAGGCTACACAGTTTCTATTTCATTTTGATTAGCTGATTCTGGTTATGCCATGACAGCCCTTAAAACTAATATGTGTCATGTATTCAGCTTTCTGGACCATTTACAGTCTGACAATGGTGCACCTTTTATCACAAAAGTGACTCATCAGTGGGTTGATAGTTAAGGTATTTGATGGACATTGCATGCCCCTTACCACGCGCAGGTATCTGTTATTATTGACCTCCTCAAAAATCATCTCCCAAATGAATGATTTTTCACTCTATGTTTCTTACCTCCTCCTGATTCACACATCTTAGGAAGGCAGTTTTATCACTGAATTTAGCTTTCTCCACAAAGGAATCATCTCCTCCCAACAGCTTAGTGGAAAATTATCAGGACAAAAGGGGTTGCGATCATTATAATGCTGTACACTGAAAATTCAGCATTCTGCCCTGACCATTCCTGAGCCTGGTGTGTCATTCTTTCCCTCAACAATAACCCTAGACTGACTTGGTTGATATACTCTCCAGATGACAGCCTAGAGGATTCAAATTTAACTCTGGATGAGTTTTATAAAAATGTCTTTGTCCCTCTTGCACCTGACTCTTCCGTATAAAAGGTCTGGGTGTGAACAGGAGATGATTGACCAAAAGGTGAAGTATGGCTACTGGAATGGAATACATGGATATTGTGAAGATGGAAAGAGAAGGACACCTTACATCCTGGGAGATATGGGAGAGGGAAGGACATTAATGAAGTTTTGTCTTTCAGAACCACCTCTGGAGCCTTTCTCACAAATGAAAATCCCTGGTGCAACTCTCCCAAGCTCTTGCTAGTAGCTTAAATTTAACTGACCACTAGCTAGCTCCAAACATGAGTTAATTACCGTTCCGCTTAATCTGATGAGAAGTCTATCAAAAACAGCAGGAGATGGCTCCAGCTCCTGTACCTCCCATAAATAATCACAGATGTTCCCCCTGCTCAGTCATTCCTTGAGGTAGATGAATGCCATCTTCCTGATGATGGACATACAGCATAGTTTTAGCTGACTGCCCTTAGGCAGGACCTCCAGAAGCAAGGACTATATGTAATTATTAAACTGAATTTGGAAAGCTAAGGTTTACCAGTCAACTGGGAGGCCACATTGGCGGTAGTGTAAACTATGCCCTTTGAAAGATGTAGGCCCCACTGGTGGGGCCCCAATCATTGTAAACAATGCTTTCTTTCCAGGTGTCACGGGCACCATGTGCATCCCCAGCACTTCTTGTGTGGAAGCCAAGCATTAACTTGCCTTTCTGCATAAAACATGGTGATTTTCACCATCATGAGGGGTGGTTATAAGAGGCCTTCAAGTGTTAAGGAAACAGCACCTTGGCCCTGGAAGGCACACCAATCAGTCTCAACACACTGGCCCAGGTTGTTATAGAAGATAGACTTGTCCTAGATTTCCTCTTTATGAACCAAGATGGATTCTGTACGATCATATTCTTTTGTCACTGTATTAATAACCTGGGAAAGTGGAAAGGTCAATAAAAAAAAATTCAAGGATAAATCCATCTGGCTTTCTGTTATAAACTGAATGTTTGTGCCTCCCCTGTCCCCAAATTCATTATGTTGAAGTCTTAACCTCCAATATAATGGTATTTTAAGATAGGGCCTTTACAGAAGTAATTAAAGTTAAATGAGGTCAGAAGTGTTGGGTCTGATCTGATAGGATTAGTGTCCTTATAAGAAAAGACTCCAGAGAACTTGTGCTTTCTCTCTCTACCCAAGCACACACACTAAAGAAAGGCCACATGAGAACTAAGTGAGAAGGTGGCCATCTACAAGCCAAGAAGCTTTCTGGTCTCACCAGAAACCAAGTTGGCTGGAACTTTGATCTTGGACTTCTAGCCTCCGGACTGTGATAAAATAAATTTCTGTCATTTAAGTCATTCTGCCTGTGCTATTTTGTCATGGCAGCTCAAGCAGACTAAGACTCTTTTTTTTTTTTTTTGAGTAAGACTGGCCCTGAGCTAACATCCATGCCCATCTTGATGCTCATCTTCCTCTATTTTATACGTGGGACACCTACCACAGCATGGCTTGCCAAGTGGTGCCTATGTCTGCACCTGGGATCCGAACTGGCAAGCCCTGGGCTGCCTACGCGGAACGTGTGAACTTAACTGCTGTGCCACTGGGCCGGCCTCCTAAGACTCTTTTTAAGGTACCCCCTGATTGATTATGATATTTATTTAACTGATTGGTTTCAGGAATTAGAGACTGAGGGAGACACCTAGTTGAAAGCAATACTGGTTTCATTCTTATACTTGGAGCCCTATTGATAGTTACCTTAATTAAATGCTGTATGAGCCAGATTGATCCTAGTCCTGTTGATCAGGTTAATCAGAGTAGTGGCATACTCATGGAGAAATTTGACAAATGCCAAAATGGTGTAGAAACCAGAGATGGATATTGTTGGGAGACATGGGTCTCTTGTTTCCATGCAACTTGAGAGCAGAGTCACTAACCGTCCTTTTGTTCAGGATTACTTTTTCAAGAATGTTTGTGGAGGAAATAGCTTTAAAAGATGGAAATGTCTCCATCCAGAGCAAAGGACAAGTTTGTTCACTGTCCGCTATAATAAAGGTAAAGTCTTCAGGGCAAAGTTTCATCAGGTTTTTTACAATCTATTTTAAAAGATCGTGGTTCCTTAAACTCCAGGTTCCTCAGCTGTGATACAAACCTAATGTGTGTGCAGCATCCAAGTAAGCCTCTCTGCATTACTTCCTTGAGCAAGGAGAACCTATATGAACACAAATTTCATGATGCTTACTGTGCCATGAATAATAAAATTCTTTGACTCTGACCCAGGAGTCTCATGTCTTCTGCCAGCATCCATAAAACTGACAGGCTAACTCATTAACTTGCAAGTAGGGTAAAAGCTCAGAGCATTGACAGCTCTTGACAGTAGTTTTGTCTCACTCTTTTTAATGGCTGCATACTTTTACATACACAAATTATTGAATCAGTCCTTTGTGTTTGGAAAATTAGGGCATTTCAACTATTTTGCTACTACAACAATGCCGCAGTGAATATCCTCATCCATATATCTTTGTACAAGTATCTGAGTGTTTCTGAAAGACAGAAAGATTCCTTGTAATAGAAATACTTTTTTAGACATATTCATTTATGTGCCAAAAAGCTATAATCATCTACACTTCTGTAAATATTTCATGAGAATACCCCTTTGCCTTTAGTTGAAAAATACTATGTTGTTTTAATTTTAATTTCCTGATTATTAGTGAGAATGATTATCTTGTCATATTTATTGACTGTATTTCTTCTATAAATATCCTTTTAATGTGCATGACAAATTTTCTATCATGTAGTTTTATTTTGTATTGAATTATAAGAACTCTTTATATGTATGGATTTTAGTTCCCTTTGTTGTACATTATGAAAGCATATGTTCCAATTATATAACATGTCATTGAGCTATGCTAATGGTGTTTAAATCCTACAGAGATTTAAAAGTTTTATAGTCAAATTAGTCAATCTTTTCCTTTATGGCTGATAGATTTTGTGTCTTGTTAGGGAATGCCTTTGCTATTCTAAGTTTATTCTCCTACATGCCATCCTAATTTCTTCTAATAATTCTCAATATTTCTTGTTTTTTAAAACCATTTATTGCAGGAGACCGCAGCCACATGTCTTCTGTAAATATCTTCCATGTGAAAATTTATCTTTGCAATTATTATATAGTCAAAATTATATCATTTCTAATCCGTTAAATGCCATCTGCTATCTCTCTACTTTTAGTTAATAGCCCATGTTTATTTAAAGGTGAAAATATAATATTCTTTATGAATTTATACAACACACTTCCATCAGGGCAATGGGAATTATGTTTTCTCATTTGTAGAGATATTCCAAAATTGATCAGAATTTACTTTGCAACTATTTTTGATGAGCACAGTATAGCCCATGGAGGTAAAGATTCTTGCCTAAGGTCATAAAAAAGAATCTTACGTGAGGCTAAAACCCACAGCCCCAGTTATTATATGTGTGTGTGTGTGTATTTATGTGCATGTTTCCTCACTGAACCACATTGACTCTTAATTGAGGCCAAAAAAGGAAAATGTTTACAGAAAAATATGTGTGAAAGCTACAGAAGAAAGATTTTAATCAAAATTATGTATTTAATCTCTCCACTTCCGTTACCCAGCTGGAATTCGAGCTCTTCCTCATTCTACTGTTTTGGGTGAGAACAGCTGCTTGTGATGACATAGGCAGTCTTCTCCAGCCTTCTGCTTCAGGCAGCAGTTTATGCCTTTCTCTTTGAAATTAGCTGGAACCATTTTAAGCATTTTCCTGTTTCCTCCAGGCACATGCAATACCAGCATAAGGATTACAGCATCTGTCCTTCTCAAGATTATGTGACGTTTTTACAATGTTTCTTGATTATTTGATGGCCAGCAAATTAAGAAGGTAAGAAGAGAAGTTTGTAGCTAGACTAGATCAAGACAGAAAAACAGATGGAAAGTGGTCAATGTTTAGAGTAAAGAGGAGGAAAGGAGCACTTGGGGAGAGACAGGGGTATTTCACATCAAGGGTGGTTTCACACTGAGAAGTGAAACATGAGGTGCCTAAAGGATTTTTTTTTATTTTTATTTTTTTCAGATATACATCATATTTCAAATTCTGGATACATTACATCATGTTCACCACCCGAACACTAATTACAGTGCATCTCCCCACATGGGACCCGAATCACCCCTTTTGCCCTCCCCCCTCCCCTCTTCCCCAATGGTAACCACTAGTCCAATCTCCAATGCCATGTGTTTTTTTTTTCTCGTTTTTATCTTCTACTTATGAGTGAGATCATATGGTATTTGACTTTCTCCCTCTGACTTATTTCACTCAGCATAATACCCTCAAGGTCCATCCATGTTGTCACGAATGGCCGGATTTCGTCATTTCTTATGGCTGAGTAGTATTCCATCGTGTATAAATACCACATCTTCTTTATCCATTCGTCCCTTGACGGGCACCTAGGTTGCTTCCAAGTCTTGGCTATTGTGTATAATGCCGCAATGAACACAGGGGTGCAAGTATCTTTATGCCTTTGTGTTTTCAAGTTCTTTGGATAAATACCCAGCAGTGGAATAGCTGGATCATATAGTAGATCTATCCTTAATTTTCTGAGGATACTCCAAACTGCTTTCCATAGTGGCTGCACCAGTTTGCACTGCCACCAGCAGTGAACAAGGGTTCCCTTCTCTCCACACCCTCTCCAACATTTGTTGTTTCCTGTCTGGTTAATTATAGCTATTCTGACCAGAGTGAGGTGATACCTCATGTAGTTTTGATTTGCATTTCCCTGATAGCTAATGATGTTGAGCATATTTTCATATGCCTGTTGGCCATCTGTATTTCTTCTTTGGAGAAATCTCTGTTCAGATCTTTCGCCCATTTTCTAATTGGGTTGTTGGTTTTTTTGTTGTTGAGCTGTATGAGTTCTTTGTATATTTTGGATATTAACCCCTTATCTGATATGTGGTTTGCAAATATCTTCTCCCAATTGTTACATTGTCTTTTCCTTTTGTTGATGGTTTCCTTTGCTATTCAGAAACTTTTAAGTTTGATGTAGTCCCATTTATTCATTTTTTCTTTTGTTTCCCTTGCCCGGTCAGACATGGGACTTGAAAATATGCTGCTCAGACCAATGTCATAGAGGTTACTGCCTATGTTTTCTTCTAGAAGTCTCATGGTTTCGGGTCTTACATTCAAGTCTTTAATCCGTTTTGAGTTGATTTTTGTGCATGGTGTAAGGGAATGGTCTACTTTCATTCTTCTGCATGTGGCTGTCCAGTTTTCCTAACACCATTTATTGAAGAGACTCTCCTTTCTCCATCATATGCTCTTGGCTCCCTTGTCAACTATTAGGTGCCCATAAACGTGTGGGTTTACTTCTGGGCTCTCAATTTTGTTCCATTGATCTGTGTGTCTGTTTCTGTGCCAGTACCATGCTGTTTTGGTTACTATGGCTTTGTAGTATAATTTGAAATCTGGGAGTGTGATACCTCCAGCTTTGTTCTTTTTTCTCAGGAATCCTTTGGCTATTCAAGGTCTTTTGTTGTTCCATATAAATTTTAGGATTCTTTGTTCTATTTCTGTAAAAAATGCCTAAAGGATTTAACCTGGTGGGTAATAGACATGATGAAGAGAGTATTCCTGTGCTGGGTTTGTGAAACAATCTGGTATGCTCTGGATTTTCTTGCACTAATTCCTCTGAGGAACTTTTCTGTCCACTCGGCCCCATTGATCCCATCCTAATGGAATCGTCCATGTTCTCCTAGTCAGCCTGCCATTCTTCCCACCTGGCCCCACTCAGGAGAGCCTATGATTGTTCTCCATTACCAGTGTTCTTATAATGCTTGGAAAGGCAGAGATTTCTGGAAGTTTCCTCAGGGAGAATTAATTTCGCTGGAGGCAGACAATAAAGGAAAATAAAGAAGGACCTGGACATAATATTAGAAAGAAGATTTTAGCAATGTCAGAGAAGAAGAACACAAGGCTACCACAGAATACAGAAAGGAGTTACATCCAGAGAAAAGAATCAAGTCTTGCAGCACACACATGTAGAATAAAAAGTCTGCCAAGTTAATGAGTTAACGTGGGAAGAAAAACTAATGCTTTGGGGTAGTAGAAATCTAGATTTAATCATTTACTCCTGAGAATCTGTAGGTGATGTACTGTACTTATTCCTAAAAATAATAATACAAATCCCTTTGCCAATGATGCGATCAAGTGTTTGCATACCGTAGGCCTGAGCCACACTATGAAGTAGGTGATGCCATTTACGCTTTCTTATTTCACCTGTAAGTGCTCATTACCCTCAAACTCTAGGACCGCTCTGTGTCCTCTTCTTACAGCGCCCCGCCCTCATCTGGACACCAGCTGTTCCCCATTATAGTAGTACAGGCTATGCCCTTCCCCAAGCATTGCACGCTTTACAAATTCCTGCTCAGCATTCAAAAGCCAAATTCTCCATGAAAACTTCCTTATCTTCCTCTCTTAACAGGCAATTATTTCCTGGTTCTGAGCTCTTTTACAAGTTCTGAGTCTCTATTATTGTACTAACAACACTGTGCTGTAATTGTTTGTCACCTCCTTTGTCTCTTTCACTATAGTGTGTGTGCTTTGGTGGTAGAAGCCCTATCTTTTTTTTAATCCCAGACCCTATGGCTGTACCTGAAAAGGAGTAGAAATGTCATAGATGTTTAAAGAAATCGTCATCCATTTTTATTATTATTACCTACGATTTGTGTTTTTTCTTTCTTTTCTCCCCCAGGGATGTTATAGCCTAAGAATTCTGATCTTGTCTAATGTGCAAGTTGGTGTAGTATGGCCTGAAAAATTTGATATCTGCTTCTGTGTAGGCTTTATTTCTCTGAAAGGGCACTTCATCATTTTATCTGAGAACACTTAAGCCTTCTTTCTCTCTCCTTTCCATTATACTCTACTCTCTTCTTTAATGTCTCATTTTCTGAATCACTAGGTATATTACACCAACTGCTTGATCACGAAATGTGTTTTTGCTATGACAAATGATAACACCACTTTTCCATTTTATCATATATCTATATCTCACATTATAGTCCAAAGATCTGAGAATGAATACGTGTTGTAGAAAGACCTGCTGCAACAATATTTTAGCTGTGTTGATTTCTGTCATGTGAACTGCATGAGAAACATCTAATAAGATGTGTCATTAAATATTTTTACTACAGAGAAGAAAATGAAAATACGAGCGACTATTCTGGTTAAGGGGTAGGTGAACTGATTTTTATTCTAGAAGCTAAGGGGGAAGAGATACTCTTTAGAAATTACTACCATTACCAACTCTTTCTTACAGCACTGGCTGTAGTTAAGTACAAAAAGTTCTGTTCTATACTTTTTGTATACTACTACAGTATTCATACCTGCACTCTTGATTGTCAAAGTGTATGACAATATCTAGAGAGACTATGCTCCAAATTCATATAGTTTTTGGTAAAACCCTGGGTGGTTAAGCACCCTGGGATGGCCCTGAGCTACCTTATGAAGTAGGTGATGCCATTTACATGTTTCCATAACCATTGTGATTGTTCGCTACTCTCATACTCTGCAAGTGTTCTATGTCCCGTTATTCCAGGGTCTGGCTCTTATCTGGCCACCAACTAATCTGTGCCAGGGGATGATGTCCTAAGTAGTCTTTCTTATAGTAAGGTCTGCTGATGCCTTGCATCAGAATTATCTCTAAGGCTTTTATTGAAATGTAACTCCCTGGGTCTAACCCCAGAACTACTGAATCAGAAGATCTGGAGGTATGGCACAGAATCTGCCTCTTTAATAGGCTCTCTAGGTAATTCTGATTCAAAATGCAGTTTGTGAACTACTGACATGATATTTTCTTTCCTCACGTAATAAACACTTAAAGGAGTCAGCCACCAGTGATAGATTTATGGGTACCATGGCCCAAAATAGGAGAAACAATCCTCTTAGGAAGTGGGTAATCCTTTCCATCATCCCCCAAAACTATCTAACCATATATAATTATTTTTTGCTTATGATAATCAAAGTACTGTGTTAGGCACACAAATTATATTTGCTTATAGCGCTCAAATGCATACTTTCTTACCCCTATAGAAGCTAAAATGATAAATATGCTCCTGTATACAGACGCAAGAGTTTTAATGTATGATCTACTTGTGGCCATAAGAAACGACCATGCATTTGCTTCCAGGATAGATGATTTAAGATCCACCAATGCCAAGATGGTCATTTTCGGTAGGCACGTCCCAATATTTGACTGGGTTATTGAGAACCACCCTATACAACAGACAGCTTTCTTTAGTTAAGCAGGATTACATTTTGTAAGCAGCCAGTCTTACGGAGGTCACCAGACAGTGACATTGCTTGAGTTTTATGAGTGTTTTTAATGAGTTTTGGCTTATAGATAAGTAAGGTATTTGGTTATATCCTGTTGAAAACATAATCCAAGTAAAAAGATACTAAGGAAATGCACTATGATACAATACTGTGGAACTTGACTGCTTGTTCATTTATGAAATAAAGCAAACCTTAACTATTTCAGGGAGAAATCTTGCTCCTTCCTACAGGTATTCTCTTGTGTCACTTACGTAAAAGAATTCAGTGAACTCCTCTTCAACTCGAACTCCTCTTCAACTCCTCCTCAATTTTATTCAGAGGTCTTAGACTCTAGTTTAGTTGATTATTACAGCATATCTGCCTATATCTAAAAAGCAATATAGATCAGCTTCACTCTCGAACTTGCCACAGTGTATTAACTCAAAGCGTCTATCGTGGAATACATGTCAAAAGTTCGAGGAGAGACTATCTCTGGAAGATTGCCTGAAAGAACTAAAGGCAATCCGTTTCTCTAGGTGACCTTCAATTTGACTTTGGTTTAAGCCAGACCTGGACAATATTGCTTGCTCCATTACCTACCTAATCTAGTCCCAAACATAGGCAAATTTGTTTTATGGAACTAGGTTTAGGCATAATGGCATAATATCAGTGTTATGCATTGAGAGGTATTATAAAACAGGCTGGTGATGTTGGTTGTTTTATTTAAAGTTGTTGAGGACATTATTCACCGCATTATACACTATAATATACATGAAAAGTCAAAATAAAAATTTCTCTCTGGGTGTATTTCTGAAAATAATTTTAATTTTCTTGAACTTTTTTTTTTTTGTTTAACTTTATGGTCTATAGCTCATGCTACAAGTTACATTTCTTTCTGTACCTTACAACATGCAATTTTGGTACTAACCTCACCTCTGGATTAATCTTACTTTACTAGCCTTTCTAATTCCTTCCCCATGGTTTCCCCGTTTAAGGAAAGTCTTGTTGCATGGCTCATATTTGTGTATACTCTTTTAAACATATTCTGTAAAAAGACAGCATACAAATAAATATGATAATCATAAAGCTTATCAGAGAGTAAAGCAAGGTTTTGAAAGGTTCTGAAATCTCTTGGTGTACAGAAAAAGGCTGAGACAAAGCCACCACCACATCAGCTCTTCAGGCATCTAACTGGCAGACAAATGTGGAGAAATACTATTTATTGTCTAGATCCATCTAGAATCCACAAGAGTATGCCGAAGGTTCTGTACTGCCGTATTTAGATGAGATTTATAGACTAGGAATTAATCTGAACTAAGATTTGTTTTTGTTTGATACATCCCCCAAGAAGATTAGCTGAGCGGGCCACTTCTGTGGGACCATTGTGGTACTTGTGTGCAAAGTTGAGTGGTGCAGTTTTCTAGCATTCATGGATGTATGTTTTGAACATACCCAAAACTTAGCCTAATTAAGTGGAATTTGTTACTAAAGTCTAGTCAGTAATATTGTTGAATGCTTCCTCTTAACTTTCTGGGAAAATAACTGCTTTCTCCTAAGCCCCATATTTATAGTAGAGCTGCTTATTGGACTTTCTGGTATAAGAGAAACAGACCACCAGTCCGTCCTGATCGCTAAAGGTAAAATGATTCCCAAGAGTGACATGACGTCAAGACACAAAGCATAAACATTATGATAGAGACTAAATTAAGACTGAAACTCCCTCTGCAAATCTCCTGCTGTGTCTCAGTGTGAGATCAAGTCTGTTATAGATGCAGGTTAACCTAATGTCTTATAAATCAGTGTTCGTCTTTTTTCAATACGTATTCCTGGAAAGATGTTGACCCATTACTGATCATTAGATCATTTTTTCCTCTAGTAATGTAGAGACAAATGCTTTCAATTCTTCCTCAAATGATTGTGTCTGACCAGTGTGAATTTTGGCAGTTATTCAGTAATAGCCAGTGTACAATTGAGACTAAAAAAGGAATAAGAAATGTGTGTGTGCAGTCCTCAGCGGGGGGGGGGGGGGGTGCAGAATCTTTTTGATTCTACGTAAAAAAAATATGCAAAGACATATTTGAATTTGAAATCATGAAAATGAATGAGTTCATTTAGGGCAAGAACATTTTTTAAA
The DNA here is from genome assembly GCF_041296265.1 of Equus caballus. Lineage (NCBI taxonomy): Eukaryota > Metazoa > Chordata > Mammalia > Perissodactyla > Equidae > Equus > Equus caballus. Next base: position 98,023,091 of record NC_091715.1, on the reverse strand, counting down.
AAGAGCAGAGGGTACATGATGGGGCCTTTTCAATCTGCTTGCCTCTCTGCTAACCCCTCAATGTGATACTCACCTTTTAATGAGAAATATGTATTTGTTGCTTTTGTCACAGGTCAAAGATCTAAGATGGAATAAAACTGATTTCTTTGTTACTATAACGATGTAAGACAGGGGATGACCCTACGTCAGTCTAACCTGTGGCTTATCCATCAGTCTAACCTGTGGCTTATCCAAGAGGAATAGGCTGTCTTCGGGGACTGATCTTCAGGTCTACTGCTTACTCAGATAGACTCCTCAGGGTCTTAGAATCCTGGGTGTCGTTAGTACGGTCCACCTCATTCAGCTACTCTCTTGCCACCAAAGCTGAAGCAGCCTTTTTAACTGAGAGTTTCATATAAATAGCAACAAAGAGAACTTTTTGTGATAACAGCAGATGACACATTATTGAATAAACTATACATGATTTATTAGTCATTAATATATTTTCTTATTAACTTAAGTAAGATAAGTTAAAATAAGATATAGCTACAGTGCAAATCTAATATAAACGTCAGTTCCTCCTCACCAGGGAATTGAATACTTTGGTATGACTAAGGGAACTGTTTTTGTTGCACCCCCACCTAAGTTTTTCTCTCTCGTTTGTCCATTTTGTGTGATTTGTTAACCATATCCTGTGTTTGAATCCTGATTCATATCTTACAGGTTTCCACACCAATCTGTGTTAGATAAATCAATCTCTCTATTTACAAATTGGATAAAGTTTCAACATTAAAATAAGAAGTCATTATCAGTTGTCTTTGCATAATTCCAGTCATTTACACTACTGTACAAACGTTACAACTTAGTGAAATTTTGGGCCAGCCCCGTGGCCAAGTGGTTAAGTTCCCGCGCTCTGCTTTGGTGGCCCAGGATTTTGCAGGTTCGGATCCTGAGCATGGACATGGCACCGCTCATCAGGCCTCGCTGAGGTTGTGTCCCACATAGCACAAGCAGGGGGACGTACAACTAGAATATAAAACTATGTACCGGGGGTCTTTGGGGAGGAGAAGAAAAAAAAAAGGAATCTTGGCAGCAGACTTGTTAGCTCAGGTGCCAATCTGTGAAGAAAATGAAAACAGTGAAATTCATTTTCTTGAAATGCCCTCTTCAAAACGTCCTGCTGTAGCTGTTTGCCAATACACGGAGGGTAGTATATTGTAGAGGTCAGGAAGACCTTGGTTAAACAGAGAGCACATGTAAATTAATTAACACAGTGCCTGCCACATAGTGAGTTCTCAAAAACTATGAACTGTTATTAATGATAATTATTTCAGTACAAAATCCCAACTATACTCACTGTGTGACTTAGGGCAAGTTTCTTAATCTCTCTGAGCACTGAACTCCCATAATGATATCTACTTGACATGGTATATCAATGGGGCGAGTTGACATAAAGATGAAATGAAATGAGTTAGCTGATACAGTACAGTATCTGAAACATTGTTGACAGACTCCACCCTCAAGGTACTTCCTGTGCGACATAACTAAACATCCCTTTAGCTATGGTTTTACCATGCAATCCTTTAATACCAGTTTAAGGTGTAATCTCTATGGGTATAGTGGGAAAGAACTAGGTGTTTAGTGAAGTGTAAGATTAAAGTGAGTTTCTAAGACAACATCTGTTGTTAGGAAGAGTTGATGTCAGTTTTTAGGCAAAATAGAGGCAAAATTACTTTTGGAGTATACTATGATATCCACTTGGTCTTTATTAAAGAAAGAATGAGCAAGAAATGGAAGCCTTACCTAGATCCTAAATGCTGATTTAGTTTAGTGCTTTCTATCCTGTGTGTTCTAGAATTTTCCCAGAGGAAAAAGATGAAATGGGGAAGCATACGAATTGTGTTGACCTTCAGATAGGTTTCACAAAGAATTCAAAGGCTAGAGGAGAGGAGATTGGTTCTGACTGCACTCTGCCTGTATGAAATGGCCAGTAATTTTGTACATTTCCCCCTTACTCTAATAATCATTAGATATTTTAGTGTCCACTGTATACTAAATGTTGTACTAAAGAAGACTGGAGAACTAAAAGTCCCTGACCTCAAAGAACTTATGATTGACTCGGGATAATTAAAGATATACCATTGAAACAACAGTGAGAAACATAAAGCAGTGTCTAATTGAGCATTGTATTTGGTAGTACAGAATACAGGGAAGAGTTCAAAGGGGCCTCAGCTTGGTCAACAATGAAGCAAATGAAGAGTTAGTTATAGAGGAAGTAGGATTTGAGTTAATTGATAGAATTCTGATAAGCAAAGAGAAAAGAGAAATGCTCATTCATTTTCTTTATGTATTTAAGAAACACTTATACAGTACTTAGTATATGCCAGGCACTATTCTAAGCAACTTATTTAATCCCTATAACAAACTTATTATCCTCATTTTATAATTGAGGAAACTGAGGTGCAGAGAAGTTCTAGGTGGTTGCTTCAATGTGCATAAAGATGTGGCAATGAGAGTACATCTTCCCTCTGACAATATGAATGTAAGCCTGACTAGACGCACCACGTATACCTAAGTGGGAAATAAGTTTGTACAGAAACATGTTATTAAGTATGTTAAAACTCCAGCAGAGAGGTTTGTGTTGGCCAGTTGGAATCACTTAAAATTTTTCAGCAGGGGAGTAATATGATGAACAGTAAGATGAATAGTAGGGAACACTTTCTAATGGAGCAAGTTGTTTCAGTGGGGAAGGATTAATCACAGAAGCTGGCTAAAATATTATTTAGTGATCCAGGCATGAGAATAACAAGACCCTAGATTACAGTGTTGGTGGAAAAAGAGAGACTAGTGTCAGGAAAACAAAGAGAAAAAAAATCAGAAATATTTAATAACCCTAATTTGGAAGATGAAAAAGAGGCAGGTAATGGTTTTGAGTCTTAGTAACTAAAAGGATGTTAGTGGTACCTGTAACAAAGACAAGGATGTCAGAAAAGCACTCTATTAATTATTCTAGTAAGTGCTCTGCTGGTGAGATGGAGCCACATGTACTTTCTTTCCAGTGTGTCTGCCTCTCATACTTTGCCTCCGGAGTAGGCTTTTTGGAGCTGCAGCTTTTTCCAGGTTTTTTATTGCACTGGTACTGGGGACTTGAACCCGGAGACAGAAGGAGACTCCTGCAACTGTGGATGTGGGAATTCTCAAGGCTGGAAACATGGCTTTGGAGCACATCGCATGGCCGTACACTGCACCATACTACTGGGATGCTTAGAGCACATCTTAATGGGCAGTATTAGGCTCAAATTGCCAATTAAAGCTATGTACTCAGCCAAAGTAGATTTAACTTCCACACCTTTCTGTTTGGATTTTTGCCACATTTCACTGTTTTCTTCAGTCTGTTAATTGGCCCTGCTTCCTTTTTGGATTCATTTTCCCCCATGGGTGGCAAAGGTGACTTAGCTATTTGTTCCCAGAAGGAAAAAGGCTTTGATAAATAGCATCACCTATGTGGTTTCATTTCTAGCCCTATGATGAGTGAGGTTAGCTCATCTATAAAATAGCCTTTTAAACGGTATTTTATACCTAATATACTTTGTGGAATGAATGACAGAGCAAAGGCTCTGAAAACTGCCTCTCCAGTCTACAGACCACTTAGTAAGAGAAATCTCCCCATGGGCAAGCTTATCTTCTGCTCTTCTCTGCCTGTAAACTTCTTTTCTACACCATCTGCAATGCTTGATGTACTAGATGCCTACCTGTCACTGGGGCTATGGGTTTGCAGTCTACGTAAGATAGATGATCTCTGCGTTAGATGCTGATTGCAAAAGAACATTAAATAATGGGGCTGGCCCCGTGGCATAGTGGTTAAGTTCAGTGCGCTCCGCTTCAGCGGCCCAGGGCCAGAGTTCACGGGTTTGGATCCCATGTACCGGCTGACACCACTCATCAGCCATGCTGTGGTGGTGACTTACATATAAAATAGAGAATGATTGGCATAAATGTTAGCTCAGGGCTAATCTTCCTCAGCAAAAAATGAACATTAAATAAGTTAATTCATAATAAACAAACATAACTAGATTAATAGATAGATAGATAGATAGATAGACAATTGCAAGGACCAAATGTTTGTCTTATATAGCTAGGTTACTCATATGAGTGTCATAGCAGGCATTACTGTGGGGCCTCTGCCAGCATTGGTTTGGGATTGGAACTATTTGTTCAAAATTGATGATCATTATTTCACTGATTTTTTTTAAGAAGCTGCTTAAACAGACACAAATGAGATGAACGATCTATATTTAAACATATCCCTGACTATATTACTAAGACAGGTATACTTTAAATCAAAATAACTTCTTACTATTTTACTCTCTTTTTAGGCTGGATAATGAAATGAGATTGGTTATTTCACTTTGATGTTTTCCTTTTTGACTTCAGAGTCTACTTGGTTTGATGCTGTTAAGTTTTGGTTTCTTCACAGTGACCCACGCTGATTTGTTGAGATTTAATAACAGAATGTCATGAAAAGATTTTTATTCACTCACGTAACCAATTTTTCACTTGCCTGCAGTTCAAAGTCCCCGTTCAAGCTAGTGGATGTAGATACCTAAGACAAAGGAAGAATGGAGCTCAGTAGAATTGGTAAATCCCTCCTGGGACAATAAAATTCAATTTAATAAGTCATGTTCTATATGTTATTGAAAGTGAGACAGTTCCTTGGCCACTGCTGAAAAAAGTGAAAGGAAAATTTTACTGTCCTGAGGGGTTTCAACTAGGGTCTCTAAATATTCTGTTTTGGGTGGTCTGTATTTGAGACAGAATTTTTAGGACTTATTTTCATTCTGTCCCTCTGTGAAGCTCTCACACTTATAAGATGGTCAACACTCATTAAAAATTTTCTCTTGTACCAAGGAGAGTGAAGTCTTCATTTAAGAAGCATAAAGTGGGAAGGATGTGACATACTGATTCCCAATCAGTAAAAGGATGAAAACTAAGCCTATTGCCAGCAAATGCATTTGGAACGCATTTTTCCTCAAGTGATATTTATCAAGTGCCCATATATACATGGCGCCATGCTAAGTACTATACAATACAAATTAAATAGATGTGGTCCCTGCTATCTGCCAGTTTACATCTTCTTTTGATTCAAATGCTATAGCAGAGTGCTCTAAAGGGCCAAATCAGATCACGAAGGTTATATCTCTCTCCCTGAAGGATAGGTTATTGAGGTTTCGCTTTCTGTGCTGAGCTGGGTGGGAGATGCAGAAGTGGCAAGAACACCCTCTGTGCCTTTCCTCTGCTAATTATTTACAAAGGTGTCTAAGCATCTGAGGCTTTAACTGGAAATTCCATAAATTGTTTCTTGTTAGTACTAGTAGCTAAGACAAGAGAGCATTCATCTTTCTGGAGGCCTAGAGCTGATTGCTTGAAAGAGCAACTTTCCGCTGTGCATTTTGCCCTGGAAAGTAGATTTCTTCACCTCTATTAAAAACCAAGTGATAAACATAGATATACTCTATGCTAGTCACAATCATGAACTTATGAGTGTTGTAGCCAGTTTTTTAGTTACTTTGCTTGGCCATGAGGTATGATGTGATGGGAAAAGCTCAAGCTGAAAGTTAGAAGGCCTGCATTTTAGTCCTGGTTCAGACACTAATTAGCCAGTTAAGTAGGGCAAGTCATTCCACATCTGCGCTTTAGCGTCATCTCAAAATTAAGAAATTGGAGTTAGGCAAAAGGCAACAAAAGCAAAAATAAATAAATAGGACTACATCAAACTAAAAAGCTTTTGCACAGTGGAGGAAACTATCAACAAAACAAAAGGAAACCTACTGAATAGGAGAAGATATTTGCAAATGATATATTGGATAAGGGGTTAATATCCAAAATATATAAAGAACTCATGCAACTCAATACCAAAAAGAACAAACAGTCCAATTAAAAAATGAGCAGAAGACTTGAATATTTTTTCAAAGAAGACATACATATGGACAATAGACACGTGAAAAGTTACACAACATCACTAATCATTAAGGAAATGCAAATCAAAACCTCAATGAGACATCACCTCATATCTGTCAGAATGGCTATTATGAAAAAGAGAAGCCATAACAAGTGTGTTGGAGAGGATGTGGAAAAAAGGGAACCCTCATATATTGTTGGTGAGAATGTAAATTGGTGCAGCCACTATGGAAAACAGTATGGAGGTCCTCAAAAAATTAAAAATAGAAATACCATATGATCCAGGAATCTCATTTCTGTGTATATATCTAAAGGAAATGAAAACAGGATATTAAAGAAATATCTGCACCCCCATGTTCATTGCAACATTATTCACAGTAACTAAGACTTGGAAGCAACCTAAGTGCCCATCAATGGATGAATGGATAACGAAGATGTGGCACATAGATATATATAACGGAATGCTGCTCAGCCATAAAAAAGAATGAAATTTTGCCATCTATGACAATATGAACGGATATAGAGGGTATTATGCTAAGTGAAATAAGTCAGACGGAAAAAGAAAAAATATCATTAGATTTCACTTATATGTAGAATCTAAAAAACAAAACAAATGAACAAGCAAAAGAAAATAGAAACAAGCACATAGATGCAAAGAGCAAACTGGTGGTCACCACAGGGAAGGGCATGGGGATGCGCAAAGTAGGTGAAGAGGATTAAGAGGTACAAACTTCTAGTTATAAAATAAATAAGTCATGGAGATACAATGTATAGCACAGTCAATAAATTGTAATAACTTTGTATGGTGACTTGTCATGGTGATCATTTTGTAATGTATATAAATGTTGAATCACTATGTTGTTCACCTGAAACTAATATAATATTGCATGTCAATTATACTTCAATAAAGAAAAGAAATTGCAGTTAAGTACTTTTCAGTTTTAATAGTCCATGGGACTACATGTGAACTGACCGTTATGTGGAAGTCCTGCAGTGATCAAAGAGACAGTAAAAGGAGAGCGAATAGCTGTTGCTTTATTCTATGTTATATTATCAATGTCTTCATAACTTATTCAGAAATATGGGTGATAACCAATTTGGAAGTCAAATATTGTGGAAATTGACTAGTGATGTGATTAAGATTGAAAAAGGTAACCTAGAAGCCCAAGAGGAAAAAGTCTTTTGTTCAAGAATAATAACTGAAGATACAACTGACTAGATAGGATCTAATTTTACATTCTGAACAAGTAACATAATTTCAAATGTTAAATTTGGGGGATAGGGTATCTGTCCAAAATCATTAGAAGTATATTTTGCTTTGCTCTCAGGAGGAGAGAGACATCTGACCTTATCTTCTCCTTTCTTTTGGATGTCATAGTCAATGGCAAATGGAAAGAATCCAGCTGGAAGATTTCCACTAAGTCTTGAAGGAAAGCAACAAGCTTAAGATAACGGTATATGGAGTGGCCTATTTCAAGAATATAGTAATATATTATCTTCCCTTTTTCTTCAGCAGAGTATTTCTGAATCCCATGTGTGAGGAAAGCAATACGATTCAGGGATTAAATCTTTAGTCAAATCTACTTCCCTTTTAGAAACTTCAGGTTTCCTAGCGTATGTCTCTGTAAATTTTCTGTTTATTTTTCCATCCATTGGTTAAAAATATAATCAAAGGATGTCAGAACTAGGAAGGACCTTAGCAATCACAGAGTTCAACTTGTTTCTTTTCCAGATGAGGAAGTCCTTTCAACAGAAGTGACTTACCCAGGTTCTTACAGTTTTCACTGGCAGAGATAGAGTTAGTATCTTGCATGAACTGTGAAAAAATGGAGAAGGGAGAGGCAGACAGTATGGCAAGTAGGAAAACAAAGGGAAAGAAACCTGAAAGGAGAAAACGTAAAATGTCTAAATCCTCATCTAAAATAGAAGTCAGCAAACTACATCCGCAGACCAAATTCATTCTATGGCTTGTTTTTGTACAGCCCTCAGGCTAAGAATGACTTTTACATTTTTAATGGGCTGCTTAAAAGAAAAAAACGAATATGTGACAGAGACCATACATGGCCCATAAAACCTAAAATATTATACTATCTGGCTCTTTACAGAAAATATTTGCTGATCCCTGATAAATGCTACAGAGACCACACACATGGTATAGCTAAGCAAAACCCAAATGACCTTCAGGAAAATCCCACAGTGACTAGATTCATCCAGGAAGAGTTTCTTTATCCATTTTCCATTCCAACCCACTATATCCAATACGCTGACCACAGAGACCAAAAGAAGAGATTCTTTTTCAGAAACCACCAGGATCTTATTCTCAGTAAAAGAGTATAATATTCAGAATAGGTCTAAAGGTCACAACAGAAATTATGGATTCTTTCTTCCCCTTCCCTCCTGTAGTTTTCAGTTTCAAATTTTGAAGGCTTGCCGGATTCCACTATGTTTATTTTCCCCTTCTCTGTCTCTGAGGAAAATAATATTATGTTGAACCATATGAAATCACTGATATTCAACCAGTTTTGACTTACATATGGCAATGTCTCATAGTTTAACTTAATGTTTAGCTTTCTGGTCACCTTTCCTTCTGAGACTTTTGCCTCTCTTCATTTTGATATACTTTGCCTTATTAGTGATTATTTTATCTGTGTTTATCCAGCTTCCAAGATGTCTAGAGCTTCTTTATACCATGAATCCTTAGTTTTTAAATTTACAGACTACCCTTTGCAAGATCTTTGTTGACTCAAGCTACTCTGAATACTTCATTTAAAGTGTGCTGACCTAGCCCTTACTATCAACAGGCATACACAGTGGTATCAATTTCATTCATTGGTGGATAAATGGCTTCTATTACGAGTTTGGGATCTGGGATCATCTAGTACCATTCAAATGCATCGTCTATCTGGAAAAGTGCATACCTTGTTTTTGAAAGAATTTAACCAATTGTCAGAAGGTGGAATTATGGAAGGACTGTTTGGATATTTTATCACCCAAGTTTTACCATCTATGGCTGTATATGGCATAGGCTGGTGTACTGACCCATCAACCTTCACCATTCTCACCTTTCCTCATTTAAAGTGGTACTCAGCCAAGCTTGCAGAAATGAAGCTTACTGTTAAGAAATGCAATTAGAATTGGAGATGCTCTTTCTTGTCCATATATTAGGCATCATGATGCAGCAATGCAGAGACAAAGAGGTCAACAAGCGCAGATTTCTTCTCACACAAAGAGCTCAGTAAATATAGTTATTGATTATGCCAGTGTATTTAAAGCGAGAAATGAAGAAATAAAATTTAAAAAGCAATCTAGTGTAGAGGAAGGCTGTTTAGTTTACTATCATGGTTTAGAGCATACAATTTGGAATCAGATCAATCAATCTGGATTTGAATCCCAGCTCCTATTCTTACTAGCTATGTATATCTGGGGCATATTATTTGATCTTCATTTATCTCTGTAAAATGGGAATATCACCTACCCTATAGATTTCTGGTGGATATTAAAGGAAGTAACATATGTAAAATAAGCATTCAATAATAGCTTTGTTATTAATATTAGTAGAAACAGACATAATGATAAGTTAACATGGATGGTAGTGCAATTGATGATAATCTCCAAGTTTACTAAGATCTGAAATGCTACAGAAAAAAAAATTAGATGAAGTCACTAAGATGTCAGTAGAAAAACCAACTCAAGAAAATGAAGTCAAAGAAGATACAAGATACATGTTGCCTGAAGGTCGTAAGAATTATAGTGCAAATTCAGTGCTTGACATAAGCAAGAATGGGACTAAAATTCCTATACATTTCCCTTGTTAATTTGCTTATTCACTCACTCTTTCAATATACATTTTTCAAATACCTGTAATGTTCAAGGGACTGTACTAGCATGGGGAGAAGAACATAATATATAAGAGAAAGTTTGTACACTTAAGAGTGTTGTCATCCAGAGGTTTGTGAATTTTATGAAATCTTACATAGAATCCTGATTGAAACAGAAAAGAAGTTTCTCTGGTTAAATAATAGGAAGTGAGGGCACGTGAAACCGTATATACTTAGTGTCCCTTTCTCTCCCACCCATCCCAGGGTTCCCACTGGCACCTCCACTAACCATAAATTTTATGAAACACAGTTTGAAAAACACTGATCTAGTCTGTTATAAAGATGGTTTGCATAAAATCCCAGTTTTAGCATTCCTTCCTTACTCTCAAACACTGGTAGCCCCTCTGGATGGATATATATTAGACGTATAAGAGAGTAGACTATTTTCTACTCCTGTATCCTTATTTACACTATCTAACTGTTCTCCTAGCAAAGGCCAGTGGAAGACAAGACAGAAGAGAAACAAATTTTGATTAAAAAGGGAAATGCCATCAGGCAAATTTGAAAAATGTTGGTAATGTTTAGGAGGACAGGCCTGGTGGGCTCCGATATAGGGAACCCAGATAGTTAGGAGTAGAATGGATGTGGTAGACAGGAAGTAAATGCAAATAGAGGGGGAAAGAATAATAATAATTTTTAAAAATAATATTTCAAAAAATAATAATAATTTTCCATCACATACCTTTTCTTCTGACAACTTCATGATGAAAGGAAATTGATTTTTTCTGTATTTCATGACATCAAGGAAGGGCTCTAAAGTGGCTTAACTTGAAACCATGTGTTTGGCTTGTGTCACACAACAAAAATATGTACAAACAGCAAGTAAAAAAAGAAAAGGTGTTAGACAGGCCCTCTTAGATTTGATCAGACCAAGAGACAAGAGGAAATGGCAACATCTCAATATATAGGGAGGAAAAGCTGATGGCAGCTTATCCTAAGGGGTTTTCAAACCTTTCAAAAGTACCAGTTTTGAGCAGTTAACTCTCGGAAGCAATTTCTATAATAGATAATATAACACCTATTATAGGCATAATAGGTACATTAAATATAAATAATAAATATATGCCTCTGAAATCTGCTCTACACAATACTCTGAGATGTCAAAATAACCAGAAGGGAGCATTTTCTCTTACTTTCAAATTCAATAGGATAAGGAAAGATCTGGTGCCTTCTCCTTTCTATTCCTAAAGTGCTTTCCCAGAGATAACTTAGCCACAAAATAATATACTGAGTGGCCCCTTGCCTCTACGTCTTTGTACTCTGAAACACCATTTCTCGTCTCACTCCTATTGCAAACACTTGCACATCCCTCAAGTCCTAGGTTAGATTTCACTTTCAAGCAACAATAGCAATGACAACAACAAAAACAAGAAAAGTCTTCCTTTGGCTGCCTCCAGCCCCCGTGTTGCTCCAAGTCCATGCTGGCTTCATTTCCATGTGTTCCCTTTGCTTGTCGCATAGCACTTACCATATAATATTGTAACTGCCTGTTTAATTGTTGCTATCCCTTACTAGACTATAAGCTCATTGAGGATGAAAGCATATCTGTTTTTATTATCACTGTGTCCCCAGCAGACAGAAAGGGACAGCCACACAGTAAATGGAAGGAATGGAATGAACAAAGGACGAAAGAATGAATAAACAAATAAATAGTTCCACATATCAGCGACTGGGAAGCTACCTTTGTGTGTGATATGATTTGAATGGTGCTAGAACAAATCTCTTCCCTAAAGGAGTTTCCTCACCTACTTTGCTTGGGATCTGACTTTCCACTATTTACAATTCAAATTTCACTGGATTAGGAAGACCATTTGTTATTCCAATAGCTCTTTTATGATTATGCAAATGTATCTGAGTGAGAGTAATGTGTTAACACACTCTGTTTGCACCTTATTAGAAAATGTGAGTCCTGAGGAACAACACATACAAGATAAAATTCTAGGGCAGCATTGTCCAGTAGGACCTTTTGTAATGAGAGCAATATTGCTAGTGCAACTAAGAAACTGAATTTTACATTTTATTTAAATTTAATTTTAATTTGAAGTAAAATTTAATACAATTTTAATTTAGTAACTTAAATACAGTGGCTACTATACTGTACAGTGCAATTCTAGAGGAGATAACACACCAAAAGGAGGAAAAGAGGAAATGGAAAGCAATATGGAGGCCTTCAAAGACTGCTTTGTAAGGCTCACAAGTTCAGTTCTGGTTCAGGAACAAGTTGGTTTGGATAAAACATGACTGCAACAAAGCCAGAAAGGAACCAAAGATCTGGAAGTTAGATGAGCCACAACACATGTAGCTGGCATTGTGAATGGAGAATACTGGTACTTCAGCATCCCCATATTCAAGAAGGCACTAGAATTGGCCAAATACAGAAAGAATCAATACATTTCTGAGAGTCTGGAATTCCACCATAATGCACACAAATTTAAATTTTCTTCATGTCAGTTGATATAAGTTAATTAAAATAAGATTCTCAAATTTATTAGAGCATTTGTTCTTTTGAATTTTATTCATCTTTCTACTTGTTCTTGTTTTTACCATTTTTAATGTTGTTTAATCACAGCATGCTAACATTTTCAATAATGCTTAATGGCACAAGATGACTTTGCAACCAGAAACACAGACCATTTAGGAGCCATTTAATGAATGGAAAAGTCACCGGAATTAATAGATGCATTCGTTCATTGCTAAGTTTAAGATAAATCTTTCATGTGTGTTAATAACTTATCTAATAACTTTACTTCTTACTATTGGTGCAGAAACTTCAGATAAATATGCAAATTGTGATGTTCTTTGACTATCTGTAATTTGGCATCATCGCATGTACTTAATGTCCATAATTTATGACTATGTAAATGCTCATAAAATATTTCATCCTTGCTGGCTGACAAATGTATGGTTGAAAAATGTAAACTTATAAAAGTTAAAGGTGGCAATGAATTCAAATTGAACTGAAAAAAGGCAATTCCTACACAGATACATTTGAAGGACTAGTTTTATCTTTTATCTGACTCTTTCTGATATATAATCTTTCTATATAAATATCTGGGTAATTTGCCTGCTCTACCTAGATAATCACTACAGATTTGTCCACCTAAACCTGAAATACCAACAGAAAAATAACCAATTAAGTGGGGAGAGAAAACATCATTAAACCAATAGTTTGACTCTAACGACTGAGTGACTGGATTGACCAGTTAATGGAGTCAGAGATGTTGCTTCGGAAGCCCACGATAGCGTAGACTCAGTGTTATTTCTTCTGATAAAGAGAACAAAGCTGAAATGGAACCATTTTTATTTGTGATTACATATATATATATGTTTTATGCAAATCAATTTCACTAAAATCTGACCTGAAATTGAAGCCATGTCGAGAGTGTGTGAAAATGAAAGTAGTTCTATGAAGTTAAAGCTTTAGCTGTTCCTATGCTGATAAAGGATTTTAGGTTTAGGATTTTTTATCATATGCTTTTGTCAAATCAATCAACATGGCCTATCTTTCCAGTGCAAGATCAGCTGAAAACCCAGAAATATTTGCTTTTTCTTCCATGCTAACATGTTAAGGAACTGAGCTACACAGTTCATAAAATATTGTGTTTGGAAGCCTTTCATTTCCCTCTTGTCTCTGGGGCCGTGTAGATGCAGAATAAATTCAAATAGGCTGAGATAAGGAATTAAAATGAGCATCTATCTGAGCCTAACTCTAAATCTACTCTCAAAGTTCAAAGTGGTTCTCTGGAGAATCAGTTATTTTCAAGGTTCAATTCACCATTATCCATCTCCTCGACCCTGCAAACATAGTAAAGCATATTTACAGGTTACATTAGGTTATCAAATATCTCCTAGTAAGGCAAGAAAATGATATACTGACTATGGATTAGTAGGTACTGTATAAATCAGCTACCTTGGGGACTGAAACTATGGTGGGCTCATCAGCCTCTTTACACCCAGTTTATGCCGAGGTAAATTACTTGAGAAAACTTAACCTAGCCACTAGAGAATGACGTAAATTCCAAGCTTGCCTCAAATCTCATTATCAACTCAATAGCTATAAGACTTTGGTCAAGTTAACAAAGAGGTATATCAATTTAAAAAAATACACTTAGAGACATACAATGACATTTACACGTGAAATACATGTTTTTGGACTTCTGGGCTGGCAAAGCAATACTTAGAGACTTGTCAGGGCACTTTCATAACAGGATGACTTCTCTCCAGATTTTAGTGCCTTCTCTTAATCTGTAATGTAAATATGCCCCCAACAAAGTATCCAAATATTTAAAAGTTGAGGCAACTTACTACATGGATGTCCTAACACCTTCACTTCATCAAGAGCGAGTTAGCGTTGATGTCCCGAAATCATTGCTTCAAAAATCACTTGGGAAAGAAAAAGGGGGAGGATTAGGAAAATCATGAGCCAAGACAATCTCATAGGACTATACAGAACAGTAAATGAGGTGATATGTACAGCCTCCCACAGTGCTTAACATATTGTAAGACTTCCATGAGTGATTTCTTTGTGCACCCCAGACTATTACTTTTCTGAGCAAGATTTTCAAATTCATAATAGTATTGGTATAACTTGATAACTTTGAATTTATATCTCAACTATTCCGTATTTTTAAAAGTAATAATAATATTAACACATATACAATTCCTGCATGGCAGTCAGTCATTAATATGGTAAAAGCCCATTAGCAGTCATGGTTTAGAATTTTGTGACTTATAAATAATGATCTCCGAAATTCTGCTTTCTATATTATGACCCCCTTATATTTGACTTCCTTATATTTACTAAACCAATATTTCACCATCATCACAACTGAATATCCTTTAAATTCTTCCTATTTTCTGATAACACTCCACTTCTGGTTTCATTTGCTTCCTTACTTACTCTAGAAGCCATGGTCAAACATTTGAATGATATTTTTCATAGCACCTTAGAATTCTTAGCCCCCTTGGCTTTCTGCATATTTGCTGCACAAAATCCTAAACTTTGAAAAATCCCCAATGTCTGTTTTCTTCACACTTTTATACAGGCTGCTGAGCAGCTGAAAAAAGTCAAGAAACTACTGATTAGGTTTACCTTCATTTGGTCCTTGGCTGCTGGTCTGAAATTCATTCATTTATCTTTTCTTCATGCCATTCTGTAATCTCTACAACAGTCATTCCAAATCATTTCCCCTGTCCTTGAGCCTTCAGCCACGATTCCTCCTCCTCACTCAGTAAATAACTTAATTTCTTACTTTATTGAGAAAAAGACCACCTTACATGAACTCTCTTCTTGTTCCCCCCTCCATCTCAAAGCTTTTCTGGATTTCCCTTTGTTATCTTTTCCTTTTGTCTTGCCTGTGAGGAAAACGTGTTCCCCTTTCCAAGATTAATCCTTCTGTCTTCTCCTTCTGTTCTACTTTGCTGCCATTATTTCATCCACTAACCCCTTTTCTCTGACATCTTTAGTATTTCTATATGCCCACTAACATACTCTGGTCTAGGAGAAACCAAAAGGAAAACAAACAAAAATAATGTAACTAACAAAGACTTTTTCTATGAATAGCCATTCACTGAAGCTTATGGCATATATCTAGCCTTCCTTCCCCCACCAACCATCTCAAAAATATAATCTGTAGTCACTTCTCCTATTTGTCACCATCTACTTTCAAGCCACTTACAATCAAGCTGCTTCTCCCCCACCCTCTATTGAAACTGTTTTTTGAAGGTCACTAATGATCTCCTAACTGCTAAATTTCAGTCTTAGCCCTGACTCTGCTGGACCTCTCTGTAACATTTAATACAGTACATTACAGTAACTCCTCTTTGTTGAAATTATCTGCTGTCTTGGCTCACGATTCCTTAGCCTTTTGAATTCTCCTAATGTTTTGGCCATTTGTCTCTGTCTCTTCTGCTGACCTGCTTTTTTTCCTGTTCCCTTATTGTTACCATTACCTAAGATTCTGTCTTTTGTTCTCTTCAATTCTCCTTCAATAATCTCCACTATAATGACTTCATCCATATGTATGATTTCAAATATCATCTCTGTTCAAATGCTTTTTTCTAATCTATATCTTCAGTAATGACTTCTCTCTTTAGGTCTCAGAACCTCAGTTACAAATGCTGACTGAACATTTGAACGTTTTCACCTGGACAAATGTTAATACCTAAAACTCAAAATATCCAAGTGTTCAGCTGATTATTGTTATTTCAGGCTTTCTCCATTTACTTATTTACATTTTCAAAATCCCTAGGTTCATAAATCCAAGAGTCATCCTTAAAATTCTCACTCTTTCTCAAACCACACTGTGTTATTGGTGCTGAGTTGATTCTGTCTCCTAGCCACTCTGTGTACAGCACAGAGGAACCCTGCCTGGTCTTTTAGTGACATCCTCTCACCTTCTGGCGCTATATCAGACCATGCTCTGCTGCTATTGATAGAGTTTTCATGGCCAATTTTATTTGGAAGTGGGTGACCAGGTCCTTTTTTCTAGTCTGTCTTAGTCTGGGAGCTCCACTGAAACCTCTCCCCCAGTGGCGGCCTGCTGGTATTTGAAATACCATTGGCATAGCTTTTGGCATCAGAGTGCTGATTCTCAGCCACTAGACCACCAGGGCTAGCCAGTCAGAATTTCTTATTAGTTCTCTCTCTAAAGTCTCTCTCTCTCAATCTCTCCTTTGTTCTCTCCTATTTTCATTCTCACTGCCACTACTCCTATTCAGCTTTCTAATACTTCACGTCTGGACTTATTCTAATACCTCAGTCACCTGACCTCCACTCCAGTCCCCACTCCAATCTCCTCAGAGTTACAAACGTAAAGCTTCAGTCATTTTGCTCGATATCATGTGATATCTTATGTGGCTTCTCCTTATCAAATGAATGAAGTCCGAATTCCTTAGCCTAGTATGGAAGTTCTTGAAGGCTGATCCTAACCTTTATTTTCTAACTTTATCCCCAATTACTTCCCTTCACATACCCTACTCTACAGCCACACTAGACTACCTATCATTTGCAAATCAGACACTACTTTTCTGTCTATGTTCTTTTTTATCCTCTGGAAATGCCTTTTCCACATCTTTGTTTTTTGAAATCCTGGACACCCTTCAAGGTTCACACAAAGTTCCCTTTCTCCATATAGTCTTCCTCGTTGTTTCTCCTTGGCAGGAAGTGACTGTCACTTTGCTTGGGACTCCAGAATGCTATTTTTATTCCTCTTATTGCATTGCCCCATATTGCCTAAATAACAGTTATTTATATTTGTGAGTGGTCCTGCTACTCAGCTATTAGCTCCATGAATACAGGAGCTTAGGCTTATTCATTCCTGTCCTTCCATAATACCTAACACAGCACTGTATACTAACAGCTCCCAAATATTTGTAAAATAGATGCCCAATTACAAATGGGTTGAATGTTGAAATTTAGAGCTTTGTTCTGCAGAGCTTCAAGTACTTTAGGGGCATTATATCACATCTTGAAAACATTCTTGGGAACAAAGCAAAGGACAGTTGCCATTATCTCTGTGAAGGACTAAGTGGCAAAGCAATTTACTAGAGTTGGTAGCAGAGCTGCAAATCCAAGGCGCCTGACTTCCAGACAACTGCTCTATCCCCTGGATCATGCCTGCTCTCGAATGAAATTAGTTCATATTAATTTAGAAGTAAATTTCCATCTCCTTTGTTTATCCAACAGTTAGCTTTAATAGCCACATTTCCCCAGATGGATTGTTGCTTAGAAATCCAAATCGCCTCACTTCTTCCTCTACCCTCCTCCTGCTGGCAATTCTCGCTCCTCCCTGTCACTTGTGTGGAAATGCCCTCTGGTTGATGTCCTTTCTCCTCACTGTTTTATTTTCCGATGCACTGGAGGCGGGCTTGTTCAGCTTCTTTTCCTTTCTCTTCTTTTCTGTAGTCATTCCTCGAGTGAGTTGAATTTACCTGCACTAAATTTTGCATGTCATGGGTGGCCTCACATATTAGAGGGCAGAAAATGGCTGCAGCTGAAGGGAGGAGAAGGGAGGATAATGACTCTATTTTCTGCAGAAAGAGATGAGATCATTTTTTAAAGATGTCATTTCCTTTTAGATACAAAGGTTGTTAGACTCCCCTTTATGTCCTTTTATCATCCAAGGTCATGGAAAAAGTAGGAAGACATTGCTTCCTAGGATGATAGTGAAACCTGAGCTGTCGGTCATCATTTAGGTATAAAGATCATGAAGCACTTTGTTAACCACTAGTGTAACCAAGATGTCCGTGGGCTGGATCATGATAAACATTCTAGTGTGGCAGCACAATACATCAGCTTTAGATCTAGCAGTAAAAATAGGAACTGGAGAGAGTTAGGCATTATTTGACACGTCCAGTCTTGAGCACACTGTTCCAGTGTGTCTATTAGTAATGGTCAGATGGTTGTATGTGTATGTGTGTGTGTGTTGAAGACATAATTCATGACAGCAGAATCCTCAGGATCATGTGACCCAGGCAGTACCTCCACAATCCTGAGAACCAGTTGAAAAGAAAATAATATTGAAGGAATTTTTTTATTTTATTTGCTTGATACCCACTAGCTGGACTGACTATTGTGGTTTTTCTCTTGATTTGATTGTTCTGAGGATAAATTTTGAAATGCTATTAGTTCTTGTGAATTTAAAGCTGTCAAGATTCTACTTTTTCATGTAAAGAAGGTAACTACACCCAACCTACTTGCACTTCTAATTTGTAATCTAAGTTTGGAAGACAAGCAGGAAGCTTTTGTCTCTGGGGACCAACTCATCTAATTCTTACTGTTGTGTATGACAGCTTAACATGTAAGATAATTCATCATCTATTCTAACCAAAATGTAATTACATATTCTATCTATAATGTCCTCCACTTCTGTTTGAATCCAGTAAACTGTGTTATATAAATAATAATCAGTAATAACCTGACACATAAAAATATTCTTTAGGTAATGATGAACATTAAAATGAAGGAATTATTTCAACAGCAAGATATGAACTTATAGGAAAATAATGGTGCAAACATTTTGTGCTTGCCTTTTCCTGATCCTCCTTTGTATCTCAAAACCCAACTTCATCGCAGATTTCCAGTGAAATGTCTAACGGGGAGACTAGCAAAATGTAATTTAAGGAAAGATGACCACAGGTAATTAAATAATATAAAGCAATGTTAAGTGCTTTATGTGACTTCAACTCAAACAAGACTTCAGTACTTCCCACTCAATGAGAAAGAAATCTTTTTTTTAACTTTAAAAAAAAGTGAGTTGCTAAAGAGCATTAGATTCACTAGTAATGAAACAGATCAAATAAGAGTAACCATTTTTATTCAGTGGTAGTATGTAAATAACCCAAGAGGATCATTGTGAATGTAAAGAAAATAAAAAAAGAGCTGAAATTGCCATGTAAATAATAATAATAAAAAGTGGCTGCTTCTGCCAAAGTACTGTCAACTGATACAGATTGTACAGCACCATAATTATCAGAACTGACATATGTAAAATGATTATAAATTAATGGCTTGTAGAACAAAGTCATATGTTATAGATTTTTACTAGGTAGATACATAATCACATGGAACCAAGGACCTTTAAACAATGTAAAATTATGAAATTAATCTAAAATGGTATACTGCACACAGTGTAAATTATGAGATCATTTTTCATATGATTAAGGATGAATTTATATACCTAGACACTTGAATGAGTGGACTTCATTATATACAGCTATTACTACTGCCTGTGTGACAGGTTTGGTCAGCCTTACTGTAAGTACTTTAACAGTAAGTCAATCCCGGGAAAGGTTACAAAGTTGGAAATTAGATTTATCACACGTTATGTGATTGGTTCCAAGAACTAAACAATAAATTGGAAAGGTTGTTGCTCTTACAAATTTACATGTATTAAGTACAAACAGCATGCTGGTTTGGCAATTTGAGCAAGTCGATGGACTTGTGAATACCTCAAAGGCTTTCCTTCAATGATATTTCATTCTTTTCACTTGATAAGTTGAAGAGTCGGAATGTAATTTTCCTAGAATGTGTTAACTCATTTTGCCATGAACTTGAGAGTCCTGTAGATCCTTTCTGTTTGAAGTTGTAGCCATGTTGTACCCATAGGATGATCTCTTCTTTGTAGTAAATGTTGTGTTCCTACTGTGTTATCTTCTATGTTTTGGGCAAGCTCAAGATGTGGCAAGGACATGAACAGAACATTTCTGCTTTATGAAAAGTTTCTCAGGAAACAAAATTTTCTTTCCTGATAATATATTCAGAAAGTTGTTAGTGTTCATGCATGGTATGGTTTTGGTTTACTAATGTTTGGCCAATGCTAGAAACATGCGTAAATTGAAATTCATAAGAAAAAGATAGTAATGTAAATCATAACTCTGTGAGAAAAGACTTTGTGTTAATGTTTATACCAAGATTCCATTTTTGTGAGCAATAGACTGTGTCTACATGACACCAAAGCATCTGGATGCAAAGTGAAAAATGTAGTCAATCATCTACATGTTTCTAAATATCCAGATGCTTTGTGTTGGTTAGACAAAGATTCCAGATGATTGACTGAATTGTTCATCCTCACAGTTAACATGAATAGATTACTCCATCTGGCACTCTGGGGAGGAAGACAGTCATAAGAAGTCAGAAGACAGAGCATGAGATCTTACGGAGGAAGCCATGGTTAGATGATACCTACAATTATTTTGTTCTCATGCAATTCTTAAGTTGATTGCTGACCTTTTTGTCTTATCGTTAAAACCACAATTCAGCATAAAAATTTTTATTTTCTTCTCAAAACCCTATTATTTACTTTTTTGGAATAAATGTTGCATTGATTCATTGCAAAACTTTATAAGCTATCATGGAGTCAACAGGTATTAAATAGATTAAAAGTGAATAGTTTTAAATACTGTCTCCTTCAAGTATCAATGTATTTAAAAACAGCCCATATTAATTATAAATGTCAGAAAGAAAAAATTTTCCTTGTCTAGAGTCAGTGAGGAAGCATTTATTGAACATTCTTGTATAATTCATCCATTCCTTCACTGAACATTGAGCCACTCCATGAGCCAGACACCATGCATAGGCTCGGGGATGTAAGTTGAATCAGATAGTTTTTGCCTTCAGACAATTCACATTCCAGTAGGGGCTATAGAAATGTTAGCAGATAATAATAATAGAGTGAGATAAGTACCAAAAGAACCATGTGCAAAGTGTTATTGAAACATCGGCAATGGAGCCACTGTCTGCCTAAGGTGGGAGAAGGGCAGTTGTTAGGGAAAATTTCATAGGAGAAATTTTTTTGTGCCAAATCTTTAAAGAAAAGGAGAAAGAGAGCAATCAGAAAAGCTGTATCAGAAAAACACACAAAAAAAACCCCTCCTGTTTAGAGGTATTAGAGAGCTACTGAGGAAGACAGAATGGAGGAATAAAAATTCAAGAGGAAAGAGAAAAGTTACCCTGCAGATGCCAAACATTTTACCTTGCATTCCCTTCAAGGAAATTGCTGATTCATAGGAGGCATGAATAGAGAGACTGGTAAGCTGAGCCGCTGTGGAGACGTCGCCACTAAGAGTCAGAAGGGTCTGCAGAGCTTTTTGGCAGTCTCATGAGGCTGAGAGAAAAAAAATGGAGCTTACAGCTACCACAGCAGGCAATAAATGACTGGAAAAGATCCCAAAGAAAAGAGAAGAGCAGAAAAGCAAACCTGACAGTTCAAGCAGATTTTGTTCTCGAAGTAATCACCAAATTGTAAGTGGCACAAACGTAGATGTGGAGAAAACTTGCAGGATGTGGCTCTTGAGAGGCTGAAAAGGTAAGAAGAGTATATCAGTTAGGATTCACTCAGGAAATGAGAACTTCTCTAAATGATATGGAATAAAGGATTTATTATATGTGTTGGATCTTATGCAGTTGTGGGAGCTGATGCAGAAGACTAGGGAAGGCTGATGCCTCGGTACTTGGTGACGGGTCTAAAGTTGCTAAGGGTCAGCAGGGCCAGTATTTGAAAAGAAAACCATGACCAGAAGCAGAAGAGAGTCAGGGCAGACTGTGACCCATGAGGACTAACTGAAACCCAAGAGGACAAACTGGAACTCATGTTTGTCTATCACTGCTTTCAACTTCATTAAGGCGGGTGACTTGTAGAAGGAGCTGGCAACATTTGCCATGGAGCTGCACATGTGCCTAGCCCAGGACACAGAGCTGCTCAAGAGATCTGGTAAGAGCTGGATTAGCTTCATGCCTGGCTGCTTCTCTAAGCTAAACAGGGAGTGAGCAGATTGGCCACAACATGCATGAACTTCAATGGTTCCTGAACCCCTACACCTACACCAACCTTGAGAGCATAATGCTGCTGCTTTAATTCCACCCTCCAACCCTCACAGAGTTTTTTTCCCAGAGATCAATACTATCTTAGAACCAAACAGAGAAGGGAATTCTAGGAAGTATAGTTTCTCCTTAATATAGCAGAAAACCACTAAAGACTGACCCTTGTCAACTTGGCATCCATATATACCTCTTTTAATCATATTTGTCTTCCGTATAAAAATAATATCAACATGATTCAACCATCCTTTGCACCACTGAAAACACATTAATCAAAAGAGGATGCTTATCCATCTTTGGGTAATATTCAATCCTCTTCTAACTGAATCATACACCCTGAATTAGTGAGCTCCGGCTGCCATACATAACAAAGTACCACAGACTGAGTGGCTTAAACAACAGAATTTTTTTCTCACATTTCTGGAGGCTAGAGGTCTAAGATCAAGGCATCAACAGGTTTGGTTTCTTCTGAGACCTCTTTTCCTTGGCTTACAGATGGCCACCTTCACACTGTGTCCTCATATGGCCTTTCCTCTGTGTATATACACCTTTGGTGTCTTTTTTTGTGCTCCAATTTCCTCTTTTTATAATGACACCAGTCAAATTGGATTAGGGCCAACCTTAATGGCTTTATTTAACTCAGTCACTTCTTTAAAAGCCTTATCTCTAAAATAGTCACATTCTGAGGTGCTAGGGGCTAGGACTTCAACATTTGAATTTGGGGGGGGCGGCACAATTTAGCCCATAACACCCTCCATGCCTTTGATGTCCTGTAACTTAAACAGGGAGATCTAAGGTTAACTACTATTACCATATCTTCTGTTAGATGGTAAAGGAATAGGATAGTGATTAAAAAATGGTTAATATATTCACAAATATATTCATACCAAAATTAGAAGAACTACTCATAATAGTCTTCTTTTCTGCAACTGGTAGTGTAGTCATAACAAGTATTTATAACTTTCTACATCCATTACCCATTGCATATTCCCTTTGTCCTCAACAACACCTTGACTAGTCCTTGCCCAGTGGAGTGAGTGATCCAAACCTTCATTCCTGAAGGATCTATGACATTAGCAGTCCCACTTTCATTGAGTTCTTTTAGTTTTTGCTTAACTTTTAAAATAAGTGTGTATCAGAGGATATTTTGCATGTTGGACATTTTCCTCCCTTCCCTCCTCCCTGTGGAGAAGCAATCCAAATTTTCCCCTTGATAGTCAGGATCCATCACGCCAGCTAGTACAGCAACCCTCTTTGACCATAGATTCAGCGGCATCAGAAGCTCAGAGGGGTCAAGTGGCAGTCTCAACTTCCAGTTTAATGGAAACATTGCTGTGTCCCCCAGTGGGTAAATTTCTCTCTTGGGGCCTAAAACCTCTAGACTAGCAGAGCCCAAAATGATGCGGAATGTAAGCAAAATGTTTGCTTGCAAATTACTAGGGACAATTTGTTTCCTGGACCCATGACTTTTGTCTATAGGGGAAACAAGGGCACATATTGTCCACCAATGTAGAGCATAATTTTCATCCTGGAGAATGTCACCCTCACCACGCAGGGGATTATCACGCAGATGGAATCATAATTGAATCTTCAAAGGGCTCCTTCGCTGTTCTATCAGCATAGCTGCTTCAGGGTAATGGTTAACACAGTAAGACCAAGAATTTCACGAATGTGAGCCCATTGCTACATTTTCATTTACCATAAAATGAGTTCCTTGATAAGAAGAAATGTTTCCATTATACTTTGTACCCAATTTCTTAAAATTTTTCTGTTTTCATGTTTGGGAGATAATTATGGTTATGTTTCCACCACCCCTATCCAATCCTCCCTCCCCTCTATAACCTCTTTGTGAGTAAGAATTGTGTCTTATTCATTTTGGTAACTTTAACAAATATAGCCTAAGGTTAGGCACATGTTCAAAGGATACTGATTGAATAAATGATAGAAAAGTCAACAATGTGAAATACAACAGAGGGATAAAGCAATACGAGGGCAAACATTTAAAAGGAGAACTTTTATTAGAAACAAGAACCATTTAAAGATAGAAATAAAGAGGTGAAAGAGAAGGAAGGACATCTCAGGATGGTAAATTCCATTACTAGCTATATGAACTTAGGCCTCTGTTATACAGTGAATGTTTGTGTCTCCCCAAATTCTTATGTTGAAGTACTAACACCCAATGTGATGGTATTTGGAGATGAGGCCTTTGGGAGATAATTATGGTTAGATAAGGTTATGAGGGTGGGGCCCTTATGATGGGATTAGTGGCCTTATAAGAAGAAGAAGAGACGTGTGTGTGAGTGTGTAGGTGTGTGAAAGGCCACATGAGATCATAGTGAGAAGGAGGCCTCTGCAAGCCAGGAAGAGAGTCCTCACCAGGGACAAAATCAGGCTGGTACCTTGATCTTGGACTTCTCAACTTCCAGAACTGTGAGAAATAAAGATTTGTTGTTTAAGCCATCCAGTTTAAGGTATTTTGTTATGGCAGCCCCAGCAGACTAATACACCGTCCATTTCTTTCTATCTGAAATGCACATAAAAGCTATCTGACAAGATTGATGAGAACGGTAGAGGTAATGTACGTAGAGTGCCTAGCCAATGTTCAATAATAGTGGTTACTTTTTCCAGTCAGGGCTATGCAGCAGGTACTGTGCTGGCCTGATATATTCTTTCTCCATCAATTCATTTAGGACTCCTGTTTGCTCTTTGTGTGACCATTTGACCGTTTACCTTACTCTGCTACTGCATCTATGGATCTCGTGACTGCTGACTGTTTGCGTGGACTTGTATTACTTTGGCCTGTGCTATTTATAGACTCTTGATTTTTATTGCCTACCTGGCCTCTGACTCATCACTGACCAGACTCTGCTTCCCCAGTGTTCTACCTGGTACTTTTGGCCAAGACTAACTTGTCTTATGTCTTGAATCTTTACAGTAAATAAGAGAGTATTTTTAAGGGAATTAATACTCCACATTTTCATAAAAATCCTGACACAGTGTTCATAAAAAAATCATGGCATGTTGTTATTTCAATATACTCATACCTTAGCATTCTCTTTTTTCATCATAATTCTTCTTCTTTTTAGTTATCTGCACATAATTAGTGGTGGTATTCACTACTCTAGATCTCTAGTAGTTTTATTGCTTGCCTTCTAAAACAGTCAAGGTCTCATGCAACAGTGCTTTAAATCTTTCTGGATCAGTGACACTTGGAGAATCTCATGAAAGTTACAGGGATCCCTGCCATCACCATTCCCAAATGTCTATATGCATGTCTACACAGATTTGTGTATACAATTTCAGGAAGTTCACAGGCCTTCTGAAACGCAGGATTTCAATGCCAGATTATGAGCTTCAGTATTATTCTTTCCTCTTACCCCAACCAACTTTAAAAATATTTAAATAAAACATTTAGTTTGGGTTTTTTAAAATTAATTTGTAAATAATCCAAACCTAGGAAATAGTTAGAAGGAACTATCAGGTTGAAAAGGGTATGGAAAACAGTAAGACAGAGGCACTAACTCATGAACTCTATCCTAAAATGATCTCATGATCTTTAACCATGAGGAAAAAGACGGCCCTTTCCATGTTGTCCGTGTTGAACAGAGCTCTGCCAGCATAAAGGATTTGTCAGCTGCCATGTGGATGACCAATCAAGCCTGGTAGCACTCTTGATTGCCCCACGTGCCACTCTCTGTTGGGCATCTTACTTTTCACTGATGCCTACTGAAACCATTAGGATGAGCCCTGGCCTTGGCATTTCTGTGGTTCATGGATTGTTATATGAGCCGTTATTTGACTTTTTTTTCATAACTTGATATAATTGTCACATCTGCACTAAAATATGCGCTGGCATCACTTTATAATCCCTCAAAGTGGATTCTCCAAAGACTTACACTGTAATAGTTGTGCCATCATATTCGTGGTGACATCAAATTGGCATCACAATGGATTCTTTTGGACTAACATCCTTATGCATTTTCTCATTCTAACCTCTCATTATAATGGCATCATAACTGGGTCCCTGCAGGCTTTCATTGAAGTTATTATGAGATAGTTAACATCATGGCAACTCCAGATTAAATTGCACAGGAAATCAGCATTGTAAAAGAAACTTAAAGTCTGATAAGTAATTACTGGTTATGTTTAGTGATTATTTTGTTTAAACAACTCTCTCTCTCTTAATTCAAAATATTCCCCAAAGACAGTATTCCACATTAAAAAAATAACTACCTGGCAACCAGGAAAATTGCACTTTTTTAAGTGAGCCAATTTTCAGTTGAAATTTGGCAACACATCCAAAAGCATAGCTCTTGTTTTAATAACTGGAAAGTAAGCTGATATTTTTCATTTTATGTTGTTTTTAAAATAGCTGGTCTCCAATATAGCTATGAGAAAAGGAAGCTGTAAATATCACACTTCTCCTTGAAGCCATCAACTCAGAAAAAGCAGAGTCTTCTCCTCTTTAGATGCAGAAACTGAGGAGAAGAATCTGTGGCATAATGAGCTTAAAATATGGGGGTTTTGTCCCCTGACCCACCCAGGGGAAAGGAAATACCCAAATCTAGCCTTCTCTAGCCATCTATGTGGGGGAAGAGAAATACCCAACTCCAGCCCACTGTAGCCATCCTGTCCCACCTAAAGAGAGGGAGGAACTGGGAAGGAAGCACTTGTGAAGTTCACAGTCCAGAGACACAGGCTGACGAAAAGACTGAGATCCAATCATAAAAATAGAATGCTTCTTCTTCCCCCACACCTTACCAGCACATTACTAAAGGCCTATTTAATGCAATTTCTTTTACCAGATACATCATGTCTTCCTTCTAACCAAAAATCAAAAGGCATACTAAAAAGCAAAAAACACCATTTGAAGTCACAGAGAAAGCATCAGAACCAGACTCAGATATGGCAGAAATATTGGGATTATCACATGGGGAATTTAAAATAACAATGATTAATATGCTAAGGGTTCTAATGGATTGACAGCATACAAGAACAGATGGGCAATGTTAGCAGAGAAATATAAATTTTCAGAAAGAATCAAAAATAAATGCTAGAGATCAAAAACACTGTAATAGAAATGAAGGATGTCTCTGATGGGCCTATCAGTAAACTGATCATAGCTGAAGAAAGAATCTCTGAGCTTGAGGATATCTCAACAGAAATCTCCAAAACCGAAAAACAAAGAGAACAAAGACGGAAAAAACAGAACAGAGTATACAAGGGCTGTGAGACAGCTACAAAAGATATAACATACATGTAATGGGAATACCAAAAGGAGAAGAGAGGAAGAAACGGAAGAAATATTTGAAAAAATAATGACTATTTCTGCAAATTAATATCAGACACTGAACCACAGATCCAGGAAGCTCAGAGAACACCAAGCAGGACTCAAAAAACTACACCTAGGCATATAGGTGTAGGTTTTCAGGCTATAGAGAATCAAAAATTTTAAAAAAAATCTTGAAATAAGCCAGAGTTGGAGGAGACTTTACCTGTAGAGGAGCACAGATAAGAATTACATCTGACTTCTACTCAGAAGGCACACAAGCAAGAAGAGTGGAGTGGAATATTGAAAGTGTTGAGAGAAAAAACCCACCAACCTAGAATTCTGTACTCTGTGAAATTATCCTTGAAAAGTGAAGGAGAAATGAAGACTTCTTCAGGCAAGCAAAAATTGAGGGAATTTGTTGCCAATAGACATGCTCTGGAAGAAACGTTAAGAGTTCTTTAGAGATAAGGAACATGACATAGGCCAGAAACTTGGATCTACAAAAAGAAAGGAAGAGAATTAGAGAAAGAATAACTGAAGGTAAAATGAAAACTTTTATTGTTCCTATTCTTAATTGATGTAACAGATAACAGTTTGTTCAAAGCAATAATATCAACAAGGTATTCAATTATGTGTGTCTGCTTATGCATGCTAATATATAAATGAAATGAATGGCAGCAATAATACAAGGAATGGGAGGAAGGAATTAGGATTATTTTGTTATTATAAGGTACTCAGACTGCCTCTGAAGCAGCATTGTATTATTTGAAAGTGGACTGGGATAAGTTGTAAATGTATTTTGCAAACTATAGGGCAACTACTAAAAAACTTTTAAAAAAGTATAACTGATATGCTAAGATAGGAGAGAAAATAAAATCATATAAAATGCTAAATTAAAGCATAAAAGGAAAAAAAGAGCAGAAGACAAATATGGGAACAAAGAACAAGGGCAACACATAGAAAACAGTAACAAATATGGTAAATATTAATCCAACTATATCAATAATCACTTCAAATGTCAATGGTCTAAACGCACCAATTAAAAGATAGAGATTGTCAGAGTGGATCAAAAAACAAGACCCAATGATATATTGTCTACAAGAAACTCACTTTAAATATAAAGGCATATGTAGATTAAAAGTAAAGGGATGAAGAAAGTTATCACTAATAAATGTTAAAGATAAACACTAATTAAAAGGAAGTGAGAATAGCTATATTAATTTTAGACATTGCAGACTTCAGAGCAAGGAAATTTATCCAGGATAAAGAGGGGAATTAAATAATGATAAGGGGTCAATTCTCCAAGAAGATATAATAATCTTTAATGTGTTTGTTCCTAAAAACAGGGTATCCAAATATGCGAGGCAAAAACTCATAAAACTGCAAGAAGAAATAAATGAATCTAGTACTACTGTTGGCGACTACAACATCCTTCTATCATAAACAGATAGATCCAGCAGGTAGAAAATCAGTAAGGATATAGTTGAACTTAACAGCATGATCAAGCAACTGGATATAATTGACATCTATTGACTACTTCATCAAACAACAAGAGAATACACATTCTTCTCACGTTCACGTGCAATGTTCTCCAAGAGAGACCACATCCTGAGCCGGAAAACACACTTTAAATTCAAAAGACTAGGGGCTGGCCCCGTGGCCGAGTGGTTAAGTTCGCGCACTCCGCTGCAGGCGGCCCAGTGTTTCGTTGGTTCGAATCCTGGGCGCGGACATGGCACTGCTCATCAAGCCACGCTGAGGCAGCGTCCCACATGCCACAACTAGAAGGACCCACAACGAAGAATATACAACTATGTACTGGGGGGCTTTGGGGAGAAAAAGGAAAAAAAATTAAAAAAAAAAATAAATAAATAAATTCAAAAGACTAGAAATCATGCAATGTCTGCTGTCAAACCACAATGGAATTAAACTGGATATCCATAATAGAAAGATATTTGGAAAATCTCAAAATACTTGGAGATCAAACAACACACTTCTAAATAACATACAGTTCAGGGAATAAATCTGAAGAGAAATTTTAAAAATATTTTGAACTACATGAAAATTAAAATACAACTTATCAAAATGTGTGGAAATGCAAATAGTACTTAGAGGGAAATGGTATTTAGAGGAAAATTTATAGCATTAAATACATATATGAAAAATGAGGAAAGATCTAAAATCAATAATTTAAGCTTCCGCTTATAAAACCATGGATAGGAAGACTTAATATTGTCAAGATGTCAGCTCCTCCCGACTTGATTTATAGATTCAATGCAGTCCCAATTGAAATCCCAGAAAGTTATTGACAAGCTCATTCTGAAGTTTATATGGAGAGGCGAAAGACCCAGCGTAGCCAACACAATGTTGAACAACAAGAACAAAGTAGGAGGACTGACACTATACAACTTCAAGGCTTACTCTAAAGCTACGGTATTCAAGACAGTATGATATGTCCTCATCCAGCCAGTCATTCAAAGAATATTTATTCTTTCATCTGAATCTGTGTAGACGTATAACCCTTATTCTTCAGGGAATTATACTCTAGTTGTGGGGATAGAACATTACCAAAATGCTATGTTTTAAAAGAGCCTACAAACGTCATGGTACAGACACGTCTGAACGTAATCCTTGCTATCAAGAGTTTACAATCCCATGAGGAGGAAACTAGTAAACACCTAACTCTAGCACAAAGTCAAATAGACAAACTTTGGGAGGTGGCATAGTATAAGGGTTTAAAACATTGGTTCTACAAACACGTTTGAGTCTATAACCCAGCTTTGCCATTTCCTAGCTGTGCAATGATGGGCTAGCTACTTATCTCCTCGAAGTCTCAGTTTGTCCATCTGTAAAATAGGGATAAACATAGTTCTTTCTTTCTTTGATTGTTAAGAGGCTTAAATTAGATAAAGCATATAAGTGCACAGTTTAGTGAACAGCACATAATTTGTACCCAGTGTTGCTATCAAGATACATAGACACAATTTTATGTTGAATTCAAAGGATAGAGAGCTCACCTCTGGTTATGAAGATGAGGGAAATCTTTCTAAAGGAGGTAACATTCACTATGGAGCTTCCTACTTTCACCTGCCTTTGTCTTCCTCTTTCCTGAGACTGGTCTCACTGATGGGCTCTGTCTTGAAACATAGGTCTGTCCTGGTCTTGACTCAATACCAGCAGGGACAAGAGATAGATCAGTAATTTCATCCTCACCATCTCAGCATCTGAAAATAATTCTTTCCAGCCTTGGGATCTAGTGTCCAGACCACAGCTCCCCCCTTCCCCCACTGTTCTTACTTGTTTTGTGCATATTTGCTCAGGGTCTAACCGAGAGTGTGTGCAGGCACATTTAAAAATATTGAGTTACAGAAATTCTCTCATCTTTCTGTAAAAACTGATATATTGATGGTGCCAAATACCTTAATGTAGAAATGCTAAAAGGCTTAAACAGGAGCAAAGCAGTTGAGAAACATGTTCTTGCTTATATTGTGAAAGCAAACCTGATTTGTTTGTTTTTCATCAGGAGTGAAAAGATAAAACTATACCAAAGGGCACAGTGTAAGTTGAACTTTTATAATTTATTTTATTATGTAAATTTAAAAGATAATTATTATAAACACCACATTTTCTCTCAGTAGAGGTGATGGAATTACCATAAGGGAGATTTTGAATGCTGAGAAGGAAGAAACTGAATAATCTATTTCTAAATGCTAACAGCTTTAGAGAAGTGCTACGAGGAAAAGTAGGAACTGCAAAAACAGACCAGAGATCTGTACTGCAATTGCACTAGTGTTACGGAAGTGGTGAGCGGGAATCGTCTCTTACAGCCTCTGACCTTCCTTGCTGGCTTTCATTTAAAAAAATAGAGAGAGAGAGGAAGAAATCAGAAGTCTATATCCTCTCATCCTTCTCTCACACCTGGTTGTTTTGTGAGATAAGCTTTGACTTCATGTATGAGGCAGGACTGAAATTTATTTCCATGCTCTCTCCCACTTCAGTAGCTTTACTCTCTGCCTATAGTTGGCATGTTCTTGTATGTTCTGAGTTTACAATTAAGAGGAAAACAGATCTGTTATCTCTTTGGTTTATCATAAGCTCCTTGAGAACAAAGGACATATCTTATATGTCTGTGTATTCTGCAGGGTGCCTATTTCACACAGCGAGTGTTCAACAAATTTATTTTGATTGCTTCATTTCCAATAATAATACGTTACATCTATTGCATACCTACCCAAAGCTTAATGCATGTAAAGCGTTATTCTAAATACTCACATTGTTTCCTTAATACATCAGCAACCCCCTGAAGCAGGTGACTTCCAAATTTTTATTTTCATTTGTCTTAAAGAGGCCAAACAGCTACTGAATTTTACAGATAAGATTTAAATATCTGTTCACTATGAAGTCCCGACTCTTAACCACTAAACTCTACTCCCAGTGCTCATTTTTAGCACTCTTTCATTACTAACATCATGTTGTGAATTAGTTTAGCATATTCTATTTCCCCAAAGTATTTGTATTTCATAAGACAGAGTTCAGGAGCATATAAGCTGAAGAAATCAATCTCTAATAATGGACTTTCAGGCAGAAATTGTAAGAGGAATTGGGGTAATATTTTTGCAATAGCTTTCCAACTGTTTGTCAAGTCTCATCACTCAGGTGTTTTTCCACAAATGGTTAGTAACAGTAAAGAAGCCTTAGGTCTCTAGTTAAATTAGAGAAGAGAGCAAATCTTAGCAATGGCAGAAGTATATTTTAAAATAACACTTTTTAATATAAAAGCCATATATACCCCTCCTCCCTTACCCTGAACTAATTTCTTAGTCTCATTGTTTCTTTTGTAGCCTTCTGGAAATTTGTATGTCTATGCAAATGAGATCAACACAATATGATCAAATATACACAGTTTCCTGCACCTGTTTATGTGGTAAATTACATTAATGCTTCGTAATATTACACTATTGAATTCCTAGAAAGGAACTCAAATCGTCTTGGTGTATTATACTTTATGTGTAGATTCTAATTGCTGATGCTTTCTTTAGAATTTCTTGTATCTATATACATAAGTGAGATCAATCTTAGTTTTCTTTTGGAGGCTATTTTTGTAAGATTTCGTGTCAATGCTATAT
Organism: Equus caballus; assembly: GCF_041296265.1. Lineage (NCBI taxonomy): Eukaryota > Metazoa > Chordata > Mammalia > Perissodactyla > Equidae > Equus > Equus caballus. The sequence continues at coordinate 97,990,559 of NC_091715.1, read as the reverse complement.
CGACTTTGTAACAAAACTTTAGAAGCTTCCTGTTTCTATGCTCAGGAACAGTTTGAAAGACGTCCACAATGAATTATTTTTTGAATGTTTCCAAGAAATTACCTTATGAATCTCTTTGAAACTGGTGCTTGTTTTGGGTAAAAGGCATAGCTCTTCAATAAGAACAGATTTTTTTTCAATGGCAATTGGTTTATTTAGGTTTTAAAAGAATCTCGTCTGGAGCCAATTTATGGTCATTTATATTTTCATAGGAAATCATCTATTTCATCCAGATTTTGAAATTTATTTGCACAAGGTTGAGCAAAGTCATCTCATATAATTATTTTGCATTTCTCTGTATCTGTGGTAATTTTGCCTTTTCCCATTTCTAATTGTGTTTGTGCTTTCTCCTTCTCTTCTCTTCTTGATTACATTAGCTAGTGGTTAATCTATTTTATTATCATGAGTTTTGAAGAAAAAGCTTTTGGGTTTATTTATTAGTTCTGATTTTTCTGCTTTCTAATTCATTAATGTTAGCTTTTATATTTATTAATTTTGTGTTTTCTGCTCTTCTGGCGTATATATATATATTTGCTTTTCAAAATAATACACTTACATCAATACATATAATCCTTATAAGAATCCCAGGAAGTAAATACTACTTTGATTCGTCTTTTAGAGATTAGGACACTGAGGCACTAAGAGGTTAAGTCACTTGCCCAGACTCATGCAGTTAGTGGAGTGGTAGAGGCAGAATATGAAGTTAGCTCTGTGTTTTTACCCCTAGAATATATTACTTCCTCCAGTATATATTACTGCTTTTCCCTCTCGTTTATTGAGTTGTTGAATGCTTAATTAATGTATTTTAAATATTGATCATTTATCACCAACAGTGTTTAAATCTATAATGTTTCTTCTGGGTACAACATTATTAGGATCTGATACATGTTTCCATTACTGTTATTCTCTGTATTTTCTGCAACTTCAAGTTTTATTTTCTTTTGACTCAAGAATTATTTGACTTCAAACAGGTCTGATGCTTGGGGTTTTAAGCGTTTTGCTTGTTTGAATGGTGTTTGCTCTAGTATTTTTGTAGATATTCTATCTCAAGTTAAAGATATGGTATTTTTCTTCTTGTTTGATGGTAGGATTTTGTCATGAATAACTATTGAATTTTTTCAAACGTTTTCTTCAACAACATATATTAAAATGGTCATATATTTTTTCTTTTCTAATCTTTTAATGTAGTGAATTAGATTGCTTCATTTGCTCATATCAAAACATACTTAGGATTCTGTGATAGTCATTTTGTATTATTGTTTTAACTCATCTTTGTGTTTGGGTCTTTAATATTTATCTAGGCTCTTTGCACCCATACTCACAAGTGAATTTTTCCTAGAGTTTTATTGTGCTATCACTTATATTATCCTTGTAAGGTGATCTGGTTATCTTCCTATGCTTTTATTTGCTATTGAATGGTATATCAAGCACGTTTCTTAGTTGGCAAGAACAAAAATCAATTATATTCACTTAAGTAGAAAATCAATTTATCATGAGGATATCATGGAGCTGATACCATGTGAAGACTAGCGAGCAATGTTTAGAAAACAGACAAGAACAAAGGAAAGCTAAGCAGCTGAAAACATTTGGGCACTTGCAATAACATCACTGGACCTGCCACCAGCGAATGCTGCTTACTGCCCCCTCTGGATTCTCAGCTCCAATAAAGTGGCTGAATGTAATCTGTAATTCTTTCAGCACCTTTTTTCATTTCCTCCGTATTGGCACAGTTTTGTGTAGAAGCGTGTAATTAGTTGGTCTCGCCTAACCTGTGTTAGCTCCCAGGGCTTAGGGAGAGGGACTGTGTATATCCCTTCACCTTTCATAATGTTAAGAGCAAAGCTTAGTATGTGATCAACCGTTTGAATGTCTCATTAGGTTTGAAAAAACATGAAGTTTTCAATTCAGTACAAAGTTTTCTCGTTATGTAATTCAAATTCTATATGCACAATTTTTTTTCGTCTTCCTGACAGTTGTTGTCTGAAGAAAGGTTGGTAGTTCCACCTATAACTTTGTCTCCACCCATTTCTTTTGCAGATTTTTGTTTCATATATGGTATTACATATTTAGCATTTCATGGCATAAACAAATAAACCCCATCCTCTCTGCCTGAGTTTAGAATCAATTGAGAGATAGATACAAGTTATTATGTGAAGATTGAAATACCTTGGTTATGATGATTCTTCATAGAACAAATAGGAGAATGTGGCTTTAGACCTTCAGCCAAGTCATCTTTTTGATACTTCATCTCTGCTTTACACAGACGTAGCCACTCAGCCACAGGGACAGCTTGACAACTGCATGCCACACCTGTAAGAGCAAGCCCCTACTGTGTGTCAGTGAGCAGATTAGAGCACCTGTCTCTGTGTATAGAAAGGAATGCTCACAAAGACAAGGGAGGCAGACAGAGATGGAGACACACGTAGACTAAGCATGATGGGTATTATTCCAAACTCTCCTCACTCCTCTTTTTTGGGAAAGAAGTAAGCAGTGGCAGGAGTGTGTGCCTAGCAAAGTCCTCCACATGGAAACCTAAAGAATAGAGAATATGTGTTTCCCCCTTAATGCATTTAAGTTGAACAATATGAAATTACCAGTATTTCACCCTGTTTTGATCTGAAAATAATAGCTATTTCACATTTCAAAGTTATTCTATGTTACATTTAGTTCATGTTTATTGTATCTTTTTCTTACGTTATTTTTATGCATATAGCATATCCTCCTTTACTACTTTTTAAAAATTGTAACTGTTTTTAGAAAATAAGTTCAAGCCTACAGATATTGAAAATAATAAGAATAACGTATAAAATACCCATAAACCTTTTACCTAAATTCACCTATTGTTAGCATTGCTAACAATTTCCCATTTGCTTTATCATTCAGTCTTTCTCTCCACACACAACATGCACACACGTTTGTATGTGGGTACATGCAGGGGGTTGGGGTGTATGTTTATTTTCTGAACCATTTTAGGATAATTTACATATGTCCTGGGTATTTACATAAGAAGACTACAAGGATCAACTCAGTATATTTAATGTTGATCTACAAATTCAATCTATTATCTGTATCCAATTTTTTTCAACTGACCCGATTAAGGAACCAGTCTAGGGTCAGATATTATAATTAGTTGTCATGTCTCTTTAACTTCTTTTCTTTGTTTTTTATGACACGAACATTTTCAAGGAATACAGTCCCCACCACACTCTCTTTTTTATTTTATTGTATGTTTGTTTTAATAAAATGTTCCTTATGTTGAGTTTGTCTGATGTTTCCTCATGATTAGATTCTGGTTATACATTCTCAACCAGAACACTACATAGGTGATGCTGTGTCCTTGTCAGGGATCACATCTGGATGCACACAGTGTCCATCTGCCCCTCAGTGGGGAGGCGATCTTGATCACACAGTCAAGGTGTTGTCTAATTTCTCCATTGTATAGTTACTATATTTTTTCCTTACAGCTAATCAGAAGACTGTGGAGAGACACTTTAAGACCATGCAAATATCCTGCTCCTCATCAACATTTTGCCCTAAATTTCGCATCCTTTAATGATTCTTGCCTCATCCAATATTTACTGTGATGGTTTCAAAATGTGGATTTTCCAACGTCAGTTCTCCCTCCACATTTATCAGTTAGCACTTGCCATTCTACTGTAAGCAAGAGCTCTTCCTCTTCTTATCTGGTTATTTGTTTAGTTAGTTGGTTATTATTGGTATGAACTCATGAACTCTTATAAATGGTTTGTAATTAATTATTGTGCTTAGCTCTTTTAAGTATTTTACCATGAATTTTATTTCCTATTAATATTGGTGTACTTGATTTCCTTTTGTTAGTATTTGCCCGACATGTATGTTTTATGCTTTTATTTTCAATCATCCCATTTTAAGTGTGTTACTTATAAACAGTATGTTGCTGGTTATTGTTTGTTTTATACCAATCAGAATGTAGCTGTCTTTTAAGATGTGAGATTAACCCATTCATATTTATCATGATTACTGATATATTTACAGATGACTTATTCTTATCATCTTTTGTTATTATTTCTTAACATGCGTTCTGGCTTTTTTCCCCCCATTTCTGTTTTATATTTGATTGAGCAAGCTTTCCATTACAATGCTTTTTCCCCTATGCTTGGCTGCCTGTTTATCTGGCAGTCCTGGGGATTCACTAATGAGACAATCCTTAAGCATAAGCACAATCAAAAACTATCTATAGAGTGTGATAAGTAGGTCACTGAAGATCACAGGTTTTAATATTGTTCATGATCATACTTTGGAAGGCATCTATGCGTGATATACTAAATTTTGTGTAAGATTTCTACTTAAATCCTGATAAGACCTGAATGATTTGCTGGTGTCCCAGTGCAATTCGTGAAGTCACTTTTCATTTATATAAGTCTCTTAACTACTTGCCTTGTTAGACTAATGTAGAAATGTATTGGTCTAACCTCAACAGATCCCAGTAGGAAACAAAAATAGATATTTCTATTCTATCCAGTATCCATTCAATTTTGATTATATCCTCCTAAATGAAGATTCAGTACCCATTCTCCTCCCCTTAGCTGCTAATATACAGAGATTGTCAGGCTTAATATGCCTTTCCATAGCTTACACATTATAGGTTAAAATAGTATTGTCCTTAATTATAGCAGATGAAACTATTTTTATGGAATCAATTTCAATTTTAAGAGTAATTTGAGAATTGCTAACAGTTTTTAAAGTTTTTGGTATTAAACCAATAGCAGTTTCCAAAGCTCAGATTTTTGAGGCTCAGACCATCAATTTTACTTCAGTTTGATTAAGTGTAAAAGTAATGACTGAAAGAGTTGCCTTAGGTAAAACTTCTAAGCCATATAGCACTACCTCCACTTTCCATCACATCATCCAAGGGGATCTCTGTGTGTATGATTATATTTGTGTGGGAATAGGTGTGAGTCTATGTGTGTGTGTCTGTGTCTATGTTGACTTTAGACCAAACCAGAATCCTGGAATGCCTAAGTACAAAAGGGAAAAGGGATTAACATTTATCAGAATATACTAAGTGCCTGAAGCTTTATACACAACATAAAATTTTATCCTTACAATAACTTCATGTTAATTATATCATTTCTTTTCGAGATGATAAAATTGAAATTCAGGTATGTTAAGCGACTTGTCCAACGTTGCACTATGTGGGGACTTTTATTTCTCTACTAAGTATCCAGTGCCTCCTTCTTCTAGTAATGGATGTTTTATGTTGTTTGACTGATAATGTTTCCCCTTCTACTTTCAGCCTCAGAGCTGAGGATATAACTCAGGCGAGACTAATCAGAGCATTACGTTCCTCTGCCCACAGTGATTTGTTCAAATATAAGTACAAGATCTAATCCAGACCAATGTAATTTATCCTGACACTTACACTGGAACTGTTGAGAGTTTCATCCTCCCTTTTCTCTGGAGATAGAAAGCTGTTATAATGTAAATCTAAAGCTGTGAGGGTCCACTTGCCTAAAAATGATGCTAACATAAAGAAAAGAAAGGACAATAGACTGAGATGGCCTAATGTCATCATTTGACCCCCTGAGTTCCAGCAATGCATGAAGCTAGGTTTATAGTCATAGATCTGATAGTAATAAGAGCAAATTAATTATTTTTTGTTCTTAAGCTTTTGTTGAATTTCTATCATTTAAAAAGTGATAACCCTGACTGGTACAGACTGAAGTTAAAGATAATTCTCTTTTTCTAAACTCTACCTACCTTTTAAGGCCCACTTTAAGTGAAATCTTTACTGCAGAGCTTTCCCTGACCATCTTTGCCTTCCAGATGTACTCTCTGCTTCCTAGGTGCAGTATACTTATTTTATAGCCCTTGTTACATTCTGTCCTGTACTAGTCCTTGAACTACTTATGTACTCCTTATTTCTTCCTACTAAACAATAAATTTTTAGTGAGAAAGAGTTTTTCTGTCATTTCTTGCAGCCTTTAAGTAAAAGTAACCTAAAATGCATCTCTTTTAGTAGTATTTGATAAATGTTTCCTAATAGTGTCTTTTTTCTTTATTTTTTACTTAAAACCGGAAGCTTTAAAGTGTTTTGCTTCCTAAGATAAATTTTGGAAAGCTTCAGGAAAAAATGGTTTGATGAAGATCATTAACTTACTTGAGGTAGACATATTCGAACACTCACAACATTGGGCTATATCTACATAAATATGTTTTTCATGTTATAGCCACCTTTTAAATTAATCCACCCAACTAAAACATAATTCCATGATTCAGGAACCATGCTCATAAATTCAATGAATTACATTTTTTTCTCATTTTTGTTTTTCAAATTTCTGTGTACCATGGGCCAAAGAGGGAAAACCTTCAAATGTTTTACAAAGATGCATTCTGGAAAATCAAAATGTTCAAGAGTTCTTCAAAATTAAAATAGAAACTATTGACTATGAACTATTGAAAACATTTAATCATTTCTAAAAGAACAGTTTTCACAAAATTGCTTAATTACTATAGTCTTAACAAATTGGTAAAACATAGACTCATATATAGAATCAAAGGAATAGGAAAAAGCCAAGTTTCCTCCAGATGTTTCAGTGGATCATCTCATGTACATCCTTATCACAAATCAGAAATCTGCTTCTTTAGGATCTCATGGTGGGTTATTGAAAGATGTCCTGAAAAATATACCACCATTGTATGTTCAGCAGGACTCATCCCGTTGAATGTACTTTCCATTCTAGAAGAAAAGTGGTTAATCAAATTCCAATAAACTAATAAAGAACCCCACCATGCTACCCTCCACTAAAAATTTAGTTAGAAGAACCCCAAAAGAATTTGTTAATTGCGGCTATTGAACTAATTACAAATACACTGCATATTTGATCTAAATACATGTAAGTCACAGAGCAAAATATTCTGCAGAGCTTGGGTATTGCTAGCTCATCCTTCCTGACATCTACTTGATGCTTAGAGGTTTTATACGCATGTGTGCTGGTCAGTCAAAGCTTTATCATACTTAAAACAAGAACTTGTTCCCAGGGCCTCATGCTTTTTTTTTTTTTTTTTAAAGATTTTTTTATTTTTTTCCTTTTTCTCCCCAAAGCCCCCCGCTACATAGTTGTATATTCTTCGTTGTGGGTTCTTCTAGTTGTGGTATGTGGGACGCTGCCTCAGCGTGGTTTGATGAGCAGTGCCATGTCCGCACCGAGGATTCGAACCAACGAAACACCGGGCCGTCTGCAGCGGAGCGCGCGAACTTAACCACTCGGCCACGGGGCCAGACCCCGCCTCATGCTTTTTAAATTCAAGCTTATATATGAATTCTTTCTTTATTCATCTCTTATTGGTAAGAAAATAAACTCTGTGACAACTTCCTTTAGTTTTGACTTTAAAATTAACACAGCATTTTTGAATTCTACCATAAATATTATAGTTCTAAACTGCATTCCTCATGTAGCACTTGAGATTCTGCGGTCACTTAATCATCTTTTGTGTAAAATCCTGATTAATGAAAAACTTATTTCTCTATTTTGAGAAAAAAAGTTTTACGAGTATTTTGTTTGTTTCTAAGGACATCAAAATTGCACACAGATTAAGATGGTTGTGAATTAAATTTGGAAGAAAAAGCACACTAAATTGAAAAGATCTTTACAAAAGTTAGTTTGCTACTTCCAGGCTGAAAGTTGACTAGTGTCCCTTTAATTTCAATTCCAGCTCCACCATCGTTAGGCAAAGTAAGTCTTCTCAATTACTCTTCTGCTTAATAAATGTGGCATTAGGAATAAACTGTTTGGTGAAGAAGTGTACATTGTATTAATTTAAGTTACTTCAGGGTTACAAACATTCTTTAATACTGAAAGTAAACGTATGGATTAAATAAATAAATAAATAATATAAGCTAGTATTTGTGGAAATTGTACTGTTAGCAAATTATTGTTCATATGTCTGGAATTCCAAATAGAAGTCTGAGGAAGACCATAGGCACCATGATAACATGTAAAGTTGAGAGGAAAAGGAATAGTCTATCTTTTGGAACATCTTCATTGTATGGAATAATTTGTTTTCTTAACACCACACTAACTGCAATGGAATTTGATTGAATGTTCACTTGTCTATTTCCTTCTCCTCAGCCCCAGCTTGCATCTATTCTAGTGTCATATATGTTGGACAATGGAGCCATCCTTAGAGTTGCGATTTTATAGTTATATCTTCTTTTTGCCTGAGTTTTTTGCATATGAACATAGAACATAGAAATTGCCACTGTAACTTGAGCCTTTCAGTCCACCTACCTGTCAACCAAAGCAACTAAAAGTGAAATTTGATCTTCTAGCACGCAGTCACACTACAAACTTGAACTAAGATGGCCAGCTTGTCTGTGTACCACATAGATCCTCAAAAGCAAGGATTAGTTGATTGACTTGGATGTTGATAAGGGGTTCTCATCTTAAATTTAAATTTAATTTAATGATGCAAATTAAATAATTTAAATTAGCACTATAATAAATATAAACATAAATAAAAATATAATAACATTTTTACCCTTGGCAATATTTGATTATTCAGTTAATTGTGCCAGGCATATTAATAGAATCTTCGTAATATTTTGCTTTTCAGCAAAGATTGATCCTAGGCCTTTGCATCTGATAGTGTTTCAGAAAATAAAATAATAATTTTTATTCTGTTTTGAAAACATTTTCCAAAAGTAAAGACATTTTTGATCATTTTTCTTTTTTTTCCCTGTGCCTTTTATTGCTTTATTATTTAAAGATTTCAACATTTTTTTATCTGGTTTTGGTTTTCATGACAAATTTCAGTGTCTTCTTAACTCTTATGTTAATTTTTATTGATCTACTTGTAATATTAAATATGCCATGCAACCAAAAATCAAATCAATCAATGAGGAAGGATACCTTTAGTTACTCTAGAAAGAAATAGATTGAATTATTGTAATACTTATTTTTACATAGAAAATGAAAAGAAGATAGTATAACTCATACTATTTTAATGAGCTACCTGGAGACTCCAAATATTTATTTTGGCACACTGTAGCATAAAATGAAGTAGATGTCTTACCTTCAAATCCCAAAGCCTGATTCTTAGCTCTAAGTCTTCAACTATACATAGAATCTCTGATCATACGCTGTCCTTGGACAGTGCTGGTGATTCTAGATTTTTTGGAGTAGAAGATGTAAATAATGTCTAAAATTTAATTTGTAAAATTCAATGTCGAATAGAATAAACGCATTTGGTACATCCATACAATGGAACGCTACTCAGCAATAAAAATGAATATAATACTAAAACATGCAATGACATATATGAAACAAAATCATTAATATTAGAGTGATTTCATCAAGATGGTGGAATAGGAAGCCCCAGAACAACCTTCTACCCATGGAGGCACCAGTTCAACAATACATAGGCCAATTCCTTTTGTGAGAAGTCCAGAATCCAGTTAAGAGACTCCTGAACCCTGGGTGAGGGATAAACCAGCTGCCTCAAACCTGGTAGGAAAATCCATGGCACTCACTCACCATACTCCCTCCCCCAGTTCAGTGTGGTGCAATAGGGAGAAAACTCTCACCTCCTGGTTTCTGCATAAGAAGGGAAAGAGAAGAGTGAAACATATATACAACAGTTAGACTTGTCAGGAGGCTGCAAGAGGGCCTGATTTCTGTCTTGCCAGCATCTGTGTGGATTGTTTAAGGCAACAGGTTGGAAGCTGCTGAGAACAAAGGCAACAGTTTAAACTAACATGCACTCTCTCACCATAGTATCCCCCACCCCAGTTGAATGTGGAAGGAGTGGAAGAAAATGCCCCCAACTCCTGGCTTCTCCTTGGGAAGGAAAAGTGTTGAAGCATATACCCAGTATTCTGGCTTTTTGGGGGAACTGCCAGAGGGACTGGTTTCTGTCTCACCTATTTCAGAGTATTGATGGGATCTGGCATATTCTAGATATCTTGGGGCTGCTGAGAACAAAAGAGAGATGGAGGGCTTGCTCCTACTCCAGAGGACCCATTGGACAGCAGACAGAGGCGAATAGAGATTGGCAGCCTCTCTCTCAGGGCCACCCAAGCGACTGGTTTCTGTTTCAATCGGCTCGGAGTGCTGAAGGGACTGGCATTCTCCACATTCTGAAGGGGCCACAGAGAGAAAAAAAAAATGCTGGACAGCTTTTGGCAGCTCCAGAAAACCTGCAGTACTGCATACAGACACAAGAGGAAGTAAGAGATTACAAAATCCTGGAAAAAAGGAACCTAGCAAATCCCTGCAATTGGGTATTTACACACAAAAGGGCAGAGAAGACTCCTCCAGAGAAAAGGCTCTTGAAACCCCCAGAATTTCTAGCTGAGCTGATTGGTGAAGGTCTTTCCTTGTATGAACCTAGTCCATAACTACTGGGAGAAGTGGCTGTTTTATCAAATGTGCAGATTACAACATAAAGTTACAAGGCACACAAAGAAACAGGGAAACATGGCCAGATCAAAGAAACAAAATAAATCTACAGAAACTAAGACTAAAAAAGCAGAGGTAAATGAATTATCTGACAAAGAATACAAAATAACCTTCATAAAGATGTTCAGCAAGCTCAAGGAAGCAATGCATGAACAAATGAGAATGCCAACAGAGAGATAGAAGACACGAAAAGAACAAAACAGAAATTTTGGAACTAAGGAATCCAATAACTGAATCAAAAAATTCACTACGTGTTCAACAGCAGACTTGATCAAGCAGAAGAAAGAACTTGGAAACAAATCGTTTGAAATTACCCAGTCAGAGGAACAAACAGAAAAAAGAATGGGAAAGAATGAAGAAAGTCTAATGGACTTATAGATCCCTATCAAAAAAACCCAATATATGCATTATGGGAGTCCCAAGAGGAGAAGAGAGAAAGGGGCAGAAGGCATATTCGATGAAATAATGGCCAAAAGCTTCCCAAATCTGGTGAAGGAAGTGGAAATCAAGATTCAGGAAGAACATAGGACTACAACCATGAAGATTCCAAAGAATGCCACACCAAGACACATTATACTCAAATTATCAGGAGTCAATAACAAAAAGAGAACATTGAAAGCAGTAAGAGAAAAGGAACTCATAATGCATAAGGGAACCCCCATAAGACTAACAGCAGATTTCTCAGCAAAAACCCTGCAGGTCAGAAAGGAGTGGGGTAATATATTCAAATGGCTGAAAGAAAAAAACTGCCTACCAAGAATACTGTATCTGACAAAACTATCCTTCAAAAGTGAAGGAGAGATAAATACATTCCCAGACAAATAAGAGCTGAGGGAGTTCATTACCACTAGACCTGCCTTACAAGAAATGCTAAAGGAACTCCCTCAAATTGAGATAAAAAGATGCTAAATAGCAGCAAAAAAGCATATGAAAGCATAAAGCTCCCTGGTAAAGGTAAATGCATAGACAAATACACAATACTGTGATACTGTAACAGGAGTACATAATTACTTTTCATTCTGATATAGAACTTGAAAACCAAAAGTGTAAAAATAGCTATAATTATAAAAATATGTTAATGGATACACAATGTAAAAAAGATGTAATTTGTGGCATCAATAACGTGAAATGTAGGGAAGGGGTAGTAAAAGTGTACAAATTTTGTATGCAGTTGAAGTTAAATGTTTATCAACTCAAAATAGATTGTTATAACTCTAAGATGTGTCATGTAAGCCCTGCAGTAACTACAAAAAAAATATCTACATAAGATACACAAAGGAACATAAGAGGGGCCAGCCCAGTGCACTCTGCTTTGGCAGCCCCGGGTTGACAGGTCAGGATCCTGGGTGCAGACCTACACACTGATCATCAAGCCATGCTGTGGCTGCATCTCACATAAAAAGTAGAGGAAGATTGGCACAGATATTAGCTCAGGGACAATCTTCCTCAAGTGGGGGAAAAAAAAAGAGGAAGATTGGCAACAGATGTTAGCTCACGGCCAATCTTCCTCACACACACACAAAAAGAATATAAGAAAGGAATCAAATCATGTCACTACAAAAAATATCAATGAATCACAAAGTAAGACAGCAGGAGAGGTATAGAGGGACAAAAGAGCTACAAGACAGAAGGTAAACAATTACAAAATGGCAAAAATAAGTCCTTCCCTATCAGTAATTGTTTTACATGTAAATGAATTAAAATCTCCAATCAAAACATATAGAGTGGCTGAATGGATTAAAAAAAAACAAAATCCAGGCACTGGCCCCATGGCATAGTGGTTAAGTCCAGTGCACTCTGCTTTGGCGGCCCGGGTTCATGGGTTCAGATCTTGGGAACAGACCTACACAACTCATTAAGCTATGCTGTGGTGGAAACCCACATACAACATAGAGGAAGAACGGCACAGATGTTAGTTCAGAGTCAATATTCTTCACACACACACACAAAAACACTAAAATCTAAAATTTGACTATATGCTAACTATAAGAGACCCACTTTAAATTTAGGGAAACACATAGACTGAAAGCAAAAGGATGCCAAAAGATATTCCATGCCATGGTAACCAAGAGAGAACAGGGGTGACCATACTTATATCAGACAAAATAGACTTTAAGTCAAAAAACGTCACAAGAGACAAAGGGCATTTTATAATAATAAGATGGTCAAGTCACCAGGAAGATATACCAATTACAAAAATATAGAACTCAACGTCAAAGCATCAAAGTATACTAATCAAATACAGACAAAACTGAAGGGACAAATAGATAACACCACAATAAGAGTAGGGGATTACAATACCCCACTTTCAATAATGGATAGAACATCCAGACAAATGATCAATAAGGAAACAGAACTTAAACAACACTATAGACCAAATGGCTGTAACAGACATATAAAAAACTTTCTACCCAACAGCAGCAGAGTACACATCTTCTCAAGCACACTCAGAATATTCTCCAGCATAAATCACATGTTAGATCACAAGACAAGTAGTAGCAAATTTAAGAAGACTGAATGTTACCAAGTATATTTTCTGACCACAGTGAGAATTTACGGAAAAACTGGTAAATTCACAAATACATGGAAATTAAACAGCACACTTCTGAAAAACCAATGGGTCAAGGAAGAAATCAAAAGGGAAATAGGAAACATCTTGAGACAAATGAAAATGAAAACACTTCATGCTAAAACTTACAGGATACAACAAAAACAATACTAAGAGGGAAGCTTATAATGGTAAATGCCTACAATGAAAAAACAAAGATCTCAATTAAACAACATAACTTTTGTTATGTTCAATAAACTATTGAAAGAAAAATGAACTAAACACGAAGTTAGCAGAAGAAAGGAAATAATATGGAATAGAGCAGAAATAAAAGAAATAGAGACTAGAAAAACAATAGGAAAAAATCAACAAAAAGAAGAGTTAGTATTTTGAAACATTGACAAAATAGACAAACCCTTAGATAGACTAAGAAAATTTGAGAGAAGATTCAAATAACTAAAATCAGAAATGAAAGAGGAAGCATTGTGACTGATGCCGCAGATATAAAAAAGTTTATGAAATTACTATGAACAATTACAAACCAATAAATCGGATAACTTAGAAATGGATAAATTCCTACAAACATACAAGCTACCAAGACTAAAATTTGAATAGACTTGTAACAAATCAGTAACCAAAAACTTCCTAATAAAAAACCCCCAGGACCAGATGGCTTCATAGGAAAGTTCTATTAAATATTTAAAGAAGAATTAAGGCCAGTCGTTCTGTCTTCCAAAAATTCGAAGAGAAAGGAACACTTCCAAACTCATTTTATGAGGCCAGCATTACCTTGATACCAAAGCCAGAAAAAGTCACTACAGGAAAACTACAAGCCAATATCTGTAATAAATATAGATGCAAAAATCCTGAAGAGAAAAAAAATACAAGCAAACCAAATTCAAGAACATGTTAAAAGGATCATACACCACGACCCAGTGGGATTTAGCCCTGTGATTCAAGCATGACTCAACATATGAAAATCAATCAATGTGATGCATCACATTAACAGAAGAAAGGGTAAAAATCACTTGATCATCTCAGTACATGCAGAAAAAGCATTTGACAAAACTCAACACACTTTTCAGATAAAAACACTCAACTGTACTGTAAATGGAAGGAAATCAGCTCAACATAACAAAGGTCATGTTTTTAAAGCTCACAGCTAACATTATGCTCATTGGTGTAAAACTGAAAGCTTTTCTTTAAAGATCAGGAACAAGACAAGGATGCCCACTCTCACCACTTGTATTTAACAAAGAACTGGAAGTCCTAGGCAGTGTAATTAGTCAAGAAAAATAAATAAAGTCACACAAATTGGAAAGAAAGAAGTAAAATTATATCTGTTCTCAGCTGACACGATATTATAGGCAGAAAATCCTAGTGACTCTACAAAAACACTGTTAGAACTAATACATGAATTTGATTAGCAGACATTTGGTCCTGTCCAAAACATCCATAAGGACATTTCGTCCACACCAAAGGGTCCTTGGAATTTGATCCTATCAAAAGTGTCCACGAGCATATTTGGTCCATGTCAAATGGTCCTTGATACTTGGTCCTGTCAAACACTTCCATGAGTAGAAAACCTCCCGGGGTTCAAATAATCCATAACATTTATTTATCCTTTTGGTTTACACAATTAATACATAAAAATGCTATCATATTTTATTGGTCCAATAATTGCGTTATGGCTGCATTGCCAATAATAACCCTTCTTGCCTTGGTAACCTTGCTGGTAATGGCACATGGGATTATGTAGATGGGTTGGGCTTTGAATCTTGCAAAAGAGTGAGATTTGTGTTAACTCTGCACATCAAGGAAGAGTCCTAAAGTTAGAGAAATGCACAGAGGACAAGTCAAGGATGGGATCTCACAATGTGTGGTGCATTAATATGTCACTGGGCATTTGGTTGGATGTGGCTGGGTCATTCAATAAAGTTAGTTTGGCAGGAGGAGCTTGTTCAAGCCTCCGTGTAAATGGACTGCTGCGAATGTATGATGTAAACACTTTACAGAACCTCTTGCTTGTTTGAGAAGAATGAGAACGGGTGTGGCTATCCTACCACATAGTGATCAGATATAAGGCCACCATGAGGGAGATATCAGTCATCTAATGAACCCCCTTAAAACTATCCCATCACCCACAGTTAATGGGTGATATTTCTCTTGAATTGATGTCCCATGAAGTACAACTGGAGTAGATTGCAAGAAGTGTCTGCTGCTATTTGGAGAGGTTTTAGTGGGTGTGACTCCCACACTTAACCTGCCAATCGTCTGGACCATCATACCCTCAGCTGATGCCTACCTACTGCCTGATCTAGCCTGGTCCAATGGGGTGTCAAATGCATAAGACATCAGTAAAGTTTCCCCTACCAGTAAACCAGTGACCATCCATCACACAGCTGCAAAAGAAAAACAATAACCTTTCCTCTGATGCTTGGCAATATGACATCTTTATTTGAACATTTTCAGGAGAATATAGCAGAAATAGTATACTCACAAAAAGAAAAGCCAACGCTACATTATAATGTTTTTTCTTACCATTTCTGTTCCTTTAACAGAGAAAGAAGTAAAAGGCACTGGTGCTGTGAAGAGAGAAGAATTTGCAATGCCCAATGCACAACTAGTCAGGATCTGGATAGCACCACAATCATTCAAGATGGGACAGGAAAACATCTGCACAATGTTGGTGTTGAAGGGGAAATAAGAAAAACCCTGAATAGGTTAAAACAACATGCAGAAGAAGAACCATATATTTATATATATAGTTTATGCATATAAACTTGCATTTTCATAGGAAAGAAATCTTGACATTAACCCTTCCTTGTGCATGATGGATTTTGAGATTGCAAATATGAGTGCAATTCAACTACTCCTACCAAATGCACAAGTAAAATGATGTTTGTTTCACTTTTCACAACAAGTGTGGTGGAAAATATCTTCTTTGGATAGAACATTTGAGTATATGACAACAGAAAGTAATACCCATAAGGGCGCATCTATGTTGTTTGGATTTCCATTTGTGACTTTGAGAGATGTAAATGAAACTTTTGAGTACATTGTGGAGAATGCAGAATAAAATTTAGATGACCTACTAGGTTATGTTGAGAGAGTTTACATCCATGGAAGGCATGACAGAGACAGACTAAGACCAGAAGCTTCAAGATTTCCACCAGAAACTTGGGCTGTTTATACATAAGTAGTGAATGATTGTCACAGGATAAACAACATAGTATAAGACTGGCACAGCAAATTTCAAAAGCTGATGGTAGTGTATTTGGAGATTCAATTTGGAGATTAATTGAAGTGTCAAAAGATGAACAGCAAAGGAATGAAAAAATCATCACCCAGCTTCTTGGTGGTCACACTCAAATACAGCCGCCAACTTCACAACAATACCAACAAAATCAAATTTCTATAACTGAACATTGATAATAGATATTGAATATAAAGCCAATACTCAGGTGGATATATACTTGAGAGAAATTGTTCATTGAATTAAGATAAACCTTGCCAAACTTCATGAGGAAGAAGAGCAAAAATAAATGTGAAACCAAAATACACCATGAATTACGCTAAAAATAACATAAACAAAATTTAAATGAAGTTAAATGTTTCTCTCATTTAATGAATCATATGCCAAATGTATCAATGGATGTTTTGGACTGGAGAAAATTTCAAGGACCTTTTCGGCATGGACCAGTTGTCTCAATGTATGCCTTAGACAGGACCAAATATCAAGGACCTAAGACCTTTTTGTCTTAGACCAAAAGTCTCAATGGATGTTTTGGACAGGACAAAACTTCAAGGACTTTTTTAGTGTAGACCAAAATTCTCCACGGACATTTTGGAAAAGACCAAATACTTTGCAAGGAAGGAAATCATCAAATTGCAGGATACAAAATCACCATGTAAAAATCAGCTGCACTTCTATACACTAACAACAAAGAATGTGAAAAGGAAATTAAGAAAACATTTCCATTTATAATAGTATCAAAAAAAGAATAAAATACCTAGGAATAAACTTAACCAAGGAGGAAAAAGAATTGTACACTGAAAACTACAAAACATTGCTGAAGGAAATTAAAGAAAACACAAATAAATAGAAAGACATCCCATGTTCACGGGTTGGAAGATTTAATATTGTTAAAATGTCCATACTACCCAAAGAGATCTATAAATTTAGTACGATCTCTATCAAAATCCCAGTGCATCTTTTGAAGAAATAGAAAAATATGATCCTAAAATTCATATAGAACCACAGAAGCCCTGAGTAACCAACACAATCTTGAGAAAGAAGAACAGAGATGGAGGCTTCACACTTCCTGACTTTAAACATACTACAAAGCTACAGTAATCAAAACAGTACGGTACTGGCACAAAAACAGTATGGTACTGGCATAAAATCAGAGCAATGAAACAGAGTAGAGAGATGAGAAATAAACTCACACATATATGTTCAAATGATCTCAACAAGAGTGCCAAAACTACACTATGGGAAAGGATACTCTCTTCAATATGTGGTGTTGAGAGAACTAGATATCCACATGAAAACAAAAATGAAACTGGACCCATATCTTATACTATATACAAAATAAACTGAAAAGGGATTAAAGACTTAAGCATAAGGCTTGAAAGCACAAAACTCCTAGAAGAAAACATAGGGAGAAATAGACATAACATTCGCTTTGGCACTGATTGCTTGTATATGACACCAAAAGCTCAGGCAACAAAAGCAAAATAAACAAGTGGGACTATATCAAACTGAAAAGCTTCTGTGCAGCAAAGAAAACAATCAACTGAAAAGGCAACCTATGGAATGGGAGTAAATATGTGCAAACCATATATCTGATAAGGGGTATATATAAAGAACTCCTACAACTCAATAACAAAAAACAAGTAACCCAATTGAAAAATGGACAAAATACTGGAGTAGACATGTCTCGAAAGAAGATATACAAACGGCCAAAAAGCACATAAAAAGATGCTCAACATCACTAATCATGAGGGAATTTTAAATTAAAACGACAATAAAGTATCACTTCATACATGTTAGGATGGCCATTGTAAAAGTGCACACACACACACACAAGTGATGGCAAGGATGTGGAGAAATTGGAATATGTGCACTGTTGATTAGGATGTAAAATGGTACAGCTACTATGGAAAATAGTATTGAGGGTCTTCAAAAAGTTAAAAGTAGAACTGCCGTATGATCTAACAATCGCTCTTTTGGGTGTTTATTCAAAAGAATTGCAAACAAGATCTTGAAGAGATATCTGCAGTCCCATGTTCACTGAAGTAGTATTCACAATAGTCAAGAGGTAGAAACAATCTAAATGTCCATCACTGAATGAACAGGTAAAGAAAACGTAGTATGTGTGTGTACATATACACACATTCTGAATATTATTTATTATTTAGTCTTAAAAATGAAAGATACCCTGTCATATGCTACAACATGGATGATCCTTGAGGACATTATGCTAAGTGAAATAAGCCAGTCACAGAAGTACAAATACTGCATGATTTCACTTATATGAGGTATCTAACATAGTCAAACTCATAGGAAACAGAAAGTAGGGTGGTGTTTGCCAAGGGCGAAGCGGAGGGGAAATGGAGAGTTGTTATTTGATGAGTATACAGTTTCAATTATGTGAGATGAAAAAGTTCTAGATACCTGCAGTACAACAATGTGCATGTAGTTAGTAAAACTGCACTGTACGCTTAAAAATTTGTTTAGAGGGTAGATCTCACGTTATGTATTTTTTACAATACAAAAAAAAATTATATTGAGTTAAAGAAGTCAAACCAAGAGGAATACATAACATCTGATTCTTTTTATATGAAGGCCAAGCACAGACAAAACAATGGTGATAGAAATCAGAAAGTGATTGCCTTGGGTGAGGGAGGGGTTGATGACCAGAAGAGGGCATGAGAGAACTTTCTGTGGTAATCTTATTTTGAGGTGTAGTGACATGCGTGTGTCAAATTGTAACGATTCATTGAAATAAACCGTAAGATCAATTTATTGTATATATTATTCCTTAAAAGAAAAAGAAATAAAACATGTTAAACAGTTTTCCTTTTCAGAGGTTAAATAGGTTATCTTTCCTCCATAGAAAAAAAATAAACATTGCTAATGAAAAATCATTATACCCTGTGCATGATCAGACGAAAGAAATGATACATCCAGGTATAGAAAAATTGGGTGTAAGTTAAAAAAAAAAACTGTCTCATATTACATGAAGGCTGTAAATAGGAATGAAAAGTGGAAGTGGGAAATTGGATTATAATGTTTATCTCAAAAGTTGACAATAAAAGTTTATATAAACAATCAGTGTTATCCTGTAGCATATTTTAGAAAATGTACATGAGAACAGAGTGCATTTTCAGCTACTATCAATAGGTCTGCAAGCAGTAGGTCTTAAATAAGTAGTAGAACCTTGGATAACAACTGAGAAGGTAGAACTATGGAGTAAGATACAGGAACACATAAATGCCACACCCAAGAAAGAGGCCAGGGTCAGAAACTGGGAAACAGAAGATTAACAAACCCAAAGCCAGGCTCAGATAGATGTTGAGCTTGAGGTTAAAACTTTAAAAAATTAAAAGCTGAAGGTTTCTTTTTTTTTAAAGGCAAATAGGAAATATTTTTCTTTCAAAATACAGTTCTCATGCTTACAGCAGTAGCTTCACTCTTGGGTATAGCTAAAATAGCACAAAGATCCAGAAACCAGATACAAACTCTGAACAACAGCGATTCAAAAACAGTCAAGGTTTATAATGCAAACAGCCATTCCTTTAAACCTGCAACTGAAAAGCAATCATAATAAATATATTAAATTCTACCTGAGGCAAAAGAGAAATTTATTGATATTGGTTTGACCACAGGGGAAGACTTTTAACAGAGCAGAGCAAAAAGAAGGTTGTAGTTTGGGAGAAGCTATTATTTGTATGGTTTATACTATATACTGTGTTAGAAAATTCGTGAGACATGTCTATATACTTGTCTCCAAAATGACCAGAGATGAAGAATAGGTGCACAGCTGGGTCACATTCCATCTTGTATTATATGTAATCTGTCAGTATTTAACTTGTCATTTAGCCATTCAAAATAAACACAAATTACAATGCCCCAGGAGTTTATTAAGGATCAACTCTGACTCGGATTAAAATAACGAAGGTCAACACTTACAAACACTTACAACGGAAGTTTGGGAGGAAATAAACAAGTTAAGTTTTACACACACACACACACACAACAAAAACTTCCATTTTCCCATATAGTGTAGGTTCCAAGTACTGTAGCATCGGTTTAAAGTCTTGCTCATCTAAACAAGCCAAAGCACAAATCCATGATAAATGTTTCTTACAATTTCGGCATTGTAAGCACAACTTGTAAATTTTCTCACAGAAGAACTGTGAGACTAGAAATCTACTTTAAAGAAAGTGTAGCAGCATGGCAGCATGGAAGTTTAAGCAGTCATAAAGAAATATATAGTTTTGAATAAAGAGAGTTACTGGAGAATTTTATGTTCTACAACATGAAAAGTTGTTAACATTTCACTTTTCCAATATGTTGTAATATTTTATGTATTATTAGGGTATGTTTTTGATGTGCATTCTTTCTTTTTCTTTTATGAGCTTTTTGCTCTCCAAATATTTACCCAGAGTAGTATAAAATGTGATTATCTAGTCCCTCTACCATTTCCTGTAAGTACAAATCCTTTTTAAAAAGAAAAATATATTATCAAGTATCTACTTTTGCAGACCCCAGCAGTTTTATTGAACAGCAAATGTTCATTAGTATGCGCTGATATGAAGACAATCTTACTGACAATTCCCAGAGTGTTCCCTCTTTCATAAACAGATTGTTGATGGCTGATGCATAATCCATCTGAGCATTGCCATAAAGAGAAAATATCACAAAATGTGCATAGGGCTTCATAGAAATGAGGGCCAAAAGTTTCAATAGATAGGAAGAGAATATTCACACGTGCACGCACACAACTATGTTCGTTACTTAGATTTGACTGATGCTATTTGCAGAAAATTGACTCCTGTTGTGTTTTTTTATTGAATAGATGTGCCTTAAAATGGGTTTCATTCAGTTCTCTTAAATGGGACTCTTTATTCAATCAAAGAAAAAATACTGTAATCCATACCAAAGCGATAGCATGGTTTTGAGAGTTTAGCTATTCTACCAATGCCAAAGCATTCAGATGAAATGTAAGGAAATTCTGTTAATCATACATGTGTTTTACTATTTGGTGCCAACCAGCCAGATGTTCTAAATATGTGGATGTTTTGGCATCACATAAAATAAGTAGAAAGAATCCCTGATAATCCCTGGTAATTAACTCATTCATGTATCTATTCTTTCTACAAATATTTATTTTACACCTATTATAAGCAATGTGCTGTGTTAGGTGTTGTCAAGGAAGCATAGGTGTACAGGGATCAGAACCTGTGTTCAAGAAGCTTACGATTAGAGGGGTAGAATGTGGACAGAAGACAGAACGGGGTCAATGATTTAAGAGGCTAAAAATTGTCATGAGCATTAATAGATAAGATAGCCTTCCAAATTTGATGATCAAAGTAGTTTTAACCTGAAATCTGAAAGAGTGGATAATAGTTTTATAATCAATGGCTAAGAATACAATAGGAAACGTACACAAAGAAATTTATGTAAGAAAATTCCATGTGCATTCATGAAGTGTTGTAATCTGAAGGAATAGTAAAAGATAAAACTGAGGACGTAAGTTTGATTTATATTGGAAAGGATTTTGAATGTATAATTTGTATTTTATTTTTAAGTGACAAGACGCCATTAAATGCCATGTACTATGCTAAAAAGGGTTTTAGAAAATCAATTCCTTACAAAAATAATTTTCCTTCCTTCGTCTTCAATTTTTCTATCTGGCGAATAAGAGGGAGAGATTATATCATCTCTAAGATGCCTTCAGGGTTCGAAAAGTATGAAAAGAAGATTTCATTTGGTCAGCAAGAGAATTCCATGCAAGGATCATGAGCATGAGATCGTAATACTCTAGGAAGTCATATCTGTGATTGACATGCAGGATGCCTTGAATAAAGGGAGAGCATTTAGAGGGCTTTCGTGACTGTCTTCACAGAGCCTGATCTGGGATGACAACATTGAAAATGGTAATGGATAGACATGAAAGACTCTTGTTTATTTGTCGGTCAGAAAATTGTACACGGAATCAGTCTATTTTTCACTTTCCTTCTAATCAGTTACAGCCAGATCATTTAAATTTTTATAGTAGAACTTCTAAATATGCGGAGTAAGACTCATAGTTCCTGTACTGCCATATGGGAATGTCTAGGAAGTCTTGTTGCTTTTTTGGGGAGTGGAGGGGTATTTAGCAATGCTGTGATGAAAGATACTTTAAGAACAAAGTATTATCACTTTGCATGTTTTCTGTCATTCACATTTACTAGTGGGCATTTTTGTGAAAATTCGGTTACCACTCTTATCCTCATGTAAAATACGTATTAGACTATGCCTGTGTGACAGAACAAAGCAGAGATCAACATAACACAGTCATAATAGCTCAATGAGCAATGAGATATTGTGTTTATTTTTTATATAAAGATATGTTTCACACTCTCCCATTTCCAGTGGGAGCCCCTTCTCGCTTCATAAGCCAAATACTAAAAGAAAGAAAGAAAAGCGCTCCATATTAACAAGAAAGAAACACAATTTGCACTGATTTGGGAAACGGCTATATCAAAATTTGAAACTTCAGCCATGGAATGGCTCTGTGCTGAAATTCGCTTTAGTTTTCTGTAAATATTAGAATAATGATATCATTAAAATGTATTGTGCATATCAAATGAAACAATGAATAAAAGGCCCAGCTCAATGGCTGACGCATAATACATATAGTAGTTATTATTAAAAGCACTCATAAATAAATTGTAGCTTTTAGGTTGTCTTTGCAAGCGGATATGAGTGGGATGAAAGAGAAAGCCTGACAAAGAAGGTATTTAGGAGCAATGAATGGCCACAGGACAATTGCTCTTCTCGTGTCATTTCCAGAAATCAGAAGGATAGTTGAAAATAGGAGTCAAGACAGCACCAGGAACTATTCCTAAAGACTGGGAACACATTTAATAGTTGATTTATTAATGCTTATAAATTAATGTGCTTTAAGTCAAGTTTTTGCTTTCTATTTATAATCAATTCTTCCTGTAGAGACTGAACATGTTAAATATATATGGTCTTAACACTCTTGCCCATACTGGCAATTATTAATAATATGATAGTGTAAGTTAATGAATGTGTTCTTCTTATGTATACTTGTCTAAGCCAAATATGACAGAGATGAAAAATTGGAAAAACAATTAATTTAGGCACTGAATTAAGAAATCTGAAAGAGATAATAAAATATGGAGAAAAGCCAATTGTTTCAAATTAGATCAAATTACTAGTGTTTTCAGTGAGTACCTGAGTCCTTGGTTATTTGAAGTTAATTTCTAGTCTCCAAAGAACTAGATATGATAGGAGATTCATATTAGCAAATCAGAAATATCCAGTTCCTTAAGAAAAAGTCTTTTATATATGGTGAAATAAAATTTTATATTGTTTTCTAAATATGAAACTCGTTTACTTACCTGTACTTCCTTCTTATAGTAATCATAGATTTTTTCTTTTTCCTGGTGAGCCTAGAAATCTGTAATCTTTAACCTTTAGGCTACAAAAATTTTGGAGTGCCTCCGTGCTGTCAGCAGACATGATGCCATGGAGAACTCTGATTGTGATAGTGATTAATATTGTGTTACTCCCCAGACTGTCTCTGTAAGTTTCATGATGAATTGCAGTTACAAATTTTCATTGCACTTTAATGGTTGATTTACTGATGTTTATAAAATGAAAGGTCAATTCAATAGTTGAAAATAGTTGTAATAGCATTGATAGTGAATGAATACTTGTTTGTAAAAAAGGGAAAAAACAGAAAATCTGGCTGATAAGGTCATAAAGCTGAACAGCTGAATACGTCTAATTGCCCTGTTTTCTTCCAAAGGCCATAAAGTTTGTCACATTTTCTAAATGCCAGAGTTGCAGTATCATGTATAGAAATATACACAGTATCAAAGATAGGAGTTCAAAGGAAAATGGAAAAGGGACTTTGAATGCATCCTCCTCTATAAATTATCTGATGAAAAAGGCTTAAGGAAAGTCTGAAGTCAATGTTGACTAAGAATAAAAAGAAACATATTGCAAGAAAGGAAAATATTTATGAATTATTTAAGCACCTAGATCGATCTGGTTTTAGATGTCTACATTTTGACAATATTCACATTTCATTTTGTTCATAAGACAGAAAGGAAGAAAGGGAAGAAATTATTTGCAAGATGTCTGAAAGTCTGTGCCTGCATTTAGTATTTATTTTTCTTTCAAGTTTCCGTTTTGATGCTCAAGTATTTTTATTTTAGGACAAGAAGCACTTTACAGTGCCAGCCCATGGCTCTAGTATTTCCCAGAATGTACTGAAGTTACTACTTTCCACTATGTTTAAAAATTGACTTATTGATGTTCTTAAAACACTGCACTTATAATTACTTGATAATTATAATTATGTATTTCCTTTCAATTTTCAGTGTCAGATTAAAAAAAACTATTACCCCAGGTCATATAGGTTTTTTTCCCTATTTTCTTCTTAAAGTCTTGTAGTTTTATTTTTTGCCTTTATATCTTTATATCTTTATATCTATATTAGCAAATCAGAAATATCCAGTTCCTTAAGAAAAAGTCTTTTATATATGGTGAAATAAAATTTTATATTGTTTTCTAAATATCATTACTCTTGTGGGTTTATTTGTGGACTCATTATTTTTGCTTAATTGGGTTATGTGTTTATTCCTTTGCCCAAACCACATACTCTTAAGTCTTAAAATTGGGCAGTGTGGTTCCTCCAACTTCATTCTTCTTTTTCAATTGTTTTACATATCCTAGCTCCTTTCTTTTTCATACATATTTTAGAATCATCTTGTTTTTATCTCCAAATAATCTTTCTGAGATTTTAATTGAAATTGCATTAAGTTTGTAGATCAATTTGGGGAGAGTTGATAGCTTTAACATGCTGTCTTCAAATCTATGAGCATAGTATATCTTTTCATTTATGATGTTGATTTCTTTTATCACGGTTTGCAATTTTCAGCATAGAGATCTTGAACATGTTTTGTTAGATTTGTACCTAAACATTTCATTTTTTGGAGAGAAAGATTTCTCCATGAAGCTATAATCCGTTGCAATTATTTTTCTTAAATTTCAGTTTCCAATTGCACCTTATTAGTATACAGATATACACTTGATTTTGGTGTGTTGACCATATATCCAGCAATATTGTTAAACTCACTTATTAGTTCTAGATTTTTTTATAGATTCACTGAGATTTTCTGTCTAGACAATCATGTCATCTGCAAATACGGGCAGTTTTAGTTCTTCCTTTCTAATCTGTATTCCTTTTATTTCTTTTCTAGCCTCATCACACTGGCCAGGATTTCCATTATGATGGGAGTGGAGAGAGCAGTCATCCTTCCTTTGTTTTCAATTTTAAAAGGAAAACATCCAGTTTTTCAACTTTAGTATGATGTTAGTTGTAGATTGTCTTCTAGACGCAATTTGTCAGATTGAGGAGATCCCCTTCTAGTTCTAGTTTTCTGAGTGTTGTAGATTTTTTATCGTTAGTGTATGGTCAAGTGCTTTTTCTGCATCAGTAGATACGATCATGTTGTTTTCTTCTTTAGCTTGTTAATAAGATGTATTGCATTGATTTATTCTTGAATATTGAACCAGCCTTGCAATCTCAAAATAAAATATTAGCAAAAAAGTTTGTGGGTCTACAGTCATGAGAGCTATTGGACTGTAGTTTCCTTTGTTTGTAGTCTGTCTGGTCTTAGTATCAGGGAAATGCTGGGCTCACAAAATGGGTTGAGAAATGTGTCTTCCTCTTCTAGTATTTGGAAGAAATTGTTATTTCTTCTTTAAATGTTTTGTAGCGTTTGCCAGTGAAACCACCTAGGTCTGGTGATTTTTTTAAAGAGAGTTTTGAACTACCAATTCAGCACTCCTAATAATCATATTACTATTTATGTGATCTATTTAACCTTGGGTGAATTTTGGTAGTTTATCGTTTTTGAGGAAATGGTCCTTTTCATATAAGTTGTTGAAAATATGCTCATACAGTTGTTCATAATATTCCCTTACTATCCTTTTAACATCTTAGGAGTATGCATTCACATCCACTCTTTAATTCCTAATGATGCTACTTTGTATCTTCTTTCTTTTTGTTTTTGTCTGGCTTGATATGTTTTATCAATTTTGTTGATCTTCTCAAAGAACTGACTTTTGTTTCTTTGGTTTTCTCTTATTTTCCAGGTTTTAATTTCACCGAGTTTTGTTTTATATTTATCATTTTCTTCTTTTTGCCCACTTTCAGATTGTTTTCCCTTTCTTTTTCTAGTTTCTTAAATAAGAATCTAGATTTTTAGGTTTAGACCTTTCTTCTTCTAATATAAGCATTTAGTGCTGTAAATTTACCTTTAAGCATTGCTTTGGCTGTGTCACACAAATATTAACATGTGTTTAAATTTCATTCAATTTTAGATATTTTCTTATTTCCCTTGAGAGTTTCTTGTTGATAAGTGGATTAGTAAGAAATTTGTTGTTTAATTTCCAAGTACTTTGAGATTTTCCTGTTATCTTTCTGTTATTGATGTCATGCTTAATTTCATTTTTGTCAGAGGACATACTTCATATTACTTCAATTCTTTTAAATTTTTTAAGATTTAGTTTATAAACCAAAATATAATCTATCTTCATTAATGTTCCATGTGCACTTAAAGGAATGTCTATTCTACTTTTTTGGGGTAGAGATCACAATAGAAGTCAATTATATCTGACGATTGAATGTGTTATATAGTTCTTTGATATCCTTGCTGATTTTCTATTAGTTCTATCACTGAAAGAGGAGTGTTGAAGTCTCCAACCAGAACTGTGGAATTATTTATTTCTCCTTTTAGTTTTGATAGTTTTTGCTTCGTGTATTTTGAACCTTTCTTGTTTGTTTCCCCAGAAACATTCAAGCAGGATAAAGATCTCACCATTGAAGAAGACTCCTTTCTTGTTTCTATGGCATATATGTATATTACACTCATAGTCTGAAACTCTAGGAACACAAATATATGAAAAAAGATAGATTATAGGGGCTGGCCTTTTGGCATAGTGGTTAAGTTTGGTGTTCTCCACTTCAGCTGACCAGGTTTACAGGTTTGGATCCCGGGCACAGACCCCCACCACTCATCAAGCCATGCTGTGGTGGCGACCTACATACAAAATAGAGGAAGATTGCCACAGACATTAGCTCAGGCCCAATCTTCCTCAAGCAAAAAGAGGAAGATTGGCAACAGATGTTAGGTCAGGGCCAATCTTCCTTACCAAAAAAAAAAAAAAGGTAAATTTTATATTCTCAGATTTTCTCAATGGGGTTAAAGATAGCAAAAAACATGACTTGTGTTCTCTACATAAAATTATTAGCACTTCCTTAATCCTGTCTTCTTTATTTTTATTTTTTGCACAAATACTCACCTTGTAAATATATTTGACAAGGGTTTTATTGTTTAAATAGTATCAGCAGTTTTATTATGTATATACATGTATATATATTATATGTATATACACAATTTCCTCCATCTTAAATTACTTCTGTTTTTTATAGATCTTCCAATTTTCCTTTCTAACAGATATATTTTTAAAAACCATCCATGGATTGGTTACACAACTCATGCATTCTTGATTATATTGGCCTATTTTGCCCTTTTTCATCTTTAGGCTTAATTAAGTTGTGTTTTATTGAAATTCTTAAGTTTCTTAAATATTTCAAATTTTTGGCATAAGGTTAAAGAAATCCTTATGCAATACATTCAAAAGTTCGAAGGAAAGCCCGACATCCCTGCAAAGTCACCTTCTCTAAAATCTCAGAATGCTGCCTGGCTTCTTTTATGCTCATACAGCTCTTCATATTAGATGATACAAATTTCAACTTTTTAATCACAACTACTTCATTCTCTCCCAACAAACATTTGGAATAATTTCCATCTCATACAATTTAAGAGAGGGAAGCTCTGTTCTGTTTGTAAAATGTGCATTTATATCACTGATATCACAGCCAGTATATGAGTGATTAAAGCCTCCACAATTTAACTTCAAACCTATTTCACGCTTCTCTCACCAGCAAAAGGATTTCCTAACCTGCTTTTCCTCACTGCTTTTTAGCTCTGTAATAACATTGATAATATGGCCGTCATTACCTTCTAAGCTCTTATGTGTCGGTTAAAATATTTGTATTATTATGACTCTTTGCAGATTTAGCACTTTTTTGCCACTTTCATCAACCTGCTTTCTCTATTATTCCCCCATTTTCCTAGGAGATTGTTTCTTCAGTTTTACATTTTCTGCTTTTTTATATTACTGAATCTTTAAAATATCTAATGAAAATCGTACAATACTGAGTTATGGGTCTTCAGAGGACTTAGAGGACTAATTTTCATTTTTCTTATTAGCCATTTATCTTCTAACTTTGCTATGTCCTCAATGGAATGTCAAGTTCTGGAGGATAAGAGCTATGACTTTTTTATGCAAGACACACAGATTAACTCTTTTGTACATCATACATCTGCAAAACAATAAATAAAAATAGATATTGCCTGAGGTAAATCCTATTAGAATGTAAAGAGTTTTCTGAAATGTTAGCAATAATAACTTATAGTGTTCCTCTTCAAACAACTTATACACTCTAACAAGAGAATAACATAATTGTGACACTGGCAATTCTTGGAAAGATCAGTCAAACACTGATGTCTTTTTTTTAAAAAAAAAACTGGCTTAATATTTAGAATCACTTTCATGACTATTCTCTGATATTTTGAGAGTTTAGCAAATAGCTTCACTTTGAAGTTTTATATAGTCTAACTTTAATATGAGTCTTGCCTACCAGGCAATTTTCCATAATGTTAGGAAATCTATCTGCCCACATTCTGCCAAACACTCTGGAGTTTGCATGTATTTTCTCTGAAATTATCCTATTTGCTTAAAAATTACCCAAAATATTCCCTTTAAGGCCTGCATAATCCCTAACTCATCTCTAAAATCTTACTGATGGATGAATCACGTCACAACTGGTGTGTTTTGAAAATAACAAATCAAAACTAAACAACAGCAACATCAATACATCTTTTGCACCTTTATAAACAATGTTAGAAATTCTAGATTCCCATCTCTCTATTCTAGCAGTGGCAACTCCAAGACAGAGTTGACTCCTAAGAATGAAATGTAAAAGAATAATAATTTAATAATTCTTCATGTTTTGTTTCCTAGGTCCCTGTCAAATCTTGGGAGGTAGAGGGAGCTCATGTGGGACATGGAGACGATGGACAACACCACACCCTTGCTTTAAGAATAGGTTGACTCCCAGCCTCTCCCAGTTGCACAAAGCCGGAGTTCATGTCTGTATACTGAGTAATACCAGAGCAGAACAAAAGGAAGATTGTTGCTGTGGAAAGCGGAGTACTTTGTCAGTGACCTTCCAGGCCTGAAGGAGGAACATGATTTGTTTCCAATCCTGAGCTTTAATTTCCTTAAAGGCTTTCAGATCTGTTACCATCATGCCTCCACACTCACTAACTCATCTCCTCTCTTTTAGGATTAACTTGTTTTTTTGTCTATCATAAAGCACGTATAGTCATTGATCTGGAAAAGATCGTTTTTGACGGAGAAATTCACTACGACAGGCTACTGAAATTTAGGGGCAGCAATGAGAATTGCAAGCACTGAGGAAACAGGGGAGTTCCTTGGGCTGGTACAAGCATGTGCTGTAGAAATGGAAATAGCAGATTGAAATTGAACATGGTAAAATTTAGCCTGAATGTGAGGAAAAGTTGTCAACTCTGAGATTTAATTAGGTAGTGAAATAGGTTCCCAGAAGAAATGGCAGAAATTTATTGCTGGAGCGCTTCAAAATTGGCCTGGACAAAGCGCTAGGGAATATATAGAAGGGGGCAATCCTTCACAGATTCTCGAGGATTGCTGTAGATAGCAGTTGGTCTTTTGCATTTCTAATGCTCATGACTGTTATTCTAGCATTTCCCTTCACAACACTAGCGAAATGTGTTCTCTTTATCACTGTAACCCTGAGCATCAGAATATTACATGATACCCACAGGGATATCCACAGCTACTTTTTGAGAAAACGTGATGCAAGCTCGATATTCCCATTTACTTTATTTTATTTATTTATTTATTTTGAGGAAGACTGGCCCTGAGCTAACATCCGTGCCCATCGTCCTCCACTTTATATGTGGGATGCCTACCACAGCGTGGCTTGTCAAGCAGTGCCACGTCTGCACCCGGGATCCAAACCTGTGAACCCCGGGAGGCCGAAGCGGAACGTGTGCACTTAACCACTGTGCCACCGGGGTGGCCCCCCATTTACTTTACTAATCACATGGCTGTTCTTTCTTTCTTCTGTCGTTTTATGATTGGGCAGGAAAAATCCTTCCATGAGGCTTCAGATTAGTATCCTTTTCTTTCCTCTCATCTCTATGTGAGGGACGGGAATACTCTTTTATTTATTTATTTATTCATTTATTATTTTAACTTCACCCTTTTTGGACAAATAATCAGTTCTTTCAATAGCTCATCTACTGTTCATTTTTCATCTGAATAAGTGTCCACAAAGGGCTTTTTCCTCTTCAGCTCTCTTACAAAGCAATCTGGATATGCCCATAGTCATTACATTTAGGATTCTGACTTACCAGCTCTTTTTTATCACTCAATCTCTGAGTCAGAGAAGGTGGAAGTGGAATCTGAAACTAGATGAAATGCGGCTGAGAACTATCTCTTCAATAGCCTTTAAAGATGAATCAATAATTCTGGTTTGTGTGAGGTATGTGAGTAATTGTTTTCAAGAAAAAAATATATACACAATATTCCTGGGCCATATTCAGGAGGCTTGGCATGTATTTTCTTTATTTACAAAATTTCTTTCCTTTTAGCAAGGTGGTAGAAATACACCCTGCACCCTAACTAGCACACAACAAGGTATACCTTGTGGGCATCGAGTATTCTAGTCCGTTTTGGGCTCCTCTCGTTGGACTTTTTCAGCCACTTTGAAAGTTCGAGGAGTATTTGTGTATCTCTCCCTTCATTCTCTTCCTGATCATAATAGTTAACTTAAAAAAAAAAAAACTAGTCTAACCAGACAGTGTAAGTTCTTTTCATGGGTTGTCGCAGTGTATGATCACACCAACCCTGTGAGGCAGATATTCTTATTAACCTCATTTTCAGGAAAGTAACTTGGCCAAGGTCACACAGCTGGTGATTGGTAGAGTAAGGCCTGGATGGTCTGCTATCAGTGTACACGCTCTGAAAACTACTACACGGAAGTGACTGAAGTGCCTCTGGATGGGGAATAAGGATTCTTGTAGAGTGTTCTGAAATCTGTACGTTTTGAGAACCTTAGGACTAAGTGCCAATGAATTGTATTCAGTATGATAATATACGCTGTGGTGATACGTGCAAAGACTCAAAAAGCAAGACAAATGCTTTTAATATTTGATGTTCAAATTCTGTATGTCTTTTTGGTTTTTTTTACAGATTTAATTTCCAATGTCTGGAAGAGGTTCAGATGAACTACAAGTCTATCATTCACCAGATGCTAGTACCCAATGGCTGATGAGTTGGAGGCATTTAAAACTCTCTCCTAGCTTTTAAATGCTAACTAAAGTAACTGCTCTTTTAGTCAAAATTTTCAAATCCCTTTGTAATTCTGCAAAACATAATTAGGTCACCACCAAGCCATTTTTTTCAAACCAGAATGACCTCAATTCCCTTAAGCTATCATTATTATATATACCCTTGAACTATTTGAGGACAATGGATATATACTAAATTAAGCATAAGAGTCATTCCCATGGAACAGTATAAGAAGAAATGAACAGTTTGGCAGAGTCTAATGAGGACTTTACATAAAGGGAGAATCATCTTTGCTGTTCTGTTCCTTATCTCCATGGTTTCAATTATTTATGATATTCTAACATATACTTTTTTATTATTTTTGAAAATACAGTCACATGGCTTAGATCATAATCAATTCTATCATTTAAATTCAAAATACTTGTTTTAGAACCTGTATTACCAACATAGGAAGGTTACAGAATATCTAAATGTGGGAATCCAGATATGCTTCATACACAAATTTGATATTATTATGCAGTGAATTTTCTCAACTCTTTATAATCAGCAGAAAACGATGAAAGTAATATCAGTCTAAAGGGAACAAAGTAATTAGCAATAATAATAGCAGCTGAGAGCATACCTTGAAGCTGTTTTTATTTCTGCCAATACCAAAGAAAACAATGGTATCAAATGATAAAACTAGCTTTGAGGACTTGAACACTTTTTGCTTCAGAAGCAGAGGTGTATTACTAATTGGGTAGTTGGAAACAAGAAATCACTGAAGAAAACTCTTAGAAGAAATTTATGTACATGATTTTCTGCTTCCGGCCATGTGTTAGGCCAGGTAATTTTGAAGAGTTGTCACTCATCAACATTCAACTTTAAAGTGAAAGATAGGAAAACACTAGATAAAAATCTGACAAAAAGTAAAGAATCATTGTGAGTATTTATTTCCATTTCTTTTTTGGTAAGAGAAATTTTCAAATATTACCCTCCCCCAGAAAAGAGTGGATTAGATTTTTTGAAAGTTAGACACCATCATTTTAAATGTCATACAGAAAGATGCTGTGACCAAAATTTGGTGAGCTAAAGTATTATTATTCTTTCTCTCATAAGAAGGTATGAGATCCCATTGGAACTTGTAATCTAGGTGGATCTACAGCATTGAATGGAGAGCTTGGGATTGTAAAAATTGGAATATTGTCAGGAGTCTTTTTGAATTGGTGTACAATGACTGAAATGGAGAAAGTAGAGCCATAATGGAACTATTAGCCTAAGGAGGTTAAAGGGAAGAAAGGCACGAATCAATTATACTTATCCAAGGTCCAAGCAAGTTTAAAATACAAAGGAGTCACGCAGGAAATGGGAGGAAATGTCTATGAATAAAAGCAATCCAGTAATGGAGAATGACTGGGGCAGAGACTCTCAGCACGCTGTCAACATGGTTAATAAGAGCAGAGCTGGAGAACTGGTGTTGGAGAGAAATTCTCCAACACTGCAGAATCTTGGTTTGGGATTAACATTGCTAAAAACGATAGCGGATTTCCTTACAAAGGTAAATGACGAGATTCTTTATAGACTTCCTGATAAGTCAGAATCTAAGGCTCAACTATAATACAGATATGTTAACTCGGCTATAAGAATTAGAAGAATGCCAAAGCCAGGGATTATAGCACGTCGTTATAATTCTATCTGTATTTTCAGTGTTATTTTCCCCTGTATCTTGTCTTAGGTACATTGGTCAGCCTGAGACATGACACTACTGTATAATCCCCATGGACCTGCTTGTTCATCTTCTTCAAAGATTGAGTAGCCAGGCTGTCTCTGATGATTCTTCTTAAAGGGGTTACTATAGCAGCTGTGCTCTTACTTGACTGTTCAATAGAGTTAACGGCCCTACACTGATTGTGGTGGATATAACTTTAGCCATCTTTCAAAGATGACACTATGATAATTGGCTAATTCTACTTTATGAGTATGTACCTTTCCGTGGAGACATAATGCTGGATGTGTCAGAAAGTCTCAGGTCTAGCAGAGTGAATATGAGCGCACTGAATTCACATCTATGAAGCTGTTTTTCTACGGCTTCTGTTATAAAGACGAAAACAACCCATGCACTTTTATCTATTGGGATGAAAAATGGCATAATGAAAAATATATATATGATTATGGAATTAAACAGCTCTTAGCTGTCTGATATTGGGCAGGTTGGCTCAACTTTCTGGGTTTCTGTTTTTTTCATCTTAAAAATGGAAATAAATATTACCTACCTCACATAGTTATTAAGATTAAATGAGACTAAATGAGAAATAATGCCTGTGTGAATGTCTGGCCCATAATTGGCTCTCAATAAATATTTGTTAAATTTAAACCAAAGGGTGGTGTCTGAAACAAAAGTCAATTTTCTTCAAGTTAGGATAATTCTTGTTTCCCACACACAGCAAATATTCTTTACTATATTACTGTGCATTTTCCAGTGATTCATGAACAAAGATTGCAAAATTTTCCTGAGAAAGATTGACAAAAAGTTCTAGCTCCTAGTGATGCAATTTAAACAGCAACCTGACAGAAGGAGCCACGTTAATTTCCATAGGTGTGCCTCATACTGAGTGACCTATACTGGTCTACAAGAAGAGGAAAGGATCAATAGCTGTCCTTTCATGGAACTAAACCAAGGACACAGAAATGTGCTGCAATGTTTAACTAAATTTTGCCAAAATATAAATGTAAGAACGCTCTCCTTTCTGCCCAGGTCATAGGGGGAAAAGATAACACAAAACGTTTTCACTTGTCAAACTGTACCCTTTTTTGGTGATTGGTTGTATTAATCCTTTTTGAGGGGATTATTAGTAACACTAAGATGAGAGCAAACTAATCTGAGAGATCCCTTTGCATACACACATATAAATATCCACTAACACTCTCTTAGTGCTTTTTAATCTGAAATTGTGTACGAACTGTAGCCATATGGGTAAAAGGGGAGATAGTGCATAACGGGTCAATTTTTCTTAGTTGTTCATGGCCCAGGAATTATTGAGGACTACTGGCCTCACTGTCTGTACCTCTATTCCACCCTTCCCTATGCCAACTTCCTCTTAGTGAATGAAGCAGTGAGGCACAAGTACATAAGATCTTTCTGTGTCTTGCTAGGATCACGTAGTTTTTGTGTGAGGTAGATCTATTCTAATCACTAATTAAGGCAAAAATGTAGGAAATACGTGTTTATTGTAATAAATTCAAGTTTAATTGGTGGTGAAAACTTATTTACCTGCATCTTCTGAAACTCCAAAATAAGAGCAATTCACTCAGTTTCTGTTTGGCAGTTTACTTCTTTGAAGAACTCCTTTTGCTTTCATAGCAAAATAGCCACCTGAGTCTCCGACCAAGACAGACTGACTTCTCAAAGGATCCAGTAAAATCTCCATGATACTTAGCTCTTGCATAGGTTTTTTGGAGAACAGAACTCCATTTCTGTCTTCCTATCCTAAAAAGTGCATCATTTGCCAACCTAAAAGAAGTAATATTGATATTTTACACTACTCTGAATATGCCTCAACAACTAACTAATCAACTACTCAATCATTTTTCTTTCTGTAGACATCTGTTGACTCCCTGCTATGTGTCAGAGACTATGTTAGCTGCTGGGGATTCTATGGTAAGCAAATAGATATGGGCCTCCCCAAATATCCCCACCTAGAAGAAATCCAGTGGATAGACATGCATTTAAGCTCATAAAGTCAGGCAGAACTAGCAGTTCTAGATATCTGAAAAAATGAGAGACAGGTTAATAAATTTTTGGATATCTACTCCCAGTACCAGAGATTCTCAAACTTCTGCACAAGAATCACAAGAGAAATTGTCTGAAATGCATATTTTTTGGACCCACTCTCAGAGCTTCTGATTCATTAAGTTTGGGGTGGGCCAACAATCTCTATATTTACAAGCACTCAAAGTGATTCTGATGCGCTTGTCTATGAATTCAACTTAGCAAAATAAACTACCCCATAAACTCTGTCACTGCAAATGGCTGTAAAATTCTCAGTATCTTTCATCGTAGATTTCTTTCTTCAAAGTGACAAATTGAACTGTAAGTTTTTGCTGGGAATGGAGGGGTGTATAGAGAACTAGAAAGAGCATCACTCCCAACCTTATGAGGAAGCAAAGCCAGAAAAACAGCAAGTTCACAACTTTTCTTGAGCCAGTCAGAATACTAAGGTTGCAGGGAAGTAAACTGGCCCAAAGTCAAAAGACAGACAGGTGCCTGCAGGAAGAGGCAGACAGACCACTCACTTACTGGGGCGAGATGCAGCCCAACACTACTAAGACTTCAGCTAAGGTCATTGGCACATAGGTGGAGGCCTGTCCAGTGAAGGCCCCTACAGCCTCAAGTACAGAAGGAGTACACACCCTCTTGCAGACCTTTCCTCCACTCTTCCACTGGTAATGTGCTGAAAAGATTAGGAGTCCTGAGAAAGTCTCCCTTGTAGTACAGAAATGAGGAAAGGGCACATCAGCCACTGAAGGGGAAGCACAAAACTCGATAGGGACCTTTCTCCCTATCAGTTCTAAGCAACAAGCCTTAATGTGGGCTGGGGAAGGGAAACAAACACTGTTGCCTTTAGGGCTCTGGCAAAAACTCAGTGCAGCTAGGGGAAAGAAAATAGAACAAATAATCCTCTACCACTGGAGTGGGGTGTAAAATGCATGCTGGGTTTAGAATTATAGGCTTAAAATGGGCAGGAACATTAAGAAAGTCATACCCCCAAGATCCAGAGACTTTATGACAGCCTAAGACTGAAGTTTATCCAAAGCATCCCCCAGCCGCCCCCCACCCCCCCCCCCCCCCCGCCGTGAGGCTAAGAAGGATGAACTTACATGTAATTTGCAAAAGAGAGCCCCTTTGTGAGGGGCAGCAGGAAAGAAAGAGCAAAAGCTGAGAGTGGAGCACGTATAAATAAAATCCCTCTGGCAAGCCAGCTCCCTCTCTAAATGCAAAGTATTGCTAGACGAAGTTAAGGCCTGTGGTACACTGAGAGTAACCATGGCAACAACAAACCTCAAACCCAGCCCAACACTTAATTAGATTAACTCAGACCCCTGAACTAGAGGCTTAGTGAGAAGAAAAGCATGCACATTTCCAGGCATAAAAATTATTTACCTCAGTTTCCACCATCCTACACAAGATATTTGGCTTTCAAAAAATTACAAAGCATGAGAAACGGTAAGAAAAAAAACAACACACTCCCTTAAGACAAGAAAGCATCATAACCAGACTGAGATATGACACAAATGTTGGAACTGACAGGGAATTTAAAATAACTATGATTAATATATTAAAGACACTAATGAACAACACGGAAAACATGCAACCAGATGGGTAATTTCAGCAGAGAGATGGGAACTATAGGAAAGAATCAAAAGAAAATGCTGGAAATGAAAAATACTGTAACAGAGATGAAGAATGTCTCCAAAGGACTTATCTGCAGACTTGATAATGGCCAAAGAATGAATCAGTGAGCTTGAAGATAGGTCTATAGAAAAGAAAAAAGAGTGAGAAAAATAAAACCAAGCATCCATGAGCTGAGAAATGCTATCAAGTAATCTAACATGTAAGTAATTGGAATCCTGAGAAGGGAGCAGAAGAAATATTTAAAGAAATAATGGCCAAAAAATTTCCAATATTGGTGATGGACACCAAAATACACGTCCAAGAAGCTCAGAGAACATCAAGAAAGAAAAATGCCCAAAAAAAGAAGAAAAGGAAAAAAAACGTACATAAGTATATCATATTTCAACTGTTGAAAGCAAAATGACGGATAGTCTTTGGAGTCTACCAAAGGGGAGACTGTGGATAAAACATGATTTTGTTTGTCTTATATGGTAAGTAGGTGGTGAAATAATGCACCCCTTCTCAAAGATGTTCACATCCAATCCCCAAAACTTTACAAGGCAAATGGGACTTTGCAGATGTGATTAAGTTAAGGAGTTTGAGATGGGAAGGTGATCTTAGATTATCTGGGTGGACCCTAAATGCAATAACAAGATCCTTATAAGTGAAATAGGGAGGCAGGAGTGTCCAGAGTCAGAGAGAGACTTGAAGATGCCACACTGCTGGTTTTGAAGATGGAGGGAGGGGCCATGAGCTAAGGAATACTGGAAGTCTTGAAGCTGGAAAAGGCAAAGGAAAGGATTCCCCCCCAGAACTGCCAGAAGCCCTGCTGGCACCTTGATTTTAGTCCAGTGTAATCCCAGTATTTTCTACTACACTAGCATTATTGGCTGGAGGGAGCATCTCAGAATCATTTAGAATTAATTACAATAATCTCACATCCAAATATAAATCCTATTCATATTTTAGTCTCTCTTCAAAGTCCCATTTAAGGTTCATCTCCTTCAAGAGGTCTTCTTCAGTCTTATCCGATATCTTATTTTGTATGTAGTTGATGTGCTGGGCTGCATAATGCCCTACTCATCCTAACTTCCAGAACCCGTGAATATTTTAGGTCACACGGCAAAAGGAAATTAAGGTGTAGATGAAATCAAGGTTGCTGATAAGCTGATCATTAAATAGGGGGATTACCCTGAATTGTTTGAGTTGGTCCAAAGTAATCAGAAAGGTCCTTAAAGTAGAAGAGTAGGTCAAACAGAGGAAGATGTAACTATGCAAGAAGGGCACAGAGAGATACATTTCTGGCTATAAAGATGGAGGAAAGGGGCCGTGAGCCAAGGAATGTGGGCAGCCTCAGAAGTCTTTGAAAAAGATAACAAAATAGATTGTCATCTAGAGCCTCCACAAAGAGAAGCAGCCCTACCAACTCCTTGGTTTTATCCCAGTGAGACGTGTGTTGGACTTCTAACCTACAAAACTGTAAGATAATAAATCTGTGTTGTTTTAAGACACTAAGTTTGTGGGGATTTGTTACAGCAGCAATAGGAAACTAATGAATTTTCTGTAACATTTTCTAACTTAGTTTATTTTTTTATCAGTTGTAGCTTCTAAATTGCGATAATTTAGCAATCTTTGATGTAATGAATGCATCCAATGATCAAGTATTTTTTTTCCAGAATGCCTGAAAGCGTACTCTTCATCCTCACCCTCAATTTAGAGCCTGTTTCATATATCTCCTGTTTGATGTAGGTATAGTTTCAAGAAATGATTCAAAATAATGGTCAGTTTTATATTCAATAGCTTATAGTTTTCAGTATTAACATTGACATCTTCTTTATTTATGAACGTGTCATCAGAAGCTGGGAAATAATCTTTGTTTCTCCACCTATTTAGTCATCATCCAGCTTGGCAAACATTTGTTTGTTTAATCCCATGTTTTGAAGTGAATTGAAATGAACAAGATAAAGTTTAACAGCATCAAGTAGTATAATTTAACAATTGTTTATGCAATGGTAGTATCAATGATCAGGGACTGACGTTTTAGTGTTGCTGTACTTCCAACCAAAGGCAACAGACTTATTGGCTGCTTTCCTTCTCAGTAGTAGAATAGCCGGACTTTTTCTTTTGAAGGTCAAAAAAGAAGACATTGTCCTCCTAGTGTGATATTATAAAAATTACAATTAGAATAAATTTCCCTGTTAGGTTATATATTTGATTGTAACAATTTTGCAGGCAGAGAAAAGTGACCCAATGCTTTACTGATAAGGCATGTAAAAGACTAGGCCTGCTGGGTCTCGAGAAGTAAGTGACTGAAAAAATAAAGGGTGCTAGAGAACCCTGGAGCCATTTTAATTGTAAGTACTAAGAGCAGAAATGAAAAATGGCTAATAAGAAATATAGACTTTCCTATCTTTAATACAATCATAATCTCATAATAAATTACAGTGCAGCCACTAGTGCCACGTTGTATCTGAATAGCCAAAGCAAAGATATAAAGGTTGGCCTTTCTCTTTCTCATCTGTATCAGGTAGAATCAATAAACTTTATCCAAATGACTTACTAATTTCTTTACCAAAAGTACAAGTTAATTTTTCTTGATCGAATCATATAGTTCATTAAGTTTTTTTATGCTTAGCAAATAATGTTTTTTTATGCCTAGCAAATAATAAGTTGATTTGTAAGAACAATAAGTTTCCTTACCAGCAGAGGAGTAGTAATGAATGAAGCACGGAGAATCACATGGTTTGCAATGAAAAGATATTTATTCATTGAATGTGGTTTTATTTTAAAGTCATAGTGACTCTCAAAATCCATTGTTGACACGTAGGAAGGTTATCAGTGGTTCATAATCCAAGAAGTTATTAAACCCCCAGGAGTGTTTGGAAATATGTGGGGTATGTTTCCATAATCATTGGGAATTACCGTTGGCATTTAATGCCTTGGGGCCAGATGTACTAAGTGTTCTTCAATGCACAACTCAATTCCATGCAATGAAGAATTGTGCCCACACAAGGACAACATTGTCCTCTTGAGAACATTAAATTCTAAGTCTCTAAGTCTCAGATGATTATCTGGTTAACTGTTGAACTTTTTCAATAATATACTGTATCACCTTTCTTTATCCATATTTAAGTCTAATGTGGAGGTTATGTTTAGATATGAGAATTACTCTACTTGTGACTTTTCTCCAAATATTAGCAGCTGCCTTAAAATTTTACAACACCTAGAATAGAAACAACCTGGAAATAAGGCATTTCAAATACTTTCTTAAATGAACCCCCCCCCCAACACACACACAGAAACAATATCTTGATTTCTATGCCCTTAAACCAAAGAAAAGAAATTTAAGACATAACCAGGTCTCTGGCCAGCTGTTATGTTAGATACCCAAATCTTCTTTGTTTCTGCTAGACTACAGCACATTGGAAGCAAAGTTCACCAAAGATGTTCTTTCAGGAATATGACAGATTTCTACTTCTACTCTATAATTTTGAATAAGTAAAGAAAATACAACTATTCATTAAAAACTGACATTTGTGTAATGTTATTACATAAGTTTTAATTCATGGAAACATAAGTAGCTCTTTTGTTGAGGTAGTTGTTAGTGGAAAAATATTGGCTTTGGGAAATATAGATCCTTGAATTATTTTTAAGGAAAAATGTTGAAACTTGGAAGATGACTGTGCTAGGTGGTTTTCTCCCTTTTTAATGTCTTTTAGACTAAAAGCATGTCCAATCTGGGCAATATTGGGTGGCCAAAATTCAGATAGAAAACTTATAGTCTTACTAGCTTGAATAACTAGAATACAGAGTTTGGGACTAGCATTGCAGATAGAAAGTAAAGGAGGTTCTCATAAAGGAGAGAGCAAGAGAGAGAGTCTCAAATTCTGAGTACAAAGTCTTGTATAAAGGCAAACAATACAGACTAACAATGAGCTAACAAGATGTTGCAATTATCACAGAAAAGTTTTAAAGCAGCTATTATAAATATATTCCAGGTCATAAAGGAAAATAGCCTATAAGAAGTGAAAAGATAGACAGTATCAGCAGAGAAATTAAAAAATGGCCAAATAGAAATTCTAGAACTAAAATATTCAATATCACAAATTTTAAAAATCTTTAATGGGAACAACAACAGATTGGTGATGACAGAAGAAAGTGTCAGTGAATTTGAAGACAGAGAAATGTAAATTACAAAGAACTAAGTGGGAAAGAATTTTAAGAACTAATGAAAGCTTTGGGAAATTGTGGGAGAATATCAAATAGTCTAACATACATGTAATTGGAGACTTAGAATGAGAGAAGAGAGAAATTTGAGAAGAAGATATTTGAAAATACAAATTTCCCAAATTTAGTGAAAGACATACTTTATCCTTTCAAGAATCTCAGTGAACTCCAACAGAAAATAGACTAATAAAACTACACCTAAGCATATCATCAAACCGGTAAACTTCAAACTGGTAAAAACCAAAGACAAAGAGCAAATCTTGAAAGTGCTTCCAAAAAGACAGATTAAATATTCAAAAGTCTAAAAAACAAAACATTACACATTCTGAAAAACTGATTCCAATAACTGTTGACCTCTCATTAGAAATAATGGAACCCACAGGCATTAGGCAAATACTTTTAACAAAAAGATCTAGCAGAAAAAAAATTCAATCCAAAATTCTATATAAACAAAAATTTACTTCAAGAAGGAAGGCTTTTTGATTACTATCTCATATCATATGCAAAAATT
Source organism: Equus caballus (assembly GCF_041296265.1). Lineage (NCBI taxonomy): Eukaryota > Metazoa > Chordata > Mammalia > Perissodactyla > Equidae > Equus > Equus caballus. Next base: position 97,948,643 of record NC_091715.1, on the reverse strand, counting down.
AAATGAAAATGGATCGTAGAACTAAACATAAAACCTGAAATGCCAAAATTTCCAGAAGAAAGCAGTAGGATATCTTTGTAACTTTGGGGTTGACAAAGATGTGTCGGTCAAAGCACAGAAGCAATAATCATAAAAGAAAATGGACTTCATCAAAATTTTAAAACTTCCATTCCTCAATAGGTAATATTAAGAAAAGAAAAAGGCATGCCAAAAACTAGGAAAAGGCAAGCTACAAACTAGAAAGTTTTCATTACATATATCTGACCCAAGACTTTTATCCAGAATAAAGAGCTCTCACAACTCAATAAGAAGACATTAATTTCCTATTGCTGCTATAGTAATTACTACAAACTTCATGGCATAAAGCAACATAAACTTATTATCTTACTTTTCTGAAGGTCAGAAGTCCTAAAGTGAAGGTGCCAGCAGGGCCACATTCCATCTGTAGGCTCTAGGGGAGAATCTGTTTGTCTTTTCCAGCTTGTAGAGGCCACCTGCATTGTCTCATGGCTACTTTCTACATCTTTAAGGCCAACAGAATAGCATCTTCAAATATCTCTCTTTCTCTCTCTCTCACCTCTGCTTCCTTGGCAACATCTCCTCTCTGACTCTGATTGTTCGGTCTCCCTTTTATAAGGATGCTTATGATTAGTTTGATCCCACCGGGATAATCTAGAAGAAGCTCCGCATTGCAAGGTCTTTAACTTAATTGTATATGCAAAGTCCCCTTTGCTATGTAAGGCATGCAGAGGTTTAGGAGATTAGAATGTAGACATCTTGGGAGGGGGGCCGTTATTCTGTCTCCTATAGAAGCAAACTGTCCAATATTTTAAAGGGCAATGATTTGAACAACACCTTACAGATGAAAATGTAGAAATGAATGGCCAATAAGCACATGAAAGGATGGTAAATATCTTTATTCATTAGAAAATTCACAACAAAACCACAACGTGATATCATTATTCACACACTACAATGGACAAAATTTTAGTGTTTGACAATACAAAGTAGTGGTGAGGTTGTATAACAAATGAAACTCTCATAGATTGTTGATGGGATGCAAAATGGTCCAGCCATTTTGGAAAACAGTTTGACAAATTCTTACTACATGATTCAGTAAATCTATTCCTAGGCATTTAAATAAAGCAGTGAAAATCTATATCCAAAAAAAATCTTTTACATGAATGTTCATAGCAGCTTTCTTCATAATAGCCAAAATTGGAAGTGATCAATTGTGGGATATTCATACAATGTGATACTACTCAGTCACAAGAGAAACAATCCAACAATATGTGAAACATTGAATAATTATGAGTCTCAAAAACATTATACTGAGCAAAGGAAATCAGATAAAAAAAGAACACATTTCTGAAAGTGAAGCTCTAGAAGGAGCAAAATTTATCTATAGTGATGGAAATCATACCACTTGTTAGCTGGATGGGGTGGGGACAATTGATTACAAAGGCTACGACTGTTTTGGTGTTTACACAAGCATTTACATTTGTCAAAATATATTGAATGATGCGATTAAAATGAATGAATTATTTTGTGTTCTAATTATACTTCAATAAACTTGAAAAACATATATGGAGTTTTAAGAAGCATCAAAGAACAAGAAATCAATATAACCTGAGGGTAAATGACAATTTATTAATTTGGGTTTAACTAGAATTTAATCCATGGATATGCAACACTGAGTACTTCATAACTCGTTGTAAGGTACTATGTGTCAGACATGTGTTAGCGCTGAATATACAGGAAAAAAAAAAAAGATAAATAGAGCCCTGGCTCTCATGTACCAGTGGGAAACAATAGATGACAAACTCTAAATAAGACAATTTCAGAGAGTGATACGCACTGCGAAGAAAATGAAATAAGATAGTAAAATAATGACTTAGGGGCTCTTGACTAGAGATAGAGTGATCAGGGAGGCCTCTGAAGAAATGACATTTAAGCTGAGATTTATGTTTTGGGCAGTAGTCTGTCCAAGGCACGGTGTAAGGCAATGTTCATTGTCAAGTAAGTGCTATAGACAGTGTCAAAATAGATAAGTGTATTATAGGCTAGATTTGATGGAAAGGTAAGCTTTACCTAGGTTGTGAAACTTTCGCAGAATCACTAGAAAGCAACAAATGTGAGAACCATTCCACAATATTTACTTCAATCTTCTCCCTCTTTTTTTCTACTATATAATACTCTAGTTCAATCCCTCTTTTTTATGTTTTCATGGCATCTTTTACATTTATAATAATTATCATATGTCAGTATAATTATTTGTTGGTACATACAACTCTACAATTAGATTAATATTATTTTAAAAATATAAGCTTGTATTAATCCTCACCAGGCATAGTAGAGACTCAGAAAGTGTTTTGAGTGAATGACTACTGCAATAGTCACCAAACTATCTGCTTCTATCCTCACCCTACTTCTATCTTTTCTGAAAAGACCAACTAGATTAAATGTCTTAAGACAAAAAACCCAGAAATTTCGACATGTGCATACAGTATACAGCCTTAAAATATGAGCTGCTGGGAAATATAACTATTTTTGCTTATAATTGCTCATTGCTTGAAGTATTCACCATAAAAGTAATAGGCACATAGACTATGAATAGTTGAGAGGCACAATATTTAATGGTTGACATTAATGGCTCCGGAGCTGTACTTCCTATGTTCAAATCCTGACCTATGTTCAAATCCCAACTCTGCCACTTAGGCAGACCACTGTGGCAGACCACAGACCACTGTGCCTCAATTTCCACATCATACAATTAGGACCATCGATAGTATGTCTTCACAAGATAGTTGTAAATATTAAATAACTTAATACTTCAAAATGGTCAGAATAGTGTCTAGAATATAGTACATATGAATTTAAAAGTAGCTATTATTACATTGTTATTACTGAGGTGAGATTATATAAAATGGAGCTATATAGGTCTGACATAAATGAAAATGAGTGAAGGAAAGAAGTGATATTTCTATAAAAGAGAACAGTGGCCTGCCTTATTTGGCTACAATTTGTTCTCTATTCCTTCCATTGAATCACTTTATTTGTTTATGCTCCTTTTTAAACTTTCCTTTTCAGCATTCCTTTTATGACCAAGTCTCACTGTGAATTTGTGTTGTAATATGCTATCTTTGATAGTGCTAGTATAAAAATAAATTGAATTGTTTTGTTTTCCATTTAAGTCTAAATTTAGGCAAACAGTTATTTTCTTGATGTTCCAAAGATGTGTTAAACTTAAAAACTGCATTAGTCCTACATTCATAATTAGAACTTGATTTTTAAAGTAAGTACAGCAGTTTAAGAAGATATTCTTTTCTTTGAATCTTTGAAAAAACTCATTCCTAAATTGTTGGTTTTGAGAAAATTAGTCTATATTCAAATATAATAAGCAGAGTACACTTTTGAAAGAACAAAGGATCATAACCTTTATGATAACCATTTGATTTTATATCCACCAAATCAAGTGTTTCAAACTAGTCTCTTGTGAACATATATAAACAAAATTTTGTATTTCAGTAGATGATTTTTCATTGATTTGCCTGGAGCAAAACTAAATGCTCAGCTAAAAAGATGATGGAAAAGTCATTTAAGCTGTAAAAACCTAACAAGTTTGCATTCATTTAGAAGAATGACCTTAAGAAATCATTGCAATTGTTGAAAATCTAATGCTTTGTTTAATGATAATATGTTGACGTCGTTTTTTTGCAGCTCTATCCTTTTAAATAATAAGATAACAATAGAAAAGGAATTTGCTAAATCATCATTATAAGCGAAAAGTAGAAGAGAAGTTTTTGTTTTCATAATCTTCTCTTTCAGTGCATTCTACGGGTTTTTTAAATAGACTTTCCAAATAATCATACCCTTTGTTAGTGAATGTAAAACAATAGAGCTTCATTTGCAAACTCTTTAAATCAAGGCCTCATTAAGCTTATGGACTTTACCTTGCTTGCTTCATGAAAAGGAGCACATTATACTCCAAAGTGGGCAAGTTCCCTCCTAATCCAAGGAACACTAACAATTGAAAATTGAATATCAGTACTGCCTGTAGTGATAACCCTTGATATATAAAAAAATGCCAGTCTCTAAGATAACTAGCTCCCATAGCAAAAAGAGCTTTTGTAGGTTAAAATCAATACCCTGGACTGTAGCCAGAAGTGAATAGGTAGTCAATGCCAAAAATCAAGAGCAAAGGTAAAAACGCTCCATACAGCTAATACTACTAAATAACTTTGGACCAACATTCAGTTTGGTCTTGCAATTTAGCCATACATAAAGCAAATTTTCATTGACCAGCCCCAAATCATAATTTCAGTTCTTTAGTTTAAACATTAAGGTCATTTCTTATCATTATGCTATTTCTAAATCATGACAAGGACATTAATTTTTACTCACTGGATCCATCCTAGAGCTCAGTGCAGTACTTTGGTAACACAATGAGTGCTTGATCAATCCTTGTTGGCAGTTTTCCCTTTGTAATATCTCATTTGTTGGCAATTTTTTTGGTAAGGCATTCTGCTAAGCCCAGCAGTATGAAAAGGCCGTTATTCAACCAACTACAAGAACCACAAAAGTTAGTGCTTATTTCTGTGTTTACAGAGCTATGCTTTTATGTCCCGATCAATTTAATTTTATGATTATGGCAGATTAGTCTAAAGCTTAGCAGAGGCTGTATTTGATAACTATCATGGACGGGACTGAAAGCACCATTGGAGTCTGTTACAAAAAGGCGTAATTCTGTAAAATAAATTCACAGTTCAAAAAAGGTTAACCATTGTTGCTATGTGTGTGTGTGTGTCTGTGTATATATATCTATAGAAATAACAGTCACAAGCAGTAAAAAGAAGAGAGATCTATGATTCATAGTAGTTAAAAGAAAGTTTTCATTAAGAAAAAGAGTGTGTTCTATTTTTTAGGTAAGCAGGTAATTTAAACAATTTAAACACAGTTTTCAAAGTAGCTTGTAATTGCTCCCAAAATGGCTAACCAGTTCAATAGCACTTTGTAGTATTTTGCAACAGTAAATTCAACCATAGTTCCTTTCTGCTTTCTTGACATTATCTCTTAATTCTATTATGTGAACAATCAACACATGAAACCTTTTCTCAGTGATTTTTTTTTGTTCTAAATTAAATCAACTTGAAAGATACAGTAGGTTTTCTTTCAAGAAAAAAGAGAAATGCTTATGTGAAGTAATAAGAAGTGTAACCCAGTGTTAAGTAATTAAAGTTACAGCTAACACTGTTTTGACCAATCAGCTGTAAATAGTTGTGTTTGGCAGAAGTCAATTAGTACATCCTTAATAGGCTAATCATTTTATATTTAATTATCATATCAATAATAGCAACATACCCCTACAGCTAAATTGATAGTTATTATACCAACTAATTAAAAGCAAATTTAAAAGGTAGCTTGATAAGTGTTCTATTCATGAAATGCAAATTCAAAGAGAAAAACTAGACAAAACTGGGCCTTGATAGTTCCTCTTTTTAAAATTTTGTTCTCTTACTAAACTAAAGATGTCATGTGATTGGCTTGAGAAGTGAATAATCCAGAAAAAGAAGTAAGTTTTATCTATTTCTATATTTATAGGCAATACAAAATGAAATATACGTACATATGCATTCTATTAACTGTTAGTAAAAAAGTAAAAGTTATACCTTGAGCTCTTGGATTTTGATGAAAATTTATTCATGTAATAAACATTTAGGACTCTGGAATGCTGGAGACACAAAGGTGAGTAAGATCTCTGTCTCAGAAAGCATACAATGTAGTGGGAAGAAACAATGTAGAAATAAATAAATGCTATGTGATAATACTATAAGACAGGCATGGACAAAACGTTGTGGGAGAACTAAAAAGGGAAGAAATAACTGCAGAAAAATCTGGAAAGGCTTCATGGAAGAGGTGATAATGAGCTGAAATCTTGACATAGGTGGGGGTTTTCTAGGATAGGAAGAAAAGAAAGGATGTTCTGTAAAAGTACAAAGGCATAAAGATATAAAAGGGGATAGCAAATTCAAGGAAGTTCAACCTAGCTGGAATTTAGTTTGCATGACTGGAGAAAAGAGAGATGCTTTTGAGGAAGAAAATTGTGCTATAGAGAGATTGGCAAGGTTTAAACTGTGAAGGATAACGTATGCCACACTATAAAGTTCAGACTATATGCTGTAGGCAGTTGGGAGTCATTAGCATTGCAAGTTATTAAACAGAAGAGTGATGGGATCATAATTATTTTAGAAAGATAACTCTGTTACCAGTGTAAAAAAATTGTCTTGGGGGCGTTATTGAGACAGGAGTCAGGGAACCCTCTATGAGTTTGTTCAATGGAACAAGTAAAATGATAGAGGATGAAATAAGATGGTGACAATGCAATGGAATAAGGGTTGAAACTTTGAGAAATATGTCATAGGTAGACTAGAAATGCCTCAGAGATCAGCTTGGATGTGGGAATTGAAAGAAAAGAAGGAGTAAAAGATTAGGCTAAAGTTTCCAGCTAGGGTAACTTTGGGGAAGGTTGTAAAATTAATAATTGTAAAAGGAAGTCAAGGAGGTTAAGGAAAGGAAGTATAAGTAATAATACTTTGGTGACATGTTGATTTGAAGTACTTCAGAGACATCTAAAATAAGGAGTAAAAAATATAGTGCAGGAACTCAGAATAAAATTGGGATGTGTGGATTTTGAAGTCATCACGATATCAGTGTTTTTAAAGACATGGATGACAGCACCCAGAGAAAGAGCAGAGAAGAAGGCAAGGGACAGAAGACCCTGGAGAACAACATTAGAGAAAATATGGAGGAGTAAACAGTGAAAACACAAAATATAAAAAGATAATAGATAATGCTTTCATTATACTTAAATTTTAAATTACCTAAAGAATAATGATTTTGGAATGACTATTGAAATATTTAATTTCCTTGTGAATTGTATTTTTGGCAAGTTACTGTATCAAGTGGTTTATTTAAAATGGTTTTCTGAGTTTATAAAATTCAATTCCAGAACATATGCTGCAATGACACATGTACACATGTCAGTTTCCTGGTTTTGATGTTTTGGAGAGTTTTTCTCATAAATGGATGTTGAATTTTGTCAAATGCTTTTCCTGCATCTATTGAGATGATCATATGATTTTTATCCTTCATTTTGTTAATGTGGTTTATTACGCTGATTAATTTGCAGATGTTGAACCATCCTTGCATCCCTGGGATAAATCCCACTTGATCATGGTGAATGATCCTTTTAATGAGCTGTTGAATTTGGTTTGCTAACATTTTGTTGAAAGTTTTTGCATCTATGTTCATCAAAGATATTGGCCTGTAATTTTCTTTTCTTGTAGTGTTGTTGTCTGGTTTTGGTATCAGGATAATGCTGGCCTCATAAAATGAGTTTGGTAGTGTTCCCTCCCCTTCTACATTTTGGAAGAGTTTGAAAAGGATTGGTATTAATTCTTCTTTAAAATGTTTGGTAAAATTCAACAGTGAAACCGTCTGCTCCTGTGTCTTTCTTTGCTGGGATGTTATTGATTACTGATTTAGCCTCCTTACTAGTAATTGGTGGTTCAAATTTTCAAGTTCTTCATGATTCAGTCTTGGTAGGTGGTAGGGGATTTCAATGCCCCACCTTCAACAGTGGATAAACTGTCCAGACAGAAAATCAATAAGGAAACAGACTTAAGCTACACATTAAACCAGATGGACTTAACAGAAATTCACAGAATGTTCCATCCAAAATCAACAGAATACACATTCTTCTGAAGTACACCCAGCACATTCTCTAAGATAGATCATATGTTAGGACAAAATAAGTCAATAAACTTAAGAAGATTGAAATCACATCAAGTGTCTTTTCAAACCACAATGGTATGAAACTAGAAATCAATTACAAGATGAAACTGGAAAATTCACAAATGTATGGGGATTAAACAACATGCTACTGAGCAATCAATGGGTCAAGGAAGAAATCAAAAGATAAATCAAAAATATCTTGAGAGGCTGGCCCGATGGCACAGTGGTTAAGTGTGCACGTTCTGCTTCAGCAGCCTGGGGTTCGTGGGTTTGGATCCCAGGTGAGAACATGGCACTTCTTGGCAAGCCATGCTGTGGTAGGCATCCCACATATAAAGGAGAGGAAGATGGGCATGGATGTTAGCTCAGGGCCAGTCTTCCTCAGCAAAAAAGAAGAGGATTGGTGGCAGATGTTAGCTCAGGGTTAATCTTCCAAAAAAAAAAAATCTTGAGACATGGGGCCTGCCTAGTGACATAGTGATTAACTTCATATGTTCCGCTTTGGCAGCCCAGGGTTCGCGGGTCGAATCCTGGGAATGGACCTAGCACCACTCATCAAGCTACACTGTGGTGGCATCCTACAAAAAATGGAAGAAGACTGGCACAGATGTTAGTTCAGCAACAATCTTCTTCAAGCAAAAAGAGGAAGATTGGCAATATAGGTTAGCTCATGGCCAATCTTCCTCACAAAAGAAAAAAAAATCTTGAGACAAATGAAAATAGAAATATAGCATGCCAAACCAAGAGCTAGTTTTTGAAAAGATAAACAAAAAAGACAAACCTTCAGCTAGATTCACCAAAAACAAGAGGGAAAAATCAAATAAATAAAATTAGAAATGAAAAAGGAGACATTATAACCCATGCCAAAGAAATAGAAAGGATCATAAGAGCCTACTACAAACAATTACATGCCAACAAATTAGACAGCCTAGAACCTAGAAACATACAGCCTCCCTAGACTGAATCATGGGGAAATAGTTTTGATGTTATACAACAATTATATGCGATGTCACCATCAGTGGAGGCTGTGTGAAGGGTATACAGGACTCTGTGTGCAGTACAGAACTGTCACCTAAACACAGACCTTTGTCTCCCATTTTAAAGGCAGTGTGAGTTGATTTCCATCACTTGTAATTGAAAGATAACTCACCAATATAGTGTGTCATTGCAGTAACAAATAAATATTTTCCTGGTATTTTTGAGTGAGCTATCAAAGAAAGGAAATATTCTTTTCTCTCTTTTTTTCATTGCATAGATGACTTGGAAGTAAAGAAATAAAATTCTTCAGAAGCTAGAAACAAAAGGTTCACAATCTCCAAAATAAGAGAGAAAAGGAACCAGTCTTTGCTTTCAGTATCATCTCATCCTTGCAGCCTAGAGTTTAGGAGGTAACAGATTAAATGAATGGCGACATGCCTGGGACACAAGCCAGAAGTGAGATCTGATCAGGAGACCCTCCATAACCTCAATTGGGCTATGTCCGTGTCCCATGTCCTCTCTCAGATTTCCTAATTATGAGCTTGCTCACACATGTCTTTGGAGATTGAATTCACACTATTCATAGAAGTTAAAAACTCCAAGCCAAAATTTCAGTCCAGAAAAATGCAGTGTTCCAGGAAAATGGTTAAAAGAAGTGCACATCCTTTCTGGAAGAACACACTTTAATAAAGGCCTCAATGAATCACCAGATAAAATTACAAAGAACATGAAGTCACAATATAAGTAAACCACAAGTAAGTACATGAGGAAACAAGCCATAATAAGTGAGAATCCGCAGAAATAAGAAACTAGAGAATATAATAATTACAGATTTTGAAGTTTTTACATTCAGAATATAAAATGTTTATATAAAGTTCTTAAGAAAATAAATGGTGGAATAAAAAACCGTAAGGAACAATCAAGATGAGAAAAAGAACCAAATAGAACATGTAGAAGTAAAAAATATATGATTACTGAAATTAAAATCTCAACAGATGACATAATCATTAGATTTAACAAAGCTGAAAAGTGAGATTGTAACTTAAAAAATAGAGCTAAAGAAAATACTCAGATATGTATGATGACAGATAACAATTAGGCTATTTTTGGTGAGCACAAGGCAGTCTATACAGAAACGGATATATAATAATGTACACCTGAAATTACACAATGTTATAAATCAACATGACCTCAATAAAATAATTGGATAAAAAGAATCTAAGCACAGTTTTAATAAAGAAAATAACTCATAATTTCCAAAAGACGAAAAGAGAAATTACCCAGAATACAATCAGAGGGACAAAGACAGCTTAAAACATTAATAATCATGCAGGTTAATGTCAGAAGTTCCAATATACATTTGATCAGATTACCTAATAAAATAACACTTAGAGTGACAGCAGATTTCTGAACAGTAACCAAGAAGCCACAAGACTGTGAAATGATGTCTATAAAGTACTGAGAGGAAAAAAATGACAACTGAGAATCATACGGTCGTTGAAATAAACATTCAAGGATGAGTTAAATAAAGATCAACAGAAGAAAACCAAAGAAAGTAAAGAAAGAAACTGATATAAAATATAGAGGAAAAATTGATGAAGTAAAAAATAAAGGCACAACAGTGAAAATCAATAAAGACAAAAGTTGATTGTCTGAAAATGCTATAACATTAAACAAACTCTTTAAAGAAGTGAGAAAAAAGAGACAAGATACAAATAACCAACATTGGGGATGAAAAAAGGAACATAAAGCAGAGATTTAGAATAGAAGGTAATATTCTGAAGAACTTTATGCCAATAAATTTGAGACTTAGGTAAAATAGAGAAAATCCAAGAAAAAATATTCAATTATCAAAGCTAAGTAAATAAGAATTACAAATACCAACATAAAAGGTGTTATGAATTCTAACAAACATTCAATGAACAGATAATTCCATACTTAAACAACGTTTTCAGAAAAAAGAAAAATTTCAAATCTTCCTATGTCCCTTTCTGAAGATAGCATAACCATGACAACAAAACCAAAAAAGGACGGTGTAAGAAAGAAATTTTTCAGACCAAACACCCTTATGAACACAGAGAGATGATCATTCCGAAAAGCATTTTAGCAAATTAAATCCAACAATGTATCAAAAACTAAAACATTATGTCCAAATTAAGTTTTCTCCAGAAATATAGGGGCAATTCAACATCTAGTTAATAATACTGTATTATATACTTGAAATCTGTGAAGAAAGTAAGTAGATCTTTAATGTTTTTTGAGGAAGATTAGCCCTGTGCTAACTACTGCCAGTCCTCCTCTTTTTGCTGAGGAAGACTGGCCCTGAGCTAACATCCGTGCCCATCTTCCTCTACTTTACATGTGGGATGCCTACCACAGCATGGCTTGCCAAGCGGTGCCATGTTCTCACCCGGGATCCCAACCTGCGAACCCCGCGGGCCGCTGAAGCGGAACGTGTGAAATTAACCGCTGCACCACCAGCCAGCCCGGTAAGTAGATCTTAATTGTTCTCACAAAATAAAAAGATGGTAACTATGTGAGGTGATGGATATGTTAATTAGCTTGATTATGGTAAGCGTTTCACAATGTATATGTATTTCAAAACATCACCTTGTATACCTTAGATATATGCAATTTTTGTCAATTATACATCAATGAAGCTGGAAAAAAAATTTAAATTTCTTAGTTTAGACTCTGAAAGCAATTTGTCTGAAGTGAGGGATTTGGATAACGTAACCATATCTCTCGGTAACTAGCTGTATGATTTCCATTGGTAGTAGGCTAGCACTGTTTCCACTTTTAGTCTTCTGTGTGTGTGTGTATGCATTTTCTTCCAATTTTTAGAATTTAGTTATAAACTAAATGTACTATATATGCATATAATTGTGTTCTGTTTTTCTGTTTACATATTATAAATACTTTCCATACTAATACACAGTCTGATATTTCACCCTACTATTCACTTCAGTGTATTTTCTATAATTTTGATCATGTCCTTATTTTAAACCCATTAGGCCTATTTTGCTTTTTTTTAAAGGAAAATTTGAAGTTATAGGTGGTGTTCTGAGTACAATAAATAACATTTTTCCGAAAAAAAATTTAAAAAGTAAAAACTCATAATCATCTTTAAGTTGCAGGAAAGTCATTGAATAAAATGAATGGTCATTTATGATAAGAGGAAGAATCTTACCAATTTATGAGTAGAAGGGGATTTTTTAAAAATCCAAAAACTTAGAGCTAACATGATAATTGCTAAATCTTAAAAGCATTCCTCTTAAAATCAAGAACAAGATTCACCATATTTTTCAACATTGTTTTAGTGATTCTGGCCAATGCAGTAACATATAAAAGGGAATAAAATATGTAAGAAACGATTAAGAAATGATTAAGAAAAGCTAATGATGCTGGTCCCTATGTAAAATCTCCAAAGAATCCACAGATAGATTAGAATTAATAAGAGAATTCAGCAAAGTTGTCCTATATATGATTCCCATATAAAAGTTCATTGACTTCTATACTTTAACATAATTTTGAAACGCATAGTTTAAAAAGGTGAAATTTAGCATTCTGCTTCTTTGTAGCTCAAAGCAGCTTGAGACAGATCAGTTAGAAACATTGGCTATTACACAAATTTATCTGAGAGCTGCTAAAGCAACGAGGACTACAGGCGCTAAGATTCTGAAGAAGAGAGAAATTTGGAGAGATGAGCTGAGTTCAGCTGCTTTTCCACTGAGGACATTTGCCAATTCTGGATGTAAGCAAGAGTCTTAAAATCTGGGCTTGTCCTGGAAAAGAGCCGATGTTGAAGATTCAAGAAACATTCCAATCCTAGGTAATTACCTCAGAGAAATGGAATCTTCTGTTCACACAAAATCTACACGTGAATGTTCATAGCAGCTTTATTTGTAATAGGCCCAAACTGGAAAAAACTCAAGTTTTCTTCAGCAGGTGAATAAACTCTGGCAGATCCATATAATGAAATATTATTCAGCTAAAAAAAAAACTATTGACACACAAGAACTTGGATGGACATCAAGGGCCTTATGCTGAGTAGAAGAGGCCAGAAATAAAAGAGTATATGCTATATGTTTCCATTTATATAAAAGATCTTAGAAAAATGCAAACTAATCATTATTGATAGAAAATACATCAGTTTTTTCTGGGGTTGGGGTGGTAGAAAGGGAAAGGATGGGATTACCAAGGGGCATAAGGCAACTGTTGGGAGTGATGGATATATTCATTGTGGTGATAGTTTAATGGGAGTGTACATATGTGAAAACTTATCAAAATGCACACTTTAAACATGTGCAGTTTATTTTATGTCAATTACACCTCAATAAAGCTGTTAAAAAATAAAGTTAAAGAAAAAATACAAGTTGTACATGGATGCTTTTTAAACATTTCTTTATGTGTGTTATGCCTCAATAAAAAAGTTTACTTTAAAAGTAATTTAGAGTAATTTCTGAAAACCGAGCATATTTATCTAATTTTAAAGCCAAATATGACCCAAATTTTAAACATGTATGACAGATTCTCTCAATAAACTTTAGTATGCTATAAAATGGTGTATATTTAGCTAGTTATTGCAATTGAATTAAACACTTGCTTTTATGCCATGGTCTAGAATGCTATTTTATTTGAAATACAAAATAGTTAACATTGAAAACTCACCATATATCACTATAAACCAGCATTCTGTGTAATGACCATCTAGTCATTCATCCTTATAAGGGAGCATATGGCTCTTCTTCCTCTTGCATAATATGTTTCTCTGAAACACTCATAATATGTGTACATTATTTAAAATATATACAGTATTGTGTGACATTTCCCTTTGCAAGTGAACTCGCTTTTTATTCATGTGAAATTCAGTGGGAAGTGAGCTCTGGTTGAACCAAAGTTCAAAACTCTATCGTCTGCCCACTCCTTCATTAAAATTCATTTACTCTGAATTTACAAGTTTAATTTTTATTTTACTTATTTTAAAATTTTTTGATATTCTGCCTAGAAAAAGTTAGAACTACCTTTCTAACGCAGTAATTTTCAACCATCTTACCTACCGTAAAATACATCGTGGGTGGCGTCTACATAACCTACACATTTAGTAGAGAGTTTGAGATCTGGGTATAACTCTGCCTCCTCCACTAGCACTCAGAAAAGCTTATCAGTATGCAAGTGAAGGAAATTATTGTTTCTACGAAGATAATCTTGAATTCTCTCTATTTAATCAAAAAAGAAATCCATGCAAAAATTTTGATACTTTTATTATTAGCACCAAATTAATTTTGAAAACCCTCACAACTAATTGCACACAGCAACAGTTAATTGTGAAACACTACTGTGTGCCAATCCTAAGGTTATGAAGTCTTATCCTAGTGTTTTCATTCTTAACAAAATCTTAGTTTTATGACAAGAAAAACTTACTTCCGAAATGTCATTTTTAAATGTATTGACTCTTTTTTCCTCTTCACCTTTCCTTTCTCTTCTCTTCTCTTTCGTTCCTTTTCATTTTCCTTTTCCTGTGCCTTTCCTGTTTTCTTTTCTTTTCTTTCCTTTCCTTCAATTCTCTTCCTTTCCTGAACAATACAGCTCTGAAGGCATCAGGTAGGGCAATGGAAGGTAGCCATCCACACTAGTGAGTTGAGGGGAAGCTGTGGTGGCCATGATTAGGGTGTAAGAGCACAACCTGGGTGAGAAGGGTGTCTGCTTAGAAAGGCTACCTGGCACAGGACACTAAAGCCCAAGCAGGATGAGAAAAACACCCGCCTGTGGAATCAGAGCCCAAGTAGAGTGGAGAGGCTATCCCCATGAAAGGGAGGGGGACTCTGCATTGGTGTCAGCCCAAGCAAGATGAGGAGAGTATTGCATGGCAAGATGGCTTGCTGGGAGTAAGCCAGAGTCTGAGCCTGGGAGAAACCATCTCTGTAGAGCAAGAGCCTGGCATGGGGTGTCAGAGCCTGAGCAAGCTCAGGAGGGCATCTATGAGGAGATGGAGACAGGCCAACATGGAATCTGAGCAAACTAGAAAGGGAATCCATGCAGAGAAGACAGACCAGAGCGAGGAGATGGTGCCAAGGAGCCAATATACGGTGAGAAATATGTTCCAAAGAAGGGGATTGACACAGTGAGTCAGAACCTAAGTGGGTAAGAAAGATATGGCATTCAAACTACAGTGGCTACAAATAAAGTTTTATCAGAGCACAATCATGCCCATTCATTTCCGTACTGTTTATGGCTGCTTTCTTGCTTCAATGGCAGTCAAGTATTTGAGATAGAGACCTTATGGCCCCAAAAGTCTAAACCATTTACCATCTAACCCTTTGTGATCCAAACTTTAGAACTGTTACATCTTCATGGTAGGTGTATTCTTTTTTCTTTATGAAATATTTCCCTTAAGTAATTCTTCCTGTCTTAATGTCTACCTTGTCAACTATGAGTTTAGCTATGTCAGCCTTCTTTGCGTTCGTGTTTGCAAGATATATCTTTTTCCATGAAATGTCCCATGTCCTCATGGCATGCTTTTTGTAGGCAGTATACAATTTTTATCCAATTGACAATATTGTCATTTAATTGGCACATTTAGTCCATTTATATTTAATATAATTATTGATATGTTTGGGTTTATATTTACTAGCTTATTTATTTTCTCAGTCCTTCATTCATATTCTAATTATTTTGTACTTTCCATTGGATTAACCAGGAATATTTTATTACACCATGTTTCCGTCCATTAGTTTGTTACGTATGCATTCTTTTCAGACTCTTGTTGCTTTTGCTGTCGAATAGTGGTAGCTAAACTTTTTCTTAAAGAGCCAGAGAGCAAATATTTTATGGTTTAGGACCACACAGTAACAAATTTGCCAACATACTGCAAAAGGAAGTAGACAATGAGTAAATAAGTGAGCGTGGTTGTGTGACAATAATACTGTCTTTAGAAAACTGGTGGCCAGCCCACAGGTGGTTGTGTTCCAATTCCTGTCCTAGACATTAAAACATGCACGCTTGACTTACTGACGTCCAGTATGAATTAGACTACTGTTATCTCTTCTCAAGCAATAGTGGGACCATAGAATACTTTAAACCCATTGAAGATTCTCTTGTCTTTATTCTCGTTGTTATTTTGTATTTTAGTCCTCTATTTTTTAAACTTTTTATTTTTAAGTAATTATAGATTTACAGAGACATCTTGCAAAGAAATGTACAGAGAGGTCCTGTGCACCCTTCACCTTGCCTCCTCCAAAGTGGATATTTTGCATAACTATAGTACAATTTCAAAACCAAGAAAATGGTGTTGGTACCATTCACAGACCTTATTCAGATTTCACAAATTAAACATGCACCTATGTGTGTATGTATGTGCAATTCTATGCAATTTTATTATATGTGTAGCTTTGCATGACTACCGCCACAAACAAAATACACAACTCTTCTATCACCATGAGGCAATCTTGTGCTTCCACTTTATAGCTACACTCACTTCCACACCTCTATCCTAATACCTAACCCTTGGAAACCGCTAATCTTTTTTTCCAGCTCTAAGATACTGTTTATTCAAGAATGCTGTAAAATAGAATCCTCAAAGTCTGTGCAAGTTGTCACATGTGTCAATAATTTATTCCTTTTCATTGCTAGGTAGCAATCCATGGTATGGATGTGTCACAGTTTATTTAACTATTCACGTATTGTAGGACATTTTGGCCATTTCTAGTTTTGACTATTATGAATAAAACTGCTATGAACATTCTTGAACAGTTTTTGTGTAGATTTGAGTTTTCATTTCTCTGGGGTAAATGCCCAGGAATACAATTGTTGAGTTAAACAGTAGTTTCATGTTTAGTGTTTTAAGTAACTGTCAAACCATTTTTCAGAGTGACTGTACCATTTTACATTACCACCAGCAATGTATAACCCAATTTCTCTGCATCTTCTCCAGCATTTGGTGTTGTCACTATTTTTTATTTTGGCCATTCTGAGAGGTGTATAGTAATATAATTGTGGTTTTAATTTGCATTTCCCTAATGGTTAAAGATGAGCATCATGTGCTTGTTTGACATCTTTATATTCTTTGCAGTGAAATCTCCTACATGTATTTTGCCCATTTTCCAATAAAATTTTTTTTACTGTTGAGTGTAGAGAGGGCTTTATATATATTCTAGATATGAATAATTTGCCATTTGTGGCATATGTGGTTTGCAAATATTTGGTCCCAATATGCAACTTGTCTTTTCATCCTATTAACAAGGTCTTTCACAAAACTTTTTAATTTATGTAAATTTCAATTTATCTAAGGTCTCTTCACCTAGTTCTAGATCTCAGAGATTTTCTCATATTTTTTTTTAAAGTTTTATACCTTTAAATGTTACATTTAAGTTAATGATCTATTTTGAGTTAATTTTTCCATAAGATGTGAGAGTTAGGTTGACATTCCTTTCTGTACCCATGGATGTCTAATTGCTTCAGCACCATTTGTTGAAAAAGCTTTTTTCTTCATTGAATTGTTTTTGTACTCTTTTAAAACACAAGTAGGGGCCAACCCTGTGGCGTAATGATTAAGTTTGGCACACTCCACTTAAGCGGCCCGGGTTCACAGGTTCAGATCCCAGGCGTGGACCTACACCACTCGTCAATCATGCTGTGGAGGCAACCCACCTACAAAATAGAGGAAGATTGGCACAGATGTTAGCTCAGGGCAAATCTTCCTCAGCAAAAAAACAAAAAATCAGTTGGGCGTATTTGTTTGGGTCAAATTCTGGGTTCTCTATTGTTTCAATGATCTATATGTCTATCCCTTCTCCAATACCATACAGTCTAGATTACTATAGCTATACAACGTCTTGAAATCAAGCACACTGATTCCTCCCACTTTATTCTTCTTTTTCAAAATTGTATTAACTATTCTAGTTCCTTTACTTTTCTATTTACATTTTAGAATAATCTTGCCTATAACTACAAAAGAGTTTGGGATTTTGATTGGAATTGTGTATCAATTTGGGGAGAATTGACATCTTTACAATGTTGAGTCTTTTAATCTATGAACACGGTTTGTTTCTCCATTTATTTAAATCTTCTTTGATTTCTTTTGTCACTATTGTGCAATTTTCAGTAAACAAACCCTGTACATATTTTGTTAGAATTGTACCTGTCTTTCTTTTTTTTGAGCAATTGTAAATAATACTGTATTTTTCATTTTAATGTCCATGTATTCATTGTTAGTATATAGATGTACAATTGAATTTTTAAAATATTTATATTGAATCCTGTGACCTTGCTGAACTCACTTATTAGTTCTAGGAGATTAATTTTGTAGATTCTTTAGGATTTTCTATGTAGACAATTGTGTTATCTGAAAATAGGGTTAGTTTTATATCTTCCTTTCCAATTTGTATGCCTTTTCTTTCTTTTTCATGCCTGCCTGTGGCTGGCTAGAACATCCAACACCATGTCGCATAAGAATGGTAAGAGTGAACATGCTTGCCTTATTCCTGATCTTAAGTGAAAACATTTGGTCTGTCATCATCAAGTATAATGTTAGCTGTAGGTCTGCTACGTGCACTTTATCAAGTTGAAACAGCTCCTCTATATTACCAGATTGTTTAGAGTTTTTGTAACAAATGAGCGTTGAATTTTGTCAAATGCTTTTTCTTTATCTATTGATATAATCATATGATATTTTTCTTTAACCTGTTGATATGATGGATTTCATTGATTGACTTTCAAATGATAAACCAGCCTTTCATAATTGAAATAAATCCCACTTGAACATGGACTACTATTTTTTTATAAATTTCTGAACTTGGTTAACATTTTACTCAGAATCTTTTGTCTAAGCTCATGGGAGATACTGATGTATAGTTTTCTTGTTTTGTACTGTATCTTCTGGTTTGGATATCAGGATAATACAGACCTCGTAAAATGCATTAGGAAGTGTTTCACCTTGTTTGAATTTTGGTAGTATGTGATTTTTGAAAAATTGATCCATTTCTTCTAAGTTGTCAAATTTATATGTGTAGAGTTATTTGTCGTATTCCCTTATAATCCTTTTAATGGTTTCAGGACCTGTAGTGATACTTCATGTTTCATTCCTGATGTGGATGATTTGTGTCTTCTCTCCTTTTATCTTTGTCAGCCTTGCTAGAGGATTACCCATTTTATTTATTTTTTAAAAAACCAGCACTTTCGAGCATTGATTTCCTCTATTGTTTTCTTGTTTTCAATTTCATTAATTTCTGCTCATCTTTATTATTTCCTCTGTCTGCTTGCTTTGCATTTATTTTGCCTTTTCTTTTTCTAGTTTCTTGAGATAGGAACTTAGATTATTGATTTGAGGTTTACCCTTTTTTCTAACGTAAGAATTTAGTGCTATAAATATCCCACTCAGCATTGTTTCAGTCGTGTTCCACATTATTTTGATATGTTGTATTTTTATTTTATTCAGTCCAGTATACATTTTTTAAAATTTCCTTAAGACTTCTTCTCTGATCCATGAATTGTTTAGAAATGTGTTGTTTAATTTCTAAGTGTTTCAAGATTTCCTTGTTGTCTTTCTATTATTGATTTCTAGTTTGATTCCATTATGATCAGAGAACATACTCTGGGTGACTTTAATTCTTTTAAATTTGTTGAGATTTGATTACGATTCAGCATATGGTCTATCATGGTAAACAATCTGTGGGTGCTTGAAAAGATCATGTATTCTACTGTTTGGGGGTTGAGTGTCCCATCATATTGATTAGATTATTTTGGTTGATGGTGTTATTCTGGTCTTCTATATCTTTGGTGATTTTTTTTGTCTAATTGTTCTATAAATTGTTGCAAGTATAGTTTTGAAGTCACAAACTATAATTGTGGATTTGTTTATTTCTTCTTTCAACTTTAAGTTTCGTTTCATGTATTTTAATGTTGTGTTTGGTGCATTTGCATTTAGCATCCCTCCATCTTTTGCTGGATTGATTCTTTCAGCATTACGTAATATACCTCTTTGCCCCTAGTAATTTTCTTTGTTCTGAAGTCTACTTGTGTAATATTCACATAGTTACTCCTGTTTTTTTAATCAATGTTATCATGATATATCTTTTCCCATCTTTTTATTTTAAAATTACTTATGTCTTTATGTTTGAAGTGAGTTTCCTGTACCCAACGAGTTGTCATTTATTTTTAAATCCACTCTGACAATCTTTTCCTTTTAACTATGTATTTAGACTGTTTACATTTAAAGTAATTATCAATATATTCTGGCTTAATTCTGCCATTTTGTTATTTGTTTTCTCTTTATTTCCTCTCTTTCACATTCCTGTTTCTCCTTTCTTACTTTCTGTGGATTACTTGAACAGTTTTTGGTATTCTCTCTTGATTAATTTATACTGCTTTTGAGTATACTACTTTGCATAGTTTTCTTAGTAGTTGCTCTAGGCAATAAAATATACATATGTAACTCATCTCATCCTGACACTTAAAGTGAAATATTAAAACATGAGTCCTCTCAGTCTCTTTATCCTCCCCTATCTCTGCTGGTATGACTGCTATAAGAGATTGAGCCTACCACTGCCACCAGATATGGGTCTCCTAACTAAGTCTCTACTGGCTTTTCGCTTTCCCAGAGCTTTGGCCAGAAGAAGCAAACTTTTCTGGGTATTTGGTTTTGCTTTGCTTTATCTGTGTCTGTTGGCCATTCTGATGTGCAGGTCTCTGTGATGCCCAGTCTGGAATATACGGGAGATAAAAAGAAAAGCCAGGGAACTCACCACAGTGTCATTCTTCAAATTCTGAGGACCCCCATGCAGTCCACCTTCTTCTTTCTGCCTTTCAGAGTCCGTGAATGATAGTCTGTTGAATTATTTCCAGGTTATTTAGGTGTGTATAGGGGGCAGGAGCATGGAAAAGTAAGTCTTTACCAACTTTCTTGGACTGGAATACACATACACACACAGATGTAACTCTTATTATTCGTGGCAGTTTTCTATAAAGTTGCCATGACCACTGAATTAGCAAATACTGAATCATTGCTGTTAGAGGAAATAAAGTGTTAGGTTCCTGTGAGCCAGATTTGTCAACCAATCAATATGTAACCTTATCTTTTTTGTGTTTCTGCTCAAAGACAACTTATTTAATACGTAATGTTGATTCATTAACATTGAACTCACAGCCAACAGCACTATAACTCAGGCCTGAACAAAGCTTTATCTAACACACTGTAAGCTGATCCAACATCTCTGTAAGGCACATCATGGCTTTCTTGCACTTAGGAACACTAGACTACATTTTAGCACTGTGCTTGGGGTCATCTTGAACAGTGAAATCACCAAGAAAAAGCACAAAAATGCAAAAAGCATTGCACTAAATAAACTGTGAAAAAGACACTTTTTTATAGTATGAGAGCTGAAGCAAGAAGGCAGAGTGGTGCCTTGTTCAACCTCAGCTGGGAAGGTGCACCTTGGGTGACTCAAATTTTTCGCTGCTCTACACATGAATACATCCATAAATGACTGTGAAAATGTCGTGAGTATTGATTTCAGGATTACAAATAAATTTAATGCATGAGCAAATTTGCAAATAATCTGCAAATAATTTGCAAAAATCTGTCAATAATGAGAATTGACTACATATAGCTAGGATTAGAGTTAGAATTATGTATATTATATATTAATGTATATTACCTAATGTCAATATCTTTACAATATATTATTATTATTATAGCTAGTATTCATTTATATTAACTCACATATTACGCTTTTTTCTTTCTATATTTACATTTTTATGACTGGGATCATTTTCCTTCTTGAAGAACTCCATTATTTCTTTAGTAAGATTCCAGTTTTGATTGTCTAGAAATATCTTTATATGATCTTAATTTTTGATTGTTTTTTTGCTTAGTGTAAAATTCTAAGCTGTCAGGGTTTTTTCAGCGCTTTAAATA
Source organism: Equus caballus (assembly GCF_041296265.1). Classification (NCBI taxonomy): domain Eukaryota; kingdom Metazoa; phylum Chordata; class Mammalia; order Perissodactyla; family Equidae; genus Equus; species Equus caballus. The sequence goes on along the minus strand of NC_091715.1, from coordinate 97,926,958 downwards.
TGTCATTCTATTATCTTTTATTTTTCCTTGTGTTTGTTGAGAAGTCTTATTTCTTCTTCAAGCAATGTTTCTTCCATTCTGATTGCTTTTAGTATTTTCTCTTTATCATTGATTTTCAACAGGCTTACTATGATGAATCTAGGTACAGTTTTCTTTTTATTCATCTTGCTTGGGGTTGATAGGGTTTCTTGAATCTGTGGCCTGAAATTTTCAATCTGTTCTTTTTCCAGCTTTATTATGTTTATTTATTATAATTAACGTATAACATATTTAAGTTTAAGATGCGCAATATAATGATTTGATACATACTCACATAGATATATGTATGATTACCACAATAGGAACACCTCCATTACTTCACATATTTGCCATTTGTGTGTGTGTGTGATGGTAATATTTAAGATAAACTCTCTTAGCAAATTTCAAGTATATAGTATAGTATTTTTAATTATAGTCACGATCCTGTACATTAGATCCCCAGAACTTATTCATCCTAAAACTGGAAATTTGTGCCCTTTGACCAACCTCTCCATATTTTCCCCATCCTGCAACCCCTGGCAACCACCATTCTACTCTCCGCTTCTATGAGTTCGGCTTGTTTAGATTCCATGTACAAGTGAGACCATACAGTATTTGTCTTTCTCTGTCTGACTTATTTTGCTTAGCATAATGCCCTTAAGATTCATTCATGTTGCTGCAAAAGGCAGGATTTCCTTCTTTTTCTTCAATCCATTTTGGAAAATTCTTGGAAATTAACTCTTTCTCCCTCTCTTGCTCTCTTCCGCTCCTTCTGTGACTATAGTTACACATACCTCAAACATTTTCAATTTGTCCTGCATGTCTCTTATGATCTCTTCTATATTTCCTATGCTTTTTTTCTCCTGTGCTTTAGTCTGGATATTTTTTATTATTTTTCAGTTTACTAATTGTCTCTGCTGCTGTACCCAATCTGTTGTTAAGATTGTTCTTAATTATTTTACTTTTTTCAATTTGAGAATTTCTATTTTATTTTTTCCAATTTCAGTTTTCCAGTGAAAATCTCTATTTTGTCATCTATTGTCTTGAATATACTAATCTTGGGTGTTTCATATTCTACTTGATAACTCAAAACTCAGTCATTTGTCAATCTATTTGTATTGTTCATATTTTCTTTCAATCCTATTTCTTAGCTTGTCTGTTTCATTTTACTTTTTAATACTAGACATTGTGGATGATAAATCTTTGAGGCTCTGTATGATGTTCTCTTCCTCCAGAGAAAGTTTCCCTTATCCTCTGATAAGCAGATACAGGGATAACAGATCATTTTAGTCCAATCAGGGACTGAGATTTCTGGAGTTTTGGTGTCAGATTTGTAAGGCTTCCCCTAATTCTGGTTTATCTTTACTTTTCGGGTGAAGTCATCCCTAGGGACTTGCTGCAACGCTGAGGTTCCAATGGGGCATTTCCTCCTTGGTGGAGGTGCAATTTTTCTTAAGACCCTCTGGCATTTTCATCCTGTCCTTCAGACCTTTCTTACCCTCTTGCTTTGCACAGTTCAAGAATTTGGCAAATGCTTAGAAGGGAAAACTGGCAGTATGTCAGGCTCAGTTTGATCCACCTCCCTTCTCACTGGGTTCTTACTGGCTGTTCAAAGCAGACTCAAACTCCAATTTTTGTCTCTCTTGACCCATAAGATTGCCAAAAGTTGTGCTTGTTTCTCTGTTTTTTGGCAGCAACCCTATGTTCTGGCTCTGTGCCAGAACAGCAGACTAAGAATAAGCAAATGCTGTAGAATTCTTGCTCACTACACTGTGACTCTCTTCTCTCTGTTACCCCTCAAGTACTTTTTGCTCAGCGGCTGTTTGATACTTTCAAACATATTTGTAGTACTTTATCTAGCTTTCTGATTGTTATGAGCAGGAGGATTGGTCTACCTCAAGCTATCCTATCACAGCTTGAAGAAATCTCATAACTGGCTTAATTTTTGTACAGTTTTAAAGAGGTCTTCTGTTATTATCCTTTCCTAAAATTATACCTCATTCTTTGTAACGAATTTTCACACCAATCAAACCATTTTATGCATATATGACAGCAATACTTATTAACCATGCATTTCAAGTATTTTGTAAGGACAAGCATTGTATAATTTGTTGGCTCTTTTCACTTTTAATTATTTCATTCATATCCAAAGAAAATTCCAAGTATAGCTTTTAGAGGGAAAGCTGACAATTTCCTCTATTTGTTTTCATCAGTTATACATGTATATTGTGTCACCGTAAGAATACATAGTGACTAGTTATAACACAAGTTCTTCTTAGATATGGACCATTAACCATACACTGAAGTAATGAAACTAATTGCAGAATTATAAAGTGATGTAAATTTCATAGTACTTCATATATCATAGATTTATGTTTGGTGACAGTTCTGAAATGAATTTGTTCACCAGGAAGAGATTCTGGTAGTGCCTGTTAGTCTTCCTTCCCAAACCCCCCATTCCCTTTAATTATGTTGAAACCTAGAAAATGAGAAGGTTAATATACAATATTTCACATTTGAGGAGCATGCTAATGAATGACCAAAGGGCAAAAAGTTTTAAGATGAGCTAAATTAAGTCAAATTAAGTCAAAATTGCTGGCAAAAATAATGAGTGAATGAATGAATGACCAGACAGTAGGAATCAAGTAACAAAGGCTCATCCTCCATCCTTAGCACATTTACTCTCTTGTAAAGATCTAATTTTCTTAAGTGAATTTTAATTCAGTCTCATATATCGCCTTTTAGTTTGATATTTCAATCTACCTGAATTACAGAGAAGTTTGTGGGGACAAAGCTATTGGACAAACATCCTGAAAATAATGGAAATGTTTTGTTGTAAAAATTTTTTCTCCTGCACTTACTTTTTCCACTATGTGTCTAAAAAATTGCATTTTCAGCAAGAAATTCTGATCATATCATTAATATCATATATATCATCTAGGTTTTATGTATACAATATATATTTTACTCCTCACGTAAATATATATAATTTCTCTATGTATGGAATTATATATCCTTTATATTTATGTTAAAACTACTTCAGAAAATTTAAAGCAAATCTTCCCATAGCAGTTAACTTTTTATGATAGAACTATTACAGCAAAATAAACAGTGTCATTGGCGAAAGGAATGTCACACTGCTTTTGAATTGACTAAACAGCAACTGATGTCCTCAAGGATTCTAGTGTATTATGACCCTGCCCTGCCAATCTGTTTAGCTACTGACGCTTCACCATATGGGGTCAGAGCGGTGATTTCTCACATAATGCCAAATGACCTAGAAAAGCCTGTAGCATTTGCATTGTGAACACTTGCTAAAGAATTAGACACAGATGGGAAGGTTTTACCTTATATGTTTGGATTTGTTGTCATTAAATTACTGAATGTCACTTCTATGTGTACTCTAGCCATCATGGAAAAATTCATGGTGTTAAGACTCTAACTTCGATGAGGATCTTTCTCAATGTGAAATGCTCCACATTGCCTTGAATTTGGCAGTTTATAGTGATACACATGATTTTATAAATCTGAAGAAGGAAAAAACAAAACTTTGAGAGAATTATGAGCTAAAGATATCCTAACAGATACTTTCCCCTAAGAGGGAGAGAGATCTTGGATATAAATATGGTAGTGGAAGAAAAATTAAAGAATTTGATAGATCTTAATAATCACTTTTCCACATGCCTGCTCATATAGAATAGTTATTCCACAGTGTCATGTGAGAAAGCATCTTAAATGAAAGCAAATGGTACAGAGGATGCCAAGGGGCATGTGCAAGACATCAGGATAAAGCAGTTTCAGAGTGTTTACAGGATTGTCAGTGATAGCAAAGTCAATATTTGACTTTATAGACGATTAAAGGGCAATTGTTGAGTGCAATGTACAGAAAAACAGATACCTAGTTTCAACGAAGGGCAACAGAAGTTGTTGCTTTACCTACTACTACCTATCATGTTGAAAATGAGCATGTTAGAATATAGGTAACAGCAAAGATTGCTGCTGACGTTAAGGAGATTTTTCTTAGGGTCAGAAAAGCCAAGAAAATGTGAATGACAATTAACACACATGAGCTTCAGTTTGGTTTAATTAAAATAAATGGTGGGGGAGAAATGAGTGCCTCTGAATGGCAAGGGGGGCAGCTTATTGAGAGAGTCACAAGGCATATTATCTGGCTTTGATTGAGAAGCCATAGACATTTTTTCATCCATTGCCCCATGCTCTCCTCTGTTAATTTTCTTTCATTTTTATGTTGGTTTGCTGATGAATGTATTTTGTTCCTCCTTTCATCACCTGCCTCTTAATGATGCACAACCCCCTGACCTTGGTCTCTCCTCATAAATAGCCCACCCCTACAACAAGTGTTCACAGTAAAATTGTAGCCTTGAAAAATGTATCCTTCAGTGAAAGGTGGCCAGTGTTCTCCATTTTCAAGAATCCTGAAATCTGTTCAGGATATGAGAGTTTGAAAAAAGAAAGGTTATCCTGAATGATTACGCCCAGTTCAGAAATGCTGCCAGATCCCTAGTAACGAGTAAACTACCATCTCATTTTCAAATAGCTTGATGATGTCTTGTTCTACATGATTTTGCATCTAGTGAGCCTGCAAAGTACATGCGTTCCAGTTAAATACACACTAAATCTTCTCATTCTGCTGTCTGGTGTGTGATTGGATAATTTGTTTTTGGCCTTGGGTTAAGGTCTTATTCTCTTTTGCTGATGAGAATATTATCTGTTGAATTGTGATTATGCATTAAATTCCCCCAAAGTTTTCCAACAAAGATTACAATTTTTAATTGGACGATTTTGGCATAAACAAAACGATATTATCCTAAAACTATCTGTGGTAGCCATGATTAATACAAACACTGCAGAAACCTAATAAACTGTTTTCTTCATTTCTGAAAGGAATTGAACCATGAGAGTACATGCAACTCCCAATATCACCAAACCCCAGAAATCATTGTATATTGCGTTTTCTGGAGTTAAAAAAATTAGCCCTTTTCCTAAGCTTGCCTGATAGTTTGTACCGCCCTTAGAATGCTATCTTTCCTTGATGCTTTCTTGGATGGAAGAAAGTACATGAATAAGCCAAAACTTCTTTAAGCTTAAAGAAGCTGCTCTAAGGAGCAAACTACCTTCTGGAAACACTGCCTGGAACAGGAAATACAGAAAGCATTATGAGGATGAGAAATCTGCCCAAGAGGAAATTGTGACATGGGGAAGGGATGGTATGCAGAAGCATAGGACTGAAGGAAAAATCTGAACCCATCCACTTTACATTGAATAGTATCCCTCATAAAAGGAGGTTGGTGAAGGTAAGAAAAAAATCAGAGGAACCAGACTGTACTTTGCATATATGTATGCTATCTTGCATATTCTTTTATAATAGTTCACCAAGGGCTAAAGTTATGTGTTTCCAGGGCCTACCTCTATGTAAATATTTCAGCATGTAGTATGGCTTAAAATTACAAATTTATGTGCTAAGGAGATAACTGTGTGCCTGTTGGCATGCAAAAGAACAACTTGGGTGTGGAATGAAACATCCGTGTGCAAACTCAACTCCTGAATTTACTTTACAAGATTTAAGGAAATGCATTTTTCCAACACACCAGCAAAGGTTAAACTCCGCAGTTTCCTCTACTCATGCTCACACAAAGTGTTTTCACTCTGTAGATATAGTAGCCACACTGCACTTTTGTAAATGACAGAGGAATCCTAGTTGCAGACTCCTTCTGGTCTGTTAGGCATCCCAAGTAAAATTGCTGCATAACAAACCTTCTTCTTTAGTATGCATAAGAGAAAGATAGAGTTGGTGAAGAATGAGCTATGACATAAGACTCTTGGGTAAATATGAGCCAATAGGGAAATCTTTGGCCAAGCAATCTGGTAAGGTCTAAGCTCCCTGTGTGTCTGCATGTGCATGGACATTCATTTACAAAACTCTAACTTATCAGACTTATTTACAGAGCTTTTCTGGATCACTTTAATTGTGTAACTGACTTAAGAAGGCCCTTCCTGAGCTGTCAAGTATCTGAATTGGGTTTTATAAATTGATTCCAATCTAGAGTTTTTGGGGAGTGGTACAATCAATAGAAATGTACTTTTGAAGAACACGTTCTTCTGAAATTATGGTTATATATATGTGTTTAGAATATATCATTCAATCAAAAAATGGCTTCCATAACTAACTTTCCTATATTTTGTGACATAAAGTAGACCATTTAATCATTCGGGGCATATTTAAGCCACATATACACATATACATCTTCCTAGTAGCAGTGCTAACAGAATTAATGTTTATAAAGCACACTGGGATTCTAAGATGAAAGGTTCTAAGGAAACACAAATTATTAAACATCCCAATAAATATGCTCATCATGAAAGGTTTAAGACTAATGAGCAGCATGCAATTTATTCCTTGAGGTCTTTCTCAGCTTTAGCTATTATTAAAGGAAGAAACTAATGTTATTGGCAGAGTCAGGTACTTTAGAAGGCTAACTCTCTCCAGTGCAATTATAATTACACACACATACACACACACACACCTTAAGTCAAATAATTTACTTTTTTCATCAAGAAGGAGCAGTATGCCTCAAAGTCAGGCCCCTCATTCTGTTTAATACCATCTCTACTTCATGACTTGTTACACAAGGTGGTGGTTTTTACTTAATACTAGTTAGCAAGATTTAGTTTTAAAATGCATGAGTTACAAAAACTGCCCTCTCTGAAAGGTAATTTGAGAAGTAGGTAACTGTCTGATAAAATTTCCGTTGTATCTCCTGGAACTACATAGGAAAGAAAACAAAATGGCTGAAATGGAATTGTACCCATTTTCATGTCCATAACATTTAATATCTGAATGCATTGCTCATAATCCCAGTCCTGCTACTTACCAGCTACATGACCACCGACAGATTTTTCAACACTTCATTTCCTCATCTGTAAACATGTTTAAAAATATCCCTCAGAGGCACTGTGAGTGTTAAAAGAGATAATTTGTTTAAAATACGTATGGTGGGGGATCAGAATTTGCCTCCCCAAAATGTGTCTCTTTAGCTCAATTACTTTTGAGAACAAAAGACTCAGGAAGAAGCTTTGACCTTCCCCCTAACTGTCTAAAAGTTTTTAAGACAGAAGGCCTGTTCCAGGAAGGAGCTATTCCCATAGACAACTCTATTATAGTATGAACTTGTGTGGGAGACAGGGAGGAACCCAGCAAGGCCCAATTGATCAAAGTCCTCTCCATGTTGCATTGCCTCTGCAAGCCATGGCAAACATTTGTTTACCAAACATTTGCTTTTCCATCTCCATGTGAACTGCTTTCCTCCTATTTGAAGTCCCAAACCACTATCCCCAACATCCTCCTTTGTCTTTAACTGAAGATTGTATTTAAGGTGGTGTCTTCTGTCATTCTGATTGAGTTACTCAGTTTTCCTGGGTTTCTCCCATACATCCATGTAATTAAATTTTGTTTGATTTTCTCCTGTTATTCTGTCTCATGTCAATTTAATTCTTAGATAAGCCAGAAGAATCTAGAGGATAGAGGAATATTCTTCCTCCCCTACAGTACCATAGTGCTTAGCATATGGTGAGTAGTCAGCAAAACGCTGTTACAGAGCAGGAGCTCTCTCCAACTGAAGCCAATACTGTGGTACACCGGTCTTCGAGGGAAGAAACAGTTTATTACACAATTGATTGGTAAGGAGACAGAAGGAAGGGTCTCAACTCTGTCTCTCCAATCAAGGGTATAGGGTAAGGTTTAAAGGATCAGGGAGTGCAAACTGGTATGCGGAAGCACTGGCAGGATGAGTTTCAATTGGCAGATCAAAATTTTCCCTTCTGCACATGCTCTTTGCTATCTTACCAGTCCTGAAAAATAACCTTAACATTCTGCTGTTAAGATGAGGTCAGCACAGTAAACAAGGGTGATGTTGTTATGTAGATTTAAGTCATTGCCTTCTCTATTCATAAGAGTTTCTGGAGATTTAGTCATCCTCTCCTACCTGGCTCAGAGACGGAGGCACGCTTACAAATGGAGACTTCTCTTATAAATGTAAATTTCCCTGTCAAATGGGTAACTCCTACTAGGTTTTCAGAGCTTTCCCTGTGGCTGCTGTTTTTTTTAAAAATACTCAGCCCCAAATAATTTTTATACCCAAGAGGCATATTTTGGGGTGACAATTCTGTTCCTGGTCCTGTGGCTACAGTGTTAGGTTTTTGTTATTAGCAGTATCACTCCTACTTCTACTGCTACTATTACTACTACTCCTGCTGCTGCTGCTACTACTTCGACTGCTACTCTTCCTCCTACTACCCAATAATACCTGACAAATAGAAATGGCGAGCAGTAGGATATATTGGAGTACATGAGGGAGCCATTTGGTGGAAACCTAATTCGGCCTTTGTTTTTCCAAAAGGGCCTGGCATGGCCGTTGAACATGCATTGTATATCTGCTTTAAACATTTGCTATGTCCCAAAGACAAGAACAAAGGCCCTTAAGATAAAGGTGCAACTTCCCCCCACATTGGCATTTCCTTAAGGATAAGCATCTCTCCCTAGGCTGGGAACTGATTGCTGGGCTCACCTGTGACCATCCAGCTCAAGACAACAGATCTGCCACCCTGCTGTGTCAACCAAGACAGCAGACCTACTACCTGCTGTGCCCATCAGTTGCTGTGCTGACAGAGCAGTCTCGTGACTATTGTAAAAGGGACATTTCAATTATATGTGAAACATTATCCTCTTTGAGGGTATATAACCACTCTGTAGGTCCCACTTCTCTGGTGCCCTTTCTTCCCTAAGGAAGAAAGGGCCCAGGCCATGGTCCTCACATTTTGGCTCAGAATAAACTCACCCAACTTTTCATTTGTAGATTGGTTATGGATTATTTTCATCGACATACCCCAATTAAAATTCATATTAAAATATCCTAATTTGTCTTAATATAAGCAATTCATATGTTTCAGGCAAAGCTACTGTCAAATTATAATCTCTGTGTAGTAGGTTCCAATCTCACTTTTTCTCCTCATGAGGACTGATTGCCTTCTTTTCTTCTCTGGAACAACTTGAGCTTTCTTCCTCTGCGATACTGTCAGCACAGACTGCACGATGACATGGTAGACAGGTAGCAAGTCAAGCAGAAATACGAAAGGGCACATAAGTTAACTGCAACAACAACAATAACAACAACAAATATTCAAAAGTGTCTGTCTTCTTTCCCTGATATCAAAGCCACAAAGGATTTTGCCTTCAGCTTTGTGAGAAAGCCACATGTGTAACCATAAAATTCAGGCTGTTATCAGTCACATAAACCTCTTTCATCAGCTTTCTGAGAAACACGTTGCAGACCTAAAGACACAATTTGCTTCGATGAAGTGAGTGAATGTTTTATTCTATCTTTTTGACAATGACATAGGAATTTCCCAGGTGAACAAGTCCTCCTATTAAAACTTGCTGTCTTACCAGATCTATGTTTAAAGAAGGGAATGGTGCAAGCTTTTTGTCAGTGCAGAAATGTGAATAAACTTTGGCTTAGTTGGGCCACAAGGAAAGAAACTTTGTGTTTATGCTCAATTCCTTTGCCATTTGCAATAATTGTTCTTTTAGATTTGCATTTGCTCAAGCAGATGGAGAGTGGATTCTAGGGGACTATTTGTCAGGAAGCCTAAATGGAAAGTGGTTAATATTTAGAGAAGTCCAACTTCTGTGCCTTGATTTCTTAATTTCTAAAATGAGGTTGTCATAACATTTAGCCTCCGTAGAGAAGAGGGCTGTTGGGATGATTGGGTTAATAATTTAATGAGCTTTGAGATCCTTGATTAAAAGGTATGATGTAAGGAAAAGTAATGAGCGCAATTATGCTATCAAACAGGAAGAATCCCAATTTTCTTCTGTGCAATAAACCTACAATGTGGACCAAATTTTCAAAGGAAGGTGTAATGGGTATGCTTACCAAATTTCATGTACATGCGTTATACCCTAGAAGCATATAATTGTGTATGCAAAATGGATAATTGCATACAAAATTGCCCATTTGTGTGCGCAATTACCCATTTTATGCACACAAATGCTTGTTTGAAAATCTGGCCCTAAAACTCTAGCAGTAGAGAAAAAATCAGCTTGCACACATGGTTTCTGAAACAGAAATTATGGCCTGCCTTGACTATATAACTGCTGTCAAGTATTTAAGCTGTCTTCTTTTCAGAGTTGAATCAGAATGTATTTCCAGCCTGCATAACAAGACAGTAGCATGAAAGATATTTTTCAAAGATAAACATAGAAACTTCTTATCCAGCTGCCACTGAAGATGCTGATATAGCTTGTGTGACACTAGCAGCCAGTGATGAGGGTTGTGTAATCACTGCTGGGTATAAGAGGCTATTGTATGTAGAGGAAAAGGGAATCATGTTTGATCAAAACTGTGAAGCATTATGTTTTAAAGATCCCCACTATTCCATAGTATAGGATGGCTGAAAACAGCCAGGTAAACATTGGTCTATTTAAAAGTAGACTGCTTTTTTTGTTGACTAAGAACTGGCATTTACATAGCTCTTGAGATTTCTTCATTAGCAAAGACTCATCTATTACCTAAATAGCTTCTGTCCTATGTGGGGGCCTATGAGAAGAAAATCAGAGTGATGTGGTGGGGATGCTTTACAAAATTAACTTATAACTTGAATTTAAGCCATTATTTATTTTAGCTGTTTCTTTCAACAGAATAATCCATTGTTATAGGAATTAATCTCCAACATTCCCATCTCGGGCCTGGTTATTTCTCCTTCAGAGGGCTCTGGCTATACTGCTATTTTCCTAATGTCTAATTCACCCTCTCTTCAACTCTATAGTGGCTTCTCCTTGTTTTCCCCACTCAGATCACACTCACTATCTATTAAAAAGTCTTTCATTAGGATACATCAAACTTCCTGAAGTGTTTCTTTTCACAGTTTCCTTTTGGCCTGCTAGCTGAGCTCAGTCCACGTCAATCTCACTGTTCCTTTCATCTAGTTTTCTTACTTTTAACTCGATACATTTTACCAGGAAATCACGATCATCTCAAGCCTGGCAAACATTCTTCTTCCTCCTTTTCAAAAACCCCTACTATGTCAAAAAATTGCTCAGATTAAAAAGAAGTCAGGTGACAACTACCCTCGCCAACCTATCTGTTTAATCCTGTGGGGATAAACTTCATCTCATAAAAATCATGAACATTAAAAACGGTGTAGCCTGTATAACTACAGATTCTTGTCACTGATGTATTATTACATCCTCAGTCTTATAAATAAAGGGCTCAGTTTTTGTCATTTTAATGCAAATTTCTGTGGAGGAGGACAGGTGGGGAGATAGGCAGGCTTAGCATCATATATGGACTGAGCATATTACCTGCCTCAAAAAAATATTAGCTTTTATTTCAAAATCCCTTTACCAATTACAATGAGCTTCTAAATATATTCTCCCATTCATTCCTACTGAAAACTCCAGCCAAGTATCAAAGAGGTAGTAATAGAGTCATTTTTAAGGATTGGCACCTGGGCTAACAACTGTTGCCAATCTTTTTTTTTCTTTCTGCTTTATCTCCCCAACCCCGCCCCCTACATAGTTGTATATCTTAGTTGCAGGTCCTTCTAGTTGTGGGATGTGGGACGCCGCCTCAACGTGACCTGACGAGCGGTGCCATGTCCGCACCCAGGATCCGAACCCTGGGCCGCCGCAGCGGAGCGCACGAACTTAACCACTCGGCCACAGAGCCGGCCCCTAGAGTCATTTTTAGAGATGGTAAACTGAGCCTTGGAAAGAATCTTACCTGACTAAGAGAATATGGCTTATTAGTGGTGGGTCTATGATTCTGATCCAGACTTTGTAAACCGCAGAACCAGGTTCTTCCTCCTCCACGGTGCTGCCGACATTTAAATGATTATGTATGCACAGAATGAATAATGGACACTAGCATATTTTTATTCTCTATCAGAATCATCACAAGTCCCTGATGAATAAAATTACTAAAGCTGCGGGAATATCTTGAAATGAATTAATATTCAGCCTTTAAAAGAAAAAGCTTTATCCAAAAAAGATGGAAGTTGCTTTTACTTGCTAGAGGCTTTCTTACAAGCAGAGATATGGACTGAATTTCTATAGGTTCTTTTACTCTCAAGTATAAATTTTTTCCAAAGTCAGAAAGCAGATCTCAAACTGCTTTACAAGTAATATTGTATGAAGCAAGAAATCACATGCTCACTGAATGCTTTAGCACTGCAAGAAGGGAGAAAATGTGTTTTTCATCCCAGTAACTTCAACTGTACTTAAAATGATTTCTACAGATATGATAAGAAAAATTGTTCTTGAGACAATACAAAATTTAATAGCCCATTTGTGTAGCAGAAATCACTGGCAGATGTGAACACCTTGACTTAGGAGCCATTTTCAAGTTCAAGACACAATTTCATTTGGCTTATGGACAAAACACAAACAAGAGTGTGTAAAATACAGCACTTAAGATCTGCAGAATATCCTCTAGTGGGGTTTAAGCAGAAAAATTTTAATGATCATAATAGATAAATGATAGTTTCCTGATCCAAAATGTGATGTTTATTATAGAGCTGAAAAGTTTATATCCTGCAAATAAATTTATAGGAGATTACTAGCTAAATAGGAAACTTAAGTTTTTAGCATACCAATTAAAATTAAGAAGAGTAAATTGACCATGTCTATGTATTTTTTTAAATTGCCAACAGAAATACTTTAAAAAATGTCTATAGTGTTTTTAATTGGATTCTTTATGTAAACATTTGTAAATTTCCCAATGGGTGTCATGATAATTTGTGACAGTATGTAATATTTTCTTAATGTCACTTTTGAAAATTATCAGCTCTCAAGAGAACATCTTTTTAAGGAACAAACATTTATGAGAGAAGTACTATTCAAATATTGTCATATTTATCTTTGAATTCTCAAACTTCAAATCCTGATTTTGGAATGAAGCAGTATACAAATAAATAAGTACATTTAAATAATAAGTAACATATATACATGAAGATTGCTATGTTAACCTGTGATTTGGGGAAAAATTACCTAAGACCAATGTCAAAGGGCAATTTGTAAATATAAGTAATATTAATTACATATAGTGTAGTTGTTTCACTTTATAAAATATCATCCTCAAAATAGTTGCAAGCTATTAAGTTTGTCTCTTTTATACAAATGTGCTCATTCCCCAAGAGAAAAGGAGTTGAAAATAATACCAACTATTGTTGAAGAAAGCAATCATAGGAGCTTGCTGAAACATCCTTTTAGTAACTTTTATTTTGGGAGTTTAAAATAAGAACCCCAGCATATTGATCAGAGGTCAGTTGAAAAAAATTTTGAAGTCACATCAAGAGCTTCTATTGAAACTAAAGCCAGGACTTACTAAACTTAATTGCTGAGGATACACTACTAATATGGGCAGGATTCACTTCTCTTCTGTCTATTTTCATGACTATGGAAAGCAGTTCACATACCAGCAAAACGGGGTGCTGGGTGAAAGTGGGGAGGATGATCAGTGTAAATCCATTCCTACACCAGCAAACATAGCTCAAAGTACACATCTTATTGACAGTCCAGAAGCATTTCTTTATACACAAAGCATCATGTTATTATTTGAGTAAACAGAAATATAGGAAGCCTACAGAAAAACACGACATCACAAACACGAAAAAACAGAAGGATTTTGCAAGCTTAGGAAATTTTTAGTGTTTTTATAAAATATAATTGGAATTGTTTTGTACAAGTGAGATTACAGCAGGCATAGAGAAGATTGATGGGGTGAAAGTGAAGGCTGTAATTTAGCTCTTGTCATCTTTCAAATGTGTTTGTATAGTGAATGTGAGAGATTTGGTTTCTAGCAATATTGTTTAAAATGAGAATGTATGGGCTTTTATCTAGATTGTGGGAGCACTGTTAGTAACAAAGGTGCAGCCTAAACAAAAGAAGACAAGAGTGCCCCTGAAGCCCCTGTCACATTCCACCAACTTGTGGTTACGGAGCCCTGTGTACTGGTTCCATCACATCATCCTGTGTGCATGTGTAATTAGAAGAGATATTTCGAATTTGTGTATCACGTAAGCAGTGAACTTGCCTTGATCCTCTCAACATCCCCTCTCACTCTCTCTTCCTTGCCCTTCACTCCATGACATGTACACTTTGAACCTACACACACACACGTGTTCATGCACCATCAAAACTGGAGATAGTGTTCCAGGCTGAGTTGTAAGTATGCATTCCAAATCTGAACAATAATGATCTCCTAATCCCTGAGAGTTATCATTCGTTGGGGAAAAAAAAAGAGCATGAATTATCTGTTACCATAATAATGATGCATAATAAGCCATTTCGAAACTCAATAGCTTAAACTAATAACCACAGCATATTGCTCATAAGTCAGTGTGTTGCCTGGGATGTTCTTCTTGTATTGGCTGAGTTTGACAGAGCTCACTCATGGATAGGCAGGTCAGCTGGGCAACTTTGCTGATCTTGACCCTCTCATAACTGAGACCTCATCTGGGGCCTCTGGGCTGAAAGGGCTCTGCTCCAAATATTCTCATGTCCTCCAGCAGGACAGCCTAAGTTTTACGATCCTAGTCTAAAGTTAGGCTGGGATTCTAAAGAAGAGGCAGGGGTTCTAAAAAAAAAAAGAAAGTAGAAGTGTTTGGGGTCTCTTGAGGCCTAGATTCAGAAGAGGTCCATCATCTGCTACATTCTATTGGCCAAATAAAGTAAGAGGATTAGTCTAGATTTAAGGAGCGGGATAATAGGCTCTTAACTATTGATGAGAGGAGCTGTAAGATCACATTGCTAAGGGCATAGATACCAAGAGAAGCAGAGAATTAGGCTATTTTTGCAGTCAGTGTACCACAAGAATATTCTAATAAAAGAAGATCCCAAAGATTTGTGTCACTCAGAATTGGAATTCTCCAGTTTACACAAGGTCTGAACACCAATGAAGCAGGCTTTCAAATCAAGGACCAGGGCATATCTGCCCCCAGATGTCTGCATGACTTCCCATCTCAAATCATTTACTTTCTGCCTAAACTCATCTCTTCAGAGAGGCCGTCCCTAACCACCTTCCATCATAGCTAGAATTATAGACCCTCTTCATGCTCTACCCCTTTACCCTGCTTAATTTTCCTTCCTGGCACTCATCGCTACCTGACATAGAATTTATTTGCTTTTTAACCTGTATCTCCCAACTAGAATGTAAGCTCCTCGAGCCCAGGAATTTTGTCCATCTTGTCCACTGCTGTAACCCCAGTATTAGAACACTCTGGCAGAGCAGATGCTCGATAAGTGTTTGTTGAATGACTGTCTTAATAGACCAGGAGTATTGAGGTGCCACAGGCATGGCCTCAAGATCCAGGCATAAAAACCACACAGCCTATTGGTAACAGTTTCTAGTTCTGACTTGGGAACTGGCATACAGTCGAGCTATATCTCTGTTTCTGACTTCTCTTCATCTCATCTACTGATTCTCTTGTGATCTGTTTTGACCCTAAACCATTATGTCATCCCAATGCATTCTATTTTGACTCCTGTCCACAGCTAAGCCCTTAGTCTTTTTTAACTGTAAATCTATATGGTTCCCAGTTTGTCTCTTTAACAATGTTTCTTGCTTTAGGAAGATGTTATGGAATGGTGAAAAGACTGCTTTGTGAGCATAAGGACCTGGGTTCAAAGTTCATTTCTGCTTTGATTGTGACTTTGGAGAACTTACTTACACTATTGAGATTCATTTTTCTTACGCCTGTAAGATGATTGGTAATACCTACTATACCTAAGATCCTAGTGGTCCCCTTATTGGAAACTCTGGTCCACAGAAGTGGACTGCCAATAGCCATGTTTGTACTAGATGACCCTTCCCAATTATATTTGATTGGCTCAAGTCAAGCCCAGATTAAACCAATAGACTTCTCTTCCTATCCACCCCCATCCTTAGAATTGGAAATGAGGTTTATGAACTTTGGATCTGTAAACTGTTATCTTCTGTCATGGAGATTGAGTAACAGAGCTATTCTAAAGAAGGAGAAAGATAAAGGCAGGCCCTTAGAAAACAATCAGAGGCACGAAATCAGGGAAAGTGCCCTTGGTTTCCCAACAACTTCCAATTTTCTCATTGCAATTCTTTTCCAAGGCTTTTCTATTCATGCCTTTGGGGGTTATGAAATGTTCCTGGTTCCAAGCAATGAATATCCCTTTTCTTTGTTAATCTAGTGAAAGTTCATTTCAGTTATTTGCCACCAAAAAATCCAAACCAACGTACCTACTCTTTGAATTATTGCAAAGATTAAAATAGATAAGGCCTGAACAATGCCCAGCAAGCTGTACATTAATTATTATTATTTAATTATACTAGAACTATGCTTGTCCCTAACCCTAGTCTATCTATTGCTTCTACTTGTGTCCTCAATGACCCTGCTCACTGCAAACTTAGCTGAGACCAGGCAGGTTGTCGTACTGAACTGTATCTAGGTTTGTTTAATAATGGATGTGTACATATATGCCTTGTGGAATTATATCTATATATACCTTGATCCATGCACTTTGAAAGGAGATGCACTTACTTTCTTTTCGAGCAGACACACCTCAGAGATAGATCGCATCTGTTCTCACATCCCGGAGATCTTGCTCATATCTTCATAGCAGCCAAAATGGTTGCAACTCCAGCTCTGTCATTTGCCAGCTATGTGGACAAGGGTAAAACACTTGACCCATCTTCCCTCTGTTTCTTCTTTCGTGACATGGGTTTAACAATAGTGCCCACTAAATTGTCGTGAGCCTTCGATGACTTAACACGTGAAAAATACTTTAGAACAGCTGTTTGATATTGAACTAGTTTGCTCCCAGAATACTTTGAGTCCTCCTCAGGCAACAGATATGCATCAACAGACAACACACCCTCTTTCAAGTACACTTCATTATTTGTTCATAGGATTAACTAAAATCCAGATATGGACACACCCATTCTGAATATTCCTGTTATTTATATCCTTCTGGATATAAATACCTATGTAAATATTCTATTCTGTTGCACAGCCTGATAAATTAGATTTGTGTATAGAATATTCTTACAGGAAAATAGCTCCCCTTAACTCTACCATAAATTTGTTAAGGACAGGAGCTGTATCTAAGTTATTTGCTTCCTCACAGCTGTTTTTAACTATGTTTTATATTTGATTCACAATATTTTCTCACTGCTCACTTATCTTAATTAAAATATATATATTATTTTGAGATATTACATAATTTAGATTTCATTATCATTGTTACTGTGGTGTCTTACATCTGTAGCAAAAGTGAAAGAAAAGGCTTTGTGATATGTTGATTTATTTGGATTATTTTTTGTTTATTTGGAGTGTGCTTATATTTTGTAAATACCACCTCAGAGATTTTTTCCAGCTTTCTATGTTTATTGCGGTATTCTTTTAATAGGACTCAGTCTTATTGTATGTAATTAAAACTGCAGCATTAGAAACAAAATTCCCTAGAAGTTAAACCAGAGGGGCAAGGAAATGTACCCCATGGGGCTTCTAGTCCGTTAAATACAGATTTTCTTAGAAAATATAATCTATAGTTGTATAGCTGTCCCAACTAAACATTTTCTTTTAAAACTACAATTTTTTAAAGCTAAAATCTGTTGGCCCAGGGTCAGGCCTCACAATAGTTTATAGCTTTTTGTTCTAAAGGGATCTCCAGTGAATTTAGTTATTAGATCCCTACAGATATGGCCTAATAATATGTTGATTAAGTGTTTCTGCCCTGGTAAAAGTGGTCGGTACTTTAAAGACCATTTTCTCTGTTGAACCGTTTGGTAAATTCTTTAAGCAGTGGAAAAGGCCACCTCTTTCTATTTCTGCTCTCCTGCTGAAATTGTGACCGTGTTTAAAGAGATTTTTGCACATGGTAACTAATTTACAAAAAAAAGCCCTCATATACTAGTTCCAAAATTTTGGATTTATATATAGATTTGTTCTATTCAAAGTTTATTTTTGTATTGTCTTAAGAATAATGGTTTACATTGCTATACATTATTCTTTCCTCTTAATTGTTATAAACCTCACTAGCATTTTAGATAATTTTGAAGTAATTGTTATTACATGATAGACAAAAGAGAGATCTTTCATATTCAAGCAATAACCCTAATTAGTGTTTAGTTGGATTCCAACCTATTCACCCAGAATTGTTCATACTCAGTACTCATACTGAGCCCAGGTGTTCAGGGCTATATTTTTTTCAACTATCTGGCATTTAAATACCATAAATATACAATAATGTTACCTGATATATTATCCCAAATAAATATCACTGCAACAATTTTCTAATGTAGTCTAGACTTCTACTCTCATTTATGTGTGTTTTTCCCAAGGATTTTAATTTAACGATTTGATCTCTATGCTCTAGGCATAACAAGAAAGTGATTCAAAAGAGTTACTTGGATGTACAGAGTAATTAAATAAGACGTACCTGTGTGCTAATTATTTTGAAAAGTTCATTTCCCTCTTGTGTGGCCATATTTCTGAAAGACTAGACATGTCTTCTGGTATAAAATATTTCATATAATATAGAGGAGAAATACAGAGAGGATGGTGTCAAGACAGTGGGGTAGGCAGACTCTGAACTTACCTCCTCTCATGGACGCAACAAATTTACACTACTCTTGGAACAATTAGCCTTGAGAGAGAACTGAAAAGTGGATAAAAAGAACTCCCACAAAAGGGACAGTGCTGACTGAGTTGGAAGAGGCAGAAATTTCTTTCTAGAGAGAAAAAAGCAACCTCCTAACCATGGCACTTCATGACCAGGCAGGAGCAATCTTAAAGTACGAAGTTTGCCCTGGAGGAGTGGGGGATCAGAGCGGGGGAGCGTTACCACAATAAGCAGCTTTTGGACTCAGCACAACCAAGATGAATGTCATAATATCTGGCTTTGCTGGCTATTAACAACAACGAGGAATACGCCCAGAAAAGTTATAGGATATAAGGGGAAATAAAGTGTTTTCTTAAAGGGCCTATGCACAAATTCACCCATTTCGGAAAGCAACCTGAAATCACCAGACAGAAAGGTGCATAGTCCTTTGGTGAAAGGAAACTCACTTGGCTTTGGCATATCTTGGTGAGAGGTGAGACCTCCCCAGGGGCTAAGACATTGGTGGCAGCCATTATTGTGACCCAGTACAGGAGTGCTGACATGGGTGTTGGCAGATGCCACTGGAGTTCTTTCCGTGGCCTGTTAGTGCAGGGGTCTGCCCCACACACTAGAGCACCGATTTAATACAGTTCAGCCAGGGCAGACAGCCAACCCTAGGGACTGGTCTGACCCAACAGGAAGCCCTCGGGCAACTTGTGGGCCTGCACAGGCTGGGTGCCTGGATCCTCTGCAGCCTCGTGAGTGGGTCTGCTTCTGTGGGGCAGGACGTGCATGGGGGACAGGCCAGCATTGGCAAAGTATGTGGGGCCTCTGCAGCAGAGTGACTAAATCTGCTTCAGTGAGTTGGGGCATGTGCACAGGGAAAGACTGTATTGATTGGATGTGTGGCCCTGTGGGGGGTGGGGCTTGTTAGCTGCAGCAGACTTGTACTTTTCAAACAGCCACATAGGACATCAGCCCCACCTTCCAAAGTCTGACACAATTGGGTGTTCCCATGCCTGAGGATGGCCCATTCAGCTGCAATCTTGACAGAGTTGACAACAGCCTTGCAGGCCAGAGGCCTACAGCAATTGTAAGCCCCTGAGCCTAGCAACCAGCCACATTGAAGCCCTACTCACTTAACATAAAAACTGCAAAAGGAATGTGCTATTAGACCTTGGCACCAACTGTAGTGGGGCCCCCCAACCCCAATAAAGTGACCAAAAGGACCACAGCAGCCACATGCAGCTGAACATGACAACCAGATGGCTAGGGGGACAGTCTAGCCTCCCCAGACACCTACAAGAAGAGCAACCCTGCCACAACAGAAAGACACATTAGCATACACAGAGGACACTTGTGGAACATTTGGAACTGTTGACAAGAGGGAAGCATACTACTGGGCCTCATAAGGCATCTCTTACACAAGGCCACCTCTACAAGATCTGAAGACATAGCTGACCTACCTAATACATAGATATATGCAGAGAGAAAGAGGCAAAATGAGGAGACAAAGGAATATTTTCAAAGGGAAAAGGACAAAAGCCCAGGAAAAGAGCTAAATGAAAGAAAGATAAACAATCTACCTGACAAAGGGTACAAACTAATAGTCATAAGGATGCTCACTGCTCTTGAAGAGAAGAAGGGATGAACTCAGTGAGAAATTCAACAGAGAATTGGAAATTATAAAAAAGAATCAGTCAGAAATGAAGAATACAATACTAGAAATGAAAAATTTACTAGAGGGGCTCAATAGCAGAGTAGATGCAGAAGAATGGATCAGTGAGCTTGACAAATATTAGAGGAAATCACCCAAGTTGAAAAGATAAGAGAAAAAAACTAAAAAGAATGAGAACAGTCAAAGGAACCTCTGGGACAACATGAAATGCACTAACATCCATATTATATGTGTCCCAGAAGGAGAAGAGAGATACAAAGGGGCAGAGAACCTATTTGAAGAAATAATAGCTAAAATCTTTGCTAACCTAAGGAAGGAAACAGACATCCAAATACAGGAAGCACAGACAACAAACAACATAAACCCAAAGAGGCCCACACCAAGATGGGTTATAATTAAAATGTCAAAGATAAAGAGAGAATCCTAAAGGCTGGAAGAGAAAGGCAACAAGTGATATAAGTGATATACAAAGGAAAGCCCATAAGGTTATCAACTGACTTCTCAGCAGAAACCTTACAGCATAAGGGGGAGTGGCACAATATATTTAAAGAACTGAAAGGAAAAAACCTATGGCCAAGAATACTCTAGCCAGAAAGCTTATCATTCAGAATCAAAGGAGAACTAAAGAGTTTCCCAGATAAGCAAAGACTAAAGGAGTTTATCACCAAGAAATTAGTTTTACAAGAAATGCTAAAGGGACTTATTCAAGTGGAAAAGAGAAAACCACAAATAGGAATAAGAAAATTATCAAAATAAATAAATAAATAAAATCACTGGTAAAGGCAAATATACAGTAAAGGTAGCAGATCAACCACCTATGAAGCTAATATGATGGTCAAAAGAAAAAAATATGTAAATGATCTATTTCCATGCTAAGAGGGTAACAGATACAGATGCACAAAAAAAGAGAGTTTAGATATGAGATCAAAAACATAAAATGTGGGAGGAAGGAAGCAAAAGAGTAGAGCTTTTAGCAAGTGGTCAAACTAAAGAGAGCATCAACTTAGTATAGATTGCTATATGCACAGGTTATTATATATGAACCTCATAGTAATCACAAAGCAGAAACCTCTAATAAATACACAAAAAATAAAGAGAAAGGAACGCAAACATAATACTAAAGAAAGCCATCACCACAAGGGTAGAAACCAAGAGAAGAAGAAAAGGATCAGAGAAGAACTACTAAAACACCGAGAAAAACAGTAACAAAATGGCAATAAGTGCATACTTATCAATAGCTACTTTAAACGTCAATGGACTAAATGTTCCAATCAAAAGGCATATGATGGCCAACTGGATTAAAAAAATGACCCATACGTATGCTGCCTACAAGAGACACACTTCAGACCTAAAGATACTCACAAACTGAAAGTGAAGGGATAGAAAAAGATACTCTATACAAATGGCAATGAAAAGAATACTGGGGTAGCAATACTTATCTCAGACAAAATAGACTTTAAAACAAAAACTGTAACAAGAGACAAAGAAGGGCACTACATAATGATAAAGGGAACAATCCAACAAGAGGATATAACACCTGGAAATATCTGTGCCTCCAACATAGGAGCACATAAATATATAAAGCAATTATTAGCAGATATAAGAGGAGTAATAGACAGTAAGACAATAATGGTAGGGGACTTTAACAGTCCACTTACACCACTGGATAGATCATCCAAACAGAAGATCAATAAGGAAACGTTGGGCTTAAAAGACACATTAGACCAGATGGACTTAGTAGATATATAGAGAACATTCCATCCAAAAACTGTAGAATACATATTCTTTTCAAATGCACATGGAACATTCTCCAGGCTAGATCACACATTAGGCCACAAAACAAGTCTCAATAAATTTAAGAAAACTGAACTAATACCAAGCATCTTTTCTGACCACAGTGGTATGAAAGTAGACCTCAAATACAGGAAGAAAATCGGAAAAACCATAAATATGTGGAGATTAAGCAAAATGCTACTGAACAATGATTGGATCAATGATGAAATTAAAAGAGAAATCAAAAACTACCTATAGATACATTAAAATGAAAATACAGCATGCCAAAATTTATGAGATAGAGCAAAAGTGGTTCTAAGCGGGAAATTTATAGCAATACAGGCCTATCTCAACAAATAAGAAAAATCTCAAACAATCTAACGGTGCACCTAAAGGAACTGGAAAAAGAAGAACAAACAAAGCCCAAAATCAGTAGAAGGAAAGAAATAGTAAAAATCAAAGCAGAAATAAATGAAATAAAGAGTAAAAAAACAAGAGAAAAAACATCAATGAAACTAAGAGCTGGTTCTTTAAAAATATGGAGAAAATTGACAGCCTTTTAGTTAGACTTACCAAGAAAAAAAGAGAGAAGGTCCAAATAAAATCTGAAATGAAGGAGAAGAAATTACAAAGGACACCTCAGAAATACAAAAGATGATAAGAGAATACTACAAAAAGCTATACACCAACAAATTGGATAAGCTAGTAGAAATGGATAAATTCTTAGAGTCATACAACCTTCCAAAACTGAATCAAAAAGAAAGAGAGAATTTGAATAGACTAATCACCAGTAAGGAGATAAAAACCGTAATCCAAAACTTCCCAAAAAGTGAAAGTCGCGGACCAGACGGAATCCCTGGTGAATTCTACCAAACATTCAAAGAAGATTTAATATTTATCCTTCTCAAACTCTTCCAAAAAACTGAAGAGGAGGGGAAGCTTCCTAACTTATTCTACGAGGCCAATCTTACCCTGATACCAAAATCAGACAAGGACAACACAAAAAATGAAAATTACAGGAGAATATCACTGATGAACATCGATGCAAAAATCCTCAACAAAATACTAGCAAATCAAGTACAACAATACATTAAAAAGATCATACACTATGATCAAGTGGGATTTATTCCAGGGATTGTTCAACATCCACAAATCTATCAACATGATACATCACATTAACAAAATGAAGACTAAAAATCACATGATCATCTCAGTAGATGCAGAGAAAACATTTGACAAGATACAGCATTCATTTATGATAAAAACTCTGAATAACATGGGTATAGAAGGAAAATATCTCAACATAATAAAGGCAATATATGACAAACCTACGGCTAATATCATTCTCAATGGAGGAAAAGTGAAAGCTATCCCTCTAAGAACAGAAACCAGACAAGGATGCCCACTTTCACACTCTTATTTAACATAGTATTGGAGAAGTATCAGAAGTCTTAGCCAGAGCAATCAGGCAAGAAAAAGAAACAAAGTACAGTATTTGATTTTCTCCCTCTGACTTATTTCACTTAGCATAATAGTCTCAAGGTCTATCCATGTTGTCACAAATGGGCAGATTTCATCATTTTTTATGGCT
Organism: Equus caballus; assembly: GCF_041296265.1. Taxonomy (NCBI): domain Eukaryota; kingdom Metazoa; phylum Chordata; class Mammalia; order Perissodactyla; family Equidae; genus Equus; species Equus caballus. Next base: position 97,903,246 of record NC_091715.1, on the reverse strand, counting down.
GAGTAGTATTCCATCGTGTATATATACCACATCTTCTTTATTCATCTTGGAATTTATTCTTAGGAAATAATTATGAATGTGTAACAAGCTTTACACAAGAATCTGTTGCAATATTCTTTACAAAAGTAAAATCTTAGAAATGTTGGAATGCTATATAACTTGTCAATAATGATTCTCTCTGGTAGCTGGGATTTGGATTAAATTTCATTTTCTTCCTTTTTCTTTTTGTACCTTATTAACATTCTAGGGAGAATATTTATTATTTTATAAACAGAAATGGAAATTTTCACTCGAATTCATGCTGTGGTAGCTTTCCTGCTCTTGATTCCTGGTTGAAATACCCTTGGCATAAGACAATTTAATAGGTCAATGTCCTGATTCCTAATTTCTAATTCACAATGATGTGGTGTGTGTGTGACCTTGCCTAAATCCTACAAAATCCCTGAGCTTCATTGTCTTTTCAATAAAATTGACTTAGTTACATGCCTATATGCAAGCACCTAAACCATATCTTAAGGTCCCTTCTAGTTGTAAGATCTTAGACCATATGAAATTATGAAAAAAATCACAATTTAAGAAGGTGAGAAACAGGTTGTTAATATTAATATGACACTGATAGCATGAGATTAAATCCCTATTCATCATTTAAAGAAACATTTTTTTGTCAGACCCAGAGCTTGATTTACCGTGAAGTTAATTTACACTGGGATGGGTTCTAATGTATTCACATGGATATATGTATATGTAAATTTGAACACATAAGATTAACTACCGTCTATTATGATCACTATCTATTTCCATTCCAACTTTGCTTTACATGTCTCCTTCTGTCAGGTGGTACTGGCGTGGCTGTGCATTTGGAGGATATAACCGAGGGAAAGTTAAATTAAGGATATGCCATTTTAATTGCAATGTGGAAAGACAATTTGAAATGTTTCAACAAATCACATGAGAAATTATAGACTCTTGATTTAGACCATTGTAAAGGATACCTTCTTTCATCATCTTTTTTTTGTTTGTTTTATAAAGATTTTTTTTTTTTAAGATTTTATTTTTCCTTTTTCTCCCCAAAGCCCCCTGGTACATAGTTGTATATTTTTAGTTGTGGGTCCTTCTAGTTGTGGCATGTGGGATACTGGCTCAGCATGGCTTGATGAGTGGTGCCATGTCCGTGCCCAGGATCCAAACCGGCAAAACCCTGGGCCGTCAAAGCAGAGCGCGGGAACTTAATCACTCGGCCACACTGCTGGCCTGGTCTTTCATCATCTTAAAAATTATTTATTAAAGAAAATTCAAATAAAAAACAATAAAATAGAGAGATGACATAACAGAAATTATTTTGATATCTTGAAATTAATTATAAAAAACTTCAAATCAAACCAAAGCAATAATTCATTAAGCAGAAGGGATAGTCATTGAATAGAGGTAATAAATAGACTCTTAAATTTTTTGAGAATTCAGTTAAAAAGGAATGAATCATAATCACGTTGGAAAATACTTAAATTTCCTACTGATTTGACATGAATTGCTAACATTAGTAAAAGTACTGAAAATCTCAAAATCAGAAAAACAAGGACATTGGTGACAAACTGGACAATGAGTGCTGTCAATTCTAAGATTACTTCAGAGTTGTCACTACACAGGAAAACTTAAAACGCCCTTGAAATCTTACATCTCACATATAGAAAATACTTGATAGAGGTTTCCCAAAGTTGACTATATTCTAAAATTGATATGGCATTGCCAATAATGGGTTATAAAACTGAAAGGAACTTTTCTAAATTATCAAAAATTAAAAACATGGCTTAATCATATTATGACGAAGACTGATTAATCGTATTCTCTCTATAAAATATTGGAAAATCATTTTCATATCTGTAGGAGATCACTGATTATGCAGCCAATAAACACAGGGAAAAGTATTATGTAAGTTTGTAAGACGGATACTTAATAAATACGTTCTGCTTCCTTTATCTGAGTTTTGTTGTGTTTACGGTATTCTACAGATTTTTTAAATGTGTAATTTATTTCAAGTTATTTTATCATTCTGAGTAAATATGTGCTTAATTGACATTTTTTTTTTTTTTTGAGGAAGATCAGCCCTGAGCTAACATCTGCTGCCAATCCTCCTCTTTTTGCTGAGGAAGACTGGCTCTGAGCTAACATCCATGCCCATCTTCCTTTACTTGATATGTGGGATGCCTACCACAGCGTGGCTTGCCAAGCAGTGCCATGTCTGCACCCAGGATCCGAACCAGTGAACCCTGGCCCGCCAAAGCAGACTGTGTGCACTTAACCGCTGTGCCACTGGGCCATCCCCATTAATTGACATAATTAATTGCAATTGATACTCTGTTTCTTAAAGGTGATCCCCCAAATTATTTAAGCTACAGGTCTCACAAAACCTGGATCTGCCCATCATCATACGATTTTATTTTCTGTCATTAATTTTTCAGATTGACATAGAAAAGTGTGGAAAATCTAAGTTCAGATTGTTGACTGAGACATTTTAAAAGAAAATACGAAACTAAAAAGAAGAATCACCTACTAAATTAGTGGTTTCCCCATTCAGTATTGAGAAATCTCTAAAGAATAGCAAAGACAAATTGTTGGAGTTGTTGATGGCTTTTGCACCTAAAATACCCGAAAAATAATTAATAAAATAAGTGCTTTATTGTTTATGTTTTCCATTTTAGGATGACCAAGGCTGCTCATTGTGCAAAGTTGTTTCATGTTGGAGACTTTATTTTGCAATGAATTGCATATAAAATCATAAGTATGAATGCTAAGAAATGCCCTGGTAACTGAGGTAGAGGAGATTTTGCTGCACATTAATAAAAGCATCATTTCTCACTGTTCATTCAAATGAATTGAACATTGTAACTTTGGAACGTGCGTTGGGATTTAGTTCAAGCAGTTGTATTCTTTGTGACATATGATTTTCCTCATCAGGGCACTTTGGTTTCTTTTATATGTGTGTTCTCAACCCACTACTTTAAATATTACAAATTCCATTTTTCCAAAAGTAATTACTGCATCTTGAAAAATAGAAAACTGATTCTTATGTGTATTCCAAGTCTTCCTTATAGAAGAAAAGCTGAAGGTTTGACAATTAAAGTGTCTGAGATCCTGTTCAAGAGTGCTAGAGCAAGAGAAATATGAAGGAAAAGTGCCTTGGAAAATACCCTGGATTAGCGTTTTGGTTTTCAGTTAAATTCTTTTATTAAGGCTTAACTCTATGCATTTGTGCAACCTTTTTCTTCTCGTTATCTGCCACATTAAAAAAGGTCACTCTTGTAAGAGTGATGGCTTTGATACAAATTCTTGGTTCTAAGGAGGGTGAACATTTCACTTCTGTGATAAGTACATATCTTTGCTTACAGTGTCACTCTTCATTCGTATATTTAATAAATTTTGAAAATAACAACTACTGTATGTGGGCCCACCTCTAACACACGCGGGGCCTGGAGCTAGAGTATAAATAAGGTCCACATACCATATGTGTAAATATTTACAATTTATAAATCCATCTAACAAAGATATCATCATAATGACAAAATTTTAAATGTATAAAACTATAATTTTTAAATGACTGAAAGTGGGCAAAATATCAAAGCTGACCTTATTTATCATTATTCTGATCTTGGGTCAGCAATGTTTGGATTAGTAATACATACACAATACATAAATTATATCTTATTCTACAAAGTTTATTTTTCGTACGTTTACTTCAATATAATCACTATTTTGTAATTAATTTTTCAGATAATTTATTGGCTATTGACACTCATAATCTAGAGAATTAAAAAATAAACTGTTGTATTCAAAGTGTGCAACCTTGAAAACATTTCATCAAAATCTGAAGTGCATAACATAGAAAAATAGATTTTTTTCCACATGTAATTGCAATAAACTATTTTTCACCTAAAATATTCAAAAAATTTATTATATTGAAATGACCATGCAAATTATATTTAATGAATAGTACAATTTTAAATCAAATCTATATGAATAAAACTGAAATTTTATCACTTTTGCAAATGTAAGTAAATTTTATTACACATCTTTGTAAGTAAAACTATTCACAATTCTACCACTCAATATGAATCAATATCCCATTTAACATGTTATATCTATGCCTCCATAATTACAAATTTAAGAATTACATGAATTATTTATTATTGCAAGATATTCCTCAGCCGCCATGCGTGACTGTCATGCTAATACATGAGTATTTTCAAAGCTATAAATTTGACCATGCACAGAAGCAATAAAATGGACACTCAGAACTACTGGGAATTTACACTTCATTTTACAATAATTCTATTATATTTATGATATCCGAGAGCAAGGATTGTATTTACTTTTTATTGAGTTTATTCAAACAGGAACAACATCAACATCCTAAGATGCTGGACACAGGCGAAAGATTCGAAAAGACATTTCTCTTAAAAGGAAATATGGAGGGCAAACAGCAATATGGAGACTTGTTCTTTTGATTAATGAGACAAGTAGTAATCATTATAATAAAAGGAGTGTTATTCTACTCCTATTAAATGAGAAAAATATTTTAACTATTTTTTAAAAGCCTGATAATAGGAGACAATGTAGAGAAACGAATATTCACGCTTTTCTGGTGGTGAGGTAAATTAGGCCAATTATTCTGGATGGCAATTTGAAATTTAATCAACATATCAAGAGACATGAAATTGCTCATATCCTTTCTTCCAATAATCTCATCTCAAAGAATTGCTCTCAGAAATCTATTCAAAAAAGAAGAAAAACACCCCTATATACAAAGATGTATATATCTTTGTATTAGAAATTTAGAGACAACATTAATGATTCCACATAGGGGAAGGATTAAGTAGAATATGCTATATCAAATGTGCAAAACATCTATTAAAAATGGTAAATAAAAAACTGTAGCAAATGAAAAAAAATGTTTTCTAAGTGAAGAAACATCACAAAATTGAAGGCAAAGTATGCTTAAATGACACAAGATATTCATACATATGGCTAAAGCCTTGCCAGGGAACAGAGACTTAAAAATAGCTGTAAGAATATGTGCAATTTTTTTCTTTTCTAACTTTCTTGACAATGTAAGTAATTTCGTTTTAACTTGCATTTGTACCCAGTTTACACACCATTGCCTATCATTTCAATATACCTAGTACCAACCCGGAAAACATCATGCTACCCAATCTTCTCTTAGTAACTATCTGGCAAAAGTCCCAACCTTGGATAAAACCAAATATACAGTATCTCACAGCTATACACAGGCAGCTGATTGTTGCCAGAGGAAGCAATAAGACAAAGGTTTTGGTAAGACTCTAAATTAATGATCATCAACCTCAAGTTGGCCTCCAACCACGCTGGCCATTTTGATGATGTGTTTTTTCTCCGTTGGCGTTCCCAAACCCTACAGTGATTATTTCTAAATTAGCTCATTGACCTCAAATATCTGACCTTTCCTCCTTCTCACTCACTTTCTGCAGATTATTTCTCAGGGAAAATACAAGCCATCTAATAGAAATTCTCTCAATTTCCATACATCAAGTTTAAAAATCTACCTGAATCTAAGATACAGCACAGCATAAGGGTTAACAGAAGCACAGAAGCCAGGCTCCCGAAGGCTAGCACTATTGCTTACTAGCTGTGTGACTTGGAGAAAGTTATTTAACCTCTAATTCTATCTCCTCACCAGTAAGATAGGGATAATAATAGTTCTATATAGGATTGTTACAACAATGCAAGAATTTAGCCTTGTGAGTATATTAGAATTATATCTGGCATATAATAAGAATTCAATAAATATTAACTAGTATCTGAGCACATTCTTTTCACATTTTATTTTTATTACAATGCATAAACAACCATCTACTTTGAACTGTGATTGAATTCCATCACCTCAAAGCTGCTCAGGAACACTACCCAGTGGAATTTCTTTTTTATTATCATATTTTCAAGCACTTCTTCAGTAAAGACTCTTTTCCCTCACTATTTAAATATACTTAGTCATCTTCCCTTCAGAACTAATTTTCTCAAAATAATTGTCTGTACCAGTCATTCGAAAACTTGGGCATATATCAGAATCAACTGGAGGGTTTTTTAAAACAGATTTCTGGGCCCACCCCCAGAGTTTCTTATTCACTCAGTCAGATGGGGCAAGAGAATTTGCATTTCTAACAAGATTCCAGGTGGTGTGTCTGCTACTGATCCAGAGACCACATTTTGAGAACTTCCGGTCTGTACACTCACCACCCACATACTCTTACCTCTCACGGATTTCATTTCAGCATATCTTTAGGACTGGTCTATATAAATCAGCAATGACTTCCGGGTTACCTTTTGGATACCTATTTTGCAACAATTATCACCAACTCTTCTTTTTTTGTCCTAGAGAAAATGTTCTGTCAATTTTCACCCTACACTTTGTTGGATATGATTAAAAACAAAATAACCATAAACCCAAGTGATGTTGACATCAAAAACACATAAATAGCACCAACTGTCCAGGGCTCCAGATAAACCAAAACAATTAGAATAGAGAAAAATCACATAAAAAATTATGGCGTTCTCAGTGATTTGAATCATACTCATAGAGTTGGAATCAAAATTCTTCTTTTTTTTTTTGAGAAAGATTAGCCCTGAGCTAACATCTGTTGCCAATCCTCCTCTTTTTGCTGAGGAAGGCTGGCACTGAGCTAACATCCATGCCCATCTTTCTCTACTTTATATGTGGAATGCCTGCTACAGCATGGCTTGCCAAGCAATGCCATGTCCGCACCCGGGATCCAAACCTGAGAACCCTGGGCTGTGGAAGCAGAACGTGGGCACTTAACCACTGCACCACCGGGCTGGCCCCCAAATTATTACCACTTTTTTAAAAAGAAGTCAGAGTATAAGTGTTTTCAATATCCTCTGTCAGCTTTGATAGCTTATTTTTTTGAGAAATATTCCATTTCATGCAGTGTTAAAGGTAGCCACATAAAGTTGCTCTAATAACCTCTCATTATCTTGAAATGTCTGCAGAATCTATAATGACGTCCTGTTCTCCCTTTTATTTTCTTGTGTAGGCTTTCTAGAGATTTATCATTTCTATTCATGTGTTTAAAAAAACCAATATTTGACTTTACTGATTTTTCCCTATTTTATGTTGGCTTTCTGATTCATTGATTTCTACTTTTACCTTTCTTCTACCTTCCTTAGGGTTGATTTTTTTTCTATCTTAAGATAGAAGCCTAAATAACTTATTATTTTATCTTCTCTTTTTCTAATATATGCACTTTGGGTAATGAATTTCTCTGTAAGCACTTGATTTAGCTGCATCACCCAAGTTTTGTTTTGTCATAATATTATTATTTCTTCTAAAATATTTTATAACTTCTATTTTGATTTCCTCTTTCAATCATGGATTATTTAGAAATGGATTGCCTAATTTCCCAAGGGTGGAATTTTGTATAATTATTGCTTTCTTATTGAGTTTTAACTTAATTCGATTATGGTCAAAAAGCAAAATCCGAGTGATTTGATATTTTGAAATGTATTAAGATTTTCTTTATGGACCAGTCTATGGTGTATGTTAAATATTTCATATGCACTTGAAAATAAACTGAATTGTGTCATTATTGGGCACAGTGTTCTACATGTCAATTGGTCAACTTTATTAATTGTATAGTTCAAATCTCTATATCACTATCATTTTTTTGTCTGCTGTTTTATTATCTTTTGAAAGAAATGTGATAAAAACTGCTAACATGATTGTGGATTTTCTATATTTCTTTTTATATGCGTTAATTTTTGCTTTATATACTTTGAGGCTACAGTGTTAGGTATATAAAGATTTAGAGTTATAACATTTTCCTGTTGGACTGACGTCTTTACCATTGAGAATGCCACTCCATGCAGGGATGGTTCAACATCCACAAATCAATCTGTGTGATACACCATATTAATAAAATGAAGAATAAAAATCACATGATCATCTTAATAGATGCAGAGAAAGCATTTGACAAGATCCAATATCTATTTATGATAAAACTCTTAATAAAATAGATATAGAAGGAAAATATCTCAACATAATAAAGGCCATATATCACAAACCCACAGCCAACATCATACTCAATGGTGAAAAACTGACAGCTGTTCCTAGAAGAACAGGAACAAGACAAAGATGCCCACTCTTACCACTCTTATTCAACATAGTCCTGGAAGTTTTAGCCAGAGCAGTTAGGCAAGGAAAAGAAATAAAAAGGATCCAAACTGGAAAAGAAGAAGTAAAACTGTCATGTATGACATGATTTTAAACATAGAAAATCCTAAAGAATCTACCAAAAGATTATTAGAAAAAAACAATTAATACAGTAAAGTTTCAGGGTACAAAATCAACATACAAAAATCAGTTGCAAGCCAGCTCTGATGGCCTAGTGGTTAAAGTTTGGCACTCTTACTGCTTCAGTAGCCCAGGTTTGCTTCCTGGTCGTGGAACCACATCACCTGTTTGTCAGTTGCCATGCTGTGGTGGCAGCTTACAAAGAAGAATTAGAAGGACTTACAATAGGATATACAACCATATGCTGGGGATTTGAGGAGGAAAAAAAAAGAGGAAGATTAGCAACAAACGTTAGCTCACAGCTAATCTTTCCCCACCAAAAAAAGAAAAAGATCAGTTACATTTCTATACACTAATAACAAACTAGCAAAAACAGAAGTTCTAGAATAAAATCTCATTTATAACAGCAACAAAAAGAATAAAATACCCAGGAATAAGTTTAACCAAGGAGGTGAAAGACCTATATGATGAAAACCAGGAGACATTATTGAAAGAAATTGAAGAAGACATAAAGAAATGGAAAGATATTCCATGCTAATGGATTGGAAGAACAAACATAGTTAAAAGGTCCATATTACCTAAAACAATCTACAGATTCAGTGCAATCCCTATCAGAATCCCAATGACATTATTTATGGAAATAGAAAGAAGAATCCTAGAATCTGTATGGAACAACAAAAGACCCCAAACAGCCAAAACAATCCTGAGAAAAAAAGAACAAAGTTGTGATACCACATTCCATGAATTCAAAATATACTGCAATGCTATAGTAATCAAAATAGCATGGTACTGGCAATAAAAAGACACAAAGATCATTGGAACAGAATTGAGAGCACAGAAATAAAGTCACACATCTATGGACAGCTGATCTTTGACAAAGGAGCCAAGAATATACAGTAGAGAAAAGAAAATCTCTTCAGTAAATACTGTTGGGAAAACTGCGCAACCACACACAAAAGAATGAAAGTAGACCGTTATCTTGCACCATACACAAAAATTAGCTCAAAATGGGTTAAAGATTTGAATTTAAGATCTGAAACCATAAAACTCCTAGAAGAAAATATAGGCACCACGCTCTTTGACATTCGTCTTAGCAGTACCTTTTCAAATACTATGTCTACTTAGGCAAGAGAATCAAAAGAAAAAATAAATAAATGGGACTACATCAGACTAAAAAGCTTCTGCACAGTAAAGGAAACCATGACCAAAATGAAAAGACAACCCAGCAACTGGGAGAAAATATTTGCAAACCATACATCTGACAAAAGGTTAATTTCCAAAATATACAAAGAACTCATACAATTCAACAAAAAAATGAACAGCCCAACCAAAAAATGGACAGAGCATCTGAACAGACATTTTTCCAAAGAAGATATACAGGTAGCTAACAGGCACATGAAAAGATGTTCAACACCACTAATTATTAGGGAAATACTAATCAAAACTACAATGAGATATCACCTTACACCCGTCAGAATGGCTATAATTAACAAGACAAGAAATAATAGTGTTGGAGAGGGTGCAGAGAAAAGGGAATCCTCATTCACTGCTGGTGGGAATGCAAACTGGTGCAGCCACTATGGAAAACAGTATGGAGATTTCTGAAAACATTACAAATAGAAATACCATATGATCCAGCTATCCCACTACTGGGTATTTATCCAAAGAACATGAAATCAATGATTCGAAAAGGTTTATGCTCCCGTATGTTCATTACAACATTATTCACAATAGCTAAGATGTGGAAGCAGCCCATGAATGTATGAATGGATACAGAAGATGTGGTATATATACATAATGGAATACTACTCAACAATACAAAAAGACAAACTGTGCCATTTGTGACAACACGGATGGACCTTGAGGGTATTATGCTAAGTGAAATAACTCAGAGGGAGAAGGACAAATACCGTATGATTTCACTCATATGTGGAAGATAAACAAACACATAGATAAGGAGAACAGATTGGTGGTTACTGGAGGGGAAGGGGCACATATGTGTGGTGATGGGCAAAAACTAGACTATCGGTGGTGAACATGATGTAACTTATACAGAATCTGAAATATAATAATGTACACCTGAAATTTAAACAATGTTATAAGCCAATATAACTTCACTAAAATATTTTTTTTTAAATGCCCTTCCTTATCCCTAGTAATGCTTTGCTCTAATATTTACTTTACTTGATACTGGTATAGCTGCACCAGATTACTGTTGATTAGTGTTTACATGGTGTATGGTTTTCATTTATTTTTCTTTCAAACATTCTCTGTCCTTATATTTAAATTTTGTATCTTATTTTAAACAACATACAGCTTGGTCTTACATTTTTATCAATTCTGATGTTCTTAATATTTTTACTTGGAGTATTTTGCCCATTTTCATTTAATGTAGTTTTTATATAATTGGGTTTATATTTATTTGCTTTCTGCTTGGAAAATCTGTTTTAAATTTCTTTTTTTCACTTCTTTGTTTCTTTTTTTATGACTAATCAAGTATTTCTATTACTACATTTTTCTTTGTATTAATTTGATAGTTGTACATTATTTTAGTATTCTAGTAATTATCCTAAAAATCATAATCCGTATACTTTACTTATCATACCTTAATAAAAATTATTTTTACCACTTCTTTGATACTTCCAGAAACTGAGAACATTTAAGTCAGTTTACGTCTCCCACCTCATTGTTATTTTGCACCTATATTTTAAATTCCCCATAACATTGCTGTTATTGATGCGAGTCAACATTCATTTATATTTATTCACGTTTACCCTTCTCAGTGTTAAACATTTCCTCCTGCATTTTCATTTTCCATTTGAGATCATTTTCCTTTTTCTAAAAGAGCTACCTTTAATTTTTCTTTACGTGTGAAACTGCTGGTGAAAAATTCTGTTTTTGTCTCTGAAAAATGATTTTATTGCATTTTTATTTTAAGAATTGTTTTGTTCATTTTTTACCTTTTAATTTTTAAATAAAATGAAGTAAAGAAGATCACATTAAACAAAGGTATACTACAAAGCAAACATCCTTCTATAACCACCACCTAGCTCAAGAAAGAACCCAGAAAGAAGAAATTTCCAGCTTATTTGGGAACCCAAGGGCTCCCTCAATGTGCTCTATTTTAATCACAGACCCCACCTTCTCTCAAAAAAAGACCACTATTCTGACTTTTATAATAATTACCTACTTGCTTTTTTTGATAGTTTTATCACCCAAGTTTGCATCCCTAGACGTATAGCCTAGGGATAATTTATAGTTTAGTATTGCCAGTTTTTAAAATAGACAATATGTGGTAAAATTAGAGAAATAGTTCATCTCTTGCAATCAATATACCTGCATTTCCTCATCCATCCCTTTCTCTCCCTTCCTTGCTGAAGAACCTAAGCTGTTAGAATTGTAGACTTTCCCACAGTCTGGATTCTTTTGATTGGATGCACATGGTGTAGTTCAAAACATTTTTCTGTCTTCTGTATTTCCTGAAAATTGGTAACTAGATCCAAGACTTGATCAGACTCAAATTCAAACATTTCAGCAAGCATAGAAATGATATTGTGTTATTTTATCCAGAGTCATGTAATGTCTGTTTTTCTCTCTCTCTTTCTCTCTCTTTTTTTTTAATATTCACAACAATTGATATTCAAAGAGTACATCTATTAATTAATTAGGAGGTAAAAAATGAATATACTAATTTAATTATTATGTGTTCAGTTATTCACTGAAATAGTTTCATAAGGAAACATTTCCCCTCATCTACTATTTGGTTATCAACTGGTAGAATTTATGTAGGAAAACAGTATAAGTGCATGATTCACTCCATTTATTTAGCCAGTTTTCAAGATAATGAATCACTTCTGTCATCCTCAGAAGGTAAGCAATCAGTATTTTCCTGTTTAATGTAATTAACAACTTAAGGGAGTAAACACATTTGATATATTTCAATCTTTTGCAATACTTATCCTTATTGAAACTCAAATTGTCGTATCTTTGGCCATTGGGGTTTTTCCACAATGTCTTTTGAGTCCTTTTGACGGGACCCCCACAATCATTGATAGCTTCCTTTCTATCTAGTATTTCAGAATGTCCCAGTCTCATCTACATTTCTTCCCTCATACTTGGAATCAGTCATTTTTCCCAAGAAGTCCTGGTTTATTTGGATGGAAAATTATATTTCAAGAATATAATCTGAGTATACTAGATATATTCGTTGCTATTGGGTTTGTAATTATTTCTAGGCTTTTTCAGGGAACACAACAAGTATGTATAAGGGGATGGGTCAACGAATGATGGATAGATAGATAGATGGATAGATATAGATAGACAGATAGATAGATAGATAGATAAACAGAAAAACAGAAAATATTTCTAGAATGCTAGAAGTCTCCCTCATGCCCTTTCCAATCTATATCTTCCCAGAGATATCAACAGTTCCGCCATCTATCACCGTATGTACTCTTTTATGTCTTATTTCTCCTAGTCATTATTATGGCTAGGAAGATAATCCATGTGTGTGTAGCATTAGTTCATTCATTTGATTGCTGTGTAATATTCCATTATATGAATATGCTGCAATGTATTCTACTGTTGTTGGACATTAAGATTATTAAAATTTCTCAGCTCTTATGAATGACACTACTGCAAATATTTCTGTATATGTCTTTTTGTGAACATAAACACTCTTTCTATGGATATTTGCCCAAAAAGGGAATTGCCGGCCGTATGATAAACATATGTTTATCTTAGATAGATTCTTCCAAACAGTTTTCCAACATGGTTTTACCACTTTAAACCTCTACCAGAATGTATGAGTGTTCAGGTTGCTCCACATTCTTGAAAACATTTGGTATTTTCAATCTTTCTAATTTTACCAATTCTGGTGTGTGTGTGTGTGTGTGTGTGTGCATGTCTGTGATCTCATTATGTTTTAAATTCCATTTTCTTAATGGGTCCTAAACCTTTATATTGAAATACCTGCACTACATCTCTCATCACTTCTTCACCCTTTTCCTTTTGCCTTTTTGCCCTTCTTCCTTCTTGACTAGAACATTGTTGTGAAGCCTGGAGACACAGTAGTTATCGTGTGACCATAAGGCGATAAACACAAGGGCAAAAGCCAACATATTAAGAATGGTAGAAGATAAAGACGAAAAAACTTCGGTCACTGGTGGCACTGTGCAACTGCATTACCATCCCTAAACTGTGTAAACCTGAGCACCTTACAGGATGAGACAAACTGCAATCTTTTAAGCTGCTGTGATAGGATCTTCTTTTATTTTAAGTGTAACACAATGCTGATACAAGTGGGACCTCAGTAAATACTGAGACAATTTGACTCTGTTACATTTAAAAAGAAAATTTGAAAGATTTACTCTACAGTGTGAGATTATGTGTATAACCTAATAGGAAATTTTAGATTTAAGACATTTGTCAGTTCTGTTTTGTCATGTCTTTAACACTCATGATTTCTTATGTTCTTTCTAGTGTACGCATTTTTATTGATGTGTAGTGTGCGTACACAAGGATAGATACATATGATCTTTTATGTATTTGCAGTTACAATATACACATACATGTGGTGTATTAGTCAAGGCTCTTTCAATTTCAAGTGAGAGAAAGCCAACTTGAAAAAGTTTAAGGAGAAAAGGATTTATAGATTCCTGTATAAGATGGCCAAGCTTGGCTCTTGCCTCAGGAACAACAATAGTCAGGGTCTCAAACAATATTATTAATTCTATCTTTCTCTACTTTCTTTTTCTTTCTCTTCACTTCGTAACTACTTTTCTGTGCATTGGCCTCATTCTCTCCAACCATATGGAAGCTTCCTCTATATGGATGGAGATGTGCCTAAAGGTAGCTTCAGGTTTATATTGTATCAGCTTATGTTCTGGAGGAAAAAGAACTCTCTCTCAGCTGCAGAGCAAAATGCCTGAGGACAAAGCTCTATTTGCAACAGCTTCAATGGCTAGCTCAACTTTTAGATTCCTTTGGTCATGGGGGCAAGTATTATGTTCATTGGAGTGTGGGAGGAGTAACTCACCAGAGGACATGATGTTTGATACTGTCTCAAGGAGTGAAGAGATGCTAAACAAATAACTAATCAATCTGTGTTAAGTCCACTACAATGTGTAGGTGTAAACATGTGTGTTTTTGTGTCACACTAAGAAACATACACCTTGATTGTTTCATCCTTCCAAAACAATATTGTCATCTAAGAAATATAAATTTTAGAAGTAATATAACTATTGGCAAAACAAGATAAGTAATTATTGGTCTGGTGAAGCAGACAGACAGTCAATACCAGTGAACAATGATTCTCATGTTGAAAATAAGTTTATGTTTCTCTAAAGAGAAAAATTTCCACTTCTGGAATGGCAGCACAAGGAGCTTCATGGACCTACTCAAGAGTGAAACAAGGATAGTTGGTAAAAATTGTATACATAGATAGATAAACAGAGGTATAGATTAGTTATAGATATGTATATCTATATCATATAGATATATGATATCATAGAATGTATGATATATTATAGATATACATATATATGTATATACACATGTATATATCTATATCTAATCTATGTCTATGCATATATAGATGTGTATATCTATATAAAATCTATGTCTATCTATCCATATTTAATATTTCTATAAATGGACCGAAGGACATATAGCAAATGAAGAAAAAAGAATTTCAAGATAATATACTAAATCTTGGTGAGAACAGCAAGAGTCTTTTGCATTTGAACCATGGCCTACTCCTCCCTCTCCCCTCCCAGCTGAGCATGATGGAAACTCCACTCCAGGTGGATGTAGCCAAGAACACGGGGCTCCCTCTCCCTGCACCTCTCAGTCAAGGGCTAGAGCATCATATGGGAGGGACAGACTGCCAGCATTTCTCGTCCCCTCAAGCTAAATTCTAGGTAAGTGTGGTGAAGAGATTAGGGCCTCTTTCCTCCACCAAGTCTCCACTTACGGGGTAAAGGTTCCCCTCCAGTTGCTGCAGGCAGGGAGCCTGGGATCCTAATTACCCTCAGCCCAGCTCACTAACAGGGTAAAAGTTTGATACTGGAAGAAGCAAGCAGAGAAGAAGTAGAGGCTACCACTGTGTCCAGCATGCATAGTGGCCCAGAGACTTTTTTCCAGGAATAGAGAAAGTTCATGAGAATGGAGAGCTCTGAAGCACTCCACAGATGAACTGACTTCATTTGAAACAGAGGGTGGGGAAGTTCAAGCCTAAGGGCCTTCTCAAAAACAATGGAGATTTTGGTGGTAAGCAAATAAAAGGAGACCAGTATCTCCAGGAGACCAAGAAACTAAATCACAGGCCAGCCATTCTACCAGAAGAACCAGAAAAAATAGATAGCTAAGAGCCTTCCTGACATAAGAAGAAACCTCAAATACCTACCTCAACAACTACCCCTGCAAAGGGGCCCAAATTTAATCAGATCAAGCTGTTGGGCAATCTAGGATCCAGAGCACTATCAAAACAATAGATCAAGGAGCCAGCAATTAGTGAGCCTAAGAATACATGAAAATGGCCAACAAGCACATGACAAGATGCTCAACATCATTAGTCAGTAGGGTAATTCAAATCAAAAGTACAATGAGATACCCACTTCACACCCACGAGGATGTCTATAACCTAAATATGTACAAGTGTTGACACAGATGTGGAGAAATTTGAACCATCATACACTGCTGGTAAGAATGTAAAATGGGGCAGCTACTACGGAAAACAGTCTGGCAGTTCTCAAAAGTTAAACATAAAGTTTCCACATGACCCAGCAATTCCACTCCTAGATATATAACAAGAGAATTGAAATCATATGTCCACACAAATACTTGTATGTGGATATTCAAAAAAGCAGTATTCATAATACCTAAAAAATGGAAACAACTCAAATGTCCATCAAGTGATGAATGGATAAACAAAATGTGGTATATCCTTACAGTGGAATATTACTTGGCTAAAAGACCAATAAGGTCCTGATATATTCTGCAATGTGGATAAATCCCGAAAACATTACACTAAGTGAAAGAAAGCAGTCACAAAAGACCACACTGTGTGTGATTCCATCTGTATCAAATGTCCATAAAGGTTTATCTATAGAAAACGAAAGATAGATTAGTGTTGGCTTAGGATTGGAGGGAGGAGAAGATTGAGGATTAATGGTTAAATTTGTACATGATTTTTTGGGGGAAGGTGATGAAAATGCTCTATAATTGACTGGGGTTGTATTTTCATAACTCAGAATATACTCAAAACCATTGAATTATACACTGCATTTTTTCCCTTTTTCCCCATCCCCCAGACTCTTTAAATGAGTGAATTGTATGATATGTGAATTATATTTCGATAAAATTGTTAACAAAAAAATAAAGATAGAGTAAGTTTCAATTATGTCAGTAACGTATGCTCTTCTGTAAGATTGGCTTTCTGTAAAATTTTATAATGGAATTTTAAATACTCTAAGTGCTAGTTTAGTCTTTATATTTCATGAAGAAGTGTATTTTGCATGTATATGGTATTTGTGTGATTTTTCTCATACTTGGAAAAAATAATCAAGTCATTTGTGTGAAAACTATAGCCTGCAAGACAGACTATAATATAATAATTTGAATACTTTCAGTATGTCAGGGGATTCTGGGCTAAATTCTAACTAGCACTCATCAATACCATGGTATATACTTACCTCAGCAAGTAGAAACTGAATTATAAAGGCTATTGGCTGTAGACAAATTCTAATCTACATTGAGAAGCGTACTGTGTCCAGATCCCCCTCCTTCCCCTAAGCAGCATTTTGTCCTGTTTAGATTACTATGAGAAAAGAATGATAAATTTACTAATAATGGGTTTAATTAGTAGATCTAAAATATTTACTTTCAAGATATAGCTATTCAATTTTACACTTTTATAAGTGTTCATAGAATAAGATACATGTTTAAAATCTCAAAATGAAGGGATCTGATTGCCTGGATCAAAACAAAAACTGTGAAATTAACAATTCTGAAAAATAATGGCATGTTTATTTAAAGAATTTACAACCCTTCAGCTATGCCAATTTGTTTTCCAAAGTTAGCCCAGCTACGTTGGAGAGACTTTCAAAAGTATTTGCTTGAAGCAATCGGCTCTTAATCAATGTTTCAGGTCAATCGATGCTTTTGGCGCTTTTCAAATAATAGGACACAGCTTGTTTTGGCACTCAAAGGAAACACTTTTGGCTGCTCCCTTCCTTCAATTAATCACTTGTCACTTTAAATCTACCTTAGAAAATCCTCTATTTATGCATCCCGTGTATGACTAGTTTAGATTGCTCAGGTTCTCACTCTCAATGTCTGTGTTTTCTATCTTTTTGTATATTATCAAAATGGTTATGAGCCTACAAAAGAGAAACAAGGTAACAGGAACGCTAGGGACTACCCAGGAAAATGGTTATTCTTGTGTTTCTTCACAATCTCCAAGATTTCAAATATTTTATTATCTACTTGAAAGTATCTAACAAATTTATTCTAACATTTGTCCTAACATGTTATTTGAATTGCCTATTAATAAGAAAGAGGAAGAGAGAGAGAGAGAATCTTTTGAAAATACTTGAATTTTACTGGAAATTTAATACTCCTTTCGAGAAACAAGGAATCCATTCTTTTTCACCCAAGACTCAGTATGTAACTTGCTCAGAAGCTTCCTCAGGCCATCGTGTAATGGTACACAAAGCTGACACCTTTATCCATTTTCAAATGAAAAACTGTGACTGTCTACAAGCTACCACAAATAAATTGGTAACGAGCAAATTGAAGATTTGTTTTGCAATGTACCCACAGTAGGTGTAACTGATTTTTTCCTCATTGATTTGTCAGAATTATCTAATTGTTTTGGCATTTTGAAGACCTGGAGATATATAAATACATATATATTAATATATGTTCATACATATTACTATGTGTGTATGCATAAACTTTTTGGAACCTAGGATATTATTCTTGGATCTTTTGATAGCTTAACAAATGTACTATATCATCCTTAGTATTTGCTGTAGGCTTGAATACGATAGTTTTCCAAATTAAACACAATATTGTGTAGAGGAATTTTTAGTCTGGTTTCCCTGAAGAATAGGTGAGTCAAGAAGTCCATTTTCTAGAATTAGGAAATTTCTATCCAGCGACAGTCTTCCAAAGGTCATATTAGGAAATGTTGTAGGAATGGTATACTTAGCTAATGTTAAAAATATCGAACACAGAAATAAGATTTCATTTATTCTACTGTTCTTGCTTTTAGATAAAAAGTTCATCATATAATTGCAACAACCAAAGATTTGAATCAGATTCTGTGACAGATGCTTTTCTGTAACCCGGTAATAAATTCCCTCAGCCCAGCACACTTCTTATTTCCGCTTCAGCTTCAGTGGACTGTTTTCAGTGAGTTCACTTTAGGTTCACACTTAGCATCTCTGTTTTTTACTTTTTGTTTTTGTTTTTCCCACAGCTCCTTCTCTGAAGTCAATGAGGGAAAGAAAACTTCTACATCATCTGGTTCAACTCCTCTCCTACAGAGTAGCTTTCTTTGTGGTTACCAAACACTGTGGAACAATGCTTGGGACAAATTCACAGCATCACACAGTACAGGTTAGGAACAGACTGTAGGAGAAATTACAAACCAAAGTTCAACAAGAAGAGGAGTACGCATTCCTAATCCTTCCATTTTTTGATACCTATGTTCATTGTACCTCTCCTAAATTTTACAGATGGAGAAATCTGGAAGCTCAGAAATTTTGATCGATTTATGCCAAGACTCCCAGTAAGTTAATGGTGGACTCAAGTTTAGAAATGTGTCTTCTGATTCCAGATCAATGTGTATTTCCTATACCAATGATTCTGAAAGTATGTCCTTTGCATTGGGATCACCCACCCAATTGCTTGTAAAACATGCAGATGCTTGAGGCCCATTCCAGCTCTTTCTCTGCTTTTCTGCTCCACATACTTAAACACACGAATGTCATGAGCTCTTGGGTTTTACAACTTCCTAGGGAGAAACACTGGGGAATAATTCTGATTGGCCCAGCTTAATTCAGGTACCTCAGTATCAATTAATTGGCGGATAGAAAAAAGACATTTCCACATATAAGGAGAAGCCTCTGCCAAGGCCTAGAGGTTAGAGAGGGATGAGCCATTTGTGAGGAAGAAGTAGTTCAATTTGAAAAGAATGAAAGATTTATGTAGCTGGAAAATAATGAAAACGTACCTTGGAATATATCATAGTGGACTTTGTATGTCAGACTGACTAGTTTGAACTTTATTCAGTAGACAAGAGGAAATCAAAGATTTTTTAGCAGAAAGCAATATGTCAGAGTTAGATTAAGATTAATCTTCCACCAGTACGTAAGGTGAATTTGAGTGAGGATGGCCCCACTCAAACTTATGTGCATCTAAGAAATATTTATGATGCTAATTAAAAAATGCTTATTCTAGTCACCTGGCCTTAGAGATTGTCATTCTAGGGGATATTCCAGGAAGTGGTATTTATAATCAGCAGCTCAAATGTTTCTTACATAACATACACTGAGGCCAGGTGTTTCATACAAGCATGTACACACATACACACTCAAAAGTTTCACACATGCAAATGTTCCTTACATACATGGTATTTGAGAGCTTCTGCTCTTATTTATCCTAACGCCAATCTTCTTAACCAATGTGCTTGCAAGGTAATTTGGTGTGGAGGGGAATGTGGTGGCCAGAAGAACCCAGGCTGTCTCTAAAGCAGGCAGCTGAGTCAGGTCAAGCCAATTATTGCCACCCAGGAAAGCAGTTTGTTTGTTTTGTTTGATTGTCTGCTTTTTCAGGAGAAACCAGGTATCTGAATTTTTATGGGAACTCCCACAGTTTTTAAATGTTTAATGTGATTTGCATGTGTGTGTGTGTGTGTGCACATGCAAACCAAACCAAACAGAATTTTGGTTGGATTTAGCTCAAAGGCAGCTAATGTGAGACCTCTGACCTTGCTTGACTAGACCTACTTAGTCCAGGTTATTCTGTTTTTGCCTTTTTTCTATTATTTTTGTGTGTTCTTGGCCTCATATTTACGTTTACTCCGATGTTGTAGTATATGTCAATATGTCCTTTTTAGACATTGACTCTGTCTCCCTACGTCAGCCACGAGTTGCTCAAAAGCAGGGACCATATGCCCTATTTCAACTCTGCTCTACTTAAAATGAGCACATCCGAAGGAGGGTAGGGGACTGACTTTATGCTAGGGTAATAGATGCCATTTGTGCTCACTGTGTTTTCATGATCATGACTCCTACTGCCTAGTATTATATATATATTTGCTAATTACTTATGAATAGGAAAATAGTCAAAATATTATATTTTTTACTTGTTTCCCTATGCCACATATATTCATGCCTTATTCTCTCTTCACTTCTACAGCAAAGTATATGGTGTGTGTTGTGCAAATGTTTCCCCACGCTTACTTTTCAAGTGGTTTCTCAGAGCAGATGTTGCCCCAAGCGTACCTTCTTCCTCTTTTACTAGCATTTTTTCTATACAAACAACAGATTGCTTTTTCGGCTGTCCTTTAGATTTAAGGAGAAAAAAAAATTCACCACTACAGATGTTTGCTTCTCTCTCCCCACCCCAAGATTCTTAGTAAAGATTTATAAAGAAGTATGCATCCGTTTTCCTCCTTTTCTTCCCTGCCTCCTTAATGTCATATGATAAAGCCTGGCTTTCAAACCTTTTCCATAGAGTTATCGTCTTTGGATTTTCTGAACAAAATTGCCTTCTTAGAGTATTAGCATTAGATGAAAATGTGGTGTTCAGAGACTCGTGAATAAAACTCACTTGTCTAAGTATCCAGTGAGTAGTAGAATAATTTCATATTATGTAAAATTAAAAGGGAATAATCAAGAGTGTTGTTCTCCATCTGAAGTTATTTCTCCTGATTATTATCAAGGGGCCTTAGGGAACTAGGAATAAAAATCCAGGTGTCAAATCCTGGGCTTCACATAGCTACTATATATTGCAATAATAATTACACAATGGAGTTACATATTATCTTACTTGATCTTACATTTGAATAGCATTTTGCAGTTTACAAAGCACTTTTGCCTACACTATTGCATTTTACCCTCACACAAGTTAGTGTAGGTTGTATTGTCCCCAGTTTTACAGTTAAAGGCTGAGAAATGATTTACCCAAGGTCACACCGCCACCAGCTGAGGCACCAATACTCCAACCCCAGCTCAGTCCTTTGTTTGCATTGGACTACCCTGCCTCTCTGCCGTGACTGTATTGACTTTCAAAGCATCCTCAATTGCATTTTTAACAGCTTTGTTGAAATATAATTCAAACACCATAAAATTCATCCATTTAAATTGTACAATTTAATGCTTTTTAGTATTCACAGAGTTGTGCAACCATCACTATGATCTAATTTTAGAACATTTTCATTACTCCGAAAAGAAACATCATATCCATTAGCAGTCACTCCCCACTCTCCTCCCTCCAGGCCCTGGCAACTACTAATCTACTTTCTGTCTCTATGGATTTGCCTATTCTGGACATTTCATATAAATGCAATCATACAATATATGGCCTTTTGTGTCTGGCTCTTTTCACTTAGCATAATGTGTTCAAGTTTCCTCTATGTTGTCGCATGTATCAGTACTTCATTCCTTTTTATGGCTAAAAAATATTCCATTATATAGTCTAATGGTTAACATTCAGCGACCACCAGAGCGCACCACACCACCTGTCTGTTGGTTGTCATACTGCGGTGTCTATGCGGTACTGTGATGCTGAAAGCTATGCCACTGGTGTGTCAAATACCAGCAGGGTCAGTCATGGTGGAGAGGTTTCAGTGGAGCTTCCAGACTAAGGCAGGCTAGGAAGAAGGACCTGGACACCCACTTCCATAGTGTCAGAAGGTGAGAGGATGGCATATAAATGACTGGACAGAGTTCCAGGCTGCTGTAGACCCGGGGGCTAGGCGTCGGAAGCCACTTGATGACACTAACAACAGGAAACTATTCCATTGTATGGGTGTACTACCTTTTACTTATCCATCCATTACTTGATGGACATTTGTGCTGTTTTCACTTTTTGGTTATCGTGAATAATGCTGCTATGAACATTCAATTGCTTTTTCACATGTAATACATCCTCAGCATTTTTATTTGGTGAGTCTGTTCAAAGGCCAACGGAGGAGTGTACTTGTGGCTCATTTAGGTCTCTGAAAAAAGTGGAGTATGGCTGGAAGCCTAGAATAAAGATTTTGAAGCCGAGAGTGGTGAAAGTTGAGGTTAGAGTTCTAGGAAGGTGTCAGATCCAGGGAGGCCTCAGAGACCATTTTAAGAATTTGATCTTTTTCCAAAGAGCAGAGGAAAGCCATTGAGGAGTCTTAACCAGCCTGCTGAAGTGATTTGTTTGTAACTTTAGGAAGACCACTTTGGTTATATTGAGGAGAAAAGATTGGAATGGAGGCAGGAAGACTTTTCAAGAGTCTATTTCAGCGCTGCCTTTATAAAAATCAAATCTACACACCGCCCTCACCTAAAAGGCGTTGCTTCATTTCTGTCTGGTACTGAGGCTTCTCTACAGCTATGGCAGGTGTGGTGTTCAATGAAGAAATTATTCAAAATGCTCTTAAAATATTTCTCTAGCCTACTTTGATTGTGTAGGTAATCTTTTGCTTTCCAAGTAACATTTGAGACTTTTGGATCTACATTACAGTGTCAGAGCTAGAAATGGTGTCAGAGATCTAATCTGATCCCCTCATGGTATAGAAAATAAAGTGAAGCTCAGAGAGATTATTTCCTCAGGATCACAACTGTGTGACTTATGTCTCTTGACTTCCAGTAGAATATTCATTCCACTACAGTGTACTTCTTTTCCAACTTAGCATTCATCATTCCACAAATATTTGTGGAGTACCTATTTGAGGCTTAGAACTGTGCAAAGTGCTGTGGAGATTGTTAAGTGTAATTCTTTTTTTTTTTTGCCCTTGAGAAGCCCTTGAAGAGATGAGGCATATTTGTCTGAGTTTCTGGACAACGCTAATAGAGCTTAGGGTCCCTAAAGACATGACACAAGGTAAAACCCAGCAGGATTTGGACCTTCATCCTTAGGCGTGAAATCCCTACTCAAACCCCTACCTTACAGCTTTTTGTGAGCAATAAATGAGATAACGTGTGCTATGTGTCTTTCACTATGTCTGCCATAGGAAAGAAAGTGCATTAAGGACAAGCTCAATGTCCAAGAAGAGGGAGATCAGTCTGGGCGGAAGTTGTTGGAGAAGGATTCATGGAGGTAAAGGTACTCTGAATTGGGCTTTGACTGAATGGAAACAACTATTCCCCTTTCTAGGCCTGTCAGGTCGAGTGAAGTTATAGGTAGCAAATGAGCCTTGGGTCACTTTCTAGAGATGGCCTTCTTCCTTTACTTATCGAGGTCACCAACGAAACTTTGGAAATAAATGTTGCCGAGAACTTGGGATTTAATGGCTTTTTATCGCTAGTGGAAATTTGTGGTTATTTGGAGAATGAGTCATGAAGATTAGCAATGTGTTTATTGGTTATATAATATGATTCATAACTTCGGAGAAATCTAGGTGAGTTTTCAGGAACCGTTTTATGGACTTTGAATGCTTGGTTCAAATTTCCTCTTTCATGGCTTTTTAAAGATGTAGTTTCTTAGGGAATTGAAGCAATAATTTAACAACTTTGAAAGCTATTGCTGCATCCTTTCTTTTTACTATGTAAAGTAATGATATGGATTTGGCCTATTAGCCTAGCATATTTTCTTCTAATGGAAAGATTTGCTCCCCAAAATCACATCCGTACAAATATGATTGATCATACCATCTTCTGGTAGCTTTGATCTTGGGTCCAATTGTTTGAGCTATTATCATTTGCCAGCCTTGTCTGTCAGACTCTTTAGTCCTGGCCAATGAAAGTTTTCTAAGTATCTGGAATTTTCTACGCTTTTCTTATGTATTGCACAGAGACCTAAAAGCACATGGTGATTCTAGGATTTCCCAATAGACAGTTCAAAACTTAGTGCAGACAAGCTCACCTAATTATCCCTCAGCATTTGAGGTGGAATTTAAAACAAGAATGTCAAGAGATGCTTAGAAAATGGAGTATTTTTAGTCAAGTAAATATGAAATAAATGTCACTTACTTCTTAACTTTGTGGCCTGTGGCAAAATACTTAACCCCTTTGATTCTATGCTGCTTTTTTGAAAACTGGAAATAATGAAACCACCTATATCACAGGAACCCTAAACTATAACGTAAATAGTATGTAAGAAAGAAGCTTGTCGCCAGTATACAAAAATAGTTTCCCTTTAATGAGCTCTTACTTTGCAAAGTACTGTGCTACATACACGTATTTGTTTCCTAGGGTTCCCATGACAAAGTACTACAAACTTGGTGGCTAAAACAACATAAATTTATTCTCTCACAGTTCTGGAGGCCGTAAAGTCTGAAATCAAAGTGTGGGCAGGGCCATGGTCCCTTCGAAGGTTCTAAGAAAGAATCCCTTCTTGCTTCTTCTACCTTCTGGTTGTTGCTGAGAATCCTTGACGCCCCTTGGCTTGCCTGCGCATCACTCCAATCTCTGTCTTCATAGGGCCTTCTTCCCTGTGTGTCTGCAACTCTGTCCAAATTTCCCTCTTCTTATAAGGGCACCTGTCATATTGGATTTAGAGCCCACCCTAATCCAGTGTGACCTCATCTTAACTTGCTTGCATCTGCAAAAGATGGTATTTCCAAATAAGGTTACATTCACAGGTCTATGTGGACATAAATTTTGAATTTTGAGAGGACACTATTCAACCCAGTAGAGTATGCTAAAGTCATTATCTCACTGGATTCTGTTAATTCTGCAAGGTAGGTGTCTGGCAGGGACAGTGTTCTAGTTTACAGCTGACTGGATCCCCAGACTTTCTTTTCACTCTGCCATTAGGATGCTTTTCCAGGATTATATGAAAATAAGAAATTTTAAAATCTCTTATCTTCTTGAAATTGTGGTAGTGCTTATTTGTGTGGAAGACTCTTATTACCATATAGCATGATAACTTACTAGAATTATGTATTTTTTAAAATTTTAATACATATTGAAAAATTGTCCTGCAGAAAAGATTGCATCAACTTACATTTCTTTTAACAATACATGATTATAATTCATTATTTTTTGCCTTTATCAAAATGTTTGGTCAAAAATAATCTCATATTTTTGGGTCACACGTTCTGCTTCAGCGGCCCTGGCTTCGCCGGTTCAGATCCTGGGTGTGGACCTATGTGCTCTTTGTCAAGCCATGCTGTGTCAGGCATGCCACATATAAAGTAGAGAAATATTGGCATGGATGTTAGCTCAGGGCCAGTCTTCCTCAGCAAAAAGAGGAGGATTGGTGGCAGATGTTAGCTCAGGGCTAATCTTCCTCAAAAAAAAAAATGTAATAATCTTCTATTCTTCATTATTATGTGTTTATTTGGGTATTAGTAAGGGTAGATATTTTGAAAGTGTTTGCTGAACTTTTGTATTTCTGATTCTGTGAATTGCCTATATATGTATTTAATATATTGTTCTATTGAGGCATTCTATTTCACTCATTGGTTTATAAAAGTTGTTTATATACCTGTACCATCAATCTTGTATCCTAGATGTTGCAACCAATTTTTCCAGGTTTGTGATTTTATTTTATATTTGCTCACTTATTGTTTTTTATTTTTTACTAAAGATTTAAATTAGAACTCATTCCAATAGTTATTTCTATTTATCAATTGAAAATTCTGTTTCTAATTTAGAAAAACCTTTCCTACTCCAAAATTATAAGCATATTTCTCTTTTTGTACTTACATAATTTAATGTTTACATTTAGTCTTTGATTCATGTGGGGTTTTTTAAATTTAAAGAATGAGGTATATATTGAGCTTCAAGTTTTTATATGGCTTGTCAACTCTCCCAATAATTAAGTAGTAAATCCTTTGTTCATTAATTTGAAATGATACTTTTATCATATATTAAATTTGGTTATATGTAAATTTGCTTTTGAACTTTCTGATCTGCTCTGAAACCAGTAACACGTTGCTTAAATTATTGTAGTTATATAATAATTTCAATATCTTATATAGGAGATTTACACTGGTTATTCATTTTTTCCCCAGAGCTATATTTTCTATGTTCATTCCTTTATTTTTCTAGATTAAATATTGAATAATGTTGTTATTATTATACAAGGGATCTAGAATAGCCAGAACAATCTTGAGAAAGGAAACAAAGTTGGAGGACTCATTCTTCCCAATTTTAAAACTTACCACAAAGCTACAGTAATCATGACAGTGTGTTACTGTGATAAGGACAGACACAGACCAAAGGAATAGAATTCAGAGTCCAGAAAAACATCCATATATCTATGGCCAATTAATTTTCAGCCGAGTGCAAGGTCATTCAATGGAGAAATTGTAGTGTTTTCAACTAATGGTGTTGAATCAACCGGATATCCATATGCAAAAGAATGAAGGTGGACCGCTGTCTTACACCATATATAGCAGCTTAACTCAAAATGGATCAAAAACCTAAATCTAAGAGCTAAAATTATAAAACTCTTTGAAGAAAATTTAGGAGTAAATCTGTTTCCTTGGATTGGATACAATACCAAAAACACAAGCAACAAAAGAAAAAAAATAGATAAAGTTGGACTTCATCAAAATTAAAAACTTTTGTGCATCAAAGGATACTATCAAGAAAATGAAAAGACAGCTCACAGAATAGGAGGAAATATTTGTAAATCACATATCTGATAATGGTCTAGTATCCACAATATATAAATAATACAACTCAACTATATAAAGGCAAATAAGCCAATTAAAAAATGGGCAAAGAATTTAAATAGACATTTCTCCACAGAAAACTTACCAATGATCATTAAGCACACTAAAGGATGCTTCACATCTTTAGTCATTAGGGAAATACAAATCAAAACCACAGGATACCACTTTACACCCACTAGAATGGCTATAATAATGAAAAACAAGAGGAAAATAATAAGTACTGGCAAGTATGTGGAGATATTGAAACCCTCTTGAATTGTTGGTGGGTATGTGAAATGGGGTAGCTGCTGTAGAAAACCTTTTCGTGGTTCCACAAAAAGGTACACATAGTATTACCTTATGACCTAGCAATTCCCCGTGTACGTATATATGTATCTCGAAGAGAATTGAAAACATAGGTTCACAAACAAACTTGTACACAAATTTTCATAGTCATATTATTCAAAATAGCTAAAATGTGTAAACAACCCAAACCTCCATTAACTAATAAACAGGTAAACAAAATGTGCTATATCCATACAATAAAATGCTGTTCAGCCATAAAAGGAATAAATTACTAACACATACTACACATAGATGAACCTTGAAAACGTTATCTTAGTCAAAGAAGCCAGACACAAAATGTTGCATTATATATGATGCTATTTTATATAAAATGTCCAAAATAGGCAAATCCATAGAGACAGAAAATAGTGATTGTCAGGGATGGTGGGAGGAGGGAATTATGGATATGGCATTTCTTTTTGGGGTGATAAAATGTTCTGGAATTAGATAGTGGTGATGTTTGTACAGTAGCGGGAATATAGTAAAAACCACTGAATTGCGTGCTTTCGAATAGCTAAAATGGATTTCACATGACATGAATTTTATCTCAATACAGATTAGATAAAAGAACACAAAAACATAAATTTGAAAGAAATATTATTTTGGATTGGAATATTTAATATTCTCGAAGTATTAATTCTCAAAATCTTGATATACAAAATGAATATAATTTGGATTATAATCCCACTAAAATTTTCTATAACTAGATACATGTTCTTAATATTTATGTGTAAGCATAAATACTTAAGAATAACATAAAAAAGCATGAAAATGAAGAAATGTGAGAGAAGACTTTCTTTAGCAGTTATCAGAATGCTCTTTAAAGCCACTCAAATAAAATAAATATAGTATTAGTATAGAAATAAACAAAAACATCAATGGAACACAGATATAGATCCCATTGCCCAGAAAATTTAATATGTGACAAAGTGGTATTTCAAATTTGTTGAAAAAAGGCAGTTATACTAATAAAGGATTCTAGATTCAGAGACAACTTGTTAATTATTTTTGAAATAAAATAAGGTTTGTTTACTTCCTTATACCATATAAAAACAATTTCCAGAATTATTTAAGGCTTACATGTAAAACAGTAGATCTCAGAATTGAATCTACTTGCCTACTGGTATATCTAGGGGTAGACGAAACTTTAACCAAGAAAGGAAATCTGGAAGCTACAAAAGAAAGTGTAGATATGTTTAACTGTATGTGACTGAAAATATTTGTACAAAAAACACACATATAAAGTCATATTAGATCTAAGTAAAAAGCCTATACGTATGTGCAATACAAGCGGATAAATAGCTATATTTCAAACACTTTTTAAATTGACAAGAAAAAGAAAAATATCAGAAAAATGGACAAAAAATATGAATAAGCAATTCCCAGAATATCAAATCCAAATGGACAGTATCATACAAAGTTGTTCAAATTCACTAGCAGCCAGGGAAATGCAAGTTAAAGTTACAAAGAGATTGACTTTCTACCCATCCAACAGGCAATAAAATAAAATAAAACAATAAAATAAAATGCAATGACACATATTATTAGCATGGATGTCAACATAGAGGTACTCTCAAAGGTTGAAAGAAGAGACATTCGTTGTTAACAAACATTTGAAAAGACGATCTGTTGACATCTATTACAATTAAAATGCATTTTAACTTTAGCAAAGTAACCCCATTCTAGGATTCTATTCCTTACAAAGAGAGGCAGCAATAAGGATATATGTCATGGAACATTTATTAGACCAATATTTGTAGTGCAATGAACCTGGAAACAATTTGAACACCTACCAAAAAGGGAATGATTGAATATACTTATGGTCTGTCAACACCATGGAACCTTATGCGGCCATTAAAAATAATAAATTACAGCTATACCTGTTTACTTGGAGAGATTGCCATGACATATAGTTTAATGAAAAAGTAAAGATGCAGAAAGAATATATGGTACAATATTTTTGTATAACAATATTCAAACCCCTTCATAATTGTATGTATTTATATATGTGTATATAAGTATGAAAAATATGGAATTATGCATAGCAATATGTTTTTAACATGATTTATGGAGGACATCATTTAGGCAGAGATGGGGAGAGAGAACAAGGAGAGGTAAGCTAAAAGCCAAAAAAACCCCAACAAAAAGTGGTAGACTACTGCTCTAAAGAAACATAAATGTTATATATTATGATCCCATCTCACTTATATACAATTATATACATATACGATTCTTAAACATAAATATTTAATTATGATAACTTTATAAAGTTCTAGAAAGTAAGATTAGATCTGATTAGGATTGTTTTAAATATTAAAATCAACCTGGGGAGAATTAACAACAATAAGGGATTGAGTCTTCTCATCCAAGAAAGGTGTGCATCTTCAAATACTCTAAGAGGCTTCTACTCGTGTTCCCTGGTAGAGGTTTTTCCTCCCTTCACATAGATTCATCACATTTTGTTTTCGTTGCATTTTAGAAGTTTGAAGCTTTTATTTTTCTTCTTTCAAAACTATATGCTTATTTTTTTAAATGGAAATTACAGTTTAAAAGGACATTCAGTGAAAAGCAAATTATGTGAAATATGACTAATACAATTTCTAGAAAGGTATTGCAAATTTTAGGTAATCATTTGATAATATTTATCACGCATATCTCTGAAAACTCAAGTATAAGGCATCATAGGCAAACTTCAATATAAGAAACAAAAGTAGTTTATAAAAGAATATTCTGTAAATTAGCTGCCATAATCCCATTTACTTTTATTTTATATTTTTGTCCCATGGTTCAATATAAACCAATATTCAGAATTTGGTAGGAATTGTAATGTGAAAATAAATTTAGTTTAAAATATATATGGCATTTGGATTCTCATCCTCATCATATGATTAATCTTCTTGATGTTTCAGGATCCTTTATCAAATGAAATTTTGTTCTTTTATTTTTTCTTCTTTCTCTGGTATTTATTGAGAATTCTGTTAATCAACTGGCAATCTTCTTAATCTTCCCTTATTTGTCTTCCCATTAATCTGGAAAATGGGGAAGCAATTGTTGGTTGATATGAAGAGCATTTTAAAATTTTTAACCAAAAATATTGCTCTTCTATTATTTTCTTCTCTGCTTTTTCTTGGCTCTAGCCTCTGCCTCTCTAATCATCACAATGAAAAGTTGGTATAGGAGGTCTAAAGGGATTGGACAACAACCAGGCACAGTGAAACTAATTAAGAATTTACTTACAGCAAACGTAAGTGTGAAACACATTAAAAAGATTTTTGGGGGGGCCAGCCCAGTGGCTCTGCGGTTAAGTGCGCATGTTCTGCTTCGGTGGTGGGGGGTTCACCAGTTTGGATCTCAGCTTCGGACATGGCACCACTTGGCAAGCCATGCTGTGGTAGGCGTCCCACATATAAAGTAGAGGAAGATGGGCACAGATGTTACCTCAGGGCCAGTCTTTCTCAGCAAAAAGAGGATGATTGGCAGCAGATGTTAGCTCAGGGCTATTCTTCCTCAAAAAAAAATATATACATATATATAATTTTTATATTTCAGTATTGGTTTCCTTTGTGCCTCACTTTATGAAAATTATGCATAAAAATATGAACTAACAAAACAGAAAAACCAGGGGTTGTTATCACCTTTCAAAGTTATTACCTTTACAAAAGGAATCATTCTAAATTTAACTTAAGCAGTCAACATATCTCATCATTTAAAATATAATATAATTTAGAAAAAAATTTAGTGTTATACAAAATTTAAGGAATATTTTTGTTGCTTATAAGTAAAGTATAACCTCTTTGCAATTGCCAAGATGTGAGCTGGATCCGATCAGCTAATTAAATGCCTCCACCATGGGCATCCATTTTATGTTATTGCCATTTCTCTTGACTTCTACTTCGTTCACTTTTGGCATCCTTTAGAAATATTGTTTTAGTTAGAAAAAATATTACTGATGAAAAAATTCTACAACAAGAATGGAGTTCTTAAGTGTGCCCTAAGCATGAAGAACACTAGATCGGGTGGTATTTTGCCTTAGTCTGTGGGTAAATCTTACAGAAGGAAAGCAAAAAGTTAAATACGTGTACACCTGATCCTTGAGACTCCTTCTGCCAAAAAGGGTGTCATTTTGTGCCAACCGTATTGACATTGTTTGCAAGATGGACTTTTAACTATCTGGGTTTGGAATGAGACGCCTAACTCATTGTTCATAGGCCACAAAGGAGCTAACAGATGGCAATAGCTCTGAGTCACTATTCGTCTTGGCTACATTCAAGCTGGGAGCCCATGGCCAAAAGGTAGCTTCTTCCATTTTCAATCCCTCAGCCCTTTACTTCACCTACGGAGTTATTGATTTCAAATAAAGTATCCAAATAAACGTTCTTTCTACTAATCTTTTGAATATCTTCTTAGCATGGTATAAGTACTTGCATTTTAAAGTGGCTTTATCTGAATGATGCTCCTAAAATAACACAGTCATTCCAATCAAGATTGGTTTGCTGCTATGGCTCCTAATGGATATGTGAAATTCATACGTAGACCTTCAAGCTGTAACTATTACCAGACACTATCTCCTTAAAAAAATCCACGTGAGTTTATCAAAGAGACTATGTGTCAATTGGAGGCAATATCATCATCCTTTTAAATCAAAATCTTTGAGATTTTGAGTAACTCTGGAAGGGAGCTTAATAATCGTCTAAAATGATCTTTTCATTTAGAAGCTGAGTAACTTGCCCAAGGACACAAAGCTTCCTAGTTGCAGAGGCAGAATTGAGATTTTAGAGATCGAACTTAGCATCTTATTGTATAAAGTAGAATGCATGTTCCTCTTCATTAAGCTTTGAAATCACCCCTTTTTCTTCTATAGAACTTTTGAGAAGGCAATAGTCCCCTTCTCAGCTAGCCAAAATATTCATGTCAAGAAACCTTAACTAATATTGAATTTTAAAAATAATTTTAAACATATCTAGTCCTTATTATGATTTCTAGTCTAATCCAGTCCAATCTGTGATTTTTTATATTGGAAAATCTAAGTTGGCACCATGCTTCTTGATATGATTTCTATTTTCCTGACTGAGCAATGGAAGATCAGAGAGTTTTAGTGGCCTGTCCAAGAGATCACATCTAGTAAGAGCAGGAGATGGACATATAGAATTCATGTGTCCTGATACTTACCTGTGGCTCTTTGCACTAAAATCTTCAGCCTGAGAGGGTCTTAACATTCAGCATTTCTCCCAGCTTTCGCTTTCTGGTAGTCACTGTGTCAGGGAGTTATGAAATATCAGAATTTCCTTTTTATTAGCAGGCATTCTGTACTCACGGGATTTCAGGGACATTAGTTATAAGCTATGCTCTCACTACAGAAAAAGACATGGCAAACGTCAGAAATAGATGAAGTGATAGAATAAAAGCTGGTAAAGTGCTTTGATGGCAAAGGTTATGCAAGCGTGAAGGAAGACTCTTCTCACACATTCTGTCAATGGGAAAGAGGAGACTTTGAAGTGCAATTTAATGGCCAAACAGAAGTCATAAGCTGACCAGAACTATCTAGATCTTCGTGTCCTTCAAGTGGGCTGTAAAATATTACCGTGGAGTAATGATGATCTACTTTTTATCCAAGAAATGATGGACCAATTCTGTGTACATTTACCTGAATTATTATGCACTGGTGCTCACATAAATAATGCCATTCAATTCGTTTTTAGATTCCTCCATCGAAACTGATGGCAGATGAGTGAAAGCTTTTAGCTGAATATGTGCAAAGGAATGAACTTATTAAATAAATAAATATCCATTGCCTTCATTTGGTGACAGCTCACTGACCTGCTCAGTGATCTCTCCTTCAGGTAAGTAGGTTTGAATACCCCAGATCGTGGACTCGGTGAGCCTCCGGAGCAGCTGCAAGAGTCCTCGATTTTAAAGCACTGCCACTTTGCTTTCCAAAAAACAATTTGGAAGACTGTGACTCTCCCACTTGCCAATAAACACGTTCTAGAAAACCAAGCACAACTTTCATTCTCTGATTCTTTTGTTCTCTGAAACTTTCGTTTTGCTGATGTTCTCAATGTGTATCTCATTATGATTTTAATTTGCATTTCCGTATGCTTATTAGCCATTGGCATCTCTTCTTTCTAAAGTTCCGTTTCAAACATTTTCTTGATTTTCCTTTCTCATTCCTACTGATTTGTAGGAGTTCTTTACATTTTTTTGGATACTAGTCTTTATCAGTTTCATGTATTACAAATATCTTCTACTATTCTGTGCCTTGCCATTTCACTCTTTTGGTAGTGTCTTTCAATAAATAGAAATTGTTAAATCTGTATTCCAAGTCTACTATATTGAATACATTATATTTATTGACTATGATACTTTGATGCTTTATTATTTAAGTTAGACATGTAAAACTTGAATAGCTCTCACAAGACTATGTGAGTATATTGAGCAGAAAACAATAGTCTCCTTTCAGCACTACTCCAACACCCATCCAAAGTTAACAGCTGCCGGATACTTTTCTAGACCTGTGGGTGTGTGTCTAAGTGTGTGTGTGTATGCATGTAAAGAGAGGCAGTATAGAGTAATGGTTATAAACACAACTATTAAGAGTGCAACTATTGAAATCAGATACTTGGGTTTAAATATAATCTCCAAGGTTTTCCAACTATGTGGGCTTTGACAACTTGGTTCACTTTACTCTTTCAATGGCTTCCTCTGCAAAATGAGGATAACACTAATATCTACTTCATGGAGTAGCTATGAAGATAAGCGCATGTAAGGCACTTAACACAGTGTGTAGTCCATAAAACAATAGTAGCTAACATTTATTTAGCACTTAATATGTACCAAGAACTTTCCATGCATTAATCTATTTAACCATCACAATCGTCTGCATTTTTTAGATGAAGAAACTCACACACAAAGGGGTTAAGTAACTTGCCCAAGGTGACATTGCTAGTAAAAGGATTAGTTTATGAAGCCCAGGCAGTCTGGCTCCAGAGTTCATATTCTTTTTTTTTTAATAAAAAATATATATATTCAAAGTATACAACATAACAATTTGGCATACATATACATAGTGCATGTATATGTATTACTATAGTCAAGCTAATTAACATATCTTCTCCTCACATACATACCATTTTTTCTTTTGTGATGAGAGCACTTGAAATCTATTCTTTTAGCAAATTTCCACTATTAAATACAGTATCATTAACTATAGTGATCGTGCAGTACATTAGATCTCTAGATTTATTCATCCTCCATAACTGCAATTTCATACTTTTTGACCAATGTCTTCCCTTTTCCCCCACCTCCCCACCCCTGGTAACCACCATTCTCCAGAACTCACGTTCTTGACTACTATACCATGTGCTAATCTTCCCCTCAAAAATGCTCCATGGACGTTACCTGATATTACATACTTATATAAACATAAAATTTAGTGTATTTTACTACATAAATGGCACTATGCTAAATATGTTGTACTGTCACTTGCTTTCATCATTATACAATATATTAGCAATCTTTCCATGTTGGTGCTTTATTTTTTTAAAGAGCTATGATGTATACTATAGTAATGGTTGCCTATTGTCTTAGTCCATTTGGGCCGCTATAATAAAATACCATAAACTGGGGAGATTATAAATAACAGAAATTTATTTCTCATAGTTCCAGAGGCTGGGAAGTCCAAGATCAAGGCGCCTGGAAGATTCATTGTCTGGTGAAGGCTTGCTTCCAGTTCATAGGTGACCATCTTTTCACTGTGTCCTCACATGGCAGAAGCAATAAATTAGCTCTCTGAGACCTCCTTTATAAGGGCATTAATCCCAATCCTGAGGGCTCTGCCCTCACAATCTAATCACCTCCTAATACTATCAACGTGGTGTTTAGGGTTTCAACCTATGAATTTTGGAGGGACACAAACATTCAAACCATAGCATCTACAATATATTTAAACATTTCTTTGTTGATGGACATTCAGATATTTTCTATCTTTTTGCTATTATGGACAGTCTGGCAATGATCATCCTTATGCATGCATCTTTTGTGTGCACTTGCAGATATTTCTGTAGGATGGATACCTAGTAACAGAATTTCCTGGTCAAATGGTTTGATGTTTGTTTAAGTATTTGCTCAGGTAGGGCATCTCTGAATAAACACCAGTTTTATAAGTTACATGAAAATTACATAGATCTTGATACATTTGCTTTTCAGAATCAGAATTTATTGAATGTTCTTTGCTTCCTTGTCTCTGCTATGGCCCAAATGACTGGCTTTGTAAATAATCATTTTATTCTTTTTGCTTATAAGGTACCTTTCTAACAAATCCTATAATATGCTTAGATAAGAATTTTATAGCCATCCTATTTCCATTCTCCCTTCTTGGAACCAGCCTTAAAATGTCTATCAATTCATTTGTTTTATTGGTAAATTGCACACTCTCAATTTTGTTTTCCTTCTACATCTACACAAACCATCTATAGTATCAGCGTAGTGCAGCCTCTGTGTCTGCTCACTCTCCCCTTACTCCACAAGCAAGTTATCAATCATTTGGGCAGCAGCATAAAAAATTACCTATCTGCTCAAGAAACAGAGTTGATTATGGAACACTATAAGAAGCCCTGTGGACTGCATTCTGCCAGGGCCTTTCCCATAAAGTAGAGAAAAATATCTACGTAGTTGTTGGAACCAGTCCCTTTAATGTTTTCATCTGCCTGGGAGTCCATCCCAGCAATACAAGAGAATATAGGTCGATAGCTTATTTCCCAATCACACACCCTTTTGGAACCTGTCCACTGGTCAAAAAGAATGCTCTTTTCAGATTTCAACTCTGCTAAAGTAACCACCTCCCTACCTTTTTCTTTTATACTTCTTGCTCTTTTAATTGCTCTTTTAAGACTTGAAGTTAGCATGTTTAGAAGGCATTTACCTGTGAGAAAAGTTGCACATTTTCTGGTGAGCTAGAGGGAGCCTGTCATCCCTGAAAACACTTTGGCAACCTGGGGATTTTCTTGACCTCCTTTGTGGGTACATCTCTAGCCTGAATAGATGAGTTGTTTCCTCTTAACAAAAGGTGTGTTTTTTTAGTATTTGAGTCTTTCATACAAGCCTAATAGCAGCATTTCATCGTAATGCTGGTATACTTGAAGAAGAGCAGCTAAACCTATTCATAGAGGGTGATAATGAGAATGACTTATTATACAGATTTGAATATGTACAAGCCTAGTAACTTTTCTAAAGCTGCCCTATTTTACTTTTAATCAAAATTTGTCTGAGTCAGCTGAGATACCCAGCATAATTGATGGTGAAGGCTGAAAGGTCTAAGTTGCTGACAAATACTTTGAGCTCTCAGAGCATTCTAGGATTTCTAATTTCTTTCAGAACCAGCATGAGGGCAATCAGATTAAACACTCAGGACATGTTGGTTTTATTGGGATGCAGATGTAAAACAGGTATATCTCAGTCTTTATTCCTTACCCCCCATCTTTCTACCCCAACCACCTTGGTCCAAGGGAAAAAATACTTGTGTAGTGTGTGTTTTCAATAATCAAAGAGAAAAGGTGTATTGAGTGTCAATTGTGTCCTTGATGGAAAAAGGAATGGATATAATGTTGAATTATTTAACTATCCAGAATTTCCCACCTAACATCACATCCTTATCCTTAAGGTGTGCACAGGAAAGTGCTTGAGTCCTAGTTGAGACTCACACCCCAAATTCCTACATGGTTGCCTACCCTAATAAACTGAGCTGGACTATATATGAGTTGTAAAAGGATCCATTTTTTTAAATAAACATCTTATCTTGGAATAATTGTAGATTTACAGACAAGATGTGAAGATAGTAGAAAGAGTTCTCTTATACCCTACATGCAGTTTCCCTCATAGTTAATATTTTGTATTTCTATGGTACTTTGGTCAAAACTACTGACATTGGTAAACTACTATTAACTAAGTTAAAGGATACATTTTTCACTCTAGTTTTAGTAAAGCAAGGAATGGAGCTTAACCTTGGCATCTTGGATCTTAGTATTCTGATGGTTGAAAATACTTTGGAAAAGTAAAAGTAAAGAAAGAGTATTAGGGAGAAGGGCCTCAAGCCTAGCAGACCTAAGAATCTCATTCCCCACATGTTTGTCCTTAGACTTCACTCCTGGTCCTGCTATGCTAAGAACAGGGGGCAGGACTTCTGGACAACACCAGGCTTACCCTACCGCACCAAACACTTGGCACAGAAGAACAAAAATAAAAGAAAATTTTTCAAAGAGTAAGAATACACCAGAGAGAAATGAGTTTTTAAACATTGTCACTCTTTCTACTAAAAGCTACAGCCCTTATTGAATGTGTGTGTCAGATACCCTCCAGAACATACACTTCATGGAGGAAATTTGTGATTAGGGGAACCCTTAAGACAATTTAATAGGGTAAAGTACACCACAAGCAGTACTCTTTATAAATTGCTATAAAATTATGATACAAATTATTTCCCAAATTTTGATCGTCTAGTTTTGTTATGATAATATCCTTTCACTTAAAAACAGGAATAACATTATTTTATTGGCAACTTTTTTGTCTAAGGAACCATCGACATTGTAGGGGGATTGGATTGCACCTTAGTTTCTGCATTTATTTTGAGTGGCTTGTCCCAAGCCGGGTACTTTAATCCAACTACATCAAAAAAGTTCGGCATGGATGTCTTGTAGCATTGTTGCTATTGCAGTAGTAATAAAACAGCCTTAAAATTTGTTCGAAAAGGATCATAAGTTTTGAGGGAAAAGTTGAGCATAAACGATTAATTGTAGAAATGAATTGCAATAGGGTTTTTTTTTGTTTAGTATTTATTTTTATTTTTTAATTATTTTATTGAGGTCATATTGGCTTATAACATTGTGTAAATTTCATGTGTACATATTACATATCAGTTTCTATATAGACTGCATTGTGTTCACCACCACTAATGTAGTTTTTAACTGTCACCATACATATGTGCCCCTTTACCCCTTTGACTCTCCCAACACCCCATTCCCCTCTGGTAACCACAAATCTATTCTCCTTATCCATGTGTTTATTTATCTTCCACATATTAATTAAATGATATGATGTTTGTCTTTCTCTGTCTGGCTTATTACACTTAGCATGATACCCTAAAGGTCCATCCATGTTGTCACAAATGGCATGATTTTGTCTTGTTTTATGGCTGAGTAGTATTCTATTGAATATATATACCACTTCTTCTTTATCCATTCATCAGTTGATGGGCATTTGGGTTGCTTACATGTCTTGGCTATTGTGAATAATGCTGAGGTGAACATAGGGGTGCATAATCTCTTTGAATTGTTGATTTCCTGTTCTTTGGAAAAACACCCAGTAGTGGGCTAGCTGGATCATATGGTATTTCTATTTTTAATTTTTTGAGAAATGTCCATACTGTTTTCCATAATGGCTGCACTAGTTTGCATTCCCACCAACAGTGTATAAGAGTTCCCTCTTCTCCACATCCTCTCCAACATTTGTTATTTTCTGTCTTCTTAATTATAGCCATTCTGATGATTGTAAGGTGATATCTCATTGTAGTTTGGATTTGCACTGCCCTAATAATTAGTGATGTTGAAAATCTTTTCATGTGCTTTTTGGCCATCTTTATATCTTCTTTGGATAAATGTCTGCCCATATTTTGGATATTTCATATCCTCTGCCCATATTTTGATTGGGTTGTTTGTTTTTTGTTGTTGAGTTGTATGAGTTCTTTATATATTTTGGAAATTAACCTCTTCTCAGATACACTATTTGAAAATATTTCCTCCCAGTTGGTGGGTTGTTTTTTTGTGTTGTTCATCATTTTCTTTGCCTGGTAGAAGTTTTTGAGTCTGACATAGTACCATTTGTTTATTTTTTTTCTTTTGTTTCTCTTGCCTGAGCAGACATGGTATTCAAAAAGATACTGCTAAGACCAGTGTCAAAGAGTGCACTGCCTGTATTTTCTTCTAGGAGTTTTAAGGTTTCAGATCTTTTATTCAAGTCTTTAATTCATTTTTAGGTAGTTTTTGTGTGTTGTATAAGATAATGGTTGACTTTCATTCTTTTGTGAGTGGCTGTCCAGTTTTCCTAACACCATTTATTGAAAAGATCGTCCTTTCTCCATTGTATGATCTTGGCTCCTTTGTCGAAGATTACTGACTACAGATGTACGGTTTTATTTCTGGGCTCTCAATTCTATTCCATGGTCCATGTTTCTGTTTTTCTTCCAGTGCCATGCTATTTTGATTATTATAGCTTTGTAGCATATTTGAAGTCAGAGATTGTAATACCTCCAGCTTTGTTCTTTTTTCTGAGGATTGCTTTGGTTATTCAGGGTCTTTTTTTCTTCCATATAAATTTCAGGATTTTAGGATTCTTTGTTCTATTTCTGTGAAGAACATCACTGGGATTCTGATTGGGGTAGCATTGAATCTGTAGATTGCTTTATGTAATATGGACATTTTAACTATGTTTATTCTTCCAATCCACGAGCATGGAATTTCTTTCCATTTCTTTATGTCGTCTTTGATTTCTTTTGATAAACCTGAAAGATTAAATAACATTTAATAAGAAAGAAATAAATTTCTTTCTTTCGATTTCTGTCTTATAGTTTTCAGTGTATAGGTCTTTAACTTCCTTGGTTAAATTTATTCCTAGGTATTTTATTCTTTCGTTTGCTATTGTAAGTAAGATCATATTCTTGAGTTCTCTTTCTGCTACGTTACTATTAGTGTATAGAAATGCAACTTATTTTTGCATGTTGATTTTGTACCCTGTAACTTTGTTGTTGATAATCTGTAATAGTTTTCTGATGAATTCTTTAGGGTTTTCTATTTAGAGAGTCATCATCCACAAACAGTGAGAGGTTTATGTCTTCCTTTCCAATTTGGATGTCTTTTATTTCTTTTTATTGCCTAATTGCACTGGCTAAAACTTCCATTACTATGTTGAATAAGAGTGGTGAAAGTGGGCACTCTTACCTTGTTCCTGTTCTCAGAGGACTGGCTTTCAGTTTTTCACTGTTAAGTATGATGCTGGCTGTGGGTTTGTCATATATGGCCTTTATTATGTTGAGGTACCTTCTATACCCATTTTATTCAGAGTTTTTATCATAAATGGATGTTGGATCTTGTCAAATGCTTTCTCTGCATATATTGAGATGACTATGTAATCTTTATTCCTCATTTTGTTAATGTGGTGTATCACTGATTGAGTTGCAGTTGTTGAACCATCCCTGCATCCATGAAATAAATACTACTTGATCATGGTTTATGATCCTTTTAATGTATTGTTGAATTTGATTTGCTAATATTTTATTGAGGATTTTTGCATCTATGTTCATCAGTGATATTGACCTGTAATTTTCCTTCTTTCTAATGTCCTTGTCTGGTTTTAGTAGCGGGGTAATGTTGGCTTCATAGAATGAGTTAAGTAGCATCCTATCTTCTTCAACATTTTGGAATATTTTGAGAAAGATAGGTATTAAATCTCCTTTGAAGGTTTCGTAGAATTTATGAGGGAAGCCATCTGGTCCTGAACTTTGTTTTTGGTTTTTGATTACTGTTTCAATCTCTTTACTTGCGATTGGCCTATTCAGATTCTCTATTTTGTCTTGATTCAGTTTTGAAAGGTTGTTTGGTTCTAAGAATTTGTCAACTTCTTCTAGGTTATCCAATTTGTTGGTGTGTAGCTTTCCATGGTATTCTCTTGTATTTCTTTGTAATTCTGTGGTATCTGTTGTAATTTCTCCTCTTTCATTTCTGATTTTATTTATTTGAGTCTATTTTTTCTTAGTGAGTCTGGCTAAAGGTTTGTCAATTTTGTTTCTCTTCTGAAAGAATCAGCTTTTAGTTTCATTGATCCTTTTTGCTGTTTTTTCAGTCTCTATTTCATTTATTTCTGTTGTAAGTTTTAGATTTTTCCTTCTTCTACTGACTTTGGGCTTGGTTTACTCTTCTTTTTCTAATTCTTTTACATGTAGTTTACAATTAGTTATTTCAGATTTTTCTTGTTTGTTGAGGTTGGCCTCTGTTGCTGTAAATTTAACTCTTACTACCACTTTTGCTGCATCCCATAAGAGTTGGTATGTTGTGTTTTCATTTTCATTTGTCTCAAAATATTTTTTGATTTCTCCTGTGAGTTCTTCATTGATCCAATGGTTATTCAGTAGCATATTGTTTAGTCTCCACATATTTGTGACTTTCCCAGCTTGTTTCTTGTAGACGATTTCTAGTCTTATAGCATTGTGGTCAGAAAAAATGCTTGACATGATTTTAATCTTCTTAAATTTATTGAAGCTTGCCTTGTTTCCAAACATATGGGAACCTATCTTTGAAAATGTTCCACGTGCTCTTGAGAAGAAAATATGTTCTGCTGTTTTTGGATGGAATGTTCTAAATATATATCTGTTAAGTCCTTGTGTTCTATTGTTTCATTTAAGGCCACTATCTTCTCGTTGACTCTGTTTGGATGATCTATCTGTTGATGTAAGTGGGATATTGAGGTCCCTTACTATTATTGTGTTGCTGTAAATTTCTCCTTTTTGGACTGTTAATACTTGCTTTATATACTTTGGTATTCCTGTGTCAGGTGCATATATATTAATAAATGTTATGTCTTCTTGGTGGAATGTCCCTTTTGTCATTATATAATGCCCCTCTTTGACTCTCATTATCTTTTTTATGCCCCTCTTCATCTTTCATTATATTTTTTATCTTGAAGGGTACTTTGTCTGATATAAATATGGCCACTCTCATTTTATTTTGCTTGCCATTGACTTGGAGTATCATCTTCCATCCCTTTACTCTGAGGCTATGTTTGTCTTTAGAGCTGAGATGTGTTTCCTGGATGCAGTATATTTTTGGATCTTGTTTTTTAGTCCATCTTGCCTATCTGTGTCTTTTGATTAGTGAATTTAGTCCATTTACATTTAGAGTGATTACTGATATATGAGGGCTTAATAATGCCATTTATATCTTGTTTTTTAGTTATTCTATATTTCCATTGCTTCTTTTCCCTTGTGTTTCTGTCTGCCATTTCAATTTGGTGGCTTTCTGTGATGGTTTTCTTAATTTTCTCTTTATGATTTGTGACTCTGCACCGATTTTTTGTATTGTGGTTGCCATGAGATCTGTGTAAAAGATCTCATAGATGAGAGAGTCCATTTTCTGATAGTCTCTTATCTTCATTAGCCTAAGCATGTTCCATCACTGTCCTCATCCCCTTCTGTGTTTGTGTTGTCACCAATTATTCTTTTTTGCATTGTGAGTTCGTGGCTAAATTGAAATGTTTATAGTTATTTTTGGTGCTTTCTTTCCCTTTATCTTTTATGTTATAATAAGGTGTTTGTTAGCTTATTCTGATAGACAGCTTCAATTTTCAGATTTTGTCTGTATGTTTATCTCCTTGCTCAAGGCTTTTGCCTTCTTTTTTCAGGTAAGAGGGCTACCTTCATCATTTCTTGCAAGGGGGGGGTGGTCTAGTGGCGATAAACTCCCTCAGGTTTTCTTTATCTGAGAAAGCTTCTATTTCTGTCATATCCGAAGGATAGTTTCACTGGATAGAGTGTTCTTGGCTGATAGTTTTTGTCTTTCAGTATTTTGAATATTTCATTCCACTCTTTCCTAGCCTATAAGGTTTCTGCTGAGCAATCCATTGAAAGCCTGATAGGAGTTCCTTTGCAGATTATTTTCTTCTCTCTTGCTGCCCTTAATATTTTTTCTTTGTCATTGACTTTTGAAAATTTTAATATTAGGTGCCCTGCAGAAGGTTTATTTGTATTGATGTAATTGGAAGTTCTATTTCCTTCATGTACTTGTATGTCCAGTCACTTTCCCAAGTTTGGGAAGCTCTTAAATATTATTACTTTGAACAAGGTCTCTAGTCCTTCTCCTTCTGTAATATCTATAATACTTATGTTACTTTTCCTAATTAAATTAGATATTTCTTGAAGAATTTCTTCATTTTTTAAAAATCTTAGTTGTCTTTCTACTGCCACCTGAAGCATTTTCAGATTTCTATTTTCAAGGTGACTAATTCTCTGCTCCACAATTTCTACTCTATTTTTTATGATTTCTACATTATTTTTTACCTCACTAATTGTGTTCTCCATATCCAGAATTTCTGTTTGGTTTTTTTTAGAGCTTCAATCTTTTTGGTGAAGTATTCCTTCTGTTCATCAATTTTATTCCTGAGTTCATTGAATTAACCTTCTGAGTTTTATTGTAACTTGCTGAGTTTCTTTATGATAGCTATTTTGAATTCTTTGTCAGTTAGATTGTAGTCTTTTGTAACTTCACTTTGGTTTCTGGAGAGTTGTCATTTTCCTTCTGTTCTGCAGTGTTACTATAGTTATTCATGGTGTTTGATGAATTTAGTCTCTGCCAGTAGTAATCACCTTTTCTTATTTAGGTACAGCTTTGGTTACTTTGGTTCTGGTCACCCGGGTCTCGTGTTCCTCCAGTGGCTCTCTGCAGGCTCAGATGCTGCTGTTCTGTGCACCACATATACTGCTGTTCCCAGATTGTCTTTGGGTGCTGGTTGTGCCACTGGCAGGAGGGCTGGGTTCATGATGTCAGTGTCACTGGCAGCATCCTGGGGCCCCAGGAACTTGTATTCAGACCTTGCTGCTGGTGGAGCTGGTTTTGGGTTCACTGCCACTGAGGTCTGGGTCACAGGTTCTGCTGTGGTTCTTACTGCTTCTGGTTGCAGATCACCCTGCCACCAATAGGGGGCAGGGGGCCTTTTTTCTGTTCCCGCCCCATCTGCACATAATTGTGCTAGTTGGCCACTCTGCATTCACACAGTCTGTACCACATTCACTTGGAGTAGCACCTTCATGTATGCTGAGCTGCCACTACTTGGGAGGGAGTGTTCATGTGGGCAGGGCCACTATGGCATGGTGAGTGCTCCCGTGGGCGGGGCTACTGCTGCTCCACAAGCATTTGTGCACTAGCTAAGCTGCCCCACCTCCACTCATAGTCATGCCAGCTGCTGTGTGAGGATCTCTGTCCTGGATTGCTGTCTCTGGGGAGAGGGAGGCGGCTGTTCTCCCAATTCCATTGCTTCTCAGGGATCCAGTCCACTCCCCTTCAGATGTACAGCTGCATGGATCTCTCAGCCATCCTGTTGTGCTGTGAAGGGACTTCTCTGTTGGTTAACTGATGTCCATTTAGTTGTAACTTAGAGACAAAGGGAACAACTCACTCTGCCATGATGCTGATGTCACTCCTATGCAACAGAGTTTTAAACTTACTTCTGTAGAATCATGAAACTCCAGAAAATGTTTAAGATTCAGACATGTCTGGAATACTGGAAAATAATTTGGTGGTGATATTTTAAACGATGGCTAATAAAATGGTCACAATTCTGTAGCACCATGTAAAGAAGACAGGACTGCATTGACTAAATATTTTGTTCAATGGAATCACAATTTCAAATTGAAGTTGCTTTAGTAATAGGAAGTACATCTCAG
Source organism: Equus caballus (assembly GCF_041296265.1). Taxonomy (NCBI): domain Eukaryota; kingdom Metazoa; phylum Chordata; class Mammalia; order Perissodactyla; family Equidae; genus Equus; species Equus caballus. The sequence goes on along the minus strand of NC_091715.1, from coordinate 97,858,276 downwards.
CCTCATTTCCATGTTTAAATGTGTCTTCCTTGATGAATACTATGATCTATAAAAGAAAGGCAGTTAATTTGCAACAAGGATCAACAATCAAATGGTTGAAATGGGCATTCCAGAAAATGCAGACAAGAGAGCGCCTTTAACCAACTCTAATTTTGAAATTCTCTTCCCTGCTTACATTTTGGGTTTCATCAATATTTCCAGGATGTTGGCTGTCCTGTCAAAAAAGCACATTGGAGAAATAGGATAGTAGGCATCGTGGAGTCAATTTTGGCCGTCAACCTAAGAAAACCAGTTACAACGCTAATCGATGCCATTAATGGCAATCTGTCCTAGGAAGTGAGCAGGCTGCTAAATATTCAAGAAAAGCTATTGGACTGATCACAAGAAACAAATCCTCGTAGTATGTAGTCTAGTAATAGCAATCCCAGTGACACTGCACATCCCAAATCCCCAGGTTCTACTTAGTGTCTGCTAAATGTTTTGAACATGTGAGCACCATTGAGGTGCTAATTGTTGCTGTTTATCATCCTTGGCTATAAAACTGTAAAAATCTGAAGAAGTGATATTTAAATGATAATTACCATTCATCCCTTCAAACAAAAAGCCTTGAAGCAATTTACCTATTCTTACTCAGTAGAGTTTGACGAGCCAGTTTTACCATGAATTTATTGAAAGACTATGATCTTGGCAATGTTTCCAGATCAGTGTGCCATGACAATTTGAGCCATTGTCAAAACACTGTGTGTGTTAAAATATCCTGAGTTTCTTTACCCCTAGGCAGTTGCTTTTTTGCCAAAATCCTTGTTTCTAAAGTCACTGCTTTCCGCTCCTGTCTGCAACACAGAGATAAAAGCCAACTAGTTCCTTTGAGGAACATAGTCAACTGAATAGGGCAATCAAGATTAAGGAGGAGTTCTCCAGTACAAATGCAGTGGGTGTCCTGGACTGAATTCCACAAATCTAAAAGTATTTACAAGCATTCAGTTACAAACTACATGGGAGATCCAAATTTTAAAATAAGCTCCATACTCAAACTTTTTGTTATGTACAGCAAAATTACTTGACATTTGAGGTTATGGAATTGCTCTTCAACCTCTAGAAATAGTCATCAAAATTGGAAAAGGTAATAATTAAGCTTTCAAATACAACAACATTAATCTTCAGATATCCAGAACACGGAGACCTTCATTGCCAAAAATTTCACTGAATAAAGCCCTAGCCTTTTTGTCTCAATATATTCATGCATGTCCTGAGGTCTAAAAATAGAGTGGGAAAATAGTCACTCCACTTATAACGAATTGAATTTGGAACTGTGCTAAATTCTAGATACGTCTACAGTTCACTTCACCTCTGTAATCTGTTCCTTAATCTTGATGTCCTGTTTTTCTTATTTGTAAAATAAGATAATTAAATCTTGCTTCAATAATTGCTCACTATTAACTACATTTTGCAGCATTATTCATTTGACCAAGATATTTTCATGAAATAACAGAATGTTTCCATTTTTATATAGTCTCTAATTATTGGAGACTAGGCTTATGCTAAGAATGTTCTTGTGTTCTTATGGTGCTTCTGGACTAATTGAAAATAGGCCGTTTCTATTGTCTAGGTCACATTCCTAGATAATTTTGGTAATTATACAATAAGATTTTTTCGCAGCTTACCTATTCATTATAAGCAGAAAATTATGCTGGAGAGTATTCTTCTTCCAGCTGTCTGACAACCTTAAGAATTGCTTTCTAGATGCAATTTGAGGAAATAATTCATCTTGCAACAATAAATGTTCCTTTAGACAAAATGAAATGGAGGACTGAACATGTATTAAATTAATTGGAGACAACCAGTCCTAATTTGGATAGTTTAGGGTCTCCAAATCACCTGAATTATTCAAACTATCTGTCTCTCCTACTGAGGAACACCGGTTATTGCTTAATAGTTTTTTAGCTCAATAGACCAGGCTCTAAAAGACCTTAAATCAATCTAACATTGGTCAATGGTAAAACAATAGAAAGCTGGATGTCTTTACTCTATCATTCATATACCAAACACATATCTGGCATCGCTTTTCATAAGTCATGTTGAACAATTTTCTGTGATGACTAAATCACCATCAGGGAATTTTAAACAAGACAAATGCATTTACATATAATAGGATTCCAAGTAACTGAGAAGTCCTCTTAAGACAAATCATGCTTTTCAAGCACTCCATTCAATGAAACCATGTCCTATTACTAAGAAAAGGATGCCATATTATTTGATAACAATTTGGAGTGCAAACTGCAGCTGTACTTTACTGATATGACAAGTCAGAAATTGATGCAAATAATACTCACTTATATTTGTAAACTGCTTAATGTTTTCCAAAGAATATCCACATTTTTATCTCATTTGATCCACATACAAGCACTGGGAAGGAGATAGGGCAAATAGTGGTTTTTTTCATGACAAATAATGAAACTCAGCTTCGAGAAGAGGAGTGGCATGTCCTTCATGTATATGGCAGAGCTGAAACTAAGCCTTTGTCTACTGACTTCAAATCTTGTTTCGTTCAGTGAACAGGATGTTTATTAACTGAAAGTAACATTTACTGAGACCATACTTTATGCCAGAAACTGCACTTAGATTTTTATGTGTATTATCTCATCTACAGCTAACAGATGAGGAAATCAAGACTCAGTGAAATTAAATATCTTTAATCAAAGTCAAACAATTAGTGAGTGGCAGAACCAAAATTTGCACGATGTTCCTCTGATTCCAGAGTTTGCATTTTTTACCACTTCTTATTCTGTAATTTCTTCCACCTTCACAGGAAGGATTTTAACTGGGTATAATTGTCCCATTTCCACTTTTCATTACACTAGCTTAAAGAACAGGCAGGGACCTCTCTATTTAATACCATACAGTGCTTATTGTCGTTACTTTTCAGTTCTCTCTTCTAAATATTCTCCTCTAAACTTTCAAGGTACATTTTCCATCCTTTTAATCATTTTCAATGTGTTCAACTAAAGTCTATAAGTTCTCCATGTTTCTGTTTATAATAATGACTTCTTTTTGATGTCTTATCTAATCACACATCCATATACTCTTAATGTAGAAAACATAGAACACAAGGAAAAAGAACAAAAGTTATCCTAAATACCATCAATGCAAGATAAAGTTGGTAATGGTTAAATTTTTTGGATAAGTAGAAGTAGAAATAAAGATTATGCTAAGTGCTTTCACATATTTAATGCTCACAACAACCCTTGGAGGTAGGTACTATTCTCATATCCATTTATACATAAGCAAAGTGAAGCTTATGTAGATTAAATTAGTTATTAACATTCATATAGTAAAAGGTAAATCAAGAATACAAACCCAGGACTGTCTGTCTGTCCAGGTATGTCTGCCTGGAATCATACTGCATGTTATTGCTTCACAGCCTGTATTTGGTTTTCAATTATATCACAAACATTTTTCCTATTCAGTAATCTTCAACATGATTTTGGATGGCAAGTTGGAATTCTATCTTAAGAATGTAATACAACTTAAAGAATCCCCATAATTGGGGTCCAATTTTTTTTCTGTCACAACATTGTGCTGCTGCGCCAAAACCCAATATTCCACAACTAGTTTTCTTCTGGGCGTGGTATCCATGCAAGGTCCAGGTCTGACTATGTTTGGTACCCTTTTTGCTCCTTTCCTTAGAGAAGCCTTGCTGTCTCCAGGCTTTAATTACGTGGTTGTCCTTACCCTTAAGATTCCTGGTGCAATTGATTTCAAGTGTTGACTTTCAGTGATATTGATCCACAGTGGAGTAGCACCCAGTCTTTCTTGACCTTCATGTTTGTTTCGCCCTCACTGCTAAAAATTCACTCATTAAAACAGTCAAGTTCTTGGTTGTATGAAAAGGTATGAAGACCGGTTGACTTAAGGATAAAAGACGTGTGTTGCAAGTATATCAGGTAGCTTAAAGAACTGATGGAAAGAAGGAAGAAAAAAGCTCAAAAGTAAGCCATAGTCAAGGGACATCAAGCAGACAAAATACTACCAGGGACAAATAGTCTGGCTAGGTTACCACATCACCACCACCACCACCAAAAACATCGCTTTTGGAAACACTTGGTGCAGCACTTTTTCCTTGAATAGTTACTAAACTCTTCTTGCTTCCTTTTAATACTGTCTTTATCTTCAGTCTCAAGTTGGTGTATCTAAATGCACCTAGATCATGTTCCCAGATGCCCCTTGTCTGTCAGGGACTAAGGGAAGGAAGAATCTCCCTGCTATAGCTTCTACAGTACATTACTCCATCCAATCAATAGGGCACATAATGAGGAATTTCTTCCACATAAGTAGAGCGTTCGAATGCTAGGAAGCCACATAAGTGACAAGTACCCATTCCAGTGGTATTTAAGGGATTTCCCTTTCTCAGGTAGGGCAGTTATGAAATGGTTGCTCAGGATCTTTGATCAGTCTTGTTTCTTTGTTCTATACATTGCAAAAATCTTACAGGTTTGGGGCTTGAGAATGGCACCCTTCGCTGAGTTCCTGACTTGATACAGAGTCCCCTCTAGTTTTCCTGTTAGTTTGCAAGTCTTCACAGGCATTACAAGCACTTTAAAATGCTTGCATTAAACAAATCAATGTATTTAAAACACAGTGCACTATACGTATAGTAATATCTGGAGACAATATGACAAATCTAAGTTTGAGAAAGGCTTGTGTGAACATGAGGCCTTGGCCAAGGTGGCCCTTCTACACAGCCCTTTGCTCAACTCCCCCTTCTCGCACTGACCCCCACCAATAAGTTTATTTTCCTTTGATGATTTAAGTCAGTTGAGTGGAGGAAAGATCCAGGAAGTATTGAATACCTCTACTCAAGCTATCCTCTTTCGCAAAATCTTTTTTGCATGTACTAATTCATGGGATCTTGGAATGTCTCTAATATCGGGGCAAAGTCAGGCCAATGTTGAGCATAATGGTAAGCAAAACCCTAGATTTCTTTATAATAAGTACTTTTCTACTTGCCCCTGTGTCACACTACCCCTTTGAAAATGTGTAGTACTTCTCCTTATTATTTTAGAATAAATTACACTTTAATTGTATCAATTAAACTGTTTTGGTGGCTGTTAATGACTTGGAGAACTGGTAAAGTTTCATTTTCTGAGCCGTGGCATTACTACATAAGATGGTTTAATTTTATATTACTAATAAATTGGCAAAAAAATAACGGTTAATTAACGTTGGTTAATTGAATCATTATGGAAACAAACACTTGCATGCACCTCAAGAAGAATTAAGTGAGAAAACCAGGCTGGGATGTGCATTGTAAATTTTTCCTAATAACTGGTGATAGGTGCAATAATGCTCTCTTCCTGTCCACCTGATTCATCATGAAGCTTTCAAATCAAGATTGAATTTTTTCTAACATTGTCTGTCACATTAATACTAAGCTTTCCATTAACACAACACAGTAATTGCAGAACAAGATTAAATACATTTTAACATGGTAAGTTCCTTTTCAAAACCATCTTTCATTTTCAGGAAAATGTAGACACCTGGCCCCAGGCAGACATATATTTTTATCTGTATGCCATATCACTTGAATCCAGTCATAGACATAAAAAGCAATGAGCCTCTAGTAGTTAGATCATTTTAATTCTTTGGGTATATTTTACATGATACAGGTCATTGAAAATGCAAAGCCACAGTAGCATATTTATTTGGTAGAATCATTGGAGAATACTGGTTCCACCACTAAATATGCTACCTTCTTTACATGAACTTGTCACTCAGGAAACATGAAAACAGTATAGACAGTATCCTGCTGAGATTTGACCATCACGGACTCTCGGTAACTTTTTGCACTCTATACCTTCACTTCCTTCAACCAATGCTGTACTTCTCTTCCATAACCAATCAAGTGTCTTTAGTTTCCCATTTGGACTCCTTCTTCCCAGTCACTTGGATGTACTCAAGCCTAATAATGATCTGATATTAGATCAAAGCCTCACCCTCTTCTGCTAGAGGAGACAACATCCTGACCACATATGTAAGGTCTTCATATCCATTTCCACCCACCCAAGCATATACAGTCCCAATATTTTCACCTACTGTATAGTATTATATTCACCTACTGGTGGATATATTATTGGAAGGCAGAAGTTTAGAGAGGAAATGAATAATCTTTTGATATTTATGGAAAGTCCAAATCCCATGCAGCTCATAGCTAACTTATGAGAAGGGACAGCTGTCAAATATTTTTGGTAGATTAGGCAAACTAGTCTATAGATTAGGCAAACTAGTCTACTCATGCCCAGTGCCTGAAAACTGAGAATATTTTAAGTATGTCTTCAGGAAAGAAGATTCTCTACTAATAAAGTGACTGACCTAGTTTAAGAGTGGGTCACAGAAAGGAGTAGAACCGATAATACTTGGCTGCATGAGTGGAATGAAGGGGAAAACAATTAGATGGACTGGGCCAAACTTGGATATAGAAAAATATGAATTGATCAGTAGGTTCATTTCCTCTCAATGCTTTCCCCTGCTAATTGTGTTTTGCTCACTTGGTCATTGGATCTTGATTCATTTTCTGCTACTTCATTATTTTCAGCACAAGTGTGTTTCTTTACATTAGATACAGTTGCTAGTTCTCACCTGAATATAACACTTGTCTTTGTGGGAAATTATCAACCTTTTTAACACCTGTAGGGTAAGATTTACGGCAGAATGATATTTTAGAAGTATTTCTCTATCTCATATGTGATTTTTATGTACTGGGTATCCCACACATTCCTAAGTAAAAGCTGAGTAAATCCATTTTTAGAAATTAGGTAATTAATATTCATTCTTTGTATTCGTTAGTCAAATATTTTATTTTCTTTGGAAAATCTGTGTTTAACCTGAAACATGGCACTATTTTACGTCAATTATGTTGGATACCAGTAATATCTTTTTCTGTCAACTTCAAAATCAGTATATGCAAAGTCAAATAATTTTTCTTTTCCCAAATCTACTTTTTGTACTCACTTATAACCATGAATAGAGATCATCCAAGCTGCCTTAGACTCTTTCTTATCCCTTCACTCACACTCACCCAAATACATCATGCTTACAAGCCCTGTTGATTCTATTGCTGAAATCACATTGGTACATCAACCTCCTTCCATCTGCCCCAGTTCAAGTTCTCATTATCTCCTGCTTGGATTGTTATCTGCTTCCAATCCACTGTTCACAAAACTGCCAGACAGAACTTCACAAACAGTGATCTGACCAAATAATCCCTAAAGGTAAAGCCTTCTAGCTACCAGGATATTTTACAGCTTCTTAACATGGCCAACAGGTCCTTATTTCTAGGCCAATGGTGTAGATTACACCCCAATTATATCCTTTTTGGGGCTTATTCAGTCTGCCTTTTCCACAGTTAATAGCATGAACTCTCCCCACACTCTACTGCTGGATTTTCAAAGAATCCCAGGCCTTCTTTGAAGTTCTCATGTTGTTTCTTCCCAAAGGGACATCATACAGCTCCTCTGTGTATTTTGCACATATATGGCACAAGTAGGTGGAATTTGAAAGGTTCAATTAATAACCAAACACACAGAGATTTTCTTTCTACTTTTGGAAACCTCTCGTAGAAATGATCACTCCTAACATAGTATCTGTTACGAAGAAGGGTATTCTACTTAACACAAAACACCAGTCTTTCCAATAATATATTATCTGCTAATGAACAGCTATGTGGTAAAGAGAATTTAAAAAAAAATCTGGGAAATGAGAGAGAGGCTATTTAACGATAGTAAAAAAAAAAATAAAAGGTTAGGTAAGAGAAAGAACTTCCCAACCATACAGAAAGTGCTTAGTAAAATACATTTGAAACCTTTCCTAGGACCTCCCAGGAGTCTACATAGCTATGTGTTTGACTTTTCCCAGAGGTCTTTTCAAAAAGACTATTAGAATTAGAGGATTATTTTTCTTTTACATTAAGGTATTGTTATGGTTCTTGTCCTATAAAGTAACACATACTCATACAAGAAAATTTAAAAACATAAAAAAGCAGAAGAAAGAAAAAAACACGCAGTTTATCATCCAAAGAAAATGATTGCGAACATTCAAAGATATTTTCTTCCAGGCTTATTGCATGCATCATTTTTATTTTAAAAACTATTTTTCTTTTTCAAATGAAAATAATTTGCCGTCTTAATGTCATACTCAATGGTGAAAAGCTGAAAGCATTCCTATAACATCAGGAGCAAGACAAGAATGCGCACTCTCACCAGTCCTATTCAACATGATATTGGAAGTCCTAGCCAGGGTAATTAGACAAGAAAAAAAGTAAAAGGCATCCAAATTGGAAAAGAAGAAGTAAAACTGTCACTATTTGCAGATGACATGATATTATATGCAGAAAACTCTAAAGACTCCACCAAAAAACTATTGGAAATAATAAAAGAATTCAGTAAAGTTGTAGGATATAAAATCAATATATGGAAACGTTGTGTTTCTGGTAGCAAACTATCAGAAAGACAAATTAAGAAAACAATCGTATTTGTGCTTACATCAAATACAATAAACAACTAGGAATTTTTACCTAGTAATAAATTTAACCAAGGAGCTAAAATGCCTGTACACTGAAAACTATAAGACACTGATGAAATAAATTGAAGAAGGCACAAATAAATGGAAAGATATCCTGTGTTCATGGGTCAGAAGAATTAATATTGCTAAATTGTCCATACTACCCAAAGAAATCTACAGATTCAATGCAGTCCCTATCCATATTCCAGTGGCATTTTTCACAGAAATAGAACAAACAATCCTAAAATTTGTATGGAACCACAAAAGACCCTAAATAGCCAAAGCAATCTTGACAAAGAAAAACAAAGCTGGAGGAATCATGCTCCCTGATTTCAAATTCTATTACAAAGCCATAGTAATCAAGATAACATAGTATTGGCATAATAACACACACATAGATCAATGGAACAGAATAGAGAGCCTCGAAATAAACCCACACATCTATGGACAGCTAATTTATGACAAAGGAGCCAAGAAAACACGATTGGGAAAAGACACTCTCTTCAATAAATAGTGTTGGGAAAAGTGGACAGCCACATGCAAAAGAATGACAGTGGACCAGTATCCTACAACATCCTTCAAAATTAACTTGAAATGGATTAAAGATTTGAATGTATGACTTGAAACCATAAAACCCCTAGAAGAAAACATAGGTGGTAAGCTCTTGACACTGGTCTTGAGAATGTTTTTTTGGATTTGACACCAAAAAAGGCCACAAAAGCAAAAATAAATAAGTGACTACATCAAACTAAAGAGCTTCTGCACAGCAAAGGAAACCATTATTGAAATGAAAGGCAGCCTACTAAATGGGAGAAAATATTTGCAATCATATATCTGATAAGGGGTTAATATCTAAAATATATTTTAAAAACTGATACAACTCAATAGTGAACAAACAATCCAATTAAAAAATGGGAAGGAGATATGAATAGATATTTTTCCAAAGAAGACGTGTAGATGACCGACAAGTACATGAAAAGATGCTTAACATCACTAACCATCACGGAAATGCAAATCAAAACCACAAGGAACTATCACCTCACACCTGTCAGAATGGCTATTATCAAAAAGCAAGAAATAACAAGTGTCAGCGAGGATGTGGAGGAAAGGGAACCCTTGTGCCTTGTTGGTGGGAATGTAAATTGGTACAGCCACTATAGAAAACAATATTAAGGTTCCTCAAAAAATTAGAACTACCATATGATCCAGCAATTCCCATTCTGGATATTTATCTGAAGAAAACAAAAACACTAACTTGAAAAGATAGAGGGGCCGGCCTGGTGGTGCAGTAGTTAAGTTTGAACATTCCGCTTCTTGGTGGCCCGGGATTCGCTCCTTTGGATCCCGGGTGTGGACATCGCACCGCTTGACAAAAGCCATGCTGGGGTAGGCGTCCCACATATAAAGTAGAGGAAGATGGGCATGGATGTTAGCTCAGGGCCAGCTTTCCTCAGCAAAAAGAGGAGGATTGGCAGTAGTCAGCTCAGGGCTAATCTTCCTCAAAAAAAAAAAAAGAAAATAAATAAAGAAAAGATATAAGCACCCCCATGTTCATTGCAGCATTATTTACAATAACTAAGATATGGAAACAATCTAAGTGTCCATTGATAGATGAATGGATAAAGAAATTATAGTAAAAATATATAAAATGGAATATTATTCAGCCACAAAAAGAAAGAAATCTTGCCATTTGTGACAACACGGATGGACCTTGAGGGCATTATGCTAAGTGAAATAAGTCAGACAGAGTAATACAAATACCATATGATCTCATTTGTATGTGGAATCTAAAAAATACGAGGCATATTGTTACAAAGAACAGATTGTGGTTGCCAGAGGTAGGGGGTGGGGAGTGGGCAAAATGGATGAAGGAAGTAAAAAGGTACAAACTTTCAGTTACAAAATAAATAAGTCATGAAGATGTAATGTACAGCATAGCGATGGTAGTTAATAATACTGTATTGCATATTTGAAAGTTGCTAAGACAGTGCATCTTAAAAGTTCTCATCGCAAGAAAACAATTCTGTAACTATGCAAAGTGATGTATGTGAGCAAGATGTTACGGTGATCATTTTGCATTATATACAAATATTGAATCATTATGTTGTGCACCTGAAACTAATATAATGCTGTAAGTCAATCATACCTCAATAACAAAATTAAAAAATAATTTTCTACCTTGTTTCTTTGTGTAAAGGAGGCCCTGTTCCTCTGAATAAGAAAATTACAGATAAGCAAGATGATGAAACAAATACATGGGAACATTTTAAGAGAATGTTGTTGCTACATCTCAGAAAATGGTAAGTCTTTCTTTTTTAGGAGAAGCCTACAAATTTACAACTTAAATATCCATTTTAAAAAGTATTCGAAACATTATAACAATCGGGGAATGATCCGCTAGTACAGCTGACATATTGACCTCTTAATATTGCCTTACGAGAAAAAAAAACTTGTGCGAGTTAAATTGTTTCACAAAGACCTTTATGCAGAAATTATTCTCTCATGAAAAATACTTCAGTCAAGCTGCCTATAATGCAAAACTCGAGCATTAAATTAAAGGTCAAGAAGATGTTAATGACAGGCGTGCAAAGTTCAGAATCTCTTCATCCCTGACGACCAAGTGTCTCTTCTTCTAACTCTGCTTATTGTCCCTACCCTTGCTTCTATAAATACCTTTTGGATCTCATTAATTCATATTCCTCTATTGCTTTCCAACTCTATTCCGCAGCAGAACAGTTCTGGAAATCATATCCACCATAACATTCAGGAGAACTTATCAAACAATAACGTAAAAAGTGTTATTTCGCATTCTCATTCCCTTTCTCCATCATTATGTCCGTATAGATTCTACCTGGTAGATGCCACATACATAACACCTACCACCACTCCCCGCTTATACAGCCAGGGGTGGCCTCAGGATTATTCTTAACACTGAACTCAGGCCATCACTATTACTCAATGGACTTTAATACATGAAATGAAACTTTCATGTCATCCTTGTAGGCTAATTAACTAAACTGCAGAGAAAGGTTCTGTTAAGAAAATAGACACCCTTCTTGTTACTGGTTATACCCCGAGACGACATGGGGCTCCAGGCAGCCTTTGAGACAGAGGTTGCTCTTGCCTAGCGGTAGCTTTCTGTGCCTATTGACTCCATTTTCACATAAGATCAGCTACTGCTTCTGTATTCCCCTCCTTTCATTCCTAACCTGCCTTTATACTTTTCTGCTACTTTACTCTTCATTCCAGTGTGAAACGTCCTCATTTTTATCCTCTTGGTCCCAGAAAAAGATAAATTGCTCTCCCTCTGTGACTAAATTTCCCTTAATTTCAGGTCAAAATTTCTGAAGTTAGGATATAGATTTTTCTTCTGCAATAAAGACCAAAGTAATAGTGGTTTAAAATACATAAAAATTTATTTCTCCCATAACAGTTTGAGGGTGGGTAGTGCAGAGCCTGCCTTGGTTACACGTTGTTCAGGGGCCCAGGTTCTTTCCGTTTTCTGAATCTGCCCTTGTCACTATTGAAGTGCCAGCTCACATCTTATGCAGCTACTCCAGCTACTGCCATCATGTTCACATATTAGCTAGCTGGATGGGGAGAGATGAAAGTGGAGGTCATGCCCTTTTCTTAGTGGCATAACCCAGAAGTCTCACACATCACTTTTGTTCAACTCCCATTGTCAGAATTTAGTCACATGCCGTACCTAATGACAATGGGTACTGGGAAATGCACTTTTTAGCTGATTGGCCTTATGCTCAGCTAAATTTGAACATTTTATTATTGAACAAACAAGGGGAGAATGTCTATTGGAAGCAGCTAGCCCATTCTCCCAAGCTCCTCTATCCTAGTCTAGTCATATCTCTGAACTCTGGGTGCAGAATTTCCCTGAAAAGTTGTCTGCTCAGTTTGTGACATACAGCATTGGCCCATACCTAGTTTTCTCACTCCATAGCTCTGCCCTCTGAGCATCTTGATTCCTTTCACCTTGAAGTGTTAACCACAGGACTTATGCTTATTCATCAGAAGTGATGTGACAATATGAAAAGGGTATGGGGCATGGAATCAGAGATCCTGGATGTAGAACTTTGGCAAAGTCATTATATCTTCCTAGCTTCTATGCTAGCCTTGCAGAATTCTAGTGAACGTCCAATGAGATAATGTATGTGAAAGGCTTGGTAAGTAGGAAAACACTATTAAAATGCTTGTGACTGTTCCATTTCTTGGTGCTATTTGACAACTGTCTCTGTACAGCATTGCCACCCTATAGCTTCCTATCTTGGGAGGCCCAGGCCTTGACCTTCCCCTCAGTGAATTACCTCTCTAGGGTCCCAACTCCTAGCTCTTATCTCTCCTTATCATCGACACAGGCACCGCTCAATTATCTTTTGAATTATTTGATCTTAGAGAGATTAAGGAGACTTATCCACATAGGATTTTATCGGGGTTGAGTTTTTAGTTGCTCTCGGGTTACAGAATGGCATGACGTTATTCACTGCACAGCACTCTATACCCTGTATGAACTCTACTTTGGGCCTTGCCTAATTAAGGCTCAGGTTTGTGTTGTTGTTTCTAATCCTTGATGGTATTTAATCTTCGCATTCCTTTCCTGGGTCATTTTGTATTCTTTTCAGCTATTTAGCATAGCTAATTTTGGCCATACACAAATTCTGTCAAGTTATAGCAATTCTACCAGTAACCATAGCGACATGTGTTCCCTGTTCCCAATCAGAAGGGAAGAACTTTAGTTCAAATGAAAGAGTTAGCTTTGTTTACTTAGGAAAAACAAATGCTCCTATCTATGCTAGTGCCCATCACAAAATTGAGAACCGTGTGTAGAAAGGGTCTCAATATAAAACATGCAGAGTCTCATGTCTTCAGGAAATTGAATGATATGTGACAGTAATCATGCTCTAACACAAACAGCTGCTCATGGATCTAAAGTATGCTATTTTATAATTTTGCAGGCTTTCTTAGAAATATAGGTTAGAGCAATGGTTTCCAGGCATGCTCTGAAAGCTTGTTGGCATTATACAGGTTAAATAAAATACATGATTTAAAATACACTTTAAATGCTTATGCTTCCAATAAAGGGGAAATCAACGAGAGAGAGAAGTAAAGTCTATTGAAAGCCTACTCTTTGCCATGTTCTATACTACTTCCTTTACGTGAATTTAATTAAACCTTAACAGCAATCCTGAGACATAGGTATTATCAAATCCTCATTTTCCCAATAAGAAAAATGAGGTTCAGACAGATTAAGCTTATTACTTCCGTTAGAGAGCTAGTAGGCTCAGGACAAACCCCAATCCGTCTGCTCCAAAATCATTGTTCATTCTCCTAGATCATGCTACTTTCTGGAAACACATAAAGGTACACATAGATACATTTTGAAATAAATATCACAGCATTCTTTTAAAACTTGGTAAGACATTGGTTTGCAACTCACAATTTTTAGCTTTTGTAGTTGGATGTTGTCAAACCATGTGACAGTCTCTTCTCTTCACCATTTACTGCTGATTAAGCTTGAAGCATGGAAGTTGTCAGATGCAATTAAGGAGTGACACATTTTAGAGCAAATATTAGAAATACAGTTTGTGTTAAGTATATCAATTCGGTTATAGGTTAATCTGCAAAAAGAAGTAGTTGATGACTGTGCAGCTGAATTACTTAAATCTAGTCCCAGCACTAGGTATAGAATATGTGAAACATGACATGTACACAGTAGAATTTTAGTTATTATGTTTCAGTAAGAGATGTAGCTGAATAGGTTTATCTTACTTTATTCCAACTCATATCTGAAAAGTTATTTGAAAAGTAAAAAAAAGTATGTTGACTGATTCCACATTTTCATTGTTGCAATTATGACTCAGATATGTCTTCATTCACACAAGGGAAATATCTTGACTGATCATGCACTAATGCAAATTGCACTTAACCTGGTTTAAGGATTAAAATTTGAGTTATGATTTCAAAATCTAATTTAAAATTTATTTTATAGGTTAAACTTGAAACTCTAACCCTTAAAAAGTTCAAAAGAAGAATAAATCTAGGTGTGGAAGGCAGTATGAACTCAGAGCAATCGGAGATCAATTCCGATCAGAAGAGCTCTAAAGTCTAAGTCCAGCGCTCTCACTGTGGTCCCAGGGTAAAGGCCAGCTCTCCCTCCACGGAGGACACACGGCATGGACCCTCTACAGGTTAAAGCTCTGATCACTTGGATTTTACATACCCTATAATATTAAGAATCAAAGAAAATGAAAATGACCCCTTTCAAATTTGCAAAGCCTGAATCAAGAACTCCATGGATCCAGGCTGGCCTGGTGGCACAGCGGTTAAGTGTGCATGTTCCGCTTCTCAGTGGCCCGGGGTTTGTCGGTTCGGATCCTGGGTGCGGACATGGCACCCATGCTATGGTAGGTGTACCACATATAAAGTAGAGGAAGATGGGCATGAATGTTAGCTCAGGGCCAGCCTTCTTCAGCAAAAAGAGGAGGATTGGTAGCAGTTAGCTCAGGGCTAATCTTCCTCAAAAAAAAAAAAAAGAAAAAAAGAAGAACTCCGTGGCTTGTTTGTCTTTGGTGTGGTACACTGCTGGCTAAACTGAGAGCTGACTAAGACACAGCTGCACTCTGGAATAACTGTAGCCTCTGTTTGTAGTGACTATTGATTAGATTAAAGGACTGAATGACCTCAGAAAGAGAAACACCAAAATTGGTCCCGATTTCTAGAGTCTAAAATAACAGTATACTCGCATGGTAATTTAGGGTAAACAGGGCATTAGCAAACTCTAATGTGCCTTGCAGCTCAGAAACCGAAGGATGATGTGTAATATGGACAAGGTACTGACCTAGAACATGTGAAACCATCACTAACAGGATGTTTCTTCTCACCTATGCTATGAGAATGGAGTTAAAAGTTTGCAAAAGCAATTTAATTGCATAGGTGTCTACTTACAGCATGAGCCAAGCCCAAGATAACAAAAGGCAGAATATGGAACAAAGCTCTTCTCCCATAAGGAGGATGGTCCACATAGGGATGGGAGAAAATTAAACTGAAAAGTCTCCAAGGCTGAATTCCAATAGTCAAAGTGTACCTACAACATTATTACATTAGAAGAAGCAACATCAGGTGGCCTTGTGTATGTAAGAAATTCTTTATCCGATCTAGAGTTAAGACTCTTTCATATTAATTTGAAGAACTTCCTCCATGCGAGTACTAAAGAAAAAGGAACAGATTGTCTCTTAAGGTTATAAAACCCTTATGAGGATAAACATCCAACACAAAGCTTTAAATCCTTGTAAATATTCAACAGATCCCAATGTATGTGAAATCAGAATCTAAGATTATTTCATATGTGTTGCTTTTATCTTCCTGGCAATCTTAACCCCTTGAAATAAGTTCTTCATATTTTTCTCCGGTAGGGAGTACAGAACTGCATGTAGTGGAAACACATTGACTATTTCCTTTTTCATTTGCCTCGTTAGTTAGTCCATTGTTATTATACACTCCACTTGAAGATAAGGAAATTGGCGCAGAGCATTTACCTTGTGCTCCACCTAAGACTTGGTGAAACCAGGCTTTCTTCCCAACAGCACCAAAATATTTGGGCTCTGTAAATGACGGAGAATAGATGTATACTATGACATGAGACAAAAGCATGTGATATTGTCACCTACAGAAAGGGGGTGAGGTGAGCCAAAATGAACAAGTGAACTTACCCTGAAACCTTTAACGAAAAGCATTACTTCCCTTCATTTTGGCTGGCAAACTGGTTTGACATGCTTTGCTCTAGCATTCAGTGTAGTTTTTGACATTAAACCAAAAAGACACGATGACATTTCTAAGTTCACCAACACTCAACTTTCACAGGTAAACTGTAAGAATTGCAAAGAAAGGAGAGAGGGTGTAAAGAGCATAACTACGCACATAGTTTCTGATAAATGTCAACCTACTGTCCCTTGTTATGTTCTAACCAGACAGCCTTTGAATGTTGTGAGAAAAGGGAGGGGTGGGTTTTCAAAAAGTCTCATTGAGTTTTGAAGGCAATATTTTGCAACCACGACAATGAAACTATGTGTTATAAGTTCGTGAGAACAGAACCTTATTTAAAATGAAATATACTCAAAAATTATGATAAAAACAACTCAAGAAAAGTCACTGGGATGCCTACCAGTATTATCTATCATAAAGTTAGCAGACTGCTGTCAAGGTACCCTCTCTTTTATCATTTCTCTCTCTCTCTTCATTTTTATTGCTTTTGTTTATTCTCAGAAGATAAGGTTATAAAAGTGATCATGGTCAGACATAGAAGTGAACTCTCTAACCTCAATAATCGCATTTCATTGATTTAGGTTAGATATTTCTATTCTGGAAAAATGTTTAATAGTATTAACATTTCGATAGTTGGTCTCATACCTCATTAGGGTGAATTTCACACCACTCTTAGCAATCACTTTATTTTGAAAGGGAAAATTTTCCAAATGTCTTTATTTTTGCCTAGGTAAGTAGGTTAGCAATTGTATATTTCCGTATAGCTAGCTAGATGCCTCATCTTTAGCTGTAAAGGTAAAATGTTGTTGTGTTGAATACTTATTACTGGACTTCTACTATTTTGACTTCCCCAAGTTGCGCATCTTTTCATGTACTTTCTGAAGTAAATGAACCCTCCAAATTCACATGAGAAAGAGATATACAGGTGGCTTAAAATTCATATCAATAGTAGGATGTTCACAATTTCAAGAATATTATGAGTATATAAATGCAGCAACTGTGGGTTTAAATCTGTGTGCAGGTCAATACAAACATTGTCAACTGATCTTTGACGAAGGAAAAAAGGTAAAATAACGCAGAAAGGATGGTCTTCAACAAATGGTGCCAGATAAAATGGATATCCACATGCAAAAAAATGAATCTAGTCACAGATCGTAAACTTTTCACAAAAAATTAATTCAAAACGGATCATAGCCTTCAAATTTAAAACTCAAAACTTTAAAACTCCTGGAGGGTACCACAGGAGAAAATCTAGGTGATCTTAGGTTTGGTGATGACTTTTCTGACATAACACCAAAAGCATGACCTATGAAAGAAAATATTGATAAGTTGGATATCATTAAAATTGAAAGCTTCTGCTGGGTGAAAGTCACTGTTAAAAGGATGAAAAAACAATCCACAGACTGGGAGAAAATCTTTACAAAATACATATCTGATAAAGGACTGGCATCCAAATATACAAAGAATATTTTAAACTCAACAATAAGAAAACAACCTGATTAGGGACCAGCCCAGTGGCATAGCAGTTAAGTTCATGTGTTTTGCTTCAGCAGCCTGGGGTTCACAGTTCGGATTCCAGGCGTGGACCTACCCACTGCTTATCAAGCCATGCTGTGGCAGGCGTCCCACATATAAGATAGAGTAAGATAGGCACAGATGTTAGCTAAGAGCCAATCTTCTTCAGCAAAAAGAGGAAGACTGGTGGTGGAAGTTAGCTGAGGGCTAATCTTTCTCACCAAGAAAAGAAAGAAAGAAAGAGAGAGAGAGAGAGAGAGAAAGGAAGGAAGGAAGGAAGGAAGAAAGAAAACAACCTGAGTAAAATACAGGAAAATTATCTGAACAGACATCTCACCAAAGAAGATATACAGATGCCAAATAAGCATATGAAAAGATGCTCAACATCATATGTCATCAGGAAATTTCAAATTAAAGCAACCAGCTACTACCACACACCTAATAGAATATCTAAAATCCAAAACACTGACACCAAATGTTGGCAAGGATGTGGAGCAATAGGAAGTCTCATTCATTGCTGGTGGAAATGCAAAGTGGTACAGCCACTTTGGAAGACAGTTTGGCAGCTTCTTATAAAACTAAACATATTCTTACCACACAATTGTAGCAATAGGGCTCCTTGATATTCACCCAAATGAGTTGACAATTTATGTTCACATAAAAACTTGCACATAATGTCGATAGCAGCTTCATTCACGATTGTCAAACTGGGAAACAACCAAGATCTCAGGCAACAGGTGAATGGCTAAACTGTGGTACATCCATATAATGGAATATTTTTCAGCAATAAAAAGAAATGAGCTATCACGCCATGATAAGACAAGAAAGAATTTTAAATGCTTGTTGCTAAGTGGAAGAAGCTGATTTGAAGCGGCTAAATTCTGTATGACTCCAACTCTATGACATTCTGGTAAGGACAAAACCATGGAGACCGTAAAAATATCAGTGCTTGCCAGGGGTTAGAGGGATGGGAAGGATGAATAGGTGGAGAAGAGGAGATTTTGGGGGCAGTGAAACTATTCTGTATGATACCATAATGATGGATACATGTCATTATACGTCTGTCAAAATCCGTAGAATGTACATCAAGAGTGAACCCTAATGTGGTCTATGGACTTCAGTAAACAATAATAATATTTCAAAATGGGCTCATCAATTGTAACAAGTGTATTTCATTAATACAAGGTGTTAATAATAGGGGAAACAAAGTGGGAGGTGGAGACTGGCTGTACGTTCCACCCAATTTCTCTGTAAACCTAAAACTGATCAAAAAAATAAAGTCTATTAGTAAAAATAGTGTTCAAGAATGTGGTGACTGAACTGAGCGTTTCTTGTGCTCAAAGTCTATCTTTGCAAAAGAACAGTATAAAAAGTAGACATGCTGATCATCTCTGTATAGTAACAGATTTTGAGTAAGAAAATAGCACTTTGAAAATTGATTAAAAATAGAAAATCTATTAAGTAGTTTGTTTCCAACGAAAACATTTCTCTAACATTCATAGTACAACTGTCTAACCATGTTTATCTAAAATTACATCTTTGAAAGGTGTTAAAAGTGATGATTCCATACCTCATTTTACTAACTGCTTCCGTGTTCATTGTGTGATAAATGATGGGCTAAAATGATAGGAACTATGTACCCTGTCTGTCGTAAAATAAAATGTTTTTTTTCCAGACTCATTTTTCTTAAGTATTTACCCAACTGTTTTGTCTGCTCAAGGGTACTTTGCTAAAGCTTAACCAACTACAGGTTCTCAGTACTCTCTCTTGAATAATACCAACATAGGAGATTCCTTATTTGAATCAATCAAGGTACAGTCGTATGTATAACTTAATTAAATCCTATTAAATGCACATTGCCTTTAATTTCAGGGACTACTGGCCCCATGTACTACTTTCTCAGGAATTGTGTCTCACAAATCGATTCAAGGCATCTCTCATTTAAATTCTCAGCTTCTTCAACCTTTCCCTAGCCATTTTAATAACTATAAATATTTTGATTTACTCAGATCTGCCAATTTCTACACGAGTGAATAAATGAATGAAATTGAATGGCTGAACATTTGTTAACTTCTAGAAAAGAAAAGCAAAATATCTAGAATGGTTATTTTAAAACTAAGCCTGATACAGCACACATAGATACACACACATGTGTGTGTGTATGTGTGTATCCACTTGGAGGAAAAATTCCAAACTCTGAAGTACATTCTTTTTAAAAAGGCAGGCCCCAAAAGTTTGTGAGGCCCAAGTTAAGAGTACAGCTAGAAGCCACACACATTTTCCTAAATATTTTAAAGTTATTAATCAATAAACTATTAAATAAAATATATTCTGTCCTCCTACATTGATGGCTATGTCTTCATAACAACAAAATTGGGAAAAATATATAAAAGCTATGGTTTTTATATAACTGAAAGTTGAAAAACTATCAAAAATCACTGAATATTATTATTGAGCATAGTTGAGCGCTCTGATCATGAAACAGGAAAATTCAGATGAGTAATAAAATAAAGACATATATAATTCAAAACTCATCCTATGTTTGTTGCCTTCATTTTGGTAAAATAAGTAATCATGTTATTATAATGAAGATTTTCACATAATATGTGTTCTAGTGACAGTAATGAGCTAAAATAAGGACCTTTTATACAAAGGGCCAGATAGTACATATTTTCAGCTTTGCCAATCATCCAGTCGCTGTCGTAACTACTCTCCTCTGCTGTTGTAGCACGAAAACAGGTGTAGAGAACACATTAATGAATGGCCATGCCTGTGTTCCAATAAAACTTTATTTATGGACACTGAAGTTTGAATTTCATATAATTTACGTCACAAAACATTATTCTTCTTTTGAGTTTTTCCAACATTCAAAAATGTAAAAATCATGTTTAAGTCACAGGCCATTCAAAAATAGCTGGATTTGGACTGCAGGCTGTAGTTCATCGACCTTTTATCTAAAGAATTTTAAAAAATTGAGTACTTTTCTTGAGTGAATAAAATATAAATGTAATTCATTAAGAAATACAAATTACAGTAAATGTAAAATTTTTAAAAGTTAAAATCAGGGACAGCCTGGTGGCGTAGTGGCTAAGTTCAGCACACTCCACATCTGTGGCCTGGGTTGGTGGGTTCAGATCCCAGGCAGGGACATATACCACTCGTCTAGCCATGCTGTGGTGGCAACCTATATACAAATTAGAGGAAGATTGGCATAGATGTTAGCTCAGGGCCAATCTTCCTCATCAAAAAAAAAAAATAATAAATAAATAAAAATTAAAATCATTTTTCACATGCATCTCCTAAAAATATTTTCTCTAAACAACTCAAAATAATGAATTGAAATAAAAAGACAAAGTACAAATTATAGGTTGTAAAAACTAAAGATTTAAATCAATTGCAAATTTAAGGTAAACCTTTTATACAAGTTTTTGAAAATTTAATTAATCTGATTAAAGCTCAGACAAAAATAAAATTACTTGCAATTCTAGTGATCAATGTTCAGATGTCAACAGTGTTCAAGTTGCCAACATAACACATCATGTACAGACCTACTTACGTACACATTTGAGAATAATATGAATTAATTAATATTACAATATAGTTCTCAGCTGTTATGTGCAATTTCTTATGAATAGTGTACTAATTTGTGAGTTCCTCTGGAACCATGAATTAAAATACCATGGGAAGTAAGAAAATGGACATTTGGCACTCCTGGGAAATAATACTTCATTAAGCAATATCTGTTGCATTCATGCTATCAAGGAATAAGGATTGGGCAACTTAACTATTTTGTCTTTTCTGTTAAGCACTTCTGTTCAAATCTTCCCCATACCCTGCAGTAGAGCACTTCTCTGATTTTGGCACAACCAAAAGACTTTTATGTCATCTTAACACAATTGCTTTTGTGTGTTTGTGTGTGTGTGAGGAAGATTGCGTCTGAGCTAACAACTATTGTCAATCTTACTGTTTTTGCTTCAGGAATATTATCACTGAGCTAACATCTGTGCCAATCTTCCTCTATTTTATGTGGGATGCCGCCACAGCTTGGTTTGATGAGTGGTGCTAGATCTGCACCCGGGATCTGAAACTATGAATCCCAGGCCACCCAAGTGGAGCACGCAAACTTAACAGCTATGCCACCAGGTCAGCCCCAACAATTGCTTTTCATCTGGAGTACATAAAGAAAGAGATGTGGAGTGATTCCCTGGAGTCTGAATAGTTAGTCATGTGAGCAGAAGTTGAGATTTACGGGTTTTTTTAGGCCAGAATAGAACACCAAAACTTGAGAGACAGAGCACACATATGTTCTTTAATATGGCTGAGTGTGTGTATTTATGTATGTCTCTGTGTGTGGGGCCCAGAGAAGGTGTCTGTATTTGTTATCTCTTGCTGGACAGCAGTATTATCATGAATTTAGCAGCTTACAACAATACGCATTTGTTATCTCACCATATCTGTGAACCATGGATGCAGACACAGCTTAGGTGCGTCCACTGCCTCAGGGTCTCACGAGGCTTCATTCAAAGCCTCAGGTGGAGCTGCGGTCTCATATGAGGATTGCCCAGGGAGGGTCCACTTCCAAGGTCAGTTTGTTGGCAGAATTCAGTTTTTTGTGGTTGCAGGACCTAGGGCCTCACTTTCTTGCTGGCTATTGACTGCAAGTCCTTGGAAGCTGGAAGCCACCCTTAGCTCCTGGAAACCATCCATAGTTCCTACCATGTCATCTTCCCCAGCATGTCCATTTGCTTCCTCAAAGCCAGTAAAGAAGAAACTCCAGGAAGATGAATGCTACAATCTTACATAATCACATAATTGTGCGCATGTAATCACATACATCCCATTATCTCTGCCATCTTCTATTCATTAGAAGCAAGTCACAGGTTCTGCCCACACTCAAAGGGAGAGATTGTTCATGGGTGTGGGTACCAGCAGGTAGGGGTCATGGAGCCTGCCCTGAGTCTGTTCACTACAAGGTTTCTCTCGCTTGGATCTAAAATGGTCCTGAAAAAGAGAACAGACTGTTTCGAACTGTATTGGATTCATCTGCTATGGATTCTTTAACCATATGGATTCTTTTCCCAATTTTTTCCCAGTTGCTAAGGTAGTTGTTCTACTTAGTTTTTCAAAACAGCTAAGATTCCATATATTCAATCATAAGGGCCATTAGGAAGAGAAACAAGGAGGAAGAGGAAGAGGAGGAGAATAAGAAGAAAAAGAAGGAGGAGGAGAAAGCAAGAAGAAAAGGAAGAATGGAAGAAATGGAGGGAGGAAGAAAGGAAGGAAGGAAGAAAGCTGTAACCACCCAAAAAGCACAATAATCCCCCCTTAGCCACACTTTTGCTTTCCTTGGTCCCAAAATATTAAATGGAAAATTCCAGAAATAAGCAATTTATAATTTTTAAATTGCACACTGTTCTGAGCAAAGTGATGAAATCTCACACTGACTTGCTCTGTCTGGCCTGGGTCTTGAATCCGGCCTTTGTCCAGCGTATCCACACTGCATACATTACCCGCCCGCTGGTCGCTTTATCATAGGGGTGTAACCGTACTATCCATGGTTTCAGGCATCCACTGGCGGTCTTGGGACTTATCTCCCGTGGATAAGGGGGGACTTGTGTATATAGGAGCACTTGGAAACAGGGTGTTAATCCTAGAATGTGAATACTGTCTACTACAGCATGTCAAAAATACTCTTCACTTTGGACAGGTGGTGATTTGGGGCCTCTGAAAGTATAATTCATATGAAAAGTTTCTAGAGGTTAATACTTAAATTTTCTTCCTACTTCACAGGATATGCCAACGTGGGCAGGTTCCCTTGATGTCTGATCACCCACTTGAGCTGTCTGACACTGTCCTACTTCCTGGAAATCTTTCCTCCGTCCAGACAGACACGACGATTGCTTTCTCACTCAGCTGTCACAGTCTTGCCATGAAGATCTGCCCACACACACAGTTTTGGATAGAAACAGAGGAACTAATTGTAAACAATCTGCCACATAAATCTTAATGGTCATTCTTCGTTAATTGTCATCTCAGAGCTGACTTTGCTTGTTTCTATGACCAATTTTGAAATCTCAAATTAAGAAGCTGCCATAAACCTCAGCATCAGACTAAATGGAATACGTTCAGGCTGTGTCTTTGTATATCCATTCCACTGTTCAGAAACTGTGGCATATCAAATCTTTAACTCTGTATTTAATATGCTAAATTGTATATCATAGCTGCACAAAGAATCTTAAGTACTCAAAATAAATGATGACCCAGGAAAGCATAAAATAAATATGAGATTGCACATGACGAGTTTGATTTTAAGGTCTTAAGTGGCAAAACCTCCCCACAATCCTTTTCCATATCTGAAAAATTCAGTGCTTCTGCTGTGCACAGATTTGAATTGTCCCCATTTATAACCTTATGGTCTCTAAATCCAGTAGCTTTAAACAGCAAATCATTCATGAAGTGCAATGAGAGGTCATGGTGAAGGTTAGAGGAGTTTAGTTTTGTGATTGTATAAAAAACAGAACACATTGCTTCTCTAAAAGAGCAACCCACGATACATAGCCAATTCACATGTCCCACAAACTTTAGGATTAGGGTCTGATGAAGTATTATGTCTTGGGCAAAGCTAGTAAAGCCAACTAGCTCTACAATTTACAAAAGTAGAAAATGGTGATAAAATATAAATATATAAGTAAAATATAAAACCGCCATTATAGAATGCTTTGTGAAGATGGCCCATAAAAGAATAATAACACTTCCGTGCAAAGCCTGATATTTGGACTATTATTATAGGATCTTGCAGCTTTTGCAGAAAGGTTTCCAAGTGTGAGTCAAAGTAAAATTAGTGAAGATGGACTGAGGATAAATTTATGTCATTTACAAAAGTAAATAAATACAACAGAAGGAAATCAATCCTCGTGACTCATTTCCACCAGAACCTTGCATCAAGCCTCTCTCAAATATGGCTATTATTGTTCATATACACCAATATCTTATTTCCCCAACAACCGTTGGAATATCGTTCATTGACTGAAAAATACTAACTAAAAACAATATTTCTTTAGCAAGCGGAACAGAATTCCTATTGTTTTCTCATCATTTATGTAAATTTTGCCCTGTTGCTTAATTCAAGCAGAGTAACCAAAAATATTACTCAATATATTAATAAACTAAAAAGTGTTTAATTTTAGATTGTGGAACGTACAGCAGCAGAAGCTATGACACATAAAGGAGAGTGTAAGATAGACTATCTTCCCTTATGGAGCTTAACAAAAGCATCCTGCTGTTGAGTTTGTAATACATTTATTTCTAAATTAATTATTGAATTGGTTTAGAGATGAAGATAATTCATCTTATAAAATGTGTTTTTCAGTGTCTGGTTAAGGGTCCCATCTGCTACATTAGTACAGAATCGTGACACAGCAGGCAAAAGGAAGAAGGCGAAGATGCATTTAAACGAGTTTGGCCCAGTGATTCCCATGCTCTGATTCTCCCTAGCAGTTCATTCCATTATAAACTTAATTAGAAACCTTTTCTTTTTAATGTTGAGAAAAAGCATTTTGATATTACTAACTCTCTATGTAGGATTTTCAAATCCTATTAAATATCTGATTTACAGTTACACGAAATCGACTTTTTATTTTTAATACTCCTAGTCAGATGATGCTATAAAAGCTTTTAAGAAAGCCAATGAATCTTTTCGAGTGGACTCTATGATGTTCCATTCAGTCTGTATTAAGCCATGATTGTTGTAAGTACCAAATGAATTAATACAATAAAATTAGGGGTGTTACATTAGGTGAAAGAATAGTTGGCAGATAGATATTTATGATTAACCTACATAGAGAAATATACTTTTTATTTTTTACTGAAAATGATAGAAATTTTATTGTGCAAACTATGATTCTATTGCCTTTGTGTAATGATTTGTAGTTGCTGAAAGTTGTTAGGCATTCAAAAAGCCAAAGAATGAATGGGATTACAATCTATCTAAAATTTACTACATTCAGTAAAGTGCTAAAGCACTCAAGCTTTGAAATCATCTACTGCAAAGGCTGTTTATTCCCCGTATAAAATCTGACTGTATATTGTGTCCTCAAAGATATAAGGGCTGCAACCGAGCAGACTGCTAAACATCTCAAATATTAATTTATTGGCTTCCAAAGCTGTGCTTGCACAGCATACAGAGTAGCAGATTAGGGGTTGGTAAGAGAGAATAAGTGAGATTTGACAATTCTATTTGAATCTTCAGTGGTTTGGAATTGGAATATTTTAAGGCTACATGAGCTGAAAAAGATATTTTGAACAAATAGCTTCATAAAGCAGGTTTGGTTTTAAAAGCTGGAGGGATTTCAAAAATTCATTTTCTTCTTCAGAAATAATTAGAAGTGGGAAGCAGTTTATTGAAATATCAGAAAACACAAATCGTGCAAACTCCCACGGGCAAGTATCTTGCTTTTGTTTCACCCTAGTGTGAGTCATAGTTTATCTGGCACAGGTGTTTCTGCCTCCAAAAAGGCACACTTATCCCCTAGCCTCAGCATTTAATTATTTATTTCTAATAATCTGGGTGGCAACAAAATCAGGTTTTGTACATTTTACAATAGCTTTTCAGAATGAGTAATGAACCATGCCTTGGAACAATTCACATTTGGGTAAGACATGTTTTGCAGTTAATTGATGTCTCAGATTGTCTGGCATAGGGGGTTAGATGAGAGAAATGATACAAAGAAGACAGTGAGAAGCAGGAATTAGGTCCCTGCACAGCCTCGGTAACAGAAAGAGCCTAGCAGAGGAATATACTGCAAACAGTCTATTCTCAAATACTATAATAATTTCAAAAGAAAGAAAATGCCCTGCTATTTTAATGGCTCATCCCAAACCCTGGGGTGAAGAAATGAGCAAAACAAGTGTTCGAACAACAAAGGATATCCCCAAACTCTGAGATTTATTAGTTTACATTGACATATGTCTGCTTTTATCTTGCTTTTGCGTTTTCAGCACAGTCTCCCTTTCTTTAGTTTTCCGGTACAATATCTCTCCCATTATTTAAATATAATTTAAGAGAATTCCATTTTTTCCTATTGTAGATTCCTTAGAATTCTTAAATAACATCTTTCCCAGTAGAGACCTCCCACCTCCAGCAGATTATCATTTGAAAAACGCCTTGCTCTAGGATCCCAGAGAAGTGACATCCTCTGGATACAATAACCACGTATTGCCAACACTAAAGAGGCCACGTTGAGGGTTAAAAAAAGAATGCCATTTTACCTCTATCAACACGTAATTAACATATGAAAGCCAAATTGGTTACTCTGCTGTTGGTAAAGGGTATTTTGTTAGGTTGTTTGCAGGTTTGCTTTCACCACTGGTGTTTTCTCAGATGATTTCTACCCAGCTATCCGTTCTCACTATGACCTTTGTGTCTGTGCGATTTAGATTTGATTTTCCAACTAGTTCAGTTACCTCATGACCAGTCCCCGGAGCCACACAGTCCCTTCCCTTTTCTGCTTTGTAGTTCCAAACCCTTCATGCCTCGCTGCAAACTGCATAACATTAAACACATGCTGCAGATATATGTTCAAATTAGAGATGTAACAAACTATCCACTGAGAATCCACTAAATCACTGAAGCAACAAACCTGCAGATCCAAAGTTAGCGCCAGTAAATTACAAGCCACAATATACTTCTCCCTCTGATGATAAAAGTAAAGCATATTTTATTTTAAAATGCTGACAATAACTCCTGAGCAATCAATACCTTTCTTGGAGAGGGAAAATTGCACAGCCAAGCTGCTAGTGTACATACATTGAAAAGGACAGATGAACTATAAATGTGAGCCCTTCAGCGAAGCCCAGGTATGAAAAGTCTTTGGAGCCGGGCCCTTCGATGGGATTCAGCAGTCGGCCCTTGAACTCTTTGTGTGACAGGTCCTGAGCTTCTCACGTTTGACAGCATGTTGTCTTGCAAGTTTGAGGGATGTCTAAAAATCAAACGCCGGGACTCTACTGACAAATGTGTGGCTTTTCCCCACCTTTTCTTCGGGGGACGTGGGTTGAGTTTACGTGATAGAAACGGAGCAGCAGCAAGGCAATCTTATACGGAATACTATACGGAAAATACTATATGCCTGAAGTGGCAGATCCCATGCTGATGAAGAGATGTCCCTTCTGCAATGATAAATAAAACAAACAATTTTTTTAAAAAAAGGTACTGAAAGAAGGAATCCTCTCCTAAAGGGAATCTGACTCTATAAAAGCATATGCTGGCGTCTTATGCCTCTATGACGTGTGGAGGTGTCTTAGAAAACAGTACAAGTATAGAAAGTAAAGCTTATTGGCGGGTGGGGAGGGACGCACAAGAATAGAACTGGGCAATAAGCATATAAAAGTGTTCTTTATTTATAGAATACACAAATCCAAAATGTCGGAGTTTGTGATCACTGCCTGGTTAGTTTTCGACAGGGGAGACTTATTAGCAATTTCTCTAGATGAAACTTCAGCACCTTTACTCTAAGGATCAAATGCTTCTTTCTCAAAACTCAGCTTATTTTTGTAGTTGTGCTGTCACTACATCCGCGAATGCTTACAAATGCTTTCAGGTTTGGGAAATTTACTTTCCAACTCGAAGTGCCCTCTGTGATTCCTAGCTAGATACTTCCATTTATAACGTTTGATGGATCGCTTTCCATATGTATGTCCTTCAAGGAAGTTTGGCAACTTTTATGGCCGATGGCAATCTGTGTTAGGGGTATAGAAAATGACGAGAATCTGTCTGATGCTTCAAATCAGGGAATCCACCCAAGCAAACATCAGAAATAGCTTTAGTAATATTTCTATGTAAAAAAACCAATGTATGAACCTGGAAACTTCAAAAAAGAAAAATTGTATCTTTAAATTACTGCTATGAACTAGCCCAAAGTGATACAAATTTTTTCACTGCTTCTGTACATAGTGAGGGTACACCTTGTGCCAGGCATTGGACTTGCAATACATCTTATTTTTAAAAATGAGTAAGATATTATCTTTGGACTTTTTATGGTTCTGTCATCTGTGAACTTACCAAAAAACAATCATGGAAGCGATTCATATTTTCAACCTGCATGGCTCCTGTTCATTTGTTTGTTCAATCATTCATTCATTCAATGTTTATGGAGTTACTCTTTTTACCCCTTTATAACTATATAACAAAAGGTATTTTCTCTCCTCTCAAGATGCTCATGAGCTTGTGAGGAGACAAGTAACTATACTAAGAAGGAGTGGAATGCTGTAAGAGAAGCTTGAACATGAGAGTTCATGGAATGTTTTGGGAACTACAAGTCGTCTGCTGCGCCTGGAGCTCAGGGACCCTGGAGTGGAAAGCAGTGGTTAGACAAGAGGTGAAGCAGTTAGGACAAGACTGTATTGAGCCTCAAACGGCAGAGGAAGGAGTTTGGAAGTTATCCCATGAGCAGTGGGAGGCCTTTGAAAACTATTATGTAACAGAATCACATGACCAAACAGGAATTTTAAAGCGAAGTCTTGAAGCTAGGTACAAGATGATCTGGCAAGGGGAGAGATGAAAGAGTAGTAAGGGTTTAGAACAGTTTAGGAAATTCCTAACACAATCCAGGCAAACTACGCAGAGGCTGAACCAAGGTGATGGCAGTAGGAATGGAGAAGTGGGTCCAGATTTGGGGCATATTTCAGAGATCAAACTGGCAGGATTTGAAAACGTGCGGCTGTGCCATTTTGTGGTGATCCAGAGGGCCGTTTGGAAGAGGAAGGCACTGAAAAGGACCATGGGACACGCTTCATTGAAAAGGTCAAGCAAGAGGAGCAAAGCATGTAGAGGGGGGCAGAGATAAAGGATTTGGTTTTACAGATGTTGACTTTAATGTTTCTGTGCAAGAATCGAGTAGAGATGTCAAACAAGCAGTTAGAAATAAAAGCCTATCACTTGAGAAAAAGATGAAGGAAAAAACCTCTGGCAATAAGAGGTTCCATAAATCTATTATTCACTGTAGGATGTAGGTCGTCAGTGTATTTTTTTGCTAAACTTCTTTTCAAGTTTCATCTGTTTCATTCTAGTATTGGGGGATTCAGTCAATTAAAATTGAAAAAAAAGTAAATTACATCCTCACCTTAGTCATTACCTCCCGTCACTCTTCGCTTTTGGGAACTATCTGACTACTCCTTGGTCTGTTCCTTTTATCCCTTCGCTTCCTGGTCTTTAGTTCACTGATCAAAATTGTCTGATAATGCAACAATAACTTCCAATCAAAGAGAGAATGTTTGCTATTTCCTATCTCATTCCTCTCCCAATGAAGTATGTCAATTATTTCTTTTCTTCTTTTTCTTTTTCTTTTTTTAAACTCAGCAACATAGGGGGCAGATGTCTTTGGGAAATAGTTTCTGTTGATCCTTTCTTGAGTTTCCTTTGGCTACAATTTAGATAATATTTTTCTGAGGACACTCCCTTGCACGAAGCCACATTGCCACTTTGCACAGTCACAAGGACTTGCTAGATATTCCCATATCCCTTGACCTTTTAAGTTCCCAAAAGAGCTTGAGGACATCTGCCAGCTTGAAGCTTTACTATGCCCTACCTCAGGATCATACATAAAATGTTAACTCCCCACATCCCCAAGGAAGCCCACCGTTTGTGATTTTCTATTTTAGAAAATCTATTTCCTAAATTGAAACCAATTCTCTATTCTGTGATGAAGGTTGTTTGTTTGTTTTTCCATGTTTTGCTTATGGACTGACTGCCATTTTGCTCATTGTTTTCTGGCTATTTTGTAATTCCTTTGTTACTTTCTTCTTTTGCGATTTGATGATTTTCTGTAGTGATATGCTTTTATTACTTGTTTGTTTCACTTTGTTTTGTTTTTTAACAGCCTTTGAAGATGTGAAACCTTGTCAAAGGTTTGTTTGGGAATCTAAATAGATCATATCTACTGGACAATCTTTATCTGCATGTGCGTTTTCCCTCTGAAAGAATCACAATAGATCAACCACGCTTGATTTCTCCCTGTACAAAGCTTGTTGCCTTTTCTCCAATACATTCTTTGCTTAAGTGTTTGTTGGTGGGAATAAAGCACATTATTTGTCAATGACTCAAAATAACTACGGCAATATGATAGAATGCCTGAACTTTCAAATGGTGACTTGTCTGATTGAAATTAGTAAATACAGTCATTGGAATATAGAAAATTTGTTCTTAGACGTGACTGTATAATAGTAATGCCACGATATGGAAATGCCTGTTGTATTTTCTGAAGAATAATGTAGATGCATGCGGCATTTGCCCTGATGTGGGGGATGAAGTAAGGGAATAAAACTGTAGCGTTAGAGCCCACAAAAACAACCAAAAAGCAATCCTTGAAAAATAAATAAATGGATTGATTAAAAAGTTGGTGCTTTTGGATTTGACATTTTTGGGGGAATGACGTTTGATAAGATGAAGTGAAATACCAGCTTTTAAAAATGCCAGGTTGTTCCTTCCTAAATAGGTTTTTAAGTAAGCTTTTTTTTCTTTCTCACTTAGGAGGGGAAAAAAATCAACCTTTTTGAACATAGTACACATGGTTGCCTCAGCAACAGCACAATAATAACATCTACAGCATCCATATGAACCTTAATTATAGTATTGTATTAAACTAGCACGTGTTAATTCTTTAGCAAAATACGTGTATTCCTTACTATGGAGAATATTAGCTCTTGATACATGGGCTTTTAAGTTAAAGCACCTGTTTCTTTAAAAAAATAGTTTCATGACAAACAGCAAAAAATACTAGCAGCTTCTTTCATGATATTTCAGGAATGAAAGCCAAGGCCAATGAGACAGACGTTTGGCTTATATTTTGTTCACTTTATCAATTATTTATTGAGTGTCAGTGATGTGCCTAGCCCAGTGGGAAAGGTTTTAATTTTTTTCAGTATAAAAATAGTCTCTTCTATAAAAAAGCTTAAAAGCATATTAAGAAGATAAAACTGTCATGGAGAAAAAGATCCAAGAATACCAATATTTAAATATTTTCACATACATTATCTAAATAAAGTAATGTAGTCAAGTGTTGACTTGAATCAATTACCAGCTCATGGCATAACAAAATGCCACAAATTTAGTCGCTTAAAACAACATATATTTCTTAGCTCACAGTCCTATGAGTCAGAAGTCTGGGTGGGCTCAGCTGCCTTCTCTGCTCCAGGTCTTACAAGGCCAAAATCAAGGTGTCAGTTGGCTTGGACTGAAGGCTCCAGGGAAGAATCTGCTTCCGGTCTCATTTCTTCTGTTGTCTGAATTCAGCTCCTTGTGGTTGTAGGACAGAGGTCCCTATTTCCTTGTTGACTGTCAGTTGGAAACTGCTCTCAGCTCCTGGAGGTTATCAACATTCCTTCCTTTTAGTTGGTCCTGTCCAGCTTCAGGTCAGCAATGGTGCACCAAATTCCCCTTGTGCTTTGAATCTCTGCCTTCTTCAGTAACCAGCTGGAGAAAATTCTCTGCTTTTAGAGGGCTTACTTCATTGGGTCAGGCCCACAGAATTTTTTTTTTTTTAAAGATTGGCAGCTGAGCTAACATGTGTTGCCAATCTTCTTCTTTTTATTCTTCTCCCCGAAGCCCCCCAGTACATCATTGTATATTCTGGTTGTAGGTCCTTCTGGTTGTGTTATGTGGGATGCCACCTCAGCATGGCCTGACGAGCGGTACTAGGTCTGCGCCCAGGAAGGGAACCAGTGAAACCCTGGGCCGCTGAAGCAGAGCGTGCGAACTTAATGACTCGGCCACAGAGCTGGCCCCCAGGCCCACAGAATAAATCTCCATATCTTAAGATCAACTGACTTGGAAGTTTAATTACATCTGCAAAATCTGTTCAGAAATTTATCTAGATTAATGTTTGATTGCATAACCAGGGGACAGGAATGAGTATTCTTATTTAGAATACCACCTACCACACTATGGGATATCAAGAAGGGATGGGAATTATTAGAAAATCTCCAAGACTGGAATGGGCTTGGACTCATCTTTGAAAAATAGGTACAATTTGAACACAGGGAGAAGGACAAGGGATGTCATTCCAGGCAGGAGAAACAGCATGAACCAAAGCAGAGAGATTCAGGCAATGAGTAGATTTCATACAGGAGGATATTGGGTAGGCTCGTGAACTGTTCCAGAGGCATCATGATCTAGTGAAGAGTGAACTTTATGCCTTTGTGATTCAAACATTTACTTAACCTGATGAATCTTAGTTTGCTCACCAATAAAATGAGAATAATAATAGGATATAGCTCACAAGACTGTTGGAAGTGATTGAAAGATATTTAGATACAAGACAGATAGAGAGACAGACATAAACATAGAAAGAACATTTCTAGCTTCTGTTAATGCATTCCAGGATCATCACATGTTTTATCATGTGGAGTTGCATTATTAATTCATATTCTGCTTATGGGATTACAGGATACTTGCTGGTGGTTTTTGTCTCTTACATGTAAATTTCACTTTGTATTTTGAGTTTTAATGTATTGTCAACCCCACATAATTCTATCGTATCTGGATACTTGGTGGGAATATTAAACAGAATGAAATAAAAAAATTGGGGAGGTAAATATCACCTCTACCCTTGTTCCCTATTCTTGCTTCTCATTGTTGACACAACACCACTGACTATCATTTGAAGATAAACTTTCAAATCGGCTAATAATCTTTAACAGTAGGATCATGCTTTCTAAGGTTATGGAGAAAAATGTCATTCGGAACAGAATAAGAAGTCTTCATGAATCAAAGATTAATTATGTCTTAGTTTGTTACTTATCTATATGGTCTATCAATCATTTATTCAAGAAAAGTGAATTGAACACCTACTATGTGCCAGCGCTGTGCTTGTGAATTGCAAAGTTGAACAAGACTTGCTTTCTGTTTTGAAAGATTTTATTCACTAGTGGAGGAGTGTGTAGGAGAAAATCCTGTTTTTTTTTACTCTCACACTACTACCATACTCACAACACTTCTGACACCGAGTGTCTGGATCTATACCAGTGAATTCTCTGATACCAGTTAGGTGTCCTACAGTTCAATTCAGTTCCGACACTATCTACTTAGAATCATGGCTTGGTATTTCTGGTGATGAGCTCTCGCCCAGGAGCCTGCCAAGAGTTGCCTCATGAGAGCAAAAGACATTCCTATCACCCAGGAAATTCCTCTGGATTAGGAGCTTTGTGCCAGGAACCAGGGTCAAAAGCCAAATATTAGAACCAAAGATGCTCCTAGTGCTCTTATCTCTTAGGAAACTACAAAGATTTTAGGAACCAAGGGCAGAGACCAGTATATATATAATTTCCTATTATTTCACAAGGAGATGTATGCATATGCAAATGTGAACACACATAATTAACTGTAACAGTCTTCCTGGTTAATATACAGTATTAATATATGTTAAGTATATGCATTAAGTACATACAAACATACATTCTGTTAAACTGTATTTGGTGAGATGGTGGTGAGTATCTACATGGTACACAGACATGTCTCTGCTTGTTTCTGCATTTATTCATTCCACAAGCATTTTATCGAATATTTCTTATTTGCCAGGCTGTGTCACACACTACTGCCAAGATGAAGAAGGCAGAGTCTTGACTCTCGAGGAGCTCACAATCCAGTGAACGTAAAAGATACTCCAAAGTGTCATGCAGAGGTGATAGTTCCAAATTAGTGACCTGCAACCTTCCTGTAATTGTGAGGCTCACTGTGGATGGCCCTGAAAAACTAAGTGAAACCAAAATTACAATTCCTGTGCTTTAAAAAGCAAAAAACAGAAAGTTACAGTAAATCTTTCATTGACAGGAATATGTATTAAACTTGAGCATATTTCCAGCCCTCCTTTGGGTTAAACATGGCCCTTTCTATGATGGCCTTTTAAAATGTAAATGCCCTTGGAGAGTTAATCCATTAAATCAATATGACATTAGTGGCTTTTTTCTCCGATGGAAGGAGCCCAGGGCAGCATGAAGATACAGAAGCCTGGTGGTGGGGAGGGAGGGCACACTGAGGGATTTCCGAAAGGAAGTCCATCAACCTTGTACTTCTGCTGAGGTCCTGATGCTACTTTTCTATCTTAACTAGAGCACCTATTCTAAACTGAAGCATTTTACTAACCAACATTTTCAATTTCCTTTGCATATCTTTGCTATACTTCTCAATTCACTTTTATTAAAGACATTTAATTTTGCCTCTTAGCAGCAAAGTGGCCTATAAAGTTATATAATACTTTAGCTACAATGCTTTCTTACAATTTGGAAATGAATTACAAATAAATACCTGTTACTAGCACTTTCAAAAATATCTTGAACTATAAGATTTACTTCCATTTTAGGTCAGTGTACCTATGTTCTTAGCAGTTGATGCCACTACAAGCAAATCTTCACCATGAGTTCCAATAAAAGGTTGCAGAGGCAAAATCTTCCCATTGGCCTTAAATATACCATGCACTTTTCTGTTCTTTCTTTCTTTGGGCACTTAGCTAATCTTTCATTAACTTTACAAAGGTGATCTTTTACCTAATCTTTCTCAACTATTTAACGTAGAGCCCAAGTAAAATAGTCAATATAGCCAGTGAACTTTGCTAAAAATTTCTTTAACAAAGCTGTGATTAAACTGTTGTTTTTCTTCCTCTGTAACTGATTTCTACCAAGATTGTTTTCTTTACAACTTTCTCTTATGTTTTCTCCTTTTTATTTTCAAATAATTAATGAGATATTGCTAAAAATAACATTCTTACCTTATATATCTATAGAGTAAATAATAATAATC
This sequence comes from Equus caballus, assembly GCF_041296265.1. NCBI lineage: Eukaryota > Metazoa > Chordata > Mammalia > Perissodactyla > Equidae > Equus > Equus caballus. Next base: position 97,822,644 of record NC_091715.1, on the reverse strand, counting down.
CTGTCTTTGGAATATCAAAACAGAAAGTCACCAGGCACATTTCCTGATAACTGTAATGACAACAGAGCTATTACATTGATGTGACTATAGCATTGGAGTTTGGAAGCTCTTTAATACCAGTTATGTTTCTGTTTCCAACTATGTTTATGTCCTTGGGTAAGCTATTTAACGCATTTGTCTTTATTTTCCCATTTTAAAAAGCAGACTAATTCTTTTTACATCAAAGAAAGGCATTGAGAATCAGTTGACTTTAAAGAAAAAGTTTAGACCTAAAACCAGAACTATAGAAGACTAAATATTGCACATATCTTTGGGTGTGTATTTGTATACATAAGATTTCTATATCTCAATTTTATTCTATTCTGATAAATGCCTACATTAAAGTCCATGGCGTTCCTGCCATGCAATCACCTTAATATTCCTCTAAGGTATAGTGACATGCAATTTTATTGCATTATATATTTCGTTACCACTGTTTTACATAATCGCTTTTTGGGAAAATATAACTTTAAAGTACTTGAACATACTTCTTAGTAAAATTTTGATGATCTCAGGGCAAAGAGGAGTGGAGGTATAGATGAGCCCAGAGGTTCTGTTGAAGTTTGGGGGGCTGGATGATCAGAACACTATTCTCTCTACTTTTGCACGGATTTGACATTCTCTAAGGAAAGGTGAACATAACTTTAAAAAATATTATGTTCAGTGATATAACAATTTTGTAAATGCTTAAACATTGAATATACTCCTGGAACTATCTGTATTTACAGCTGATGATTTTTAAAAACACAACTATTAAACTCCGTGGGGAAATAACAAGCTTTAATAAGGACAAGTGAAAGAATCTGATTTAAAGTGTTAGTAAAATGTTGAAATTTAGTATAATAATTTAGCATAAGTTATATGAAGCGGCTTCTGGAAATGAGCACATTTTAATTTCAATGTTGCGGAAGAAGGAAAAAGAAGCACTTTCACTGTTCTTCAGCTTCACTCCGTAGAACTCAAATCAATGTTTTACTTGAATTGAGGCGATGGGAAACCAACGTCTCTCAACTTCCTAATTCTGCTGGGTGTTCCTATGATGAAACAGCACTAGCTACTTATTTCAAAGTTTAGTTTTGACCACATATTTTGTGTACACAAGCAGCTTCTCAGTTCCAAAGTAAAAGTTGTGAAATTATCCGATAGATAAAAACAACGTCACCAAAAGAACCATGAATAGAGACAAAGAGAAGTAGATATATACATGATTTCCATTTAGGTCGCAGGGTCTCTGAGAGAGAAAAGGTGAATGGCCCTAAAACGTTCCCCTTAGTCACTGGCAAGCAGAAGAGCAGAACTTGTTTCGTATTTCAGAATGTTTTGCCTGTTTGTGAATATACAATAGAATGTCTTTAGGAACCTGGTGGCATATTCTTAGAGCAGGTATTAAAATATTGTTATGGGGAAATGTCTGTTAAGATCTTTTGCCCATTTTTTAATTAGGTTGTTAGTTTTTTTGCTGTTGAGATGTATGAGTTCTTTATATATTTTGATATTAACCCCTTATCAGATATATGGTTTGCAAATATCTGCTCCCAGTTTTTAGGTTGTCTTTTTGTTTTGTTGATGGTTTCCTTTCCTGTGTAGACGCTTTTTAGTTTGGTGTATTCCCATTTATTTATTTGTCTTATTCTTTCCCTTGCCTGGTCAGACACGGTACTTGAAAGTATGCTGCCAAGACCAATATTGAAGAACGTACTGCCTATATTTTCCTCTAGAATTTTTATGGTTTCGGGTCTTACACTCAAGTCTTTAATCCAGTTTGAGTTAATTTTTGTGGATGGTGAAAGATAATAGTTTACTTTCATTCTTTTGCCTGTGGCTGTCCAGTTTTCCCAACACCATTGCATAATTATTTAAATGAAAAGTCTCTAAAAGGTAAAAAAATATATATATTATTATGGGAAAAGATTTGAAGTTTAATGTTACTGCAGGGAAAATTCATTCAATCAATAGTGCCCACTATGAGTCTGTAAATATTTGAATACATTTTGTAGGATTTTTTTCAAAGACACATTTTTACTCTTTATTGAAGCATACTATACATGCAGAAAAGTGAACGTGGCATAATATTTTAATGCTGTTTGGTCTACATTCCAATCAGGAAGAATAAAAATTTAAGCAGATATGTTGCATAAATGCAATTAAGTGTAACAAGACCAGTCTCTGCCCCCGCTCCTTTCTCCCCTCCTTCCTTCCAACCCTCCCTCCCATGTCTCTCTTCCTTTTTCTCTCCTTTCTTTCCATTAACAGATATGTTTGAAATCTTACTGTATGTCTGGCACCATACAAGGAATTAGGGATAAAGCAGAGAATAACATAGACATGTTTTGTGCCCTCACAGATTTTCCAGTCTATTGGGAATGGCAGACAAATAAGCAGGATCAAGTATGAAGAGGTAATAGGGGAAATTCATTATGCTCTGAGAGCACATAAGACGTGAACTTTCCCATTTCCTTGTCATTGATCCTGTTGAGTGAGCCCAAAGGAAACTCCCTGCTCTTTAAATCTTACAATCTATATCATATTTACATATGCCTTTCTGACAATAATAGCTCAAAGTATACTTCTCACTTCCCCCTTCACACCAGGTACTTATAGTTCCATTCCCTGGTACTTAGCACAGAAGTGTTTTATTTTCACTGGTTCCCCTAAAAGCCCAAGAGTAGCACTTATCCTTTGTAATCAACTAGGCCACTAACATATATGCAGCAGAATTTCTAGATAACTCTTGCTGAATCTCAGGTCTGTATTCTAAAAGGAGGGTAGAGGATCTGTGGGCTTGTGTACTTTTGATTTCTACCTGCTTTCTTCTGCTGGCCATTCCCGGATAAGACTAAGTCATTCCTGACAGTTTCTGCTATGTCATAAGTTATTAAGTCTCTCTCTCTATCCTTTCATTTACAACACCAACTTCACTCTAGTGATTCAAATCTCTGTATATGCTGGATCTTACATGGGAAAACTTAGAGCAATCGGTCAGTATTACTTTGCGTTCTGAGTCCGATAAAAAGACACTCACATATGACAGCTCTCTGATAAACAGTTGTGACTTCTACTTAATAGGACACCTATACCCAATGTTTTGAATTATAGAGTTTTGTGTGCCATTCCTATTAACATGGTCTTCTGTAGGAATTTGGGAAGTTGGAACATGAAAACATTGGTAATGAGAATGTTGACTCTCATTAAGAAATATAATACTGGAAAGTGTACTGAATCACAAGTCAAAGGTCTTAGAGTCTAATCCTGTTGCAGCCACTTACTACCAAATTGCTTTAGTGTTCCCCGGGCTTTAGTTGCACTCTCTGTGAAAAAAGATAGCTGCATCGCCTTCAAGGAATGGACCTGTGCTACCTGTCTCAGGTGGTTGTTACAAGGCTCCAAAAATATAACGAAAACGTCTGGAATTGCTTTAAAAACTGTAAAGTCTAATACAAATATAAAATGAAATTTTTATTCTAGTATTAAATTTAGGTGCTTGACTTTCACCTTCATTACTGCTACTGCAACGCATTTTTGCTTTAAAAACTGACAAATCAAACACTCACAAGATAGAGATCATAGTCAATTCTAGGCTCCAAGCAAAATACTTCCTTTCATTAATTACAGTGCTATTTCTGTTCAAATCGCTATGACTGGTACTACTTTCCATGTGAACTGAAGAAAAAGCAGTGCGTACCCCTTTAGGGTGTCTTTGTCCCACCCTGTGATCTTGCACATTTTCCTTTGAATTTAACACACTTTGAATGAAACAAGCTCAAAATAGTATTTTCGATGCACGAATTTCTGAAGAGAATGGTAGCATGGTCATTTAAATATTCTGCTTTGTTATTCGCATTATGAGAGAAAACAACGTAGTGAATTTAGCTTGCCAGTACGTCTAGTTCTCAATCCAACCAGAGGTCATGAGGAAGCCATCCTTTGGGTAAACGGAAGGACACAATAGTAGAGAATGGAAGAACTAGCATACAGTAGAAAGGGGGATTCCTGAACTGGTAAGCCCTGATGCTAGTACTTGTTATGCTTCTCCTTGAGCTGTGGAACTCTCCAGGTCCCAATTTCATAATCTGTAAATTCAGATGTGTGGATGCAATGGCTATACAATTCTGCAATATTGCTATTTATCCTTCTGGAGAGTAGCTTGCTAAAAGTAAACAGGTCCAGGCAAGTTAGCCTTAGAAAATTCAATTTCAGTTAAGAAGAAATCTTAATTTGCTGCCTACAGAGATAATTTACATGGCCATTCCCCTAAAAGTATTTATGTGTGGGTATGTGTGCATGTGTGTGCATGTGTGCTACTGTGTAATACAGATATACTCAATGTAACAGTATTCCAACCTAAAAATCCATTATCATAAATTCATTTCTGAGAAATAGTTTCACTTAATATTAGAGAAATACCCACCATCTTATTCCCACTATAGACACCAACTGGAGCTCCCAGTGTAATAATAAAACTTGGGCTTTGAGAGGAACTAGCACCTGCTTGGGCTCAACAAATACTGTCTTGTTATGCTATGACTTTGCAATGATGTCACTCTTATGAACAAAGGAAAGGAAGGGGAGGGAAAGGAAAGGAAGAGAAGAGAAGGGAAGGGAGGGAAGTGAGTGGAAGGGAAGAGAACAGAAAGAAAGAAGAAAGGGAGGGAGAGAGAGATAGCAAGTACACTTGAGAGGAAGAGAAAGAAAGAGGGAGAGAGAAAGAAAAAGGAAGGAAAGGGGGGGGGGGAGAGGGAGAGGGAGGAAGTATTATAGAGATTAAAGGAAAGCAAGCAAATCTCGGACTTGGGGTTTTTCTAAAGATCTTGACATAAAGAGGTCACTTTATCTGGTTTGAGATGGTAACCAACTTAGAGTTGATTAGCATCTTGGTAAGAAGTGGAATGGTAGATATACACTCACTGGCCTGAGATCCAGAAGACCAGAGCTCTAATCCACCTAGCCCTGCCACATAAAAGCTTTCCGTGAATCGTTTCCTTTCTCTGGGCTCCAGTTTTCTCTTCTGTAAGATGAAGGGGATGGGCGAAGTGATGTTTAAAAGCCCTTCCATTTTGAACATTCTACAAATGATTTAAGAAGGAGCATACTGTAAAGAAGAGGCTTGTGGATCTTCATGAATGACTTATCCCTCTACGTTAATACTAAAACGGTGCTTGAAATTAGTACTTTGTTAATGCTAGCCATCTCAGTTGTCTAATTAAATGTGTCACACAGTAAAGTGAGGATGAAATAAAAGAACTGGAATCCGAAGCTGCTCTTTCTATCCCTGAGTCCTCATGGAAGGATGGAGAGATGCTTCACCCCAACATTTAAACTTTCCTGAGGTGTTTTATCTAAGGAATCCTGTATACTTCAACCTGGTCTCTCACAGTATTGCTAAGTAAATACAGATTCTCCTTGGATTCTTTCCTGCCTCTTTCTGGATCATTTCTCATTCTGTATAAGATTCTAATGTCAGATGTCGTATACAATGTTTTAACTGACACATCTTGAACTATTTCTTATCCTAGAGGAGTATAAGGGCAGAATTTCATGCACTATACAACTGAGGAGTGTAAGGGGAAGGCCTCCCTAAATCAGGCCACCATGGCCTACCCTAAGCTATCCATACTACTGACTTCTACATCCTAGGCATCTTTGCCTGATAGTAACGGCGATTGTGGAAGAGTAGCTAATCCACAAGGTGACCTCAGGAAAATGACTTCCGATCTCTGAGCCTCTGTTTCCTCCTAGGACAGTTGAATCAGGTGATTCTTTCCAACTTAAAAATTCTTGATTTTACACATTATTTAAACATAGCTTGGCATTTTTAAAGCCATATGACAGCAGGAGCTATATTATAAGTAGGTAGGTGATGTTTGTGCATAGGATCCGTAAATGGATATGCCTATGTAGATCCTAAAGGTACAATTTCTGAGGTAGTGTAAGCTAGTTAGACTCCAAGAGCCTGTGGCTAGCGCTCATGTCCCATTACTGCACAGGGAGAGAAAGCAATCCGCTAATCCTTCTCATTGCTTCTCAGTTCACTTGAACCCTCCGAAGTGCAAGTTACAGGGGCAGATTTATATTCTGAAACTGAGACACTCAATACTGAAAGTCTTGGTGGAGAAGCCCCAAAAGGCCTGCAATTATTCTTCTGCACACACTTTCATAAAGTTATTAGATATCTTTTTTGGAAAAGAATGTCTGACAAGGGACACAGCATGTGGTTCAGCTCCAGCCATGAATTTGATATAAGGTTTTCAGGAAACCACAGCAAAGGGCAATAGGAGTCTACTTATCAGCTCTCTAGTTTTCTTATTTCCACTCTACACATCTGGCCGATCTCTTGCTTTATATGAAACTGCTTGACAGAATTACTGATGCCTTCGAACAGAAAATTATACTGCTATAGATAGGTTTTGGACGTTCCATTTGTTTGGAGATAATGCCTTAAAAATAACACCACAATAAAGTACATGCATAAAGGATGACAACAAAATTACAGAGAATCCAATATGTTAGGTGAAATAATAGCTCTTTTGTGCTATCTATGACTAATAATTGAAAACAATTAGAGAATATGTAGTATGTAGATGAAGAAACTCAAATATATGAAACGGCAATAATTAAGTGTAGCAGCATTCACAAACCTGAAAAGCAAATGAGAAACCAGGAAAAGTCTTATAGAATATACCTCAGACTAAGGAGACTCAATGTAAAAAGAGCTCTCAGACATCAGTAAGGTGGATGAGCAAGCCATACAAAAAGGAGGAAAAGTCAAGAAAGGACAATACAAGTATGAAGGAAATTAAATGGCCAATAAATGTAAGGGAAAAAATTAGCAAGGGCTGTCCCAAGGAAATTACATTTAAAAAACTAAATAATATATTTTCTTCATCAAATTAACAAAGCAGTTTAAGATATAAAAATATTCTTTCTTGGTATAGGTGCAGCAAAATGGGCATTTCTATTTATGATTTGTGGGAACAAAACAGTGCAGACTTTCTTGACGAAAATGTGCCAATAGTCACCAAAAGCTAAGGAATTTTGCATGTCTTTTCTCTTAATATTGTACTAAGGATAGTACTAAAGATAGTACTATGTATACTAAGGAAATTAATGTATGTGCACCAAGGTGCTATTCCAAGAACACTTTGAAGTGCTATTTATAACACTGAAAAATATCAACAGACTAAATATCCAATCATAGAGTACTCATTAAATAAGTGCTGAACATCCATACAAAAGGAACGTTAAGCAATCATTAAATACAATGCTGAAGAAGAACATTTAATGATGTGGAAGATGTTCATGACAAATAATTCAGTAAAAATATTAATGTGAAGTGTGACCTCCTTAAAAAAAATGTAAGCATTGCCCACACATGCACATGCACACACCCCAAAGACACAGAGGCTATGTACCTAAAAAGATAGTTATGGTTAACATGGAATAGTAAGATTACTGAGATTTTTCGTTCTTTAAATTTAGTTATATTTTCAATGTTTTCTAAAATGGATGTTATTATTGTAAAAAGAAAAATATTTTAAAATCTCGAATATACTTGAAGACTACATAATTACAAATTTAAATGTGTATATTTTTATAGCATCATGTTAAAACCACTACATAATAGATGAAATGAATTAAATTAAAACAAAATCTCTAAAGTCTCTTTTAAATTTGTTAAAATATGGAACAGACTTGCAGATATTAATTATAGAAAAGGATAAAGAAGAAAGTGAAAATCATGTCTCCTAGCACCCAAAGATAACTACTGTTAATATTTTGGCACACATAATTTTATATATGGATAAATAAATTTATAAATATATAATCTCTTTGTAAATTTATTTTTTCAGTACATGCATATTTATAACCTGCTTTTCCACTTAACAATATATCACAAACATTTCCCTCAAAGGTAATTCAAAAAATTAATTTGGGGGGCCTATTATTCTATAACGTAGATATACTATTGAAGCTGGGTACCTGAGGGTTACCGTAAATATTCAATAAGAACATGATTACACTTTGACCTTGTTCCCAACACAGGCACAAATGAAAAGAAGTTAATCTTGTTAATTTGTTGTTTTCTTGTTTAACCAGAGGGGAGACTCAAGGTTCACAAGGATTTATGAGCTTGTTTTGCAGAAGAAAAAGAATGCTTTTAAGGAAGTTCTGACCACTAGGTAGCCAGCCCCCAGCTGCAATTGATGCCCAGAAGTCTGGTTGCCCAAGGCCTTATCTGGAGTGAAAGGAACAGGGACTTCCCCTTTTTGTTTCTCCAAAACTCCACCTGCCAAGCCCCTTAGCTCTATAAAACCCCCTGCTTTCTTCTTTCTTTAAGGCAGATTTGAGAGAACTATCCTCTTATCTTCTCATTGATGCCAATTTGAATAAACCTTTCTCCATCTCCAAGCACCCACATCTCTCTGACTGGCTTATTGTGCATTGGGCACACAGACTTCAGATTAAGAGGTTCAGTGTTACTATCATTTATTTAATCAATGCCACATTATTGAGCTTCTAAGTTGTTGCCATTTTTTTTTTAAAGTATTATGGCATAAACTTTGGATCACCATTCATGTTGATTGATCTCGGACTGCCTTTCTGATTTTTTCTTCAGATAAATTCCTAGGTCAAATTTTTGCTTTAAAGTACGTAGGAAACTTGATGAAAATGTTGTTGAGGAAAGTTGTACTAATTAACGCTTCTACTTTAATTGTATGGGACTTGCTGTCTCTCTACACCCTCATAAACATTGAAGATTACCATGCTTTACTTCCTTTGCCGGGTTAAACGTGAAGTTCAACCATTTTTCCATATGTTTCTTTTGTAATATTCTCATTCCTGTCATTTATCCTTTGATTTGTTGGTACTAACATTATTCTATTGGCTGATAAAAATTTACTTTATATTGAGAATACATATTGGACAGGACTAACATTAGAAACACTCAGAAGAAACTTGGGTGAAATGTGCTAGATATCAAACAAAGGAATAAATGAATGGAGTAGAGATCTTGTGGTAAATATCCACCACAGCATTTTGAGTTTCTATTCTTTTGTTCTATAGTACCTCCACTTCTTTAGCTAAGATTAAAGTATTGTATGGCTACAATTTGCGTTCTCTTTTATCTTATAATGTTTTATATTTTACTTTCTGATTGAGATATTTGTACCTTATCTATATTGGCTTTTGGGGATATTTTTGTAGTCTGGCGTCTTATCTAATCTACTAACACTAGATGTAGAAAAGGACATCCAGAGTTCTGCTAAGTGCTCTAAGCATCAAAAGCCAGAAAGAGCAGGTTGATCCTGATGGGAACATTAAAATGTTCATTGGGTGGAATGCTTATCATAAAACATCAAGGATCCAAAAGAGAAACATAAATTTATCAGATGGGAACTGTGAGAACTAACTGCTCCAAATTATGGGTTTAAGTTACTATGTAAAGCCGTTTCTCTTATCTTTCATGATAATAACCATGTCTACTTATAAGGGATGGTGATGGGTGAGAACTGGCAAAGAGAACCACATGTAATGAAATGTTCATGTGAAAGTTGTGAAAGCTTGAACCTTTGAGCTGAGCGGAGACATTGCGTTGGTTACTTCCATGCTGTTGATTTAGAATTAACCTAATGAAAACTCCCAAGATTTTGCAAGCTAGATAACTGAGTTTTCACGAAGACTATAACTATTGCAGGAGGTTTGGGTATTGGATTGGTTCATATGTTTGCAAGCTTACACTGACTGCCACTAGGGGCCTGAAAAAAATCTGGTTATTTCTTTAGGCAAGGATCAAAAAGGATTCTTTCTACCAGAAAGAATCACTTTAGAATGCACTTACAGGTAAAGCTCAGATAGGGTAAGCAATCTGATCTGTAATCTAAATAAGAGTGTTACTTTGTTCCTTATCCTTTTATAAATAGCAAGGCAAGTCTATTTACCTCTTGATCTTAATGACCAAATGACTGATAACAAAAAAGTGCTAAAAAACTTCTTACCTGATAAGAACCTTTATTCACTGTAGAAGGAACCAGTAGAAGATCTCTGTAGACCATGCTTGTTAGCAACAACTCAGAGGAGGATAACAGACATGCAAAGCAGATCACTGCAAAACTTTATCAGGAGCCGAAGGAAAAACATTTGCTAAGTGAATATGCTTTTGAAAAGGTTGATCTGTAGCTGGAATAATTGTACTCTTCTGCAAGGACTCAGTCTGAGAAGCAGCCACACTCTATGCTCGAATTGCAAAAAAAATAGTTGTGACAGGGAAATGATGCATGTTGAAATGCTAAATAAAATACTGTCAGATCCTTCAGTCCCCATTTTGGCCCTTATTTGAACCCCACAGATTGCATTCTTCGATTTGCCGACCAGTCATAAATGTGCAACTTGCTCGTGCTCCACGATCGAATTGACTTCCCACAGGCACTGAGAAAGATCAGGATAAAATAATAGAGACAGGGTGAGAAAAAGAAGAGGAGAAAAGAAAACACATGCTAAAGAGTCATTTCAATCCCAAATGTTTTTCGCTTTAAAAATATTTTAGTCAAGAAGTAAAAAGCCGAGTTTCTAAAGAATATTGATCTTTCGTTTCAAATTTCTGCAAAAGTAAATGTATAGCTTCCTTTCAGAGACAGCTTAACAGGTGAGCAGATTCTGCAGCTATCCGGAAAGTATGCTATCAAAGGTGGAAGAGATTCTCTTCCTCCAGGGGCTTATCATCCTGTTTTCCTGCCTGATCTGAAATTGACTCTTTTAGGAGATCTTTGAGTAGGAATATAAGAAAAATATCTTTAAAGTCAACTTTTCATTTTTTATTGAGGTAACTTTGGTTTATAACATTATATAAATCTTAGGCGTACATCGTAATATTTTGATTTTTGTGTAGACTACATCATGTTCACCACCCGAAGACTAGTTACCATCCATCACTTTACACATGTGCCTAATCACCCCTTTCAAAAAATTTAGAAACCACAGGAATGCTGAGCTAATAGTTCATTAATTTCCTCATTTCACAGATGGAGAAACTAAAGCCCAGAGAGCAAAAGTGAATTGCCCAAAGTCCCTCAAAATGGATATGTTACCTGTGAGGGAGGAGAGCATAGGCTAGAGAAAATTCCAGCCACTCTCTAGAACACACCAAAAATCAATAATACAATAGCTCCCATAAGTTTATCTGATAGGCTAGTTTTTACCTCAAAGGAGAAAAACAGTTTTAAAGGAGAACAGGCAAAACAAACAAGAGGAAACAAGACAGCTGAGTTTTGAGGAGGTTGGTTAGAAAGTAAACTGGGGGACAGAAAATGCAGTCTCAGGAAAGGGTATGGTGACAAGGTAGTAAGATGGAAGGCACCAGGGGCCAGCCTGGTGGCATAGTGGTTGAGTTCATGCACTCTGCTTCACCAGCCCAGGTTTTGTGGATTTGTATCCCTGGTTGGACATACACACTGCTCATTAAGCCATGCTGTGGTGGCATCTCACATACAAAACAGAGGAAGATTACCAAAAGTGTTAGCTCAGCCACAATCTTCCTCAAGCAAAAAGAGAAAGATTGGCAACAGACGTTAGCTCAGGGCCAATCTTCCTCACCAAAAAAAAATAAAGAAAGAAAGATAGAAGGAACCAATCAGGGAAGGAAAGATGATGGAAACCATCATTGTTGGCTTGACAATTTGACAACATTGTTTAGCTTCTTGATTCACAAATAGAGGAGCAGGGGTTAAATGTATAATTATTTTCCTCAGATAAGAAAAGAATTTTGGTACCAATTTAAAGATGCAAAGACAAGTCTTAGGGTAATATGTATAGAGAGTGCAGTCATTTCCCTACTTTCAGTTTGCAGTTCATTCATTCTCTTCCGCTAGCCCTTTCTTTTTGGCCACCTTCATTAGGTAGCCAAGTTCACACTTCAGTTTTTCACATTTGCATTTTATCTAAAAATGTGAAAACCACACAAAAGCAAAAAAAAAACTCTTTTCAAAGGTTTTGATCGGGTAAGTTAAGGTCAATGTTTTCAGCATTAACTCTGAACGTCCTTGTTTTTATGAAGTTAAGTCAGACCCTTAATATACAATTTAAATGCAACTTTGACTGACTAGAAAATGTTATTTTAAATCCCCAGAAGACATAGATCAAAGGACAGTAAAAATGCATTCCATATTTGATTTAATGATGCTTTGGATTAAAGTAAAAGGAACATATGTCAAAACCTTGATCCATTGATTATTCAAGTTCAGTTGAAGGCTAACCTGCTGTAGCTTTACATGAATCCATAGCCTAATATATAATACATAACAGAAACTACCTGTTTGTAATAGAAATATCTATATGCCTTCAAAGACATTCTAGGTTGCCAAGCCCAAAGTTGAGCGTTGTGTTTACAGATTTAGCAGTGTCTTTCTTCTTTTGTAGAGATCTTCACTTTCTTCTGTTGACTTCTGGGGGCACTTTAACTGGGGCCTATACTATTGTTTCTCTGTCTGACAACAACTGGAGTTTCTCTTTCAGTCTTTATTTTTTCTTCACGGTACTATTCATTGAGCTGCCTCAGTTCATCTTTCCCACTCTCGCCTCCATTCATACAATGTTTGAAAGATCGTTATCTTCCCTCTGTTTGTATATAACACTTTGCCATTTACTTTACTTTATCTGCTATCACTTACTTCCAGTCAACTCTTAAATACATGACTCTTAGCTATAGTCTGAACTCCAAATGCATGTTTCCAAATGCAGGATTCACCTCTCCAACTGAATATCCTACTGATTCTTTCAATATCCATCCTTATTAAACTCCAGTTCCTGACTTTCCTTTTTCTCTTAATAGTACAACCTCTCTCCCAGTCACACAGCCTTGAGCACTTCAGTCACCCTAGACTCCTTTGTCTCCCTAGCCTTTCACAAGCAATCAATTTCCGAGTGCTCTTGATTCTACTTCCTCAATACCTCTTGCATCTGTCCCCTCCTATCTGTTTCCATGGCCAACACTCTGGTTAATGCTCTCATTACTTTTCATCCTGGGCTACTCTAATAGCCTCTTATTTGGTCTCTTACCACTTATCCCTCTTCACTCCATTGCATGATACAGACACTCAGAGAAGTCTTCCTTAAGGCAACTCTGATGAAGTCACCAATATGCTCAAAAACTTTCAATACCTTCCCATTGCCAGCCAAAAAAGTATTAATCACTGAATCTGGCATTTAAGGTCATCTATGACATGGTACCAAACTTCATCTGCTATGATTCCTCTACGTTCAACTCATGCTCCAATGAAACTAGACTGTTGACTTTTGGAAATGACCTCTGTTATCCTATCATTTGTCTTTGATCACGCTGTGCTTTCTCTCTGGCCTGCCCTTCTCTCCCTCTCTCCACATAGAAATACTAGTCATCCTCCAAGGTCTATCCCAAAGTGACTTCTTCCCTGAAGTCTTTTATACCTGCCTATTTAAGCCATTTCTAAGTACTAAAATTGTAATTCTAAAAGGATACTTTTAGAGGTAGCGTGGAGAAAGGGCAGATCAACACTACAAAGTTGACGTAGACCCCACTGAAGCTGAGGAGAAGTAATCTTTAAAGGTTACCCAGAAAAGTACTGTATGTGAATAATTATTCAGAGCCAAAGGACAAAACTAACCAGGTTGGGCTACATCGGCGACGGCCAATACTTGGCAGGCATTCCACCTTTTTTTATGTCCATGGTAGATACAAGACAATCATTTGCTTTTGAGACTCTAGGGCATAATTAATCCTAGAGCCTTTACCAGAGAAACATTAAACCAAGTAGCTATCCCTGCCTGGGTATTTCTTAATCCCTGCCTACCCATTTACCCTTGAACTTCAATTGCATTCGGGCTTCAGCTATGTTATGGAACATTTTTCTCTAGTTTACACTATGCATTATTTGTGTATTTCTCTTATTTTCCCCTACTGGGCTATAAGATCTTTGAGAGAAAAGACTATGTCTCAGTCATCACAGCCCCAGAATTTTTATATAAGAGGAAATTAAGGTGACAATCTCATCAGAAGGGTGGGGATGAGGGAGAGGCTCTGGGCTAGAGGCTGCATTTGCATATCATGTGTACTGTTTAACGCAGAATATATATTTGTGGTGGCTTGATGTGTGCTGGTGGAAGTCCTGAAAGAGCACTAAAGCCCTCTCAAGACTCTTTTTGTCACTTGAATTGTATTTTACTTCTTATTTAGTTTTACCTACTCAATAGCAGATATGTCAGTAACTACAGCTCTGTATGTGGACCTGCTCAAACATTATTATCTCCACTGTATTTCCACATGGGAACCACTAGCCGTCCTCTCTGCTGTACTCTCTTCCTCTCTTCATTTCTTCCTCTTCGTTTTGTTCCCTTTTTTCTTTTGCTCCTTCCTTCATTCCTTTCCTATCAAAAATAAAATGGATTCCTCAGTGTTTGGATGGCAACTGTGGTAGAGTGGTTTGGGGATCAGGTAAACTTGAGTTAGGATCCCAGCTCTGTCAGTAGCTGTGTGCCCTTACACAAATGACTTGACCTTTCTGCTCACCAGTGTTTTTAACTAAAGCTTTGGTAACAATCTTTTTGATTTAAAGTGTAAAGTGGAGAAAGAGTGGTGGTATGCCAAGAAAAATAAAACACCAACGTACGAATTGTCCTTATGTTTCCATTTTGGGCAGCATGGATCCCTCCAACAGTTCTTTGAATTTATACACGTGGATGAGATTGACTAAGCCAGAAACATATTCACGGTAGGAATGCTCTCTATATCTTTGATATAGTTTACGTACTTTTGCAATTTCCAAAATATAATTAGAAATTATTCTTTGTTCTTGAACAAATTAAGAACTCTTGTGCAATGAAATGGTTCAAATGCTCGTTTCACTTATGTTAATATTTCCAGAAAACCTCAGAGCTATCTGTTTATGATTCTGATAATGTAGATGGATATTGTTTTGCTATCATTGCATCAGCTGTGAAACTACAGAATTTTACCATCCTAATGGGGCTTATCTCAATAAAGATTTAAGGAAATAATTTTGCTGTCATTTGGATATCCTGTTTTCATCTACTCAAAATTTGGCACTGGAATAATGTTTTCTTTTTATTCATTTGCTTTTGGAAGAAGTATGAAATTTAGAACAGGTTTTCTAGGAAAATGATGATTGGCTAAATTTTTTTGTAGCAGATTGTGTACATTTTACCTGCTGCTCAGGGTTAATTTAAGTAGCTAGTTACTACCTATAAAATGCTACGAGATGAAAATACTTCCCTCAATAAGTACAGCTTTCCTTTTTTGTGGGTACCTTTTTGGTAAATAATAAAGGAAATAAATTTGTTCAAATAACTAGAAATCAAGAGATAGTGCAGTCTTCAGGGTTGTTGTAATCCAGAAGCTTCGGCTCCCCTTTCTGTGATTCCCTTATCTCTGCTCCCTTCTGGGTAATCTTGGCTGCATTCTCAGGCTGATATTGAAGTGGCTACAGCAGTTCGGGGCCTCATATCCTGTCAAGGTAATGTTCAGAAGGAAAGTGGTATGTCTAGCTTTTTGCTTTGTTTTGTTTTTAAAGAGACTCAAGGTGACAGAGGTTTCTCGTGACCTGAGTCAAAGGTAGCAACCACGTTTTAGTAAACAAAGTCTTTTATAAATGGAAGACTTTGCCATTTATTGTTTCTTCCACATAGAGGGAACATATGACCCAATTTGTAGCCTGTTTAACATTGTAACGTAAATCATTTCTTCCTTGTATCTAAACACTATCTTGATGCCCTTTAATACTACATTTTCCTAATCTGCTTTTTTGACAAAATGTTGGTGCCCTTGTAGAAAATCATGATATTCTCAAAGAAAACATGATTGTATATATGTGATGCTGATCGATTGATTAAAAATGGGCAGAAACCAATAGAAATTATATGTGTGATGCCATGTAAACAGATGAGTTCCAAGATTTACATATTTTTTTCCTTGATGAAACAAACTATATTCCTTTTGCAGTTCTTTATAGCTTCCCCCCATTATCCAGGCAGCATGCTGTTGTGTGGACCAAAGAGCCAGATATACATGTTAGAATCTTCATGCTGCCGCTTACTACAAGTATGACATTGAATACATTACTTAAACTTTCTGAGCCACAGTTTCCTCACCTATAAAATGGACATCATAATTCTTAGCTCATAACTTTGTTGTCATTCATGAAATGTTAGTTCTCTTCCCTCTATCTTTCACATTTTTCTTTAGCCTTTCCACTTTTTCCCAACTAAGCCTTAAAAATAATACTGGTAACTAAAGTAATATCAACCAGTGACATAAGTACTCCAGAATGTGTCATCACCAGCCTTTCAAAGATATACTAAACCATTCTGCTTTCTATTTCTGTTTGACTTCTCAATCTCCCATTAGAAGTTAATTTACTAACCAGGCCCTTTAAATAGGAAGCTGACAGTTTTCTCATTTTCTTTTCATTTGCTTTAAGTACTTGAAAAAATACTATTCTTATGTTTGTTACTTGACTGATACAAAATACATCTCCCTATCAATTTTGATTTCTAGGCTCTTTCCAATACAATTTGATTTGTCAGTCTACTCGGTAATAGCTGGGCTAATTTTTACTTTGCCACTCTCATTTACCTTCCAGATTTTTGAGGAAATGAGATGTCAACAGTTTGCTTTTTTAGAGTGGAGATAAAAATTCCTGCTGATAAGCTATACTAATTATTCTCCCCCAAGTTTCATGTGCTGGAGTAAGCCAGCCACGCAGCCAATAGATTGCATTGCTATGTCATAGAACAAGTCCCTTCGTTTATAACGGATTCAACAGAAAATATTTGAAATTAATTTTCAGCTGATAAAGTTGCGAGATGGCTAGAATTATAAATGTCAAGGTAATATTGATGTTAAGGAATGCATTGTTTTTAATGACTAGAAGTGGTGGATTACAGATCATTTCAGGAATGCTGTAATGAAGCTTCACTGTATTGACTTAGAAGAGTATTATTAGCATAGCAATTTTGCAAGATTAATATTCTGCTAAATTGTCTCAAAGGTTTCAGATAACTCTTTTAATTTTATGGGAAATTGTTGCCAAAATTACATCTCTTATGAAAAACACATATTAATGCACCAGACAAGATAAATACATTTTAATAAATAAGCATTTTGTTACAAAGGAGTTATATCTTATTTGAACGTGATATAATGAGCAACAGAGCATTTCAACTTGATACAATGAGTAATGAAACCTTTCAACAACATTGGTGATTCACTTTGTCATTAAAATATACTGAAATTTTAAAAGACAGACATTAAAATCATCACAGACACCCATTCAGGGCCTACAAGAATAAAGCCTGAATTATTTTCCATGCTCCGGCAGAGCAGGAGACAGAAACTGCTTGCACAAGTTGTTCAGTAGAATCCTAAAAGGAGCAGAGAGCCTGAATAATTTATCTCCCCTGTAGTTGCCCAATACTGTACTACAAAATGGTATACCTGATGATACTAACCCATTGTAACTTGACATCTTAATGGTCTAGTGTTAATTTTGACTAGATTTTGTAGCATCATTTATTTTTCATTATCTCTGTAGATTTGCACTGACTTTGTAAGATTGTTAACAACTGAAGGCAAAATTGGAGTTTAAATCAAGAGTGAAAATGGGAAAAGTAACTTTACTATCAAATAACAGTGCATCGTCTCTGTTAATAATAGGGTCAACTAAGTAAAACTGTTTGCTATAATCAAATTTTTTATTTTTCATAAGGACAACAATTTTTCTACTTTTAGGAATTATTTCTAATCTCCTCCTGCTTTTTCTATATGGATTTTTAACTCTCGCTTTCTCCCTTAACATGTATATGATATCCAATTCAATGTTGCTGATGACTGTATTTTTATACTTGATGATGTTAGATCGAAAAATTAGGGTACTACTAATATCATCCAATTTCTTTTTGAATCATCTTCTTGAATCAAAATTGAGCAAAATATATGACCCGCTCCAGGTCAGTGGGTTTAGGGAAAGTAAAAAGATGTATCTAAAGATGGTAAATGTTAACTGCCTAGGTCTTTTTTTTTAACCTCCTCAAGATTCAGGAAAAGGATACTTGATCCTTCAGAGTTGATAAAATTTTAGCTGGAAAAGCTCTTTACAAGATATCATTCCAAATATAAGTTGATAATCAAAAACGAGCTGTTTGGGCACTGCAAAGAACTTCAGCCCCATCTAGCAAAGTTTCATCTCTGGAGTTCACAACCAGTCTAATTGTGTCCATTTTGCAGTTGCCAGTACAGCTCAATGATTTCATCTATCACTTGGAATCTGTCAGACTCGCATAGGTGTAACATTCAACACCCAACCTGGAGGCCACTAAATTGTGCAGATGGAAACCAATATGACTCTACCTGCACTGCTGCAAATGCAGAAGTTGTCAAAAGAAGACTATGAGTTTCTCATGGGATTAAAATATGAATGTAAGGTTAGAAAACATAGTCATCAATCAAGACTTTGAAAGAGAGCTGTCTTGGGGGACACATAAGGGAATAGTTGTTATTAATGTTGTTTTTAACAGGTAGCTTTTTGTTCTATTTCATGTCTCCCGGTTTCCTAACTTTGCCATTCATATTTTTGGTCCTCCTACATAACGGTTCCTCCAAAATTATGGATGATTCCGTAGTAATGATCTGTTTGACTTCTCAATCTCCCATTAGAAGTCAATTTACTAACCAGGCTAACCTAACCAAGTTTAATTTTTGCTATTATTTTCAGACACCAAAGTGGTGTACACAAATTTCTCAGGGTGACACCTATCAGTAATTACTAGTTGTTCTATTGACTAGTTTTTAGTGTCGTCAGTAATTCTTCCAAAATCCAATCTCTCTCACTAGCTTGAACCTACTACTTGTGTCAATGCTGTTCTTTCATAAAGAAGAAATCTGTGACAACACTACCTATAAGAACTGAAAATGCTTAATTTTTATATAAATATAGCTTATCTTTTTATGTGGAAATAACCTTTTACAAGAGCCATTCAATTTCAAGTTGCACTGTTTAAAGTCGCTAAGTAAACCTGGTTTATGGATCCCTTTCAAACACGAATCAGAAGTTCAGAAAGCTATGTCTTGAAAGTAATGCTCTCTTGAACGTGTTTCAGTATCAACCCAGGATCTAACAGGACAACTTTAGTGAATGACAAAGGGGAAATTTAGTTTTCACGTTAACTTGTTTGGTGGCAATGTCCTCAGTTTTTCTTACCATCTTGTCAAATTGCTTCATCCTAAATTTGACTGGAATTTGGTCTCCAAGTTCAAATTATTTGTTGACTCATCTCCTCCCATGCTTGTTGAGGCAATAGACAGGAAAAATATCTATGGAATGAAAGTGTATTAACTTTTTCTCCCAATGTGAGTTTTATTGTTCTCTCTCTTTTGTCTGACAAAGATTTAGAAACACTCATGTTGATTAAACCAGTACCAGCACCATCCAGGGATAGTGAGTGCATCCAACTCCACATCCTCACGGAGCCCAGTAGCCATGATAATAATCCTTAGGATACAACGTAAACCACATTGGACTTCAATAAAACATTATCCTTTCTGAGCTATGACTCTACATCAAAGCACCTATGACCACCAAACCTCTAACCGTCCTTCACAGTCGCTAATCTCTGAACTTTAAGGAAGATGACGGATGAAAAATTTTCCAATGCCTCTTCAAGCATTTTCTTAATTCTTGTGTTATTGTGTGCTAGATAACTGGCACCTGAGAGTCTAATAATGAGGCTCTAGCAGATCAAATATTACTGGGAATGTTTCACTTTAAGGCAGCAATTGGTTAAAGAAAAGCAAGGTGGAATGATACCTTGGCACAGATGTTAGTATTGACCCTGATCTAACTAATAAAGTCAAATTTCAATTAGTCAAATGGAATTAATTTGAGCAAACTGATGGTCAGATGAGAGAAAAAATAAAAAGCATTTTATGTAAATATTCATGTCTTGCAAAACGACCTCATTTAAATGACTGGTTTGGGGTAAGCAAGACTCTGATGAGTCAAGTTCAGTCGTAGATTTCAGTTCAAAAGAATAAAGAACATTTCTTTTAGCTACATTTGCATCATGTATTCCGGGCCTTTTCTTCTGCAGTAAATTGAGGTTGTTATAGTCTTTAGGGAAGTGTGAGGACTAATATCTTCTCATCTGCTGTTGCACTTTAAGATGAATATCGAAAATGTTACATAGCCATGAAAAGTATTCTTGTGAGGAAAACATCCAATGTCACTTTAAGACTTGCAGTTCTCTGCACATTTCATGCAAATAAATTTTAATTTTTCAGTAAGGAGTCAACTATTTAAACTGATCCTGAAGCACATTGATCGACCTAATTAGATATAAAACCTGGTGACTAAAGTCACCAAGAGTATATGATCTCATGCCCTAGGTAACATATTCGGTGTTTTTATTATTATTGTATGATAATTCCCCCAGCTTTTTCTGTAAGGAATTCTCTCTGGGCTAAGTAATTGGTAGTTTCTCATGCATGTTTTAATAGTCTTTGGAAAAAAGGTTTCTGAATAAATGCCATCTACTATGGAATACTATTTGAACTGCATTTATTTCTACAGCAGATTTCCCTAGTTGGCCAATTAATTACAAGGTATAAAGGTCTTTTTAAAGTCACTTGGAAAAAAAAGGGATAACAGTTATGGTTCATTGTTCCCATCCTGAACTGACTCTAATAATGCAAGTAGTGTACATCATAAACACCTTTTCAATATTGTTAGGACACAATGTAAATATATAGAGAGATCGTTCAAAATTTGGCATGAAATACATAGTGTGGATTTTTATTTAATTCTTACCAGTTTCATGTTTGAAGAATAAAAAAAAAATCTATAAGCATTTTTTTTGACCATTGCTTAAGAGGATACTAAAACGTATAGAACATCTTTAATAATTACCTTGATCATTACTGAAATATTTCTATTTGGATAATTAAGGAAATAAGATCACAATGCAGTAGAAATGAATTAATTTCCCCTTTTTATGTATTGGTTCTTGGAATCAGATAATCAAATTTTTATAATGACTTTTGGAACCTTGGTTTTGCCAGACTAAATATACTCAAAGTAAATATTAAAAATGACTAACGCATTTACTAGTCATTTACTCTCTGATAAATTGATCACAGACATTGTGATTTTGACTTTCTCTTAAACGAAGTAAGTTAATTTCAAATATTGTACCACCATGCAGGATCTAAGATATCCAAAATCCTATTGATTTGGCCATCTGGTATCCAGAGCTAAGTTAGAAGATATCGCTAAGGAAGCTGAGAAATCACCAGTTCACAGCAGAGGTAAAATGGTGAGAATTCCAAGGGTCACAGCAGAGGTCAGGGCATTTTCTGGGCTTGATGTTATTACACATTCCCAGTATCAATGAACCAACATAGAGTACACGGCTTGTAGTAGGCTCTTGAGAAACATGGCATGAATGAATGGATGGGGAAGCTACACATAAGTTTTAATCACAGCCATATATTTGGCACACATGATGAATGACTCATGAAAGCTTAGCTCTTTTTTTTTAAAGCAGTTAGTGTAGATAACCATCCAGGTGGATTCTCATGCAAATCGCTGCTTATGAGAAATACGACTATATTTTAGGGTGATGTTGGTTTTCCAGCTAGTCTTTTCACTTTCAAGAGATATCAGCTAGCAAGTCTACTTATCAGAACGGCACTTCTTGCGTTTTAGAAATGATTCTAACCCCCTAAGTAGTGTTTGGAATTTGTAAAAACCCTCCCCAGGGCTCCAGCTGCTATTTGCCCTGGTCAGGAGAGCTGTGACTTTTCCCTTTGGGCTCTCTGCTGATAATACTGATATGGACCTCTCACTTCATTAACTTTGATAGGCACATTATTTCCCCACTGCTGGTGAGAAACAAGACTATAGAGATTCTCCAGAAGAGTCAGAAACTCTGCCCTTAGCACAAAAACAGTGAATTTCTGTTCCCATACACTCTTATCACATTGGAAAGCATATTAATCAAAAATGCACATCGTGAAGAAACACAGTCCTACATCTTTAAAAATAGTTTTGATTGGTTTGGTGTATTGCTGAAAAAATAGATGTGAAACATTTGTAAGGAGTAGCTGCAAGGAAATAGATAAGAATATGCAGAAGATGATGAGGCTGGAAAGCAGTGTCCTTGATATGATAAATAATAACATGGCCCAGAGGCAGTTTAGCATAATAATAATAAATACTACTAATATTACTGTGAATAGCCCACTTTTATATAGCACTTATTGTGTACCAGACTCTGGTTCTAAGTGCTTTATGTATCATAATTAATTTAATCTTCACAATAATCTATTATGTTTCTACTATCATTAACTCCATATTAGAGATAAGGAAACTGAGGCATAGACAGGTTGAATAATTCGCCGATGGTCAAATGACTAGTATGTAACAGAACTAGTATTTGAACTCAGAGGCAGGGAAGTTCAAGAATGTACTTGGTCTAAGTCCCACATTTGCCACTTAGCATTTGTGTGCCCCTAAGGAAGTCACTTAAATTCTCTGATCTTCAGTTTCCTCTTCAATTAAATGGGAATAATAATGCCTACCACACAGGATATTTATGGGCTAATAATTTTAAATAATAATAATGGTTGATATTTGTTGAGCACGTGGTTCATGACCTGTTTTTTTTTTTTTTTTTTTTGAAGATTGGCACCAGAGCTAAAAACTGTTACTGATCTTTTTCTTTTTCACTTTTTCTCCCCATATACCCCCAGTACATAGTTGTATATCTTTTAGTTGTGGGTCCTTCTAGTTGTGGCAGGTTCATGATCTTTACTCTGGGAAGAATGGTTAAGAGGGCTTTGTAGTCAGGCTCCATGACTTACTTGTTATGGGATGTCAGGAATGTATTTTACCTCTCTGGACCTCACTTTCCTCATCTGTAAAATAGGAGATACATTTCCACATCTTCAAAATAAAGATGGTGACAACTATTTGGTAAGGTTAGCATGAAGACAGAACGAGATGATGCATAAGAAGTATTTAGCATCATTCCTGACATACAATAAGCGCTCAACTAATAATAATAATATTATTATATGGAAAAATTTAATTAGCAAGAAAGTTCTCAGAGGATTCTGACTAAAACAGATGTAAATACAAGCGGTCAATATTATTGCCTCATGCCAGATTCTCACTAACTGGGAGGGTCAAAAGGGACTGAATAGGAACCACATACTCTAAGCATCAGCATGAGAGAGGCCCAAAGAAAGACGTATATTCCATGTTGCTGTGGCTTGAAGAGCTCTGCTTAGATACTTAGTAGTTGATCCTCATCACTATTAGAGATTCTGTTGCCCAAGTAGCTCAGGTTCAAATTTATGTGGCGTTCTAGCAACAAAGGAGGCAAAACAATAGCCTGGGGACCAGTTAAGTCAGTGGCACTGTAAGGCTTAATGTAGTTTGGGAAGACGTTAGATGTTTGAACTAGAAGTACACAAATCTTATTCTAAACGATATCCAAAGAGAGAAAATATGTTTCAAGATCATAAAGCATGTTGACATGAGGGATCTTATTAGGCAGGATGAAAATGTTCTAAAACTAATTTATGGTGATGAGTCTACCACTCAGTGAATTTATTAAAATCATTGAATCGTATACCTGAAATGGGAGAATTTTATGATATTGAAATATACCTCAATGAAGTTGTTAAAAAATATAATTAAGGTAAGTTGTTGGAATTAATGCCTATTACTTCTATCAGGTTTAGAGGAAGGAGAATAGTGAACTGAAATTTATGAAGCACCTAACACGCGCCTATCACTCTGCTAAGTGCTTTCCCTTAAGCTCTCCCATTTTATACTCACAGCATCCTATACGGTACGCATCATTACCTCCATTTTACAAATGAAGAAACTGAAGTATGGAGAGGTTAAGTTACTTACCTAAGGCCATTTAAGTAATAAGAGGTGACAAATCCAGGTCTTTCAAAAACAGTTTAATATAGTGAGAAGAACCCAAATTCTGAGTAAATGTAAATTTTGCCTAATAGAGCGTTGTCTTTTAAAATTCTAATGATCATTTGATGATAAGGAATATGTTGACACAAAGCTTCTAGGACTACAAGACATTGAGTAACAATATCTGGCAATCTCTGATTAAGTGCTAAAATGAGTGTCGTGGTCTATTTTATTGAAAAAATTTAGAGGACAGAGAAATCAGTTGAAGTGAGTATTCAGGAAAGTTTTATGGAGAAGAATGGAGACACACAAGACGAAAGAAGACATTCCACCCTAAAGACACTCTAAAGACAATGATATAGGAATTAAAATTGCCATCATATGGTCTAAGTACCAGGTCGTTACTGTGAACATACACCATCTGAAACGGCTACCCAAAATCGTGTTAGAAAGCAAAGTGGTTTGACTTTCACTTCTCTTCTTTGCTTCCACTTTTCAGTCTGTATTCACTTTAGCATTGTTGACTCTTTTCCTCTTGGTCCTTTGTTTTCTTAATAATCTGTTTTTAAAGTTTTATTATGAACATTTTCAAATATATAAAAAAAGAAAGCATTGTACAATGAACATTCACACACTCAACTCTCAGAATCAACAATATTCAAGATTTTGCCAAACCTGCTTTATCTCTTCCCTTCTACTTTTTGTGATCAATGATTTTTTAAAGTCTATTGATAGTAGACTAAGATTAGAATGTAATAAATATTCTTAATTATAGTCCATATGCTATATAATATTTTCTACACAGTCTATTTGTAATATGATATAATATACATTCTAAATAACTACTTCTCATTCAAGAAGTAATTTAGCTAAAACATGCCTCAAAGCCCAGAGGTCCGTTTGTCATAAAGTATTCATAGTAGGGGCACAACATATTCCTCTCATCACATCCTCATCCAAGTACTCTCTATGCTTACTCTGGCTTCTTAATCCTCCCATGGAATCCCTTGACCATATACTGTGTACACCTGACCCCTCTGTACAATCTTTAATAGTGACAGTCTGTTAGTTTTTCCTCCAAATCTGTTCTGCCTTTATTGTATAGACACATGTCCATCAAGCTTGAGACTACATTTCCCACTTTCCCTTACCACTAGGTGAGGAATAGGTTTGGGCCAATGGGATGTGAATGGAAGCGAATGTGCGCAACAGCTGGACCATCTCCACTTGAAAGCCCTATTACTTTCTCTAGCCTCTTATTTTTTGCCTCTTTATGCGTGCTGGAATATGAACATGGAAGCAACCCAGCTTTGATGATGTAGTTGAGGACAACGCCCTAAAGGATGGATGAGCAGAGAGATGGAAGGTATTTTCCACCATGAATGACTCTATGGAACAGAATTGACAATCCAGCAGAGATCTACCAAGACCATCATATGGGAGAAAAGTAAACTTATTTAATAAATAAATTAATGAAAAGACAAATAAATAATTATCTGAAATATCTCATTTAAGCCACTGTATTTTGGAGTCTGTTATAGCAGTTTAACCTATACTCTAATTATTATGCTAGTATAACATGCTGTAGTGTAGAGAAAATAATGGCTTTTGAAGGTCAATCAGACCTAGACATTCTATTTGTGTCACTTATATTGTATGTGACATTGGTAAGTTGTTTAAACTGTATGAACTCATTTCCTCATCTGCTAAATACTAGCGCCAATATCTCTTCATGATGTTGCTGTGAGGAGTCAGCGAGACAATGGCTGTATGTCATCTTGCATGTGCCTGAAATATAGTGCAGTGCTTAATAAGTGTTCTTTCATAGCTTTTTTATCACACTCATTAGAGAAAGTGTTTTCTGCTTATTACTGAACTGAGTTTTTTCATTAAATATTTTCCCTAATGACATCAACCTTACCTGTTTATATAATTCAATTAACCCTACCAACGTCCAATATTGCATACCAATATTTTTTTCCTTTAAAATAGAGTTTGACATATACAAAGTCATTTCAAGGATGTAGACAGTTGGCAAGAGGAAATCATTTTAACAGACTTTTTGAGTTTTTGCAGATCTACATGTCATGGTTATGATGGCTCAGTGAACAAACAAATATGTTTCGTATCTTCTGGGATGAAATGACTGGTCAGAGAGGATTTCTATTAATACAAGCCTTGAATCACAGGTCCTTACAACATTCTGGTGTTAAAACAGGAAATGTGGTTGATCCCTGAAGTCGTTGCAGGATTTCATCATTGTGATTTAGTGTCTAGACTCAAATGATGAAACTGACACAGGAACACGATGACTCCTTAAAAATCGCATAGCTTATTGGAGTGCGCTAGACAGAAGGATTGGCCCTGGAGTTGTTGGACACACGAACAATCTTTTATTCAGTAAGTTATTCAGTCTATGTATAAGAAAGGCAATCATGAGAAATATTATTATTGTATTATTTGCAAAGGATAAATAGCTGTGAAGAGAGAGCACAGAGAGATTGGTTGAAATTATAACTGTGAAATTGGTAGCCAGAAACATACCTCAAAAATATACTATGTTACATTTGGGATTTCCTACATGAGCCTTAAAATCAATAATTTGGGCCCCTTCAAGCTCAGGTGAGTCACATAGTGACATGTTGGTGACAAAATACACCCTGGAACAATTTTCTCCTAGCGGACAGATATCTATTTTGGAAAGGACACGCAGGTTAACGATACGCCAATATTATTTGCTGCTAATAAAAATGTGAAAGATTAATATTTCTGGTGCTAAAAACTCCTTTCTGACCAACTGACCAAGGAGATCCATGAGACGGGGGATGATTGTTGCCTATATCTTGCGATCAACAACGCTCACTATCTATAAGGGATTTTCCTCCTCAGATACATAAAGGAATTGCACTTTGAGTTATTTTCTATCAAATGGGATTAACTTTGTTCTAGATGGAACACTCTTGATTTTCTCTGCTGGGGAGAGCAGCACTTTGGCGTGCCATGCATTACTGCTACTACAGACCATCAAACTCATTTCATTTGTGACAAGAGCTGGAATTAAACCGCGTTCTCCGGAGATGTGATGCCTATGTATTAATCCAATCTGTGCTTCCTTCCAAACCACCTCATATATTGCTACAGCAGCTTCTTTTTTTGCCACAAAATCCAGCTTATTTGTCTGTTTGTTTGTTCATTGTGTTCGGAAGTAAAGATAAAAGCATTTTTGTGTTTGCCCCATCTACAGAAGGAAGTTTCATTGCCTCTGTTTGGCATGGTGTCAGCCTTCTACTGAGCTGAGCGGGCGCGGGCAGCCTCCCTCCCAGTATCTCCCTTGTTTACTACCTGCTGCTCTGGCTCTGCTCCTTCACCTGTGATTTAGCAGCCATCTCTAATGCTGAAAAATAACATGAAGCACCAATGTTCAGGAAGCTTCAAACTGTCTTACCTATGTCAGAAGATTGTCATTTTTAAAGCTCATCTGAGATTGCAAGTCATTGCATTTATATTCGGTTGCAAGACAGCCAACAGAGATCAAATCATGTAGTCCCGGGTTAGAGGGTAGAGTGGTTGAGTCTTGATTATTGCCAATAAAGGATGATAGATAAATGGCTGAGTTCTATTTTTAAATCTATATACGTTTGGAGTAGCATTAACATATGTGTTGTCTTTTTCTCAAGCATAGCATATTTTAAAAAATATTAGCAAATAACAAAAATATATTTTTAAATTTTGCTCAGGTAGCATTTCCCAACTGAAAAGACCAAGGTCATTTATAATTGTCTTAATTGATTTTGAAGTTGAGTAAACACAGAGATTAAAATAGGATACAAATGTGTCATTTGCTGTCACAATTTAATAAAAAGTAATGCATGGCCTCTGGGAATGTGTATTAGTTTAAATTTTGGTCAATTAAATTAAAAGCAATTCCTAATTATTTGAATTGCACAATTTTGAGGAAGATTCTGAATGCTATTATTTTAAGAAATGATTTTTGAAGCTAAGAAATATAATTGGACTTAATGCAGTATTAATGGTCACATTCTGGTCTCCCTGACATTCCCAAACACTCTTATGCTAATAGAAATGTCAGTTCATGTTGCCTCTCAAATGCTTAATGACTCTTGATTGGTTGTTGGGAAGATAATTTTTTCCCCCTTGGTATAATGCTTCAGCATGAAAGTGTATTGGAAGGTATACTAGTTGAAAGGAATTTCAAGTATCTGCTGAGATATCCATCAGCCTCTTGTTATGTTTGGTTTAATTTACAAACCTCATGTCAGAACATCTGTGCACTTAGACTGTCTCTCTAATGGAACTTGGGGCCTAGGGCCCTTAGAGGGATATAGTAATCAGATTTTATTTGTAAGTTTTTTTCTAATTTTTCCCATTGCACCAGGTTAGTTCTGTGCCAATTAGGAGCAAGGATATAATTGGTTCAGCTGCTAGACTAAATATTCACATTAATAGAATCAAAAATATTCTGTCACTAGAAGAAGTGTTTTGATAAATTTTTACTCAGAATCACTGAACATACATTGAAATTACATTCTAATGATACACTTGATTTACGTAACACCTTTCTAAAGAACTTAGAGTACATTTATGGATTCAGAGTGTGAAGCGGAATATATTTTTCCCTGAAACGTGGGAATGAAAGTTTCACTGATACAATTTCTTCAAGGTCACAACGCCAGAGGGAGAATGTAAGCGTACTTAGGGAGTGGGCGTGGCTTTTACTTTGTCATAAGGTTGTTTGTCCAGGCCAAATGATAGCTATCACTCCTCCTTCTTTCTCAAAATGATAAGGACGCCTCAGGGGTCTTCATTTATTCACAGTAAACCATGGGCAGACCTAGAAAGCTGATCACTTCACCATGAAGGATTACCTAATCCTAGTTTAGTGACCTTCAGATGAGGAGTGAAACTATATATGTGTCCTCTCTCTATGTATCCTAATGTCTCTCTTCCCTGGGGTAACAAACCACACACATCAGTATCTGAGGGGGAATATAAAAAGATTAATAATATCCACTGTTGACAATGGTAGAAGATAGCGGTTGCTCTCATTCATAAATTGTTGAGAGCATAAATTGATTAAACATTTTTTAGAGGGCAATTGACAAAATGGAACTAAATTTAAAGGTACATATCTTTTATTTTCTCATAATTTTTCAGCTTTAAAGATTGGCACCTGAGCTAACATCTGTTGCCAATCTTCTTTTCTTCTTCTTCTTCTTCTCCTCCCCCAAACCCCCCAGTACATAGTTGTATAGTCTAGTTGTAGGTCCTTCTGGTTGTGCTATGTGGGACACCTCCTCAGCATGGCCTGATGAGCAGTGCTAGGTCCGTGCCCAGGATCCGAACTGGCGAAACCCTGGACCACCCAAGTGGAGCCAGAGAACTCAACCACTTGGCTACGGGCTGGCCCCTATAATTTTTATTTTAAAGAATCTATCAGACCCTATTGCTTCTGGCAATATGGCAAATTAAATTATCTGAGGGGGTGATCTTAATGCAGAAAAAACTAGATCCTGCATAAAGTATAATATTTGTTGTATTGCTTGGGACACATAGAATACGAAAAATCTCCAAGGGATGAAGAAAAAGTAAGCTGGAAAGAAGGCGGTGAGCAGAAATTACATGAAAAGACTTGGTTGCCCTATTGACAAATGCTGAAAGCTGCACTGCAGGTAGAAAGGGGCATACTGAAACCTGAGTATCCTGGGTGAAGTGGAGGCCCCTGGATGCATAATAACAATGAAAATGTTCCAGGTCAACATCACCCCATAGCTCTCAGAAAAAGCAAACACAATTCCTCTTTGGAGGAAAGCATTCAGGCTATACAGAAATGAAGGAAAAAACAACTCTAAGCTCACAAATGAAGATCACAAAACACACAACAAAATGAACCATCATGAGTTAGAGTCAGCAGGGATAAACAACAACAAAACCCCAACAGATTTAGACCCATATTTAGAAGCCATTAGTTTCCAGAATCTAAAATTATCAAATACAGAATATATAAAAACCACAATGAAATGAAAAACCACAGTGAATAAAGGATGAAAGTATAAAATGAGCAATCAACAAGAAACTACAAAACGGGAGCGGGCGTATTTGGAACAGAACCAATTCAAACAATAAGATGAAAATTGTGATTGTTTAAATAAGGGATAAAAGTAATGAATATGTTGAGCAGTGAACTTACAAATAGACAAATGGAATGGGAAGAACGCTCAGAAAGAGATCTATTTTGTATATGGGAGTTTAGTACACAATCAAGGTAACTAGGAAGACTTGATTTCACCGTATTCCTAACAGAGGTCAGCAGACTACGGCCGGTGGGCCAAATCTGTCCAACCGTGTGCGTTCGATCATGTGCGCTCGATTACGGGCTGCTTTTGCTCTACAAAGGTAGAGCTGAGAAGCTGAAATAGAGACTGCACAGCCCTAAAGTTTAAAATATTTACTATCTGGTCTTTCACAGAAAAGGTTTTCTGAACCCTGTTCTCAAAATATTATTTTAGTAGGTTTGCAATTTTAAGATGACTCAAAATTTTAAAGATATTAATTCTATTCAAATTGAATAATAGAGTGAATGCAATTTCAATCAAAACCCTAACATATTATTTTGAGGAAACTTATAAGCAACCCCAAAATTTATATGAAACAATAGGCACTCAGGAATAGTCAAGAGAAACCTGAAGAAGAAAAAAGTAAGGGAAATTACTGGATATCATGAATTATTATAACGATATGAAAATTATGACAGTGTGTATTGCCTCAGAAATGATACTACTCTTAATCATCATTATCAGTATTAGTATCAATAGTAATAGTTAACACTTACGTGTGTCAACGCAAATAATCCATAACCAATCTATAAATGAAAATTTGGGTGAGTTTATTCTGAGCCAAGATGTGAAGACCATGGCCTGGGGCCTTCCTGAAAGAAGGAAGGAAGGGCACCAAAAGAAGTGGGGCATACAGAGTGGGTATATACCCTCAAAGAGGATGTTTCACATATGAATGAAATGTCCCTTTTACAATAGTCACAAGACTGCTCTGTCAGCACAGCAACTGATGGACACAGCAGGTAGTAGGTCTGCCATCACGGTAGGGTGGCAGGTCTGTTGTCTTGAGCTGGGTGGTCACAGGTGAGCACAGGAGTTAGTTCTTAGCCTAGGGAGAGATGCTTATCCTCAAGGAAATGCCAATGTGGGGGAATTTGCACCTTTATCTTAAGGCCATTTATTCTTGCCATGGGAAATGTTTAAAGCAGATATACAAGGCATATTCAATGGCCATGTCAGGCCCTTTTGGATAAACAAAGTCAGGCCGAATTAGGTTTACACCAAATGACCTCCTCATATACTCCAATATATCCTATAGCTTGCCATTTCTATATGTCACATGGCACTTACTATGTCACTGATAAAAACACATTTAATCTTCACAATAACATTATAAGGATGATATTCCTTTTCTCCATTTTACAAATTAAAAAACTGAATCACAAAGAAGTTAAGTAATAAACAAATTGACCAATGAACAAATTGAGATTCCAGAAGGCAGTTTGGTGTTTGGTTTGGTCTATATGATGTTGTGTAACAAATCATCCAGAAACTTAGTGGCTTGAATCAACAGCAATTATTTATTATCGGTCCAAGTTTCTGGGGGTCAGGAATTTGCGAGTGCTCAGCTTGGAGGTTCTAGCTCAGGCTCTCATTAGGCTGCAGTCAGATGGTGGTGAGAGTAGAGGCCATCTCAAAGGCTTTCGTGCCTGGACTGGGAAAACTCAAAAAGCTGGGGGCTGGAATACTTGGGGAATCTTGGATATTTTTCTCTATTTTCACGTGGTTTCTTCTGCATGGTGGCTTCAGCATAGCCAGAATTCTTCCATGGTGATTTAAGGTTCAAAAAGTGTATCTTCTGAGAGAGAGAGAGTCAGGCAGAAAGACGCTGCATCACCTTTTATGCTCTAGCTTCGGAAGTCAACCAGTGTTACTTCCACTGTAGTCACTAAGAGCCAGATTCAAGTGGAGAAATGACTCCAACTCTCTGTGGAAGAGTGTCCGTGTCGCATTGCAAGAAGAGCATGTTAAGTGAACTATATTTGTGCAGCCGTCTTTGGAATATAGCCTTGGCCACCCTCTGGCATACGTGAAAACAATACATGACTGAGATGTCATGGCAGATCAGTGGGGAAAGGATGGACTATTTCATAAGTTGTGCTGAGACAACTGAGTATATTTAAAAGAGAAAGACATTGTATCCTTATCTCACCAATACTAAAATCAGTTTCTGACTGATTAAGGACTAAACATGAAAGGCAAAACATGGAAACTTATAGAAGAATAGCTTTATGGCCTCAAAGTAAGAAAGGATTTTTTTTAGAAGACACACGAAGCACTAACTATAAAATACAAGATTAGTAAATTTAATTACATTAAAATAAGAATGTCTTTCTGTGAAAAGACACAATAAAGAAAGTGGGAAGACAAACTAAAAACTGGAAGAGGATATTTGAAACACATAAAACTGACAAAATTTTAGTGTCTAGAATATATAAAGAATTCTCACAAATCAATAAGAAAAAGACAAACAGCTCAATAGAAAACTGGGCAGAGCATGAATAAACATTTCAGAGCATAGGAATAACACAAGAGCATGAGCCTATTCACAAGTTTTTAATCTCATTAGGAATCAGAGATATTCAATTACTGGCAAAATGAGCTACACTAAAAAAAATTGGCAAAAATCAAGAAATGTGTTAAAATTAAAAGTATGATGATACCAGGATATGGAGCAACCATAATACGTATATTCTAACACTCTGCTTATGAAAGCTTGAAATTCCACAATCATTCTGAAAAACAATTTTTCAGTGTCTTGGAAATTTGAGCATGTGCATATTACGTGATGCAGCAATGCAAGAGAATGGATTAATAAATTATAGGACAGTTACAGATTGGAAGGTTTGAAAATGAAAATGAATGAACCATAGTTACACACAACAATGTGGATAAACTCTTAATATAATATTGATGAATAAAAGCAGGTTGAAGACTACATATAATAAAATAAAATCTTTATAAAAGTCAAAAACATGCAAATCAACTACATTGTTTATCCATTCAGGAATATGAGAAAACCCTTTAAAAAAGCAAAACACACAAACTCAGCAAACTCAAAGTGGATTGCAGGCAGGGGAGGCAGGAGAATGGGGTAGGGCGAGGGAAGGAGCACACAGGGAGATAGAAAGGGATCAGAATGCATCACTTCTGAAGTGGAGCGATGGACTCATGGCTATTCACATTGTTATTGTGCCTCATATCTTACATACATGTTCCAGTTATTTTAATCATATCAAATAAAACGTGATAGGCATAATGATTAATACGAGATACCTATTATACAAAAATCGTTGCATAACCATGCAAAGACATGTGCCAAAGGACATTCATTGCACTCTTATTTTTAATAGCAACAGGCTGGAAACAAACAAAATGTTTATGTCAAGACAGTAAACAAATTATGGTACATATAAAATGGAATGCTTTGCATCCATTATAATAAATGTGGAGTATTTGTATGTTCTTACATAGAACTTAATCTTTGCTATATTGATGAAAAAAGTAAGTTGTACAGGAGGTCTAGAATATGATTCCATTTTTGTGAGAAGAAACATTTTATACATATAAATATATAGAATGCATATAAAATATATACAAATATATAAAATTATATAGAAATATATAAATATAAAACACTTCTTACATATGATGTGTGCGTTTACACATATGTAGACATGCTTGTATGTTGATAGGAAAAATGCCAAACGATACACATTAAAATGTTACTGATATTCTTTTCTTAAGAGTGTGAATGAGGAAAAAAGAGAGCATACTTTTACTTTTAGCTGTTTATATTTCTTTACCATTTGGCTTTTTTCAAAAATCATGTACTATTTTACTAAAAAAAGATTTTTTTTTTAAGATTTTATTTTTCCTTTTTCTCCCAAAGCCCCCCAGTACATAGTTGTGTATTCTAGTTGTGAGTGCCTCTGGTTGTGCTATGTGGGATGCCGCCTCAGCGTGGCTTGATGAGCAGTGCCCTGTTGGCGCCCAGGATCCGAACCAGTGAACCCTGGGCCACCGAAGCAGAGCACGCAAACTTAACCACTCGGCCACAGGACTGGCCCCTAAGAAAAGATTTTAATGAAAATTGAACACAAATCTCCTCTGTTTCTGACCCTCATCACTGAACAAGGCCCGCCAAAGCCAATAAATCCCATTCTACTTTTTCAAAGGTAATCCAGGCACTATGCGTGCTGTGCTAAGGGAGCTCTCTGTTATGACTTGGCTGGCCATGGGCTCTCATGATTTGGTGAGGAGGCGGTATAGCAAAGAGAGTCCTTTTGTGTATAAAGGCTACTGTCAACTTATGTATTCTATCTCAGGGATTGCCAGAACATCAGAAGTAAAAGAAAATGCATTTTTCTTTTCTTGAGCAAACTTGTTTTTTTTTCTCACTTGTTGATGGCATTGTTTTTTGCTTCTTCTATACCTTTTTCACTCAAATAAGGTCAACTGAAGGCCCTGGGAGTGTGGTTTTGCCAATGTTTCAAAAGCGATTACGTGTTTTGAACTGTTGTGTATGATCTTGTTTCCCAGAGCAACTCCCCTCCCCTCCTCATACTCTTTCTCCCAGACTTTGCATCAACAGGCTCACAGACCATAAGCATCTGAACCCAGGGGCAATATTAAGAAATAATATATTATGTTTATGTAAGTGTTTAGCTTACTGTTTAATCTAGTGACATTTTCCTTCTAAAGGAGCTTGTCACAAAAACTGGCATTTTCCTCCCTGATGGTGCTAGTGGCCATTTCACACACCAAAGGAAGGTAGAATCAAGGTGATACCATGCTGATTTTTCTGACTGCTATACTTCTTGTCCATTATAACCCGAAAGCTTTCTTTCTCAGGTCTTTCTTCTCTCCCACCTCCCATCAGCCCTTCAAAAGGGCCCATTGCCTTGCAAAGCATAAAAGATTAAGAAAAACATTCCTGCTGTGAATCAAAGCCCCGAACTGTCCACTTTCATTTTTTTAAACAGTGTATTATAAAGTTGGAAGAATCGCCACAATAGCAGCATATATCGAAGAATATAAAACATCTCGAGCTGAGAGCACAGCAAAGGTTTTAAGTCTCCTCTTAGAAAACTGAGCCTCCCCCAAAAAGAATTCACATTCTCCAAGTTGTGAATTTCAAAACAGAAGAATGGAAAAGGTCGTATTTGTAACTTATTTGTGATTTAAAGAGACAAAAACTTCTAAAGCAATATGGAGTTTGCATGAGACCTGCAGAAAAATGTGAATTAACGAAAGCATAGAATTAAGAATTGGTTAATAAATAGGTGTTACAGAAACTTTGGCATGAGTTGATCAGGCATCCCGCAGTAGGAAAGAATAGGTCTGCAGCTTGGGCCTCCTCTGCTATATTTCCTAAAACACACCTTACCCCCAGGTTTTAATCCTCTTTGGGCTCCTTTCCTACTTCTTCCTCCTCCTTCTTCCTCCTCCTTTCCTCATCACTACCGCTTCTGTTCATTGAATTGTTTACACTTTACAAGCTAAAAATTCACTTTCTCTATTACCATTTGCCAAAGTAATTCCACGGTTGGTTCTGCCAGCTTACCTGCTGGTCTTGACGTCCCACATTTGGCTCCTCTCTGGCTCCCATCACCTTTTTCAGCCCGGACGCTCTTCTTTCCCCTTCCTCTTTCTGTCGATGGCTGCCTCGGCCTACAAGGTAGATTGAAAAATGAATAATTTTATATTTGAAAATTGTATCTTTGACTTAGAATAATGGGGCTGTCCTTGCAGAAAGGGAAAAAAACCTGGTAGCTACATGTTTGGTTACTAAGCTTTAGTCAAACGAAGGCCAGAGGGCAGGCTGTCTGCCTATGCAAACTACTGCCAGTAGGAGTTTGGACAAAATATTTTGGCTGCCATCCTGCAGTAGCACTAGCCTGTGTTATCTTTTGTGCCAGGCACCTGTGATTAGGACCACGGGAAGCTGTCACTTTGAGGTACATGCAGAACAAAGCATAATAAGATTTTTAAAATTGATATGTGAGAGGCATATCTTTTTTAGTAATAGTTTCTACTGTGAGGAAACACATTTCTATTAGAGACTTCCTGTTGTCAAGATAAATGCAAAAATAAAATCTAAGAAAATAGTTTAAAATTTAAATGGTTATTGGTCAAAATATTTTCATTTCCTAAGAAATCTGTTTCTTTCAGGTTAAAATGCCTGATTCATCTATGGTTGCTTGAGAATTGCTTCTGGAAGGTATCAAACCTCCTGCAGTGTTAGCTCTTCGACTAATGGCACTCGATAACAGTTTAATGATGAAGTGTTTGTCAATGTGGTGGTTGAATTTCTTTCCCATTTTGTTGCTTAGCCATTTGTAAAGTAAAAATTCCATAGGTTCATAAATATTAGAATCATTGTTAGGAATAGAGTGCTAGCTGTTATAATCCCCAAAGGGAGACCCATGCCACCTGATAGAGAACTGCAATTATTTCTTGGAGAAATAAGGCTTACGTTCTTAATCTAATTTGCTTCTATTAGAAAGTGGCAATATTACAAACATGCACACCAATGAGATATTTGAATTATAAGAGAATTTTAATCTCAGCAAGACACTGTAAATCTATGCTCTGCAGAGTCTTCTAGTCTGAGAAACCAGCTGGGAAAGATTAAAACTTTTAAACCTGGCCTCTATGAACTTGGTTCCTTGTAAGTGAAAGAAAAACCATGCTCTTCCTTGCGACGGATTTAACTAAGGCATATCTACATCCAAAACCATAGGTTAGGTTAGTCAGCTCAACCAAACATCTAATAAATTCAGTGGTAAAAAAAATCTCAAGAAATGATACTGTTTTTTGTAGCCCAAAAACCATTTGACAGACTTTTTTTTTCTTTTTGCCAGGTGAATTTCCATCGTGTAAAGAGAGGCTAAGGCCATGATTCCTAACCCTGGTTGTGTAACAACTCAAGTTGTCTCCAAGAATGTCAGAAGCTGTCAAAAAATTCTCAAAACAAAATTGCATTTAATTCATTTCAAATCATAGAAATATGCCACATAGCATAGTTAGTGGAAGTCGTGAACTCAAATTCTTAAATTGTCACAATTTCAAGGCAGACCAGGAATAAACGATCCAGCCCAATTCTATTATAGAGCTATTATTCTGTTTCTTTAAATGTTAAGTAGTGAGGTTTTTAAAATAAAGTTTTCAGGAATGGTGATGAAACATGCTGATTTTCAGTGTAGGGAGTATTTTTTTCAACGTGTGTTTGTTGCATTATTATTATTCCTTTTTTTTAGCTTGGTCCTGAACTAACATCTGTCACCAACCTTCCTTTCTTTTTGACTCTCCAAAGACCACCCCCCCCCCCCAGTATGTACTTGTATATCCCTATATCCCAGTTGTAGGTTCTTCTGTTTCTTATATGTGGGACGCTGTCTCAGCATGGCTGGATGAGTGGTGCTAGGTCCATGCCCAGGATCCTAACAAGCGAACCCCGGGCACCAAAGCAGAGTGTGCGAACTTAACCACAGGGCCGGTCCCGCGTTATTATTATTCTCATTGATAACACTTAAGAAAATGTCCATCAATGTTTGCTTGAGATTTGAAAAAAATTCTAGTTAGCAATGATACTATCGCCCAGTAAGGTGACATTTTTGTGGAAAAAAACAACTGCATTTGAACCCTTGATTGCAAAGGACAGAGAACCATCTGAAATTGGCTTGAACAATTAATGATGATGATGATGATAGTGATGATGATTTAAAGCACTTTGACTCACAAAACTAAAATGTCCAAGAGAAATCTAGCTATAAGCAGATCTAAATCCAGGAGCTTAAACATTTTCATT
Source organism: Equus caballus (assembly GCF_041296265.1). Taxonomy (NCBI): domain Eukaryota; kingdom Metazoa; phylum Chordata; class Mammalia; order Perissodactyla; family Equidae; genus Equus; species Equus caballus. Next base: position 97,784,683 of record NC_091715.1, on the reverse strand, counting down.
AAGACTCAAATCTCCCTACATCTCCTGGCTCAGCTTTTGTCTGTACTTGCCTTATGTGTTTTTCTCCCTGGCAGATTTTCTCTATGCAGGCAGACTCTCTCCAGGTCATCAACAACCCCAAGGTTGCTTCTACAAGCTAGCAACCCTAACATAAAGAAGTGAGCCAAAAACAATCCCAGGGTTCACTCTTATTTGCCTTGGTCATGTCCACGTGGATGAACAAATATCTGCCATGATGATCAAGGCTGGATCATGCTCCTACTTCTGAGACCAAGATTATCACCCAAACTCCATAGACTGAGAGAACTGAAGGGTAATTGGTTCTCATAGGAAAATGAGAGTAATGCTCAAAGAGAGATGCATGAATAATGACATTGGGCTGGTAAAAAAAAAAAGATATTTACTTCAGTAATACACCATGCATATTCTGTGTGTACACTGATAGTTCTTTAGACACATACAAATGTGTATATAATGCATATAATAATCTTAAATACTTATCAACCAACTACAAGATGCCAGACACTGTGCTTGTCCAACTTCCCTTCTAAAAACTTTGGGGGGTAGCAGAGGAAGCTGGGGCTGTGTTGAGACTGGAGCTCTGTTGACATTGGGGATCCTAGATAGATAGTGTGGGACAAAGAACCTGCAAAGGTTCCTGAGGCAAAGGCACACAAATGGAGCAGAGAAATACACGTTATGGACCTCAAGACAGTTCAGAAAATGTTAGGTGCTTTTATACAGGTTATCTGTAATTTTCACAACAAGCCAAGATAGATTGTATTAGCCCCATTTTGCAGATGGAAAAACTAAGACTCAGAGAGGCTAAGTGCTTTGCCCATAAGCACATAACTAGTTAGAAAGAATCTAAACTGGCATTTGAGCTCAGACCTGTATAACCCAAAAGCCTGTACTTTTTCTACTACATGATTCAGCACTCATGATTTATATTGCACTTGCCTATATGCAATTTTATACAAATGGATACAATATTATATGTTGATAGGAAGAAGTTAGGATAACTTGAATGTCGCCTGGGTAGGGAGAACTGATACCTGAAATCTGACAATCATAAAAACAACATTCTATGTTGGAAGCAGAGCGGAGTGGCTTCTCTCTCTCATTTGACAAGACTGTTGACAGCACTAACCACATTAACGTCCCAGAACATCCTTGATCTCATCATTCCACCCCTTTGATTTCAAGATAACTGTACCCTTGAAATTAAATATCACTCTCATCATTGATGCTGTCTATAATGTGAGTAGAAAGCATTACATTAGCTTTGAAAACTATTTTCAGTAATGTTCCTTTACCATAGAAGTTAATGCTGAAGAATATCTCATTGGAGCACAAATCACAATCAAACACAGAAATATTGAACAAGCCCATTGCAACCAGTCAACTCCATCAAGCAGAAAATCATACATTATTTATAAAATAAAATCTGGGAGTTATTCCAGAGAACGTACCAAAAACGAGAGATAGGGCTTTTCAAATATTTTAATCTTGAAATGGTTTCTCTAATACATTAACAATTTATTTACTAACAACGTTTATAGTGCACACAGGAGTTCTTTTGAGTATCAAGCGAATCTTTCATTACAGTCATTTATATTATGAAATCAGTCTTTCTGTACTTGGAGGTTTCTGTTTTAGTGGGTGGCATTGAGCATCATTCTGTGGTTAAACTTTGTCAGCATTTTCATTATCAGCGGTTTTTTTTCCCCCTCAGAGCTATTTCACAACTATTCTAAACTGTATCTGGCTAAAACTTGGCATCTAAATTGCCAGCTTAGATAGAATTCTGTCTCAAAGAAAGTCGCAGTGTCAGTCTAATGAGCTGAACTGTATATATAGCACGGTCGTTTTTAGGTAGCTACAATCTCTATTTTTAAACGCAGCTAGAACTAAAACATTGGGGTAATTATGATATACGAGCCATTGTGGATGAGAAGATTGTTAGCACGTTAATTTCCTAACTAATTTTCTCAAAGAAGGCTAAGAAGCTTGGAATCTTTGTTTTCATCCTAAGAGAGAATCAATTCATTTCAACAAAGTTACGGTGGAAGTATTTTTCTTTTTCGTTGTTATTTGGCATAACTCACCTAGTTGAATGTTCTCTAAAGTGTTACAGTTTATCTTAAAACTTTTTGTTAGAACATTGACTCTGGCTGTCTTCCCATAGAGAAAGTGGGACAGAATCGATGCATTGCAGGCTTCCTCTGCTGCTCTGTGTGATCAACACTGTCTAACAACTAGGGAAAAATCCATTTTGATGCTATTTCCCCAATTAGACCTGTTAAATGGTCTTTGAATGACTGAATTTGGGTTTAGTTTTACACCCAGATACATTGTTAAGCTAATGTTTTAAAGTAGAGTAAACTATAGTACCATTAACATTAATTTCTGAGAAGTGCTCTTTTTTTTTTATCAAGTCTTTAACTATGAGCAAATGAAATTGTAATTGTTTTGTTGAGATTCAGTGTAACTTGATTACCCTCTAACTACTCAGTAATTTTTGGAAATTCTGTTCATTCAGTCTGAACAGTTGCAGATGACTTGTATGTGTATGAGAAAACTGTGTCATTAGCATATGTTCAGAGAATGCAGTTGAATACGTGCTCATATTTGGAAGCTCCAGAGGAAAAAATGTTGCATTCATTCGAAGACTATTTACTGAAGCTCTTGGTTGCCATGTGCAAGAGGTAAGTTCTCTGAGGGATGTAAAAGACCACACACACTTTCAAGGAACTTGGTACCTACTGCGAAAAATAACATCTACACACAGTTTTAAGAAGCAAGGCAATATAAAATAAGAATCAGGTAGAAGGAGTCTGCCATCCTTGAGCAAAGTTCTGCTCTTTAACTTTTGTTTTATTTCTAAAATAGACGATGCAAATATACTTACCCTTTGACTATGGTAATCCAAACTCTCTTTTTTTGATACTATTTGATGAACCTTGATAAATCAGATCACTCAACAATGATGAGTAATTTAGTGGGTCAAATGAAACCACTTCAAAAACATGGCAGTTGTCAATCCTTCCGTAGCCTCGGTCAGTAAATTGTTATAGCATTGTAATTTTTAAATAGCCAGATTAAACCAAGGCCATCTCGAAGCCATTAAACTATTGCCACTGACTTTATCGTTGTTAAAAGCTGCATTTCCAAAATGACAATTATATTCAAAACTGCACTAGTGCCTCTTTGAGCCCTGGACCCTTGGGAGTGTTATTCTGTGTAAGTCCAGGTAACCTACTTGGGTGAGAGAGGAAAGGCTAGATTGTTGAGAAGGGTGAAGTATTAATCAGAACAGCTTCAAGTCCTTGCATCAGACCCCATAAAATAATGCCACTTGAAAGATTTTTCTAGTCCAGACTCTCTCCCAGTGGGAAAGTTGATGTTTTCAAATGAAGATCTCTCCAGATGTAATCTTGTACTCCAACTAATGCCATCTGTTCCTACTGACTATTAACTAATGATTCATAAATGACTACGTAATTTCCGAGATAGGAATACGTTAATCGATGGCCACACACAATAAAATAAATGTGATAACACTATTTCTTGGAGTCCAAAAAATGTTATAAAAGTGTAATTGATATCTTCAAAGAATTGTGTGATTCAGGAGAAATAAAGAATCAGAATATAAAGATTTACAATCTTGACTACTTATGGAAACTATTTGAAGGTAGAAAGAGAATTAGACCTGTGTGCTCTGCTTACATTTTCCTGGGCAGGTTAAATGGAGAGCTTCTTTGTTCTTTCAGACTGTCTTGCTACGCAACACTCAGAGTTATCTCCCAATACCTCACTGTGGTAACTCAGAAACATATTGTACTGCTTTAGGGTCACTGAGTTTTTGCCAAAATTGTTTTGAAAGAGTGTATTAAGAAGTTATTGCTTATGATTTAGCTAACAATAGACCTACGTGTAGTGAGGAGTAACCAATAATTTTTGATAACATTGAATTTTATATTATCCTCATCAATATCGTTTAGTAAATTTCGTAGAAACACTAAATGTCTGCCTTTCAAACTGAGGTATACAGTGGTATGCAGGGAGAGAAGTACTTGTAGCTTTAGATATTTCATGTAAAGATGGAATGTCTTCCAGAAGAGTCAATTTTACTCAGTGATAAAACATTTTTCACATTATAACAAGCATGGATATATCACGAGGTGAAATGAAAAGTTTGTACGACTGCTTAGATAAAACATACGACTTGAACGAAATACTCACCCTACCACAGCTCCTAACCCACCCTACCCCATTCTTCTCCTCTTCTTGCTGTTTGTATCATCTTCTCCTGCCTTGTATAAGAGCGCTTTGATGGAGATAATCTGAGAAGCAGTAACAAAATTATAACATGGCGAACAGAAAAAATAACCCTAATTCATAGCATAACCCTAACTCACTGATATGCGCAGCCCCAGAAATAGTCTCTGTTTTTATTGTAAAAAATGTCTAAATGTAGTCACTATGTAGACCTGGATTAATGATCATAGCATCTCTTGTGGAAGCCGTTTGCAAAAGATTCAGAAACAGAAAGCCTGCTCTATTCACAGGAAGCCATGAAAGAGAAAGGTTACCGTATCTCTTCTCTTGTCCACAGTGATCAAGTAGGGAGTTAGAAGAATTGGAGATAGAAGCAGGGGCCAGCTTTCTGGTTGAACAGGATTTATAGAGCAGCTTGCTCCTAAGCTGTCAGCATCACAAAGTCAGTATAAATACTGACTGAGCTTGCCGTCTTTAACCACCTCTAGACCAGAAGATATTCCAAATTTAAGGCCATGACTAAACGGGAATATGTTAGCTCATGTAATTGTCACAAAGACTCTACACATGAATATCCTCCCCTACACTTTACAGATGAGAAAACATTCTTAAGTAGCTTGCTCATGATCACACTGCTTTCCTTCTTTGGTTTCTCATTATTGTTTGAGAATATTTCCTGACTTGTCCATTATAGGCCTTCATACCTCTCCACTTGGTGGTTGAGGAATTTGAACCAATAGACAATTTTGAGATTCTTTGTTTTAAACACAAGAACTTTCCATTCATTCTCCTATGAGGGATTAAATCACTTCTTTTTGCATTGAAAAGTTGTTAGAAATTTGAACTCATGCCTACTAGGTCCTGGAATGGAACCATCAACTTAGTCGGGTGTTAATCTGAATATTTTAATTATTTTTGGGAACACCACAAAAATGAATATTGCATTTGGAAAAGTTACAACAGTGAAATTAATTATGATTTAAGTATTAGAGCTGTGGTTTTTCTGCATGAAATTTTTTACTGCTTGACTGCACACTTACCTTGTGAGAAAATGAAAGTATGGCTCCTAATCTCCAATGCAAATATGTTTCCAATTTTTTGAAAAGGATTGGGTCTAGTGTCTAGGAAAGAATTCAGTGAATGCATATAACAATTGAAGTAGAAGGTCTGTTGAAATATGAGTTTTCTTGGCTATGAGACTAGCCTACTCTTTTGCCATAGTAACTGACTATTTTCAAGTAGGTTAATTGTTCTCCAATAGACTGATTTATTTTTCTTTAAGTTGTTCAAATTTATTCCAGTCATCTGATAATGTCTTAAAAGTCAAATCATACAAAATGTGGATTAGCATTCTAGAATGTTGATGCACTGCTGTTGAATGCTCTACATTCAGGATAGCCCTCTTCATGTCATAAGAAAATATCTGGGCAGTAGATAGAAAAAGCTTGTATGTACCAGGAGTCTTATAGTAGTATGAATGGCAATAATAACTTACAATAAGCAAGAAATCAATGATACAATGTTGGGGTGTAAACAAGAGAAGGATCTTATAATGCCCAGTGGTCTGGCCTAAGATTTGCTAGTTGCTCCTCAAGGATAGCTTGATAAATGGCAATGTAAGAGCATTTAGAAAGCTTTCTTCTTTCTAACAGTTGCATTTGTTTTTATGTTTGCTTAGGAAAACATAATTACCTAAACATAAAAGATCTATGAAGACAACTCTCAATGAAATGAATTGATTTCAGTTCAGCTAAAGTGCTGAAAATCTTCCTTTGCTTTAGGTTTTAAAACTTGAGATATTTAATTGGTAAATGTCAGTAGGAGAAGAGGAATATAATTGGGAATACATGCCCTGATAAACTCATGTTTTAGGCTAAAACTTTTGTTACTATTTATTAATATGTTTTCTTTTTAAATGTGTTTATTTATTTATTTACTTTGGCTTGATGAGCTGTGTGTAAGTCTGTGCCTGGGATCTGAACCAGAGAACCCTGGGCTGCCAAAGCGGAGCATACAAACTTAACCACTATGCTACTGGGCTGTCCCCTATTTTTTAATTATAAAATATAAATTAACAGAGAGAAAAAGCTAATAAATGCCCATAATCGTATCATTTGATATAAATGACCTATTAACCTTTTAATCTATAGACATTCAGGGTTTTGGTTTTTTGGGGTTTCTTTGCATTTTTTACAAAGATGGGATCACATTTCTTTGATTGTATTTTTTTTGTATTGTTTTATCTTAATTTTTTACTTCACAATAAACCATAAAGATCATTTATGTCATTAAATATTTTTCTACTAAATCACTTTTAATGACTGTGTAGCATTTTATTCCATTTTTTCTATGTCCTCAAATGTGTCTAACCAAACCTTTATTTGCGACATTTAGGATGTTTCTAATTTTTCACTGTTATAAACACTACTGCAATGAATATTCCAGTACATATATTTTTGTGCACTTTGTTTATTTTTAAGATAAATTTCTGGATGTTCTGAATCAAAAAATATAAGTATTCTTGGGCTTGCCCCCGGGGACAAGTGGTTAAAGTTCTGCACACTCCACTTCAGCAGCCCAGGTTGGTGGATTCGGATGCCAGGTGCAGATATACTCCACTCACTAGCCATGCTGTGATGGTGTCCCACATACAAAGTAGAGGAAGATTGGCACAGATATTAGCTCAGAGCTAATCTTCCTCAAGCAAAGAAAAGGAGGATTTGCAGTAGATGTTAGGGTGAATCTTCCTCAGCAAAAAAAAAAAGGGTATTCTTAAGACTTTTGGTTCACTAGAAAGGCTCTATGGAATAAAATTCTTACCAGCAGTGTGTAGGAGCATCCATTTCATTCTATGCTCCCCAACACTAGAATGCTATTTTCACAACGGCATTAGTAATTTTTAAATATTAATTTGTTAGAGACCAGGCATGTGATATACACTCCAATAACAAACCATTATCCAAACGAATATGTGAAATGAAATGAAAAGCAACATGGAGTAGCATGTAGAAGATTGCAAGGAGTAGTTCGGCTTGCTACCCTTAAGTCAATCCAATTTTATTCAAAGTTAGTGAGTTAAAGAAGGAATCATTTAGCTGTGGAAGTTATAACTTCCAAGAGGCTGACTTACCATTGGGTCATTTCCCAGATGGCTGAGTGTCACCCATTCTTGAATTACCTATTCCAGAATGCATATCCTGCAGCAGATGTTTAGTGCTGAAGATTTCTGCCTTTGCATTGCTCATGAAGTTTTTAACGCAGAATACCTGACATACTTAAATATCCTTGAGGGGACCATTGTGACTCTCATCTTTTTTAATACTATCTATCTGACAACAACATTCTAGTAAGTCTGATTTCATGGAAAAAATAGAGGTTACAAAATCTTATTGAAAGAATCTATCTTACACTTGATTATGAATCTTTTAAAAAATTCAGGTAAATCTTAACCAGTGCCTGACTGTGACTGTTGCTGGTAAATTCAATCTCATATAAATATTCAAGTAGGAGATTGCTGTCTTTTTTATACACCTAGCTTTAGTAGTGGGTTGAATGGTGTCCCCCCAAAATTCATGTCTGTCCAGAACCTCAGAATATGATGTTATTTGGAAATAGAGTCTTTTCAGATGTAATTAGTTAGGGATCTCTACATGAAATCATTCGAGATTTGGAGTGAACCCTAAATAGAATGACTGATGTCCTTATTAGAAGAGGAGAGGACACAGAGATGCAAAGGAGAATACAATGTGAAGATGGAGGCAGGCATTAGAGTGATACGTCTACAAGCCAAGGAACACCAAGACTTATCGGCAGCCGCCAGAAACTAGGAGAAAGGCATGGATGGTTTCTCTCTCAGAGCCTCAAAGAGGAACCACCCCTGCCAACACCTTAACTTTGGACTTCTGGCCTCCTGAACTATGAGAGAATAAATTTCTGTTGTTGTAAGCCATCCAGTTTGTGACACTTTGTTACAGCAGCCCTTGCAAATAAATATAATAAGAAAGCTCCTTAATTCAACACTCTCAAAAATTCACTTGAGTTAATTCTTCTTGTCTATGCCTACAAGATTTTCAGCTTCTTCACTGGTTTGTCACTTGAGAATAGCCTACATTGACTAGGAGTAAATGTTTATGACAACTTACTATTCTCTGAGACCAATGAATATTTGGGGCTGTGCAGATTAGAACTGTCTGAGCTTTCACATTGATTACCAAGAAAAAAATACTTCCCCTATAAATCGATCCATAATCTTTTGCATATCTGAGAGTGCCTTCTAGCAGTCTTGAAGTGGGTCTTACAGAACAAAACAAAAAGGAAAGAAAAAACAATGCCACTCTCACAGTGAATTTACAGAAAGATGTTTCCTCTCCCCATTTTGTCTATCTCTGAACTGAACCTTTTTCCTTATTGTTCTTCCTTTCAATTTCACTAAAGTTTTTGTGAGAAAACAAAAGCATGACAGTATCCCCAATGTTTGCTGAGGTCCAGGTAGGAAGCCGAGCTCTGGTGTGATAGCTAGATATGTATGGTAACGCTTCAAGTTGAGAAAGAAGTATTTTTCAACAGAGATGCTCAAGGAAAATTATGCCCTAATGCCCTGGTCAAGCAAGAGTACAGTGTTATTTCCTCTATAGTTTCACACTCACATCATTGCAAATTGTCATATTTGCAGTTTGAACCTCTCTGTGACACAATCCCCACGTTAATGCTCAGATCATGTTAACGCTATGAAGTGACTGTAGAATGCAACTTTTTAAAGGAAGCCAGCGTCTTCAAAGTTCTTCTGTCTAAAGCATCTTCCTAAGTCAACAATGGAGTTTTTGATTTAAAGCATTATGTTTTATCGCTTTTCATCTACATTACTAATAAATAAGAAGTCATAATAAACATAAAACCATGAACGATGCTACTATGGTGTATTAGCTGTCTGCTGTGGTCTAGCAGATAACCCCAATATATGGTGGTTTACAACAACAAACATGTATTATCTCACATTTTCTATGAGTCAGGAATCCAAGTGTCCCTCATTTGAGTATCTCTGACTCAAGGCCTCTCATGAGGTTAGTCACCTCAAGGTTCTTTCTACTAGGGGAGGAAACACTTCCAAACATCCTTGTAGCTATCAGAGGGCTGCAGGTCTTCACTGGCTGTTAGATGAAGACATCAGTTCCTTGCCACATGAGACTCTCCATAGGGCAACTCGAAACATGACAACTGTCCTCCCTCAGGGTGAGTGAGCAAGACAGTGAGAGAGCAAGAGAGGGCACCCAGGGATGCAATCTCTTGGTAACCTATTCTCGTAAATGACATCCTGTTACTTTGGCTGTATCCTGTTGTTTAGAAGAGCATCATGAGTTCTGGCGCACACTCAAGGGGACAGTGATGACAGAAGGGCATGAGCATCTAGAGGTAGGACTCGTGGACGCCATCTTAGAGGCTGCTTACGACATATGGATAAAATGTTGTCACTGGATAGAAGAGCTGCAGACCTTATCTAAAGCCACTAGATTGCTATATAGAATTTGTAAATATTTTAAGGGCTTCTGTCTCATAATTATTAAAAACATTGTGAGTTGGTCATCTTTAGTATTCTAATACAAAGTGTACATGTTTCTAAACTTTGTTCTCCTGGTATAGGACATTTTAAATTGTCTTTCTGAGATCTTTGAATAAATAAAGCCTGACTTTTCAAATGCTGCCAATTGCCAGATACTTTATTATACATTAAAAAAAATTGGAAATTCCTCAGTCTTGTAAGGAAGCCACTTCCCACGGAGAGCTCTTTCAGGCTTGGGGCACAACAACGAGGTCAATCAAAGGAATGAGCAGATCTTCCTGAATTAAAGTTTTAGTTAGTAGAGAAAAGCAAAGTTAAGAAATTTATTATTTCATTTTTGGTCCAAACCTTAGTTTTCATGGTAACAAATCATGAACACAGCCTCTGGAATGTTGATAACTTTGTGTACCTTTTTTGGCCAGAAGCTTATCCAGCTTGGCAGGTCACAAAATTGTCATACAGTTTTTAAAATGCATTTCACATTGTTCATTTCATGCAAAGTTGGTAGAACATGCATGGCTCTCTTAACTCCTACTACAGTAAAACAGCCATGGACATGTGATTCATATAAATAGTCTGGAACCCAAACGAGGCCGACTTTATATACTAGAGCGTCTCCTTCCTGAGGTTAAAGGCAATGAGTCTCAGCGATCTTGCATAGCTGAGATCATATACAACATTTCAGATGAATCATTTCAAGCCTGGTTGCATGGATAGACTTTCTTAGAGATTTTACTTATCTCCTAATGCTGGTCCTAGGTTTAATTGGGTAACTAGTAATTTGCTAAAGTTTGCCTTATGGAAAGGTACTCTGTGCTCATATATTTGCATTGAGATCTAAAATCTTTTGTTTCTGTGATTCAGTCAGGCTCTTTTTGCTGCTGATTAAACATACTGCTAATATTTCCACTGACATGTTTTCCTGGGTATGTGTACTCATTTGGTGAATATTTATGAGCTTATCTGATCCGTGTTCATAATATTTAAAGATTTGTTAAGAAAAATTATGTTGGCTGACAATGTTGTGACAAATGTGAACGTCGATGGTAGAAAGGACGAAAATATTTACCTTTGAAATGACGAACTTTGATAAATATGAAAACCAGACCTGGTGATGAGGTTTACGAAAGAAAAAAAGACCCATAGGAGAAATAAAGGACAACAAATGCTCCTATACCACAAAGCTTAAAGCTTATGTTGCTAAAGCAGTAATAAGGAAGGCACATAGAAAAATAACCTACTACACGAGAATTGATCAAGATTGATGAGGAAACGCACCAAGTGATTAAGGTAAAAATGTCATCGTATTAGAACTGAAACAGTATCCAGAAAACAAAATGAAATCGTGGGAAACTGGTATATTAAGGTAAAAAAGAGAAATTAAAGAAATTCAAATCATGATAAATAAAGATGAATTGGTAAGAAGTGATTGGAAACAAGACATAGTAGTTGGAAATAAACTATGATCAATAAGTTATTTAATCTCATAAAATAGTATTTAGCTAGAAGCTTAGCACAACAATATAAAAGGACAAAGAGAGTGCTGGTGACATTTGAGGTTGATGTTGCACACAGCTCCTTTGCGTTTTCTTTACCCCAGCTTATCAGAGATAAAATTCATGTTTCAGAGATTCTTGCAGAGGAACACGAAATGTTAAAACAAAGGCTGTTATATTCATGCCATAACAGGTAGCAACACAATCAGAATGGTTAAATGCTGGCCAAGTCCAAGAGTTAAAGAACTAAATTTTAACTCTTAGTGAAATTTCAACGAGTCCAAAGTGGCCGCCTCTTAATGAAAGAGCTGCCCTTTGAAGATGGCATGCATTGGTCAGGGTTGGAGCATTAGATCTTAGTAGCAAATGAAGGATTTCATCTTGTTCTGTGTCTAAGCAGAGCTTCACCCTTGACTATCAAGTTGGGCCTCTTCAACTAAAATTATATCTATTAAATTTTACAAGTCAAAATACAATTGTGTTCCACATCTGTCTGATAACTGCTTGAGTTTTCCCATTATAACTCAGGATATTCAGAATCTTGGAGAAGGGGAAATACAGTTTTGTGGCTAAGAGTATGATTTCTAGCATCAGACAAACTTGCTTCAAATACTGTTTCCACCACGGAGGAGTTGTGTCTCCTTGGGAAAGTTATTTAACATCTTAAATCCCCTGTGTCCTGACCTGAAAATGAGGGTAATGGTAGAAGCCAAATCCTAGGGTTGTCGAAAGGACAAATGAGAGAAAATAATTAAAGCACTTAGCAGGTGCCTGGCACACAATAAGGGTACTAAACTGAGGGGGTCCTTGAAAGAATTACAAATGCAATGCAAGTGAGGCACTTAGCAAAGTATCTGATTCAATGTATAATGCTCAATATATGTTAGTTAGAGTAATAATAATAATAACAGTAAGTTTATTGAAATTTTATCTATAAATATAAGATATAATTTGGACATGAAAAAATACCGGACGCAAAATAGTCTGCAAATTTAAAGTTAACTTTTTACATGACACAAGTAATAAATGAATGAATAAATAAGAGTGTCAAATATAGAAAAGTATTGAGTTAAAATTGTATGCATGCTCCTTGAGTCCCATTATCAACATTGCTCCCCTCCACTCCTGAGAGCAAACCCTGCTATCACTTCCCTTTTTGTATGCATTTACATGCAAATATGTGTGACTGTGCGGTCCTGCTTGATGTATTATTCTACACCTGGCCTTGTTCCTTAACAATATGTCTTGGAGATCATTCCATGTCAGTACCTATAGATCTACCTCACTTTTCTATTAACTACTGTGTAATTATCTATAATATAAATACACGCTACTATACTTAAGCATTTCCATAATCATGGACTGTTAAGTTGTTTCCGTATTTTCTTTGCCATAAACAATGCCACAGTGAACATCCATGTAAACGGCTCCTTGTGAATATATGTGAATAAATATTTATCTGGGATACAGTCCTAGAAATGGAATTGCTGAATTGCAGAGCATGCATATTTAATGTTTTGATAGATACTGTAAAATTTTCCTTCAAAAAAGCTACTCCAAGGAGGCCAGCCCCAAGGCCAAGTGTTTAAAGTTCCTCCCACTGTGCTTCAGTGACCTGGGGTTTGCTGATTTGGATCCCAGATGCAGACCTACACCACTCATCAGCCATGCTGTGGAGGCGTCCCACATACAAATTAGAGGAAGATTGGCCCAGATGTTAGCTCAGGGCTAATCTTCCTCAAGGAGAAAAAGAGAGGACTATTGGCAACAGATGTTAGCTCCGAGCAAATCTTCCTTACAAAAAGTAAAAAATAAATTTAAAATAAAAGCTGCTACAATTTATACTGCTAGTATAAATTCTAAGCATTTATAAGCATGATAGTCTATGACAGTATTTGTTTCCCCACACTCTTACCAATGCTAGAATATTGGATATTCTTTCTTACTTTTTCTGTGTCTCACTCTCTTTTCTGTTTTTGCATCTCTGATGGGAAAAATGATAGGTTGTCATTGTTTTAATTCTCATTTCTCTAAATTTTTGTGAGATGAAGTGTCTCTTCATATGTTTATTGACAATTTGTATGCCCATTTGTGTGAACTATCTGTTGATATCCTTTGTCCATAATTTTCTGTTTGATTACTTGATTTCCTTCTCCCCTACCCCGTATTTACAGCACTTTCTCTATCCTGGATTTCAAATCTTTGTTATATATAACATGAACATTTTCACCCAGTCTATCACTTCTTTTAACTATGTGATCTCTTTTGGAGTCCAGATTTTTACATTTTTGCAGTATTATCTCTCCACATTTTTCTTGTATAGTTTCCATGTTCTGTATCTTGCTTTAAAAAACACTCATTTCCAAGATTCTATTAACAAGGCACTTTCCATGATTTTCTTCAAATGCTTTTTAAAATGTTCCTTCATGTTAAATTTCTTTTTGCATCTTAAAATTATTTCTATTTGTGGTGTGAGAGATGGATCTAATTTTTATTTTCTTTTTGATGGATGGTTACCTAAAAACACCCAAATATCTTTTATTGAAGTGTCAATCTTTTCCATGTTGACTTAAAATGCCACCTTTATTGTGTATTAAATCCCCATAAAAAAGTGAGTCTGTTTCTGGACTTTTAATTTTTTTTATTATATATTTGTCTAACCCTGTGGCTTATTGCCATGCTGTGCTATTTTAATAATTATAGCATGTTTAAAATCTATTGGCACAAATCCCATAATCAATTCTTTTTTTTTTTTCATTTCTGAACAATTAGTGTGCATTTTCCCTTCCAGATAAATAATAGAATCAAATTTTCAAATACCACAAAAACCCTCTTGAGATTTTGATTCAGATGCATCTTGTTTACTATATCAAGAAATATAGTCTTATTCAACACAATATTGGAAGTCCTAGCCAGAGAAATTAGGCAAGAAAAAGAAACAAAAGATATCCCAATTGGAAAGGAAAAAGTAAAACTGTCCTGTTTGCAGAAGATGTGATATTAAATATAGAAAACTCTAAAGACTCCATCAAAACACTATTAGAACTTATAAACAGATTCAAGGATGTTGTATAATACAAAATCAACAGAGAAAATCTGTTGTGTTTCTATACACTAATAATGAACTATCACAAAGAGAAATTAAGAAAACAATCCCATTTACAATTGCATCAAAAAGAATAAAATACCTAAGAATGAATTTAATTAAGGAGGTGAAAGACCTGTAGACTGAAAGCTATAAGATATTGATGAAAGAAATTGAAGATACAAATAAACGGAAAGATATCCGATGTTCATGGATCAGAAGAATTAATATCGTTAAAATGTCCATACTGCCTAAAGCAATCTAAAGATTCAATTCAATCCCCACCAAAATTCCAATGGCATTTTTCACAGAAATAGAAGGAACAATACCAAAATTCGTATGGAGCCACAAAAATCCCAAATGGCCAAAGCAATTCTGAGAAAGAAATACAAAGCCAAAGGCATCCCCACTTTCAAACTATATTACAAAGCTATAGTAATCAAAATAGTATGGTATTGGCATAAATACAGATACATAGATCAATGGAACAGAATAGAGTCCAGAAATAAACCCAGACATATACGGTCATTTTAGGACAAAGGAGCCAAGAATACACAATGGGGAAAGGACAGTCTTTTCAATAAATGGTATTGGGAAAATTGGACAGCCACATGCAAAAGAATGAAACTGGACCACTATCTTGCACCATACCCAAAAATTAACTCAAAATGGATT
This sequence comes from Equus caballus, assembly GCF_041296265.1. Classification (NCBI taxonomy): domain Eukaryota; kingdom Metazoa; phylum Chordata; class Mammalia; order Perissodactyla; family Equidae; genus Equus; species Equus caballus. The sequence goes on along the minus strand of NC_091715.1, from coordinate 97,769,589 downwards.
AAAGTCTTGAATACTAGACCTCCTGAATAAAACTCCTAGAAGAAAACATAGGCCATAATCTCCATGACATTGGTCTTGACAATGATTTTTTGAACCTGACACTAAAAGTAAAAGGAAGGAAAGCAAAATTAAGTGCGACTACATCAAACTAAAAAGCATCTGCACAGCAAAGGAAACCATCAACAAAACGAAAAGACAACTTACTGAATGGGAGAAAATATTTGTAAATCATATATCTCAATAAGGGGTTAATATCCAAAATACATAAAGAATTTATACAACTTAACAGAAAAAAAAAAACCAATAAAAAAAATAGGCAGAAGATCTGAATAGATATCTTTCCAAAGAAGATATATAGATGGCCAACAGGTATGTCTTATTTTAGTGCTCAACATCACTAATCATCAGGGAAATGCCACAATGAGCTATCACCTCACTCCTGTTAGAATGACTATTATCAAAAAGACAAAAAATACTAAGTGTTGGCGAGGATGTGGAACACTCTTGGTGGGAATGTAAATTGGTGTGGTCACTATGGAAAACAGTATGGAAGTTCCTCAAAAAATTAAAAATAGAACTACCATATTATCCAGAAATTCCATTTCTGGGTATTCATCCAAAGAAAAGGAAAACACTAACTCAAAAAAATATATGCATCCTCATGTTTATTGCAGCATTATTTACAACAGCCAAGATGTGGAAACAACCTAAGTGTCCATCGATGGATGAATGGATAAAGAAATTGTAGTGTATATACATATACACTATTTATATATGTATAATATATATATTTCTATATATCTGAGGATTTATATATATATAAGGATTTATATATAAGGATATATATAACTATTTATATATATATAAGGACTAATATTCAGTCATAAAAAAACAATAAAATCTTGCCATTTGTGACAACATGAATGGATGTTGAGAACCTTATGTTAAGTAAGTCAGAAAGAGAAAGACAAAGACAATATGACCTCTTATAGGTGGAATTTAAAAATAAAAGAAAAAACTGAGCTCATAGATACAGAAAACAGATTGGTGATGGTGATTGCCAGAGGTGGGGGTTGGGGGGTGGGAGAAATGGATGAGTGGGCAAATGGAGTCAAAGGTTAAAAAAAGAAGAATGTCATTGCAAAATTGGCACAAATATATAAGGTTCTGATCCAAACGGCACTTTAAAATGTGTAAAGTCGATAAAAATGAATATTCGTGGCAATCAAATGAAATTAAATTTTTTTAAAAAATATAAGTGGAATACTAAACACCAAAAGACAAAAAGGAAACAGGGATGATCTTTATGCTATTCGGTCTTTCCATCTAAGAAAACAGACTATATCTCTGTTTATTACTATTTTAAGCACATTTTTACAACTTATTTTCCTATGATCCTGTACATATCTTTCAAATTTTATTCTTTGATATGGAAAATTCTTATTGCAGTTGTGAATATGATCTCTAATTCCATTTTCCAATTGGTTAATTTGGTGTACAAAAATATCAGTAATTTTTTTATGTATTGTGTCAATCTAGCTTGTGAATGATTGCAGACATTTTGCCGGAGTTTCAGTTTCTTCTCTTGGATTTTCTGTGTTGACCAACATATGGTTTGTGGAGTATGACAGTTTTGTTCCTTCCCTTTTGTGGTAGAAACCATGAATTGACTGCTCAACATTCATTTCAACTCTCTTTTAGCTGCAGAGAACGGAAGCTGTGAACTACATTTCCCAGAGTCTTTTACAGCTAGGGTTCTGGATATAATTTAGGTTCAATAAATCACGTGCACTCAGATCCCACTTTAACTGGGAAATGAGTTGTATGAAGAGAGAGGCAAATGCAAGTCATCCATTTTTCTGGCATATATTGTAGCGAAGACATCTTGGTTCTGCAGCCAGCATCAGGTTTGGTAGCTTTCTCACTGGCAGACAACTTCCTGATACAATAGCTTCCTCATGACAGAGACAGCAGCAACCTTGGTGTTCCAGTTCTTGGTGTGGTTTTAGGAGTTATTCTTGGTAGATTCTGTTTCTTCAGCTTTCCCGATGGTTAATAAATACCATTGTGTTTAACCTGCCGACTGTGATTTCTGTTATCTGAAACTAATAAAATCTGACCAATATGCTTTTCAATATTTAAAGTACATGAAATTTTCTTGTTTTATTGTGTTGAGTAACAATTCAAGAATGAAATGAAAATAATAGCAGTAACAGTAGATATCTTTATCTTATTCCTGGTTTCAATTCAAATGCATTATATTTTACTATTAAGGATAATGTTTGCTGTGGTTTTATGTATTATACTGTTTATCAAGTTATGGAATTCTTTTAGTTTGCTAAGAAGAGGCTATTTATTTTAATATTAAGAATGTGGGTAGAAATTTATTGAATACTTTTACTGTATCTATTAAAATGAGACAATTACATGTTTTTCAGTTTTCTTTAATTTGTTAATATAGATTTCCTGATGTTCACCCATCTCTGAAGTTTGGGGTTAAATATTAATTGTGTATTTTATATACTTTTAATGCAAAGCTTATTTTTGTTTATTACTTTGTAATCTCACTCATAAGTAGAAGATAAAAAAACAATGACAACAAACACATAGCAATAGAGAATGGATTGGTGGTTACCATGGGGGAAGGGGGGGAGGGTAAAAGGGGTGATGAGGCTCACATGTGAGGGGATGGACTATAATTAGTTTTTGGGTGGTGAACAAGATGTAATCTACACAGAATTCGAACTATATTATGATGTACATCTGAAAGCTATATAATGTTATAATCCAATGTTACTGCAATTTAAAAAATTTAAAAACATTGTACAACTTATTACAAAAGTTTTCATTTTTCTGAAAAGAAATTTTTTTTCTAAAGATGGGACAACACAAAGAATCATGCAGAGCTTGGAAGATCTACATATGTCAAAAAAGTGTCTAAATTTACAATTTCAAAGTATGAATGCCTGTCTAGTGACCAGAATTTCTGGTCTTTGAGGCAAGTTTTGAATGCCATGACAAATTCCTCTACCTATAAATAGTGACAAAATGAGAGAGACTACTGGAGAGAAACCTTAAGAATTAAAATACATATGACAATGTGGACAAAAATATAGCAAGTAATGGAGCAGCAATTATTACGAAGAATAATTATAGTAGTAGAACAGTCCTCACAAATAGCCATTTTATCATTAAAACACAATGATGTCCCTGTAAGTATCAGCTATTCTATACTGATATTTGAGATAGGAAATAGGAAAGGGGTTTAGCTAAAGAAATGAGTGGGACACAAAGTAGAGAGAGTATCTGTAGATTTGATTTGCCTGAAAGTACTGGCTGAAGTTGCCTTTGATTCATAAAAGTCATCATGCCGTGATCAAAGTAGGTCTACAGAATGTCAGAATACAATTGGGCTCTTCATTTTCATAAGATCAGAAGCTTTCATACAGATTTGATAAGACTTTTCTCTTTCTGGGACTTGTATACAATAATTCAAGCAAACGTACCAAACTGTCTTTGTGCATATTAATTGATGAAATGACTCTCTTCCAAGATGAAACATGTTCCTACCTTGTCAGGTGTCAATTTTTCCTCGTCATCAGTTGATCAAGCTGGGGAAATCAATCAGATGAATAATAGATTCTGAAACTGTTGTGAAAGGAAAAGTTTAAGATCTTCTAAGACTCAAGATCGGACGAGCAAAATTATGTATATCAACTATCCTGCTACTAATTTTGAACAATTTTAAAGGCTACCTTTTACTTTTACTTTCAATGTCCAGATGATGGCTGGACATTATGAGTGGGATATAGTAACTATGAATTCTCTTTGTAAAAGTGGTATATGCATGTGTGTGTACGTGTGTATGTCTGTGTGCATGTACTTGTGAATGAAAATTCATAATTATCAAAAGTCTATAACAATAGGAATTTCACATTCATATGTACTTTGTCCTAAGATTTTCTACTTAAATTTTTATATTTGTAGATATAATACTCTTTTGTTAATTACACAACTTAGTATAAACAACCCAAGTAGACTTTGACAGCCCAGACCAAAGGTAGGCAAACTATTTCTGCAAAGTGCCAGATAATAAATATTTTGGCTTTGTTGGCGATATGGTCTCTGTTTCAGCTCTTCAGCTCTGCTGTTATAGTGTAAAAGCAGCATAGTCAATACATAAACAAATGAACATGGCTGTGTTCCAATAAAACTTTATTTAAAAAACAGGTGTTGGGCTGGATTTGACTGGCAAGTTATAGTTTGTCAAGCTCTAGCCTAAATATTTGTTAGACATTCAACATAAAGGAAATAAAATATTTGACCAAACAGGCTACAAAAATGTGTATCTGTTTAGCAAAACAATGCCAACGCTATTTACTGTTTCAAAATAATATGCTTCAGTAAAGTAATCCTTGACTAAGAAAAAGCCATATGTACATAGATGTTATTACTTACAACAAAGATCAATAAGATAGAGAAAAGTAAAAATAGTTTTTTGGAGGTACAACTTTTGATGGCATTAGTATCACATTCCAGCTTTCTTTTAATCAGTATTTACATGATATATTTTTTTCTGTTCTTTTCTTTTTAACTTCTGTCGTTATATTTAAAGTGAATTTCTTAAAGATGGTATATAGGCAGGTCTTGGAATTTTTATCTAATTTTAAAATCTATGTCTTTTAATTAGAATTTTTAAACCATTTGTATTATTGGTGTGGTTGGGTTTACATCTATCATCTTGCTATTTATTTTCTATTTGTCCCATCTGTTATTTGTTTCTTTTTTTGTTTTATTATTTTCTTTTGCATAACTTGAGATTTCAAAAATTAATTCCATTTTATCTCCTCTATTTACTTATTAGTTATACCTCTTTGGTTTAAAATTGTAGTGGTTGATCTAGCAGTTAAATATACATCTTTATTGTATTTCATTATATTTTCAAATAACCTAATTCTTCAATGCTTATTGTATTTCAGTACTTTGCAAAGTATTTGACACATGGTAGGTGGTCAATAAATATTTATATTAGTCCCTATTGGTATTAGGCTTTCTAAATCCATTCTTTCTATGACCCCACTCCCTTGTGTCATAAATATGCTTTTCCACAATGAGCCTTCTTTTACTAACTGTACAGCTTTCTATACATATAACCTGGGACAAGTTACTTAATTGAATCTCGTTTTTCTCATTCTAAAATGGAGACAATTCCTATCTCCTAGATTGACATGAGGATTTAATGAAATAACATATGTGAAAATGTCTGGGCCACAGTAGGCACTCAATTAATATTAGTTTCATTGTTTCCCAGGCCCAACAGCTTAGAGCCAAGAAAAATTGCCTTTTCATCTTATCTAGACTGTTTTAATATAGGTAGAGCTATAATTAGGAAGATTTGAGCATAAAACTTTAGGGAGAAAACATGCCCTTGGCCTTTGCTTTTCTCTTCATCTTTTTTCCTTTTCCCTGTACCACCTGGAAACATCACTCATTTCTTAATTATTAAGCACACACTATGTGCTATTCTCTTTGTGCCAGCTGTTTAATGCCAAAATAATTGAAAGCAGAAACATCAAAACCTAATTTGTATATAACAATAAGAAATCATTTTTATCAATCTGGAATGACTGAATAGCAGTTCTACTAAATTTGGTTGGGTTGGCTGGGTAGTCTTCTGGTTTCAGCTAGACTTGTTCACATGGATAGGATTTGGTTGGTTGTTAAGTAATTTTGGATCCCCTCACCCAGAAAATCTAGAATGATTCTTTCATCCTCCAACAGATTAACTTGGGCATGTTCTCATAGTAATGGCAGAATGCGAGAGCGATGGTTATTTTTTTTAAGTGAGTATGATTTTCATATTTATTTTATAGGAATATGCTCAGTCATCTCAGTAGCAAAGTTTTATTTTTTAGTTTATGAAACATTTATTTTGTGCACTTATGGAGTTCTGGGATTCAGAAATAACTATTATAATATGTGCTTCTGCTATTTTTGTCTTAGTCTCAAATCCACGAAGTACTAAAAATGTCAAATGGATTGATGGGAAATGAAAATAAGGAACTATTTTTGGCTAGATTATGAGGCCAATTTTTAAAATGAAGAGATTCAGATGACAATCAATTCTTTGAAATATTAATATTATGGAGTTTTAGATAATACTCAGCATGTGATAGTAAATATAGTTAATTGAGAGGATCATCACTGTTTATTGAAAACCCATTTAGCCCTGGATTTATGGATTCACATATCCCCAGTTTTCACGAGCCCTTCCTAATCCTTCAACTAATTTCATCTCTCTCAACCACCATCAACTTGCTAATATCTTTATGTAAATAACAAATGTAACAGACTACCTCCAAAAAACTGACAAGTAAAATTATTAGTCTCACTGTTGCAAATCAAAGTAAAAAGTAATTAGTCTGCTGCTGTTTAATAGTCAAGTCTAATCTTTCTAGCCATCAGAAAATGAGAGGAGTTGTTGCTGAGGATAACAAATTAGAGGAATCTGTTACCAAAAAAGACCAGAAATTCTAGAATAAAACAGTAGAAGACCAAAACCTGGACCTAGAGGTTGAGACTTATCTATGGACCACTCCCCAAAGGCCTCATGCTCATTTGCTGTCTATACAACAGGTAATATTAGATATACATATGTTATATGTATATCTGTATAAACGTATACTACACTATGCATATGAACTGAGACTTACTGAATCAATAAATGTTGAATCTTTTGCTTTATTCTGTTACTTTATTTAACAGTTTAATGTATGGGTCATGTCAGTTGAATACAATTGTAAGTTTACCAAGGGTAGAGATCATGCATTCTACATATTTTTCTACTTTTTTCCTTTTTTAAAGAAATAGAAACTGTCATATGAAAGACAATTTTGAGAAAAATAAAAGAAAAAAATTAATCCAAGATATCAGCACCCTATCATAACTTCTTTTTTGCATATTATTTTCTAATCCTTCCCCATATAAAAATATATTTTGCATGATTGAAATAATTTGGCATGCTTAATTGTATACTTTAAAAGCTTAATACATTAGAAATATTTCCATGTTTTAAGTTTTAATAGAGGCACAACATACCATAGTTTTATTCCACATGAATTTATCTATCACCATATACTTATATCCCATTGTTTTACATGTAGAATGTTTCTCTCATACAGAGTTGGTTTTTCTCATACATAATGTTGCAATCAATATGGTCATTTATACAGTTTATTGCATACTATAAAATATCAGCTTAGGATGTATTTCTATGACAAATGTTGCTTGATCGAAGTGTATGTATGCCTTTACTGGCCTTGCTGTATTTATTCCACATTCTTTTCCAATTTTAAATACCACCAACAAGGATAAATGATAACCTGGCCAGCAGTAGGCATTATGATTTTTTAAATGTCGATAACATATATTATATAGTCATGATCTTTACAGTGCCTAGCACAGTGAATTATTCAGCAGCAGTGAACACACAATAAATATATATTGCATGAGTATGAGGTATCTCACACTATCAAGTAGAGAAGTGAGATGATAGTGAAGGAGATTATATTAATATTCAGGAGAATATAATGCTATATGAACCAAAATATTTCAAAGAGGAGTGTCCAACCATGACAAACACACAATAATAAAGAAGAATGAAGAAAGATCATTAAAAAACAGCAATAGAGACATTACAAATGTAAGATGAGAACAAAGTTTTTAATGTCTTTATAGTGCTTAGAACAGTATCTGGCACATATGACTTGATATATAATTGTTTGTTATCATGATGACAATGATAAAGTTGATTGCACGTTAAGTCGCTTAATCCTCTAAAGAATTCTGTGAGGTAGGTATTATTATTGCTGCCAGTTTGTAGATGGGGGAACTGAAGTACAGGGCCCTTAAGAAGTAATTTTCTCTGTGTATGCAGTAGAGCCAAGGAGTTGAAATCAGAGCCGTGCTTTGAACAATTGCACTAATCTGCCTTCTGTTAAAGAAAGTTGTTGATTAGATAAGTGAAAGGATGTCTCTCAAACCTCAAGGTACATTAAAAACTTAGTGCAGAAGCCAGGCAAATTTGAGAAGGAAAAGCGATAGTTTAGGAAATTTATACCTGACTGTCTCCACCCAAGCAAAGCGTGATAATTCTTCTCTAAGTGAACTAAATAGAGGAGTAGGGAGAAGATTTGAGTTTAAGGAGGAGGAAAGAAGTACTAAGCAGTCATTGTCGGGAATGAGTCTGTGATTCAATTCATTCCTTCATTCAATAAGTATTTATTGACGCCATACTATGTGCCAGGCTCTGTTTTTCAAGTGCTGAGGATAGAGCAATACACACACACACCAAATTCCTGCCCTCATAAATCTTATATTCTAGGGGATAATGGTTAAAAAACAAAAAATAAGTAAATAAATACACACACACACAGTATGCCAATGATGAAAAGTGCTAAAAATGGGAAAACAAAGCAAAGAGTTTAAAGACTGCTGGTGGTAGTGGGAAAAGAATTCTATTTCACATAGGAGGGTCACAGTATCTCCAATAAGGTGGTGGTTGAGCATAGATCTGACGGAAGTGAAGGCATGAATCATGCATGTATTGGGGGAATAGTACATTTTGGGCAAAGAACAGCAAGCACATAATCCCCCACGTCGGGGTATGCTTGATATTTACACGGGAGAGAGCTGAGACAAATGTGACAGAATGAGTAGAGGGGAGACAGTAAGAGATGAACTCATGATGAGACTGCTGTGGGTCGTGGAGAGCCCTGTAGGCTACTGTAGGGGCATTTTACTCTGAGTGAGACTGGAGGTTATCGCAGGCTTCTAAGCAGAGAAATGACATGATCTTACTTATGTTTTGAAATCACTCTAGTTGCTGTGTAGAGAAGAGACACTGTGGAGGGGCAAGGGTGGAAGCAGCAGCTATTGCAAATAATCCAGGCAAGAGAATAAGGGAGCTTGGACTAGGATAATTGTGGTAGAGATGATGAGCAGTGGAAGGAATCCGGATACATTTCAGAGGTAGGATGGACTGGTACTTGCTGGTAGACTGAATTGAGGCAGAGACGAAGAAATAAGTCAAAGACGATAGTTAAGTTTTTAGTTTAGGTGAGTAAGAAGATGGTGGCACCATTTACAGACATAGGAAGGAGTGAGGGAGGAGCAGGTAGGTGGAGAATTAAAAAATTTGGTTTTCCATGTTGTGTCATAACCAGAGGATTAAATCTCCCTTGTGGGGTCTTTAAGCATCATTCCAACACAGCTTCAGAGATTATACTGAGAGAAGCATATGAAATTAAAGGATTTGTTCTCCTCACAGGTCCTAGGGAGGGAGACAGCATTCTCAGAGGGCCATGCAAAGTCACCCAAAATTATCTATAAACAGTGTACTGTATATATTCACTGTGTGTGTATATGTATACATGTATAAGGTGTATGATATATATGTGTGTGTATATATATCTATATATACAGAGAACATGGAATAAGATACAGCTACTAAAAAGGTTAAATTAGATCTATATGTGCAGATGAGAAAAGATATTGGGTGAAAAAAACAAAGCTTATTACAGTCGATAGACTACAATACCTTTCCCACAAATATAAAGGAATTGCATTATATACATTTACACTGGGGATATGTGTATGTGTTTGTGTGTTTAGTTTAATCTGTGTAAGAATGTGCAAGAAATTTTAAGAGGATTAACTTGTGGAGATCAGGACTAGGAAGAAGAAAGGCTTTTGTTTTTCTTGATTTCTGTCTGTCCTATTTGAACTTTGTGTCAACGAGCAGATACTGTGTTTTGTAAATGTCACAGGTGGTGGAATCATGGGATTTCTTTTTGTTTGTTTCCAAGATAGAAAAGTAAATCTAATTCAAGTTGAAAAAGTGTTATAGGTGACAAATTACTTGGGATTGAGATTGAGTGTCATACCTAAATTAAAAGGAGCTAGGATGCATGCGTGCCCTACAACCGGGTGTGTGAAAAACATGGATTTACAAAAATGCTAGATTGGTGCACAAGGCTTTGTTTTACAATGGATTTACCAACAATTCATTGAAATAATCATGACAAGTTACATAGAATGATTCTCTTTTTAATAATTCACTTTATGCACCACATCGAATCACAGATAGAAACAATTTTAGTTGTCCCAGGGACATGTCAACTGTATAAAATGAAGCAACTACTAAGACGTTTCTTCTCCTGTGATAGATTTGCTCTAAAATAATATATTTTACGTAAACAGCAATTTTTGTCACAGCGTTTGCACTTTGAGACATTTAATATTTTTATCAAACTTTCTTTAAATATGGTTTTAAGGTGCTTTCAACATTTATGTCTAATTTTCCTAATGTCCTGGGATGCCAGATTCTTTCTGACAACTATATATTAGCGGCAATAAATTGTAGTATGATTTGATTTATAGAAATATGCCTGATAACTGATTTTATTGAGCATGAACTCAGAAAGTACAGTGCTGGAGGTCAAATATCAGGATATCACTTAGTATTTGTGTGGCCTTTGTCAAGTGTCTTTGACTCTGTGCCTCACTTTTCTCAGTTGTAAAATGAGGATAGTAAGAGTCTATGACTCATGTAAGTCCATGACTCATGACTATGTAAAGTGCTTGGAGTAGTGCGTGACATAAAGTGAGCACTGAACGTGCTAGTTATTGCCGTGGTTGCATTTGCAAGGGTATTATATGCCCATGGGAATAAGTACAAAGCGACTTAGTAAAAAAGAGACAAATAAAAATTATGAGTCAAAAATGTACAGATATGTCTCTAGGATTTTCATTCCTTACTGCATTTCAGTTATGCATTGTTGCCATATAAAGTAGACATGGGACTGGGGTGCTAAATTATGGGTGCAAAAGTGTGCTGCACGAAATTAGGAGTCCAGAGAAGGAGGGTTTAGTCCACCTTGCCGCTGCGTCCAAAGCTGTGAAACTTTGTACAAATCACATATCCTCACTGAGCCTGGTTCCTCATCTTTAAAACGAAAAGGTGTAGGGGCCTCCAGGTGGCGCAGCAGTTAAGTTCGCACTTTCCACTTCGGTGGCCTGGGGTTCGCTGGTTTGGCCCTGGGTGCAGACATGGCACTGTTTAGCAAGCCATGCTGTGGCAGGCGTCCCACATATAAAGTAGAGGAAGGTGAGCACAGATGTTAGCTCAGGGCTAGTCTTCCTTGAAAAGAAATTTAAAAATAATAAATAAATAAAATGAAATGGCGTGTTAGACAGCCTGTAATGTACCTTCAGGCTCTAAAATTATCCCAACCCTCACACATGACCAAATAGTTGATGCATAAAGCTTGTTGATAGGAATAGATCTGGTAAAATATTTAATTAGCATTGAATAGAAGTGTGTGTGTGTGTGTGCGTGCACGCACATGCACACATGCCCACATTGTTTTGGGAAGAGGATACAATGGATCAGTGCTGGGAACACTTTTCCTTTACAGTAATACAGTAACCTGGAAGTTAAGTCTATCAAATGAAGGATCAAATAATCAAGAGATGTGAAACTTCAATTCAGGTCTACATTCTCATTACTTTTAATGAAATCTTCACTTCAATTTTCCTCCTCTGTTTTTCACATTTGCAGATAAGCTTAGCACCTTTCTTATCAAAGGCTTTCTGAGTAAGCAAGAGTAGCAAAAGGGTGGCTCATTCTTGTTACACTGTATGCAATTTGAGCAGAAAGTTGTTTGAAGGCTCTGTCTATCTCCCCTGCATATGAACAATATCAGTTTGGGGAACTAACATAGTAAACGAATTCCACATTGCTAGGCAAACTGATTTGACAAGGGTCCTGCAGACGCATTTTACTGGGGCCAAGTCTCCCTGGGTAGATTATCGAGGGTCTTGGTAGCAAATTAAACCAGCAAAAGAGATGTTAATAATGCCTTTGAGATTGAAAGAAGAAGTGAAGCATCAACACTAACGAAATCTCCATTGCTGCAAAGTCAGTGGGTGTTTTCCAAGCTTCCCCGTGCCCTGAACCGGTATAGTAGTCTAGGGCAGAGGAAGAGCCGCAGCTACAGTAGCTACACACTCAGGCGACTGATATAATTTACAAACTCAACGAGCTTGCTCCTGTATCCTGCGTTCAAGGTCATTAGCTATAAATGTAAAACGCTACCAAGCAACCACTCTAGGCCAAGAAGTGAGACTGAAGTCAATTCTTATAATATTTTTTTAATTACGACCCCATGACCAGGGCTGCCAAATGGCACAACTCCAGAGGGGACAATTCATAGCAAATTGTGGTCTACGTGAATTTCAACCTCTGGAACAAATATATAAGCTGAATGTGGGCCTCTAGAGTTGTGTAGTGTGACGATTCTGCCATGAGTGTTTAACTGTCTATTGAGCAGATGCTCTAGTTAGTTCATGTTTCCTAGTTTTAGTGATAACAATGTCAAAACCCTCCAATTTTCAGGTTTCTCCTACTGTTCCTTCCAGATCAGTTGTGTCACCAATCTTCCTAGAAACCATTAGGAAGTAACACCAGAGACCTGATTCTATCAGTGACCAGTAATGATTTAAGAAATGTATGTAAAGAGTCCTTAAGGAGTTCATGTATAATTGCCTTTTACTCCCTTTTCACTGATAGAATCAGTTCTACCATGTTGTACAGTGGGAGGGAGCCTGAGACAATTTCAATTGTACCTAGTATCAAAATTCTTCATAAATAAAAGTTGAGGGGGGTTAATAAGTAATCTGATCAAGCAACTGTATCCGTTTATTGCCACATCCCTGCAAGGTTTCACTGCGTCATCAAACTGAGTCAAAATGTGACAGATTGGTGAAGATGGACAAGGCCGGGTGAAAATGGACTTAGGGTGTGTGTAACAGAGAAGAAAATAAATTGGGTTTCTCACACCCACAGTGCGATAAATCATGGAGGAAAATCCAAAGAGTCTGTGAGTTAGTTTTCCCTTTGTCTCTCTGGAAAGTTGGAAAATCTATTTTCTTTCCAGTTCATGTGGATTTTCTTACACATCGAGAAAGTATGCAAGTCCTTCCAGCAGAGACATAAAGGTGCTCTACCCTTTACCCATTGTGTGAATTCCACATTCCCAATCTTCTGTTAGGTATTGGCAGGGGTAGTCTAGCTTTGGTTATAAGAGATAATGAATAAAATCATCACTCTCAAATGTTACCACTTTACCAGTTCCTGCTGGCTTTCCAGAGATGGGTAGAGGTGCAGTTTGAGCTCCCTGGCTTTCTAAATGTTCATTCTTTCTCTCTCCAACACTTAGTTGGCTAGGCTTCCTTGACACATCTCCCAGATCTCCTGTTGAATAAAAACATGACTGGGAAATCCCTTCCCCTGAGGGCTTATCCTAGAGCATACTGCTGTTGAGTGGCACCTGAGGCAACATAAAAGGGTTGCAGACATATTCTAAAATGCCCACCCCATGATCCCTGCCTCTGTGCAATCCCCTTTCCTGGAACATGGATGGCATCTGTGATTTGCTTCTGAGACATTGAATATGGCAAAGGTGGTGGAAGGTCACTGTGAATAAGTTACATTATATGACTTCATCTTGCTACCAGACTTCTTCTCTCTTCCTTGCTGGCTTTGAAGAAGCAAGCTTCCATGAACTAAGTGGCCATGTTAGACATGCCCATGTGGCAAGGAACTATAGGTGGTCTCTAGGAACTAAGGAAATCCTCCAGCAAGACACTGGAACTTTCAATCCTAAAGGGGCAAGAATATGAATTCTGTTAACAACCAGAGTGAACTTGGAAGCGGTCTTTCCCTGATGACACTGCAGCCCCAGTTGACACCTGGAGTGCAACCTAGTAAGAGTCTGAAGCAGAGAACCCAGCTAAAGCTGTGCCCAGACTTCCGACCTATGGACACTGTGAGATAATAAATGTGTGTGGTTTTAAGCCGCTAAGAGTGGTGATTTTAATACTCAAAGGTTTCTGAAAGATAATAGAATGCACTAACAGTCTATGGCTCAGTTATTTGGTATTGTGGTCTCATCAGCAAGTCCTGCCAACCGAGTGACTTCTTTGAATACCCTGAGACTAGTCTAGCACAAGGGACTAGCCAGTGCCTGAGCTAGAATTCTGGTGAGCCTTCCAATCAAAGACAAGAAGTTCACTAGTATAATTAATCCATGCTTTATGAAGAATTGGGCAGAGGAGCGTAAAGAAGGGGGCAGCACTCCAATTCTTTGATAATTTCATTATGCTTCCAGCTGTTCTATATCAGACCTTTGCTTTTCTCTCATCATCATTTTTCTGTCTTTACCCATCTCCAACCCTGTTAACTTCAGTGCTCCCCAAAGAAGGCAGCTATTGGAATGAGAATAGCCAGAGTTTCAAGTCACATGAAAGGGACAAAATAGCATATTTTTTCCTCTTCTAGTCATTAAATTGCTTCAACCTGAAACAACGTTTTGCTGTTTCATAAACAAGATATTTTATCTCTTTGAGTATTCAGTTTCCAAGATAGTACAACATCTGCGCCCCCAAAAGATGATGAGCCTCCCATTTAGCACAAATTAGTAGGAAGAACTGAATGAGTGCAAGTGTCTGAAGAACTCTCAGGCCTATTGTTTCAACAATCCTCTGACTAGAGGCAGGTTTAAGATCATTGGTCTGACAAGAGTTCCAGAAAAACTGAAAGTTGAGATTAAATTACATTTCTTTATAGGAGAGTTAACCAGTCTTTAAAACACAGGAAAAAGTAGCAAAATCCTTTTGGTCACATTATATTGCATAACATAAGATTTATGTAAATCTGTTCTTTTGAGAACTTTTCAGTATTTTGTGGGATTAATTAACAAAATTTTTGGTACCTCTAAGAGAATACTTCTGAGAATTAGGCCAGTCAAATACAGAGGGGTAACTTAAAAGATTAAATTAAATAAATTATTAAAATTCTAAATAGGATCTCAAAGTCCAAATCCTATCTTGATTTCCAGCCACCAAAAATTGATCCATTCCTTTGCTAAAAAGAAAAACAAATAGCAAAGAATTTTATTTTGAAATGTCATGAACACAAAATGTGTCTTCTATGGATAAAATTTCCATTTGAGACTATGTTTTTCCAACTACATGAATAGGCACTACAGACATGACTGTGCAACATTCCATTTCTTACTTTCATCTCCTACAAAGTGCCAAACATACCAAGGGAGTAACCGAGGGTGCACTGCGTTGAAAATAGGATAAAGAATCCAGCTTGGTTTCCTGAACTCTATTCCTCGGATAGTACTAGTGTTTGTGAAATATTAAGAATTATAACTTGAACAAAATCTGGTACTAGTTGTAATTTCAGAATAAAATGTTTTAGTAAAATGGGGCAGCCACTTTGGAAAACAGTTTGGCAGTTCCACAAAAAACCTAAACATAGGGCCCGGCCCTGTGGCACAGCGGTTAAGTTCACATGTTCTGCTTCTCGGTGGCCTGGGGTTTGCCAGTTCGGATCCCAGGTGTGGACATGGCTCCGCTTGGCAAAAGCCATGCTGTGGGAGGCGTCCCATGTATAAAGTAGAGGAATATGGGCACGGATGTTAGCTCAGGGCCAGGCTTCCTCAGCAAAAAGAGGAAGATTGGCGGCAGTAGTTAGCTCAGGGCTAATCTTCCTCAAAAAACAAAACAAAACAAAGCAGACAAACAAAAGTTAAACATAGAATTACCATATGATGCAGAAATTTGACTTCTAGGTATATACCCAAGAGAATTGAAAACATATGTTCATACAAAAACTCTTACGTGAATGTTCATAGCAGCATTACTATTCAAAGGAGTCAAAATATGGATATCCTTATGTCCATCTACTGATGAATGGATAAACAAAACATGGTATATACTTACAATAGAATACTATTTGACAATAAAAAAGAATGAGATATTTATGTATTTCACAATATTGGATGTGCCTTGAAAACATTATTCTAAGTGAAATAAATCAGACACAAAAGGCCACATATTGTATGATTTCATTTATTTGAAATGCATAGATTGGGCAAATCCATAGAGAAATAAAGTAGATTAGTGGTTGCCTAAGGTTGGGCTATGGAGAGAATGAGGAGTGACTACTAATGGGTAGGAGGTTTCCTTTCTGGGTGATGAAAATGTTTGAAATTAGATAGTGGTGATGGTTTCACAACTCTATGAATATACTAAAAAGCACTGAACTATACACTTTAAATGCGTGAATTTTATGGCATAGCTTGATAAAGTTATTTAAAAATTAGATTTTTCATATATGAAAGAAAAATCTTTCAATATTTATATAACTGCTAATAGTGGTAATAAGTATACATTAATATGCTCTTGAGGCACAATATGGCCTAACAGAATAGTAGGCTGTCCTACGAATATGGAAAAAGGAAGCTTGAAAAGCATGTTGATTATCTAGATTTGTCTTAGAATTTCAACATATTAGTAATTTTTAAATTCTTAATATAATAAACTTACTTTTAAAATTTATCTAATGTGTTATAAAGTTTTTTAAAAGCATAGAAGTCCAATTTTGGTCTTTTCTTTCAATATATCTATAAGAAATATATTTGCTATCTACTTTAGACCAAGTGTGCTTTATATTCCATGAACTCCTGTTGGTGTTCCCTCAATTTATGAAAAATACTTTTTGGACAAGAAACTTTCCTAAAGAAAGGTCTTTTCCATTCAGGACTTGGCATTGGGCAGGAGTGAAGAAATAAAATGGTTGGATAGTTCCAGAACAGAAAATTGGCAGTACTTTATTGTAGTGTGCATTTAGGAAATGCTTGTGAAGTAAATCAGAAGGAACTGCCCAAAATGACTGATTCCAACCCACACTGTCTGTTGCAGTGGACCTTGCAGAATCCTGAGACACGTTTAGAGTGTGATTGAAAAAAACACATATAATGGATCAAACTTACTTCCTCTTTGGAAAATGGATCTACTCAACAGATTTCCAACATGGGAGCAACTGACAAAAAATTGAAATTTGTACTGAACTGTGAGTTCACATAATTTGTCCCATCACTGATCGTGCAAGCAGCATTGGCAGTGGAGGGACATATTCCCAAAGCTTAGGGAGGCTGTTTAAGGCAATCTATTAAATGTGTTAAATACTGATAAACTCTTCCGTTTGTAGGAGTCTTCTTATTCCATCAAGATATTTGAGTTCCTTATAATAGCAACTGCATAGAAATTGCAAGATGTCTCTTCAGTTCTGAGATCTTTTTATTGGTTCTTTCTTGACCAACAAGTTTTTGGAGCACCCATTTCCTAAACTTAGATTCTTCTGAATCCCCTTTGCAAAGGACCACCATCAGTGATTTCTCCTAGTCCACCTCCTTCATCCAAGTGGCAGGTCTCCTTTAGTGTGGGCTCCCGGAAAATAGGTGTTAATCTTATGAGGCTTTTCTTTGCTTTCAGGCTGGTTAATCCTTCCTATGCAGATCCAAAGATTGCTCTGGCCCAGATTTCATCTACCTACGTGCCAAAACAGGACTGTGACTATGAACAGAGAAATTCCCACCACTCAGTTGAAAAGGTTTCACTGTTAATGTGGACTCCACAATCCTCAAACATATCTAGATACGAGCAGTGTGAAGTGTTGCAGGGTGCAGGGGTAGGGAAGAGGTAAGAAGCAATTATGGAGGCATTCAAAATTGTAAATCCAAATTTGGTGACAGTATTTATTGAAAAGGCTATTTGAGCAAGAAAGACATGAAATGCCAGTGTGTCTATATTTTTAGTTTAATTTCTATTTCACTTACAAAAGCTGTGGAAGCAGAGATGTTATTAAACAACCTTAGATAATGGGATGCTTTGATTCCAATTGTTTTTCTCTGTGTGTGTTTACATATAGCATCTACTTTTCTCACCACTGGTAATAATACACATTCCTTATGTCTTCTTTTCAGTGGTAAACTTACATTTTTAACTTGTTTGAGTTGAATAGTCATTGTGAATTCTGATTAGTTGTTGGAGACAAGAGGATAGGGCATCTTGCCAAATGGAATTAGAAAGTTAAAAAAAATTCCTTTTATTGTAGCAATTTGGACGAGGTGGCACAAGAAAGACCTCACCAGATGACTATGCTTACTTCACTCTGAACAATGTATTCAGTCTTTTACGTCGGTGGGTTACTATTTATTTACTATAGTCATAGAATACTATGAGTTTCTGCCTAAAAGTTAGTTCCCAGCTTGGCTTCCAGGAGTGTCTTATTTATCTGGAATAACCTTCCTTTTGTATAAGTTCTGGCTAGCTACTGCACAGAGAGCGTCAAGGTAACCTGGTTGCGTTTCTGCGAAGGTTGTTTTTATCAATCCACTGCCCAACCTAGTTGAAACACTTAGGCTGACAAAAATAACATTGCTTGCACAAAAGTTGCTTTTGTCTTGTTATCAGTATAGTTTCCATGATACTTTCTAAATACACTATCAAACATTCATCCAGTCTCTTTAATTAAAGTTTATTAGTTGGAACTTTAAAGCTCATAACACCCAAGAGCTTTCTTTCAGGTCTTAGCAAACTGAATTGACAAAACAGTACTTTACAAATATTAAAACTTTTTTATACGGCTCCACTGTATACCCATTGAATATTCTCATAGGAATTGTGCATACTTACCAAAGGTTTTCATGTATTTTAGTAGACAGAGCGAATAATTGAAAGATGATAAAATATAAATTTGGACTGTATTTTTGTTTTCTGGACATTACAATGTAAAATGGACAGAAAACCTTGTAGCATGTTTAGAACTGTTCTACCCTTTTAAATAGAAAAATAGCTTTCTATTTTATTAATATTTTAGAAACCTTTCCGACTTAACTGAGAGCAAATAATTTGGGGTCAGATTTTATTAAAGAATATTTCTAATATTTCATCAGAGAATCTTGGATTTTTATCTTTATAAAACATACTGTAAATTATTTAAAAACACATTTTATAAATCTTTAACACGCAGACTTTGAAAAAGTATCTGTTTTTTGGTACAAATAATTAAACTCAACATAAAAAATCCACCATAACATCAGATGCAGCAAAACCAAAGAGAATATATGCTGACAAAATTCAATGATGAGCACCAGAGATTTTCACTTGTACCAACTTAAACAAGCAAAGCTGTAGAGCGCTATGGACTAAATGTTTGTATCCCCTCAAAATTGGTATGTTGAAATCCTAACTCCTAAGCTTCCAGTGTTAGGAGGTGGAGCCTATGGGAGGTGATCACGTCATGAGAGCAGACCCCTCATGAATGGGATTTACTAGTCCTCTTATAAAAGAGGCTCCAAAGGAATTCCTTGCCACAGTCCACGATGTCAGGGTGTACTGAGAAATTGGCGGTCGGCAACCTGGAAGAGAGCTTTCACAGAGCTCAACCATGCCGGCACCCTCATCTCAGACTTGCAGCCTCTAGAACTGCGAGGAATAAATTTCTGTTGTTTATAAGCTACCCAGTCTATCATATTTTTGTTATAGCAGCTAGAATGGGCTAAGACATAGAGCAAGTCCCTTCCTTCTTCTCAATCTCCATTAGTATTTACTGTCTCCATGCAGACAGATAAATGTGCTAAGACTTCAAAGACCTTTTTCCCTTCTTTAAATTTATTAAGAACTATAAATTTATTAAGAACTAGTTTACAAAGATTGCAAAATATGTAATAAAACACACAAATACAAAGCATAATAAAGCAAGCATACATATACACCCGCACTCAGCTTAAGAAATAAGTGAAACAAACACAGGGAAGACCCCTGTATACCCCTACCAATCAGATTCTCCTCTCTCCACTCCAGAAAAATCACTATGCTGATTTGGGTGCATACTATTTCTATTTGTGTCTTGACACTATATATTACATATGCAAACCATTAAACAACAGTATTGTTCTGAATATTTTAAAACTTGATATAAATGTTATGACTTGCAACTTGTGGTTTGCTCAACATTATGTATTGGGTATTTATCCGTGATGACGCGTGCAGATCTACGTCATTCATTTTCACTGCAGGAAGGTATTCCATCTGATTAACACACCACAATTTAATTATCCATTCTCTTTTTGGTATACATTGCTGTTGCCTCCAGGGTTTTGCTGTTACAAAAAATGTTCTATGAACATTCTCGCGTATGTCTTCTTGTACACATGTGCACATATTTCTTTAAAGCATATACTAGAAATGGAATGGCTGGGTCATAGAGTAGGCTCATTTTCAAATTTATCACACAATGCCAAATTATTTTCCAGATGGGCTGGATTTGTGTTTGTGTTCTTGATGCGCTACACTTTCCGCAACACTCGGCATGCGGACTTTTAAATTTTGCCATTTTGGTGAATGAAGAATGGAGTGTTCTCAGGCTTTAGTTTGTATTTTCCTGAATACTAGTGAAGTTGAGTGTATTTTCATATGTTGCTGATCATTTAGATTTCTTCCTTTATGAATTATATATTCATATATTTTACCCCTTTGTCTATTAGTGTTAGATTCTTATTGTTTTGTAGTAATGATTTCTGCATTTGGAAGTTTAGATGTTAGTTCTTTGCCAATTTGTTCCAATAGTCTATCTGCCATCTCTGGGCCGACACTACCCCGGTATAATGACAATAGTTTTATGATATCTTTATATCTCAAGGAAAGTTCCTCTAGCTGGTCCTTCTCCTTCAAGTATGTTTCAACTACTCTTGGCCCATTGTGCTTCCAGAGAAATTTTAGAATCAATTGGTCAAGTTTCTGCAAAAAATACTGAGGATTTTGATGGAAATTGAATTAAATAAATATATGGAATAACTTGGGATGAATTGACATCTTTATGACATTGATTCTTCCAACCTATAGACATGGAGTTTCTCTGCAACTATGTAAATTTTCTTTAATATCTTTCAGTTGAGTTTTAAAATAATTTTTTAAATGACTTGCACATCTTATGCATTTATTACTAGGTCCCTAATATACTTGGTTACTATTTTAAATGACTTTTTAAAAAAATGTTACAGTTTATAGTTACTTGTTGCTAGTAATTAGGAATGCAATTGATTTTGAAATACTGATTTTATATTTTCACAGACCTTTATGAACACTTTTATTAATTCTAAGAATTTATTTATGAATTCTCTTGGATTTTCTATGCGTGCAATCTTCTTGACTGCAAATAATGAACATTTTGTTTCTTTCTTTCCTGTAATCATCTTGCTGAATTGGCTGAGGCCTTCACTATAATTCTGCTGGAAAGTGGTGATAGCAGGCATCCATATCTTGTTTTTTTTGTGCATGAGAAGCTTCCAACACTATACTATTAAAGGAGGATGTTTTTCATAGTTTTGAGTAGATACTCTGTATGAGAATAAGGCAGTGCTTTTCTTTTCAATCTGCTAACTGAATGTTGTAAATTTTGTCAAATGATTCTTCTGCATGTAATGATGTAAAAATATAGTTTTTCTCCATTAATTCATTAATAAGGTTAATTATGTAAACAGGTTTTCAAACGTTAAATCAATCTTTCATTGCTGGGATAAGCCCAATTTGGTCATGATTTTTTAATATATATTCTGCATTCAATTGTTTATATTTGGAAGATTTTTGCATCTATATTCTTTTTTTTTTTTTGAGGAAGATTAGCCCTGAACTAACTACTGCCAGTCCTCCTCTTTTTGCTGAGGAAGCCTGGCCCTGAGCTAACATCCGTGCCCATCTTCCTCTACTTGATACATGGGATGCCTACCACAGCATGGCGTGCCAAGCGGTGCCACGGCTGCACCGGGGATCGGGGCCGGCGAATCCCGGGCAGCCGAGAAGCGGAAAGCGCGCACTTCACCGCTCGCTGCGCCACCGGGCCAATCCTGTGCATCTCGCTATTCTTAAGTGAGATTAGTTCATAATTTTCCTTCTTCATAGTTTCTTTATCTGGTTTCAGTGTCAAGTATACACTAGCCTCAAAAAAAATGAGTTGGGAAGAATTCTCTGTTCTTCTACTATCTGGAAAGTTTTTTTCAACAATTTGAATTATCTGTTCTTCCAGTGTTTGCCAGAATATACGTGTGAAAGTCTGGGGCCATTTATTTGTGTGGCACGGGGCTAGATGGGAAAGAGTTTTAACGACTGATTTGATTAATGGTTATAAGTCTAGTTAAGGTTTCTATTTTGTACTGACTAAGTTTGAAGTTATATTTTTCCATAAAAATTGTCAATTTTGTCTATTTCTTCAGAATTTTTGACATAAAATTGTTCATGGTTGTAGTTATGTTTTAACCTCTACTGCAACTGTAATTACATCTCCATTTCATTCCTAATACTGTTTATTCCCTCTAATTCTTTTTTTGACAAGTCTTGTCAAGACAAGTCTATTCACACTGTTCAAAGAACCATTTTTCTCTTTGTTGATTCTCTTTATTGCAATGATTCTTGTTACTTCATGAATATCTGCTCTTGTACTTATTTCCTAATAGCCACGGTCCATGAATTTATTCTGTTGATATTTTTCTATTTCTGAAATCTAATGCTTATCTTAGTAATTTTCAGCCTCTAGTTTTTTATAATATAAACATATGAAACCATAAAATTTCTTTGAAATTCTCTTCTAGTTGCATCTCACAAATTTTATGTCGTTTTAATTACCCTTTAGTACTAAATATTTTCTATTTTTTATTATGATTCTTTGACTTATGCATTATAAATAAGCATTTGCTTTTTTTACAATTTTGAGAAATAGGGTGCTTTTAGTTATTTTGTTTTCTAACTTAAATATGTCATTGCTGAGAATGTGGTCTATATAATTATTCTAACAAATTTGTTGAAACATTATTAGTGGATTAATTTTTGATCCATCTGTGCTTGAGAAAAATGTTTATTTTCTACGTCTTGGGTGCCGGGTTCTGCATAAATTCATAAGATCAAGCTTGTTAGTTGTGGTGCTCAAATTTCCCGTTTTTATTAATATTTTTGTCTACTTGATCTACCATGCATTGGAAGAGTCATTTGTAAAATCTCCCACTATTATTGGGAAATTGTTTCTCCTTATAATTATGTCAGTTTTGTTTGATATAAATTGAATCGATATTATTAGATGCATATGAGTTTAGAACTTTCATATCTTGTTGGTGAAATATACTTTAGCATTATGTAGTAGCTTTCTTTATCCCTAAAAATGCTTCTTCCTTAGAATCCCTTTAAGTAATGTTACCAAAGTTACACCAGCCTTTCTCTGAGTATTTTACAGTATACATTTTCTATTTCTTTTGTGTTCTTTGTAAAGGGCTCATGGCTGTACTTTTTTAGTGCAATTAAACAATCTCTGTGTTTTAATGGGTAAATTTAGTCCACTTGCACTGTTGTGATTATGACATATTTAGGTTTATTTATATCATATTATTTTATGTATCTATTCACCATCTTGTCTCTGTGTTTTTTTGCTTTCCTTTTTTTTTTTTTTTTTTTTTTTGCTGAGGCAGATTTACCCTGAGCTAATATCTGTTGCTAACCTCCCTCTTTTTTGGCTTAAGGAAGATTAGCCCTAAGCTAACATCTATGCCAAGCTTTCTCCACTTTATATATAGGTCGCTGCCACAGCATGACTGACAAGTGATGTAGGTCCATGCCCGAGATTCCAACCCTACAAACCTGGGCCACCAAAGTGGGGCATGCTGAACTTAGCCACTATGCCGTAAGTCTGGCTCCAGCTTTCCTTTTTTTCAAACGTTTTTGGGACTATTGTTTGAGTGTTTTAAAATTATTATTACTTATTTCTCCTTTAGCATTTTCAAAGTTCTGCTTTCTACTTATTTTTATGATTATCATTATAATGATAATATACAACTTTGACTGAATTACATTTAATTTTAATCAATATCTCTTCTCTTCTCTCAATCAATATAGGGATCTTAAAATTCATTAACTTTGATAAACTCTTCCATTCTAGATATTATTAGTGGCCAACAATTCAGTTTCACCTTACTTTCTTACCTCTAATATTAGTTGTCATTGTCATTATCATTATCATTATGTCATCATCATTTTGTAGTTCATCTTGGTTTAGATCAGAAGTCAGAAAACATTTTTTATAAAGGGCTAGATAGTAAATATGTACAGCTTTGTAAGCCATACCATCTCTGTTGCAATTAGTCAGCTCTGCTGTTATAGTGCAAAGGCAACCATAAAAAATACATAAATGAATGACTATATTAGTTAGAGTTACTCATAAAAACAGAACCAATAGGATATAGATAGACAGAGAGATAGATAGATAGATAGGTAGATTGATAG
Organism: Equus caballus; assembly: GCF_041296265.1. Taxonomy (NCBI): domain Eukaryota; kingdom Metazoa; phylum Chordata; class Mammalia; order Perissodactyla; family Equidae; genus Equus; species Equus caballus. The sequence continues at coordinate 97,745,346 of NC_091715.1, read as the reverse complement.
ATAGTTTTATTATATAAATAATTGGCTTAGGTGATTACAGAGGCTGACAAGTCCCAAGATCTGTAGTTGATAAGCTAGAGACCCAAGAGAACCAGTGGTATAGCTCTAGTCCAAGTCCAAAGGTCTGACACCCAGGAGAGCTGAGGGTGTAGTTCCAGTCCAAAGGCCAGCAAGTTTCAGACACAGGAAGAGCCATTATTTCAGATTCAGTCTGAAAGCAGGAAAAAATTGATGTCCTAGTTGCAGAAAGTCAGGCAGAAGGGTTAGAGCTTCTGTTCTATTCGGGCCTTCAACAGATTGGATGAGGGTCACTCACATTAGGAAGAGCAATCTGCTCTACTCAGCCTACTGAGTTAAATGTTAATCTCATCCAGAAAGACCTCCATAGACACGCCCAGAATAATACCTGACAAAATGTCTCGGCATCCCATGACCCAGTCAAGTTCAAACATAAGATTAACCATCACAAGGAACATGGGTGTGCACCAATAAAACTTTATTTACAAAAGCAGGTGGTGGGCAGGCTTTGGTCTGGGGGTCACAATTTACTCACCCTTGGTATAAATGCACAACACTGACCAACATCTTTGTCTCCTGTTCTTTCTGGCATCTTAGTTCTTATTTGGTGGGCATTTTTCCTTTTTTAAAGTCTGCCGTTTAGAGTTTCTTTCAGCACCTTGTCTTTTGTGGCTAATTGCTGGGTTTTCGTTGTGTTTTGACGTCCATCTTTATAAATCTTTAAGCATTTTAAACATGTTTATCTGTATTTGGCCTTTTCAATATCTCATGTTCTTCAAGCTTTACATTTGATGATTGGTGTTTGTGCCGACTCTTATTCATGGTGACATCTTTCCTTGTGCATTTTATAATTTTTAATTGTTTGCTAGTATTCAACTTGATTTTATCTGTGAGAACATCGCAAGGCTTGGCTTGACGATGAACTTTCCAGGTAAGATGTGCAATTGCTTCATCCAGATGCCTTAGAGCATTATTGTCCCAGAAACACTTTACATTGATGTCTCTGCTCGGGGATTCCCAGACAATTCATGTTGTATAAATTTGAACCTACCACCTGATTTAGAATTAAAAATAGAGTCTCCTTTTTTTGCCCTAGAGTAAGGCTGAAACTAATAAGGTTCCTTGTCATCTCCGTTTGCAACACATAGAGTTCTCGCAGTGCACTCTCTCACCCCACTTAGCACAGGGAAAAGATCTGGTGCCCTGTCCATCTGCAGCTTTTAAAACACAAGCACCTATCTTATAGGGTTGTCATGAAGATAAAAAAAATTAAATATGAGACACGCTTAGAATAGTATCTAGCAACTAGTAAGCTGTACTTATGTGATTTTATTATTATAATTATAATAGCAATGATTATTACTAATATTTGTCTTTCCACCTGGTTATAATTACCATCACTCTTCCTTGAAAATTCTCTCTTTATTTTGACAATCCAAATATATTAGTGACAGAAACTCCATAAAATCTCTAAGCAATATTTAATAAACATCAAGTGGGAAGTTATTCATAGATGGTTACTCTCATTTTTGTGATGAAATAGAGATAACAGAGGTTAAGCTTTTTAATAACGCTACTTATTTTATTTCCTTCACTGCTGGAATAACATTTATCTGGAAGAAAATCTCTCAAAATGTTAATAGAGGCCATCTCTGGGCTTGATTATGCATACTTATAGATATTTATGCTCTTGTTCACTTATGTTTTCTACTGTAAGAAAAGGAAACACACTAAAAGAACTAGGAACTCCAAGTAGATAATTCAGGTGAGAAAACAAGAAAACATGTTATGTATGACATATATTGGCAATAACTTGTTATGGAAGAGATTTAAATTTTAAATGAAAAACTATTTCAAATGACCAGAATATAACAAAAAGTCACAAAACTCTACCAATATTGCTGCTATGCTAACACCCAAAACTAACTGAGACTTGTGAAAAATATTCAGGGAATCAAAAGGGTTTTTTCAAGCAAGTTTTAAAGCAGTAAAAACAAAGGAAGAGGTTTATTGCATGTGGAAGATAATAAATGTTAACAGATGAGAAAAAGAAGTTTGAGCTATTTCAAATCGATTTTACCTCAATATCATCAAGCAAGTAAAATGGCCTTCCAACTGAAAAAGATCTGGAACACAGATCATAGAAAATCCCATAGAGATTTTGTTTAGAGTCCTTAAAATTCTGATTGCATTTAAATGAGCCTGTATGTCCCTCAAAAATCTCTGTTAAAAAATGTGCATGGGGCCAGCCCAATGGCATAGTGGTTAGGTTTGCATGCTCTGCTTCGGCAGCCGGGTGTTTAAGGGTTCTCATCCGCGGTGCAAACTTACACACCATTCATCAAGCCATGCTCTGGTGGCCTCCCACATACAAAATAGAGGAAGTTTGTCATGGATATTAGCTCAGGGACCATCTTCCTCAAGCAAAAAAGGAAGATTGGCAACAGATGTTAGCTCAGGGACCATCTTCCTCACCAAAAAAGAAAAAAAAAGTGCAGATTTGTATCAGTGCCAATTAAATAACAACTGAAGAATCATATAAAACAAGAAAGAAGTTTAAATATTAGAGATAAGGACATATATCCTAATTTCCAAAAATGGGGGAAAAGGTAATTTTAAGAAACTATGGACCAAAAATGCTGATTTTAGTTTTTTAATAAAAAGATCTCAGATTGTTAACAAGATATTTTGTAAAATTTAGGAAAGAATGAGAGTAATCAGGAGGAGTCAATAAAAGACATAAGACATGATCAACTTGAACATAAAACCTGACCAACTAAACTTGATTCACTTCTTTATAGGGCTGTTAGGTTGCTAGACCAGGATAATGCTTAGATGTTATATGTCTTGATTGGAGCAAAGCATTTGTTAAAGTCTCAAATGATAGTCTCATAGGTGTTTGTTGCAATATGACTCAGATTGTTACACAGGTAGATTGAGAGCTCATTGAACAGCCTTACCATAATGGCATCAATGAAGTAATTGATCGAAGTTAACCTCAAGTAAAGTGTCTTGTACAGTACCATGGGTTGCTGAGGACAGAGATTATATCTTTGCTAGTTTGGAAGATGATCCAAAGCTTTGAAGATTAACTAATATAATATGTGTTAGAATAACGATTTTAAATGACACGAATGGTGTCTTTAGTCTCTTTGGGTTGCTACAGCAAAATACTATAGACTGAGTGACTTATAAACAACAGAAATTTATTTCTCACAGTTCTGGAAGCTGCACGTCCAAGATAAGGGGGCCCATAGTCAGGTTCTGGTAAAGGCCCTCTGTGGGTTGCAGACTGCTGACTTCTCACTGTGTCTTCACGTGGCAGAAGGGACAAACAAGCTCTCTGGGGCCTCTTTTATAAGAGCACTAATCCCATACACGAGGGCTCTGCCCTCATGACTTAATCACCTCCCAAAGACCCCACCTCCTAATACCATCACCTTGGGGGTTAAGATTTCAACATATGAATTTGAGGGTGACACAAACATTCAGACCATAGCAAACAGTCTGCAACAGTAGACTGAATCCAATTTGGTAACACTTTTAACTAAAAAGGAGGATTTTGTAACATTAGGAAGACCTGATTTGGCAGCCATTTATGCCAAAACAAGAAAATCTGAAACATTTAATTGGTCATAAGCTGTCTGTGATCCAGTTGTAAGTTGGTGGAAGTCATCAGGACTGGTCAAATAGTCCAGTTCTCCTCTCCTTCCAGGTCCATGGTAGGACGGGATGTCCCCACTCGCTTTGACTTTAGGTGAAACCAATTGATTTGCTTTGGAAACTTTAAAAGCCAGCACACAACTTACCACTTTTTCTTTTCTTGTATTGTTGACCATGGACGTAGGTATAGTAACAGAGTTTCTGTCAGTCTGCATCCCTGAATGACTGAGATGAGCAGAGCACTCCTTCTCGATCCATATTGGATATTAACTGTAAGTGAGAAATAAACCTTCGTCGTGTTAAGGCACTGAGATTTTGGAGTCTTTGTTAGTGCAGCATAACAAAGACATATATTACCTGATATATTGCCTTCACTCCAACTCCAAAATAAACCAAACTTAATTTTAATCTTCTTTAAAAGTTTTATATAGAATTAATGAGATGAAAGAATCTCACCCTTCTTTGCAATATCAAATCACATTCGAAGTATTGACTTTGTTCTGGATATTACAATTTAAGATGAACTTAAACCAACTAAAATGAGTTCAGAATAAGAGAACCACAATGGGGATAATCTAGAAAACATACAGATGACAAATTCTTAAAAGAACTGGAAAGACATAGAGACTACCTTCAAGTGCTTTGAAGAACTAGAAAAGGATAAAGAAAAAAAGACAAGGTGGATTTTTGTGTAAGTCTAGCAAGTCCAGCTAAGACAACGCTGCTGAGTTTAAAGAACCATTTAATGACTGCTTGCTGTTATCAAAACGTAGACTCTTCAATTTAGAAGATAAGACTGTCAAATTCCAGTCACCTGCCTATTTCTCCATCCTTATCTTCCACTACTCCCTTATGTACATGTGCTACTTCACAACCCCTGGAGGTTGCCAGGTACAATCTGAAACTGGACCCCCTATGTGGAGGGCAAGCAGAGACCAAAGAAAGAGGCAGACCACTCCAGATTGGTAAGTGGCAGGTTTAATAAGCAAGGCAACTTACGAGGCTCGTCTCAGGGGGCCACAAGACGAGTGGATTTCCACACCTGCTTGTCAAATCTTACAAGTTTATATAGAGGCCTTAACTGGGTTTAGTCCCATATACTATCCAGATAGTCTCAATGCCACATTTCTATCTCAAGGCTGTATCCTTGGAGCAGCTTCTGGGAATGGAGAAGGAAAGAAGAAAGCACATTCAAGGAGAGGGGCAGGGGGTGGGGAGCCTCTAGTTGCCCAGGTCCAGCTCATGGGTCAACCGGCAGTCATGTCTTCTCAATGAGCTCCTCCAACATGCTTTGCTTCAGCAGAAATGAACTTGTTAGAGTTCCCAAATGCATCAGACTTTCGGTGATGTTCTTCCACCTGGAATGCCTTAACCTCCCTCTCTTCCAGATTTAGTTCAAGCTGTACCTCCTCTGGAATGCACCGCCGGGCCGCCCCTTCCTGCTGTCTTCCTTACTTCCTGCCAGACGGAATTACTTCACCTGCCTGTTCCTGTAGCACCTGTGCATTGGTGAAAGCTACAGGGAGACAGATACTGGTACAATAAGAACATTTTAAAATATTGGAATTCTCATAATTACTTATGAAGTAGTGAATTCACTATTGCTGGAAACATTAGAGGAGGGGCATTTCCACTTCATGAAAGCTTGAATTAGATGACCTCATGATCTCTTCGAACTCTAAGAATCTATGTCAACACGAGGTTGATTTTACTAGGTCCAGTGCACAGATTCCAAGGTGAAATGTCTTCAACATAAGGAGATATTAGCATTAAATTAGTAGTGGTTAGCAAAGTGCTCTTTTGAAAATCTGATTAGTATTGAGATCCCTGGATCTCTCTGCTTTTCTGAGTTTTAGGGTTTTTTTTTTTTTCTTTTTCTGTAGAGATCCTTTATTTGAGATGAGAAATACCTTTGATGCAAAATTGGCCTTTTGCTCAAAGTCTAATTTTTTAAATAATAGTAACATCTTCTTGCTTCTCTATGAATATTTAACTCTTTACTTTGCTAGTTTTTTGCATACTTTAACTCATTTAACCCTAAGGTAAATGCTGTGACCTCTGGAGAACGGAAATTACATCAGGATTATGAGATTTATCTAAAGGCAGGTAACTAGTTACAAGAAGAACTGTACTACAATGCAGGTGGCCCCTCATAAAGGTTCCTGAGTATGTTTTGAAAAGGACACATTACAAATAGAGAGACATGACTTGGGCAAGGGAAACAAAAGAAAAGTTAACAAATGGGATTACATCAGACTAAAAAGCTTCTGCAAAGCAAAGGAAACCATGAACAAAATGGAAAGACAACCCACCAACTGGGAGAAAGTATTTGCAAATCAGTTATAAGACAACGGATTGATCTCCAAAATATATAAAGAACTCATATGACTCAACAAAAAAACCCCAAATAACCCAATCAAAAAATAGGCAGAGGACATGAACAGACATTTTTCCAAGATATACAGATGGCCAACAGGCACATGAAACGATGTTCAACATCACTAATTACTAGGGAAACGCAAATCAAAACTGCAATGAGATATCACCTTACATGGGTCTGAATGGCTATAATCACCAATACAATAAACAACAAATGTTGGAGAAGATGTGGAGAAAAGTGAACCCTTATACACTGCTGGTGGGAATGTAAACTGGTGCAGCCACTATGCAAAACAGTATGGAGATTTCTCAAAAAATTAAAAATAGAAATACCACGTGATCCAGCTATCCCACTGCTGGGTATTTATCCGAAGAACTTGAAATCAATGATCCAAAGAGATTTATCCACCCCTGTGTTCATTGCAGCGTTATTCACAATAGCCAAGACATGGAAGCAACCCAAATTCCCTTCTACAGATGAGTGCATAAAGAAGATGTGGTATATATATACAATGGAATATTATTCAGCCATTAAAAAAAGACAAAATGGTCCCATTTGCAACAACATGGATGAAACTTGAGGGTATGATGTTAAGCAAAATAAGCCAGAGAGAAAAGACAAATACTGCATGATTTCACTCATGTGTGGAAGATAACAAATACATGGATAAAGAAAATAGATTAGTGGTTACCAGAGGGAAAGGGGGTTGGGAGGTGGGCCTAAGGGACAGAGGGGCACATATGTATGGTGATGGATAAAAATTAGACTACTGGGAGTGAGCACGATGAAGTGTATTCAGGAATTGATAAACGACAATGTACACCCAAAATTACACAATGTTATAAACCACTGCAGTCCCAATAAAATTACTTAAAAAAAAAATAAGTAGAGAGATGTGTTCCTAGATGGGAATACTAATTGTTGTGATTTCAGTTTATCCCATATTTATTTTTAGATTTAATACAATTACAAAAAAATTGCCAATGAGATCTTTTTTTAATGTAACAGAATTATCCTGAAATTTATTGTGGATAGTAGAGAGGCAAGAATATCTAAGAACTTAATGGGAAAGAAAAGAGTAATAGAAAAAGCCGTCAGTCATTAAAGTTTATTTAAAACAATATGATACCAGTGTAAGAATAACCAGATCCATGGAACAAAATAGATAACACAAAACAAACCCTAGAATTCATAAGGAGTATGTGGAAAAAGTGAAATCATAAATCATTGGAAATAAATGAATTCAAAATAATTCTGCTGGGACAATTGATTATGTTTTGGAAAATAAGAGTCACTCATCTTGTTACTCTAGCAAATAAGACCCCATAGAACAAAGGAGACAATTATAACGCAGTCAAACCAGAGCAACAGAAATATAAAAATATATATCTATCAATAATAACAGCTACCATACATTCAGTGCTTACTATGTTCCAGGTAGTATAAAAAGAATTTCTCTATCTATCTATATTTGCTTATATAGCTATGTCATATATATGAGATAAATTATACCATTTAACTATTACCACAACACTGTGAAACAGTGTACTATTATTGATACTGTTATTTTAAAAACGAAGAAACTGAGGGCCAAAGAGATAGGACCTTGCTCCCGGTAACACAGGCAATCACAGTCAGGATCAGAATTTGAATTCAGACAGGTCTGATTCCAAGTCCCACTATATTCAACCGTTTCAAGTATCTGATTGGGGGAGATCATCGTAAAGTCAGACGCAATTGAAGGACAAGATAAATCTTACTATATAAACATGTGTTTTATAAGATTTAAAGATTCTTTTGATGGAAGGACCCAGCACAATGTCACTAGGATAGAAGAAACACAGAATTCTTGGTTTCTTAAAGCTCCAAAGGAGAGTGGGCTGCAAGGCAGGGCCACACATGTGGTTGGACCTGGGGACAGGGAAACAGCAAGCTGGAGCTATAGGAGGGAGCTTATGAATGGTGAGTGAGGTGGGATTAGTTAGGTTTAACAAGTTCCCTGCAAAGTGGCTAATTTGAATAACTTTGATGGGCTCTGGGGCATAGTAGCTCTCCCTGATTGTCTGGTGCATGGCCCCAGTGTGATTAGGGCAGGTGCATAGTGGCCCAGACTGTGAGAGCCCAGTTAGGGAAGGGGTTGGAGTGTGCATACACTCAGTGGCTCAAGAAGGGGAACTGACTGGCCTTGAACCAAAACTGGGTCAAGACAGCATTTCCAAACACAGCTATATTAAAATCTGTAAAACTTCTGTAGAACAAAATTTTATAAACAAAAACAAAGGGCAAAGTCCAAAGGTCACAGTAAAATCAAGATTAATAGAATAGCCTGGATCATAGATCATAAGTGAAAAAAAACAGGATCTCTCCCAAACGGCCAGGACTCTTTCCCATTACATCGGTGATTCTATGAAGCAAGAGTAAGAGTGGGAGCCTATAAAAATTTTCCAGGGCTGGGAGTTTTCAAATTACACATACTTCCTCCCCTTCCAGATTCTCTGCTACGTGTTCTATGCTGCCACTTCCTACAGCCGCCAACACGTAGTGCCCATCTTCCTTGAGAATCTCTACAGGAAGTGAGACAATTACAAGACAATGCCTTGTGCACGTGAACAGTTTCAATGCAAAAATCTCGAGAACTGTTGTATAGTATCAGGCTGTCTTTACACTACGTCTTTTCGATCAGTCTGATGATAGGGACACAAGGTAAAATTGAAAGCACGCTGAGCTGGTGGGTTTTCAGCACCTGCCTCCACCCATATTCCTGTACTCATTAGCCACTCCATGTAAGAAGAACCTCACCGAGACTTCATTTCAGTTGCTTATGCTTTTCTTTATGTATCTGGGATGTGTCAGCTTATGGAACAGTCCCTGCCCAAAATCTATGGGCACATGGGCCTGAGTCATCACAGCTAAGAGAAGAAAGATTTGGAAGCATGCGAACCTCTCTATAAAATATGATGTTTAGCACTTGCATTTTTCTGTAGACTCTTCACATCACAGACTGAATCTTACTTGCCACGGTGGAGGTGGTGGTGGGGATTCATTGTAAGTAAGGGAAAAACATAAAAGGACAGCTTTACTAAGCAATTTTAGAAATTTTGGAGCATTCACATGCAGAAAAAGTCTAATTACATGGGAGGGCAGCATGGATTCCGTTCTACAATGAACATAGGGTGATTAAAGAATATTGAGGAATCTAAAGAACATGTACCATTATGGTATGAATAGTGGTACTGAGCAGATGTGATAAACAATCCTGACAGAGAGAGCAGCGCTCACAGGCAGATGGTGGTGTCAAGTAGAACTGATTCTTCTCTGGACACAAGAAAAAGCTTTAGTGTATATCATTGGAAAGCGGAGGAGGCGGAACATAGAGAACACGAAAAATGCAATCAACCATTGACAAGGTTTATTCATGAGCATATATAAAATATGCCTGAGAACTTTTAGAAAAATTTGAATATTAGAGCATTTAACAAGGAGTCTGGAAATCCTACACTAGCAAGTACAGAGAAAAAGGCAACATATTATACAGGTTAGGGAAAAATATATAGACAATCCATTCCATGGCAATGGGCATTTAGCTGAATACCCTGTACTACTTTCAACTTTGAACCTGAAAGTTAAGGTTCCCAGTGTTAGGCTCAGCTGAGAGGGCCAGCAAAATCCCGACAGGCTGCTTCCCTCGGTATGCACGCACAAATCGCTGCTTACCCTACAAAGAGTGCTTTCTCTGCCATGACAAAATCTAACATCTCATCAAAAAATCTCACAGAGGTTGTTAATCTCGTGATAATCCTGCAGCAGCTGTATCGCAGTCCCTCAGGGAAAAAAAAAAAATTTCTAAACAAATCAAGTTTCATTTGAATGGAATTATGGGATTTCTAGAGAAATGTTTTGTCCCGGTTGCTAATTGTGTTTTTCACATAGGAAAATCATCATGGGTCAGTGAAGGAGTAACCCTTTCATGTCTTAGAAATGTATGTTTGTGTTTGATGGCTTGACCAATGCAAAACTCTCAGCATGTCCAATGGTTAATAATCCCAGGAAATTTCAGATTGATTATGTTTCTTTCATACACCAATCTGTTAAAGCGTTTGATAAAAAATGATTAAAAAACTCCCAATGCCATCATTCTGCTGGATTTGTTTTTAAGTTGAAGCTTAAAAGTAATTTTATAATACTTGATGAATTGGAAATCTCTCGCAGTAATTGCAGAGATGGTTTGCTTCTTCATATGTTGTAAGGCTTTTAACATTGTCTTCATACATACCAATGCCAGCTTAAGGAACACACACACACACTCTCCTGATCATCCCAACATGGATATAAAAATTCCATTTGTTCTGTTGTGGCTACCTTTTTGCCCCCTAGGAATTTCTATTCTCCCCAAATGATATTTAAAAATTAAACAAAGGACAGAGTTTGCTGGAGACAAGTACTTGCGTATGGAATAAGAATTTTGATGTTTAAGGGTTTGGGGAGGAGTTTGTAGAAATGTTAAAAAGAACACTAAGCTCTCAAATCTCTTTATGCCAATCTTCACACAGCCCTTAATCCCGGCATCATTCCAATGCCTGCTAGTAGCTCTTAAAACCAGTGGTGGAAAAGAGGGTATGGGGGGAGGGGTAGCTGGACAGATTAATGGAGAGATTATCAGTTTAAAATTAGGAAAGTAATTGGGTGATTTTTGTTTCTTGGTCTGTCTTGTTCTGTTGTTGCTTTGATTTTTCTTCACTTTTGCTTTGCTAACTCTTTTCAACGATCACCAGTATTTCTGAACTAGCAGACCGACGAGAAACTGAATGTGCAGATGCTCAAGCAGGGAGGTTGGGCCAAAGAAAATGTCCAGATCAGTGTGTGATCAGAGGAAGAAACAAGGGACCTGGCTACCAGGAAAATAGGTTCTGATTCTGTTTTGCCATGTCTCCTTGTGTTGCTATTTCCTCATTTGCAAAATGGACAAAATAATATTGACCATATCACTACTGATGTTTGAAGGATTAACTGAGATGAACGATGTTGAAGTGTTTCAAAACCTATAAAAACCTATAATAAGTGTTGCCATTTTAAGAAAGAGAGAAAGAAAGGAATGCAGAAGAGTCAAGGGTCTTGACATTTTCCTCACATTCTATTTAACAATGCGTAAAGGGAGCAAATAAAAGCATGCTTATATATTATAAATGAAATTATGGAATTGGTCTAGTAGCAACAAGCACATACATAGCAACAAATACACATACACACACCCAGTATTTATTTGCTAATTTTTCCCGGACACGTTGCCTCTCAATGACAGGTTAACTAGCAGCCTTTGGACTCAACTAGCTTTCCTATATAGAGACTAAAGGACACCACTCTTGGAGGTGGTTTTATTATGTTTGACCTTCCGTTCAAAACTTTCTGTATTTTTCTAGTTATAGACTCTAATTACTGATTCTTTTTAAAATACCCTGTAGTGAATGAGCTGTTTCCAGAAGCCTTTAGTTTTTCCCTTAAGTCTTTAAAGCCTCGTGTTTTAAAAAAGTTGCACACGTATAGATAATCAACCCAACCATCCCCAGACACAGTAAAACCCACTTTATAATGCTTCACATTTTCTCTTTGATATTTCATTCTTTTGATATCTCCAATGTAGTTCTCATTGGCATTGTTTAAACAGTATACTTGTTTTTCTTAAAGTATATACGCATGGCTCAGCTCACAATTCCAGACAGCAGCATAAATTATACCTAGAGTGTAGACTGGAGAGACATACAAATTTAGGTTTCTTATTCTAGCCCTACCACGTATTAACTCTGTGACCTTGAGGGAGTTATTTGACTTCTCTGAACTTCACTTTGGGTGGTAACAATACCCTTCACAGGGCTGATGAGAATCAAAAGATAAATATGTTACGTTCCCACTGTAAGATCTGGCACCTAGAAGGGAGCTGATAAATGTTACCATAAGGATGGTAACTGTAGATTAGATTAAACAATGAGCACGTTCAATTGCTTGGCAGACATCCTTGGTAAATAATTGCACTTTTGGATTTAAAATCCATAGTGTCTATTGCTTATATGCCTCCATGCGTTTCTCTTCATAGGTTCTATGACCACCAGTTTTTCATCCTTGCAGTTCAATTCAGCAGAAAATTATTGAACACACACTGAGTGCCGGTCACTGCATTAAGTACTGGGGCGTCGAAGATGAATAAAGCAGGAAGCTTGCATTTGAGGAACTCTTTAGGATCCAGAAGTGAAGACACTCATTTTATCTATCTTAGTACAGAGAAAAAGCGAGCAGTATTGATGATTATCACCTGAATTATGTGTTTACATTTTGATAAATGGCATGTAAGATTGTTTTTTATTTGTTAAAGTGTAAAAAAATGAAAAATATCCACTTTTTGCTCTTCATTAATCTACTTCTGTGTGTGCAGACAATGAACAGCGGAGAAACAAGGCACCCACCAACATTATATTATAAATTCTCTCAGTATTTCTTCTGTGTTTTTATTGCTTTTTTACGTGTCTTGACATTTTCATGTGAGTAAAATATAGTCCCACCATCAAGTTGTTCTCAGTCAGGTCTACAAAGGGAAAAGTCATTCAATAAACATAAAAAAAGGCAAAAGAAAATGCTAGAAGCCAATCCACTGCTGAGCCAGGGTTGAGTGTTCTTTTTCACTTTGATTAAAACTGCATGAAATAGTGCATTTGAGGAATATTATTTTGCATTGTTGTTGCCAAAGAAATGTGGAGTTAGACCAGCTAGAGTAACCACAGGTCACTCAGCTACATTAGATGACTAGAAAATACTCTAAGGGATAAAAACACTTGTCTAAATACGTAATAGCTGATCAGATCATAAAGCTGTTGTGTTAGATCCATGTACTTGACGGCAAGAATCCAAATCCTTAGACAGACCACCGGACTAGTCATACAAGCCCTTTGGGTATCTTCCCAACTCCAGACTTCTGGACTATGAGTGTGGAGCTGCTCCAGGTTCCTTCTGATACAGATCAAGGTATAGGATCCTCATGCCTTCCACTCCAGATTACCTCCAGTCCGCAAAGAATCCCAATGTAGTGTAGAGACTAAAAATTCAAACTTGGAAGCAGACCATTGGTGTGGATCTTGGCTCTGCCACTGACTGTCTCTGTGACCTTGGACACATTGCTTAACCTCTCCGTGCCTCAGTTTTTCCATTTGTTTGGTGATAATTGTACCTGCATCATAGAGTTATTTTGAGTTTTAAAAAGTTAATACATGTAACATGCTTAAACTCATACCTGGCATGGAGGACGTATTCATGGGTTTTATCAGTGGCTTGACAATTGAAAATTCTGTGTGGATTTTTGATCAATTTTTAAAAAGATGGGTTTTAATTAGTCAGTCATTAGGAAGATGTTGAGTACTTGCCCTGTGATCAGCATTATGTTAGGTGCTGAGAAATAGGCAATTGCAGACTCAGGTGCTGGAATGAGCATGGCGGGGATGCATATTTTCTTGATTCTGATTTAGATTAATTTCTGAAAGTGAAGAGCAATGAGATGCTCCACATTTTAGAAACTGTTCTAAAAGAGTAGCTTTGTTTTCCTTTCTTTTTTCTTTTTCACTATTATTATTTAACTTTAGGAAAGTCACATCACAACATGGCTTTACTCCTTGTTTGTCTCTCTCTCTGTCTCATGCGCACACTCGCGCAAGAGTCTTGAAGATTGCTAGTCTGTTGAGAATTTCAGTGTCTTCACTAGTCACTTTCATTGAATATCTATAGCTGGATATTACTTGCAAAAGCCTTCGAACAGCATTCTTTGTAGATATACTTATATTCACGCACATGACTCTCTATAACTCTTCTGACCTTATGTACGATGCCCCTTTAAAAATGCAGTACAAGCAAGTTAACTATTAGAAGTTTCTGTACCACATGGACTATACCCTGTTGCATTTTCTTTTCCTTAGTTTTGGGAGATGCAGTTGTTTTTCCTTCATTTCCCTGTTTTGGGGCTCTTCTCCTGTATTCTCCAGAGTAGTTATCTAACCAATGACACTCATCTCAAAATGCTGACAAGAATTTGATGCATTCACCTGTTTTGATGGTAATCGGCCTTTGAGTCATCTCCCATTTTAGACCTGCTGCATCCTGATGATGTTGATTTGCCTCTCAATATAGATATTCAGCTTCTCCCTTTGATCTTTTAAGGCATATGCAAGAATCTTTCTTGTTTTCACCTCTGCCTGAATCTACCAAATGCTATGACCTGTCCTTAAATTCTGGCTTAGAATAAGGACGTTTTAGTTAGCATTGAAATTAAAATTGGTTCCAAAGGTGAAGTGGGCCAATGAGATTCAATGAGAGCACTCCTCAGTATGTTCTCCTACTGCGTATGAAATAAGAAGCACTTGCTTCTCGGGTGACAAGGAAGCATATGACATTGTGAGGTTGTGGAGAGAAATGATTACCTCCTTCTCTTGTTTTCTTCAACAAAATCAGTTCCATTTATGGTCTACTGAAAAAAATTAAAACTCTGCCTTTTACCTACAGTCAGACAGAAATATCTGACCTGAATATATTACACTTCCAACTAAAAGCACTTAATAAGCTATTTTCTCAATTTCTATGTTATTGTCAGTACCATTTCCAATAAACAACATTCACTTCTGGAGTATTCGAATTCTTATGTTTTGGAAATGGGCAAGTGTGACACAGTCTCTCTCCCATGGGAGCCTCGCCGGGAGATCATTTGAGCTGTGACCTGCTTAAGCTCCCAGGAAGTATTAGTATTTTTGTAGGATCTTTAAAATGAAGATGCAGAGGGAAGGACAATGCATCAGAATGAGACCTTTGCACTCTACAGCAAATGAAAAATACCAGGAAGTATATTTTCATTCATAGAAAAGTGTTTCACAACTTTCACCCTTTATCAGATCTTCTTAATAGGGAAAGCTTATCTGTGAAATTACTTTTTTTTCAGTAAAAATTGTTCTATGCAAATTGTGCATCTTGAGTCCCAGAATTCTGGCTGGCAGTAACCAGATTTTAAGTCTGTGAACATATTGAGCCAAGTACAAAATCCCTCTGAAGATGTGAGGGCTGATGCAAGCTCTTGGGTGAATGAGGTAGTGACTATAGAAACAGTGTAGGTACATTTGTAAATAAAATTCTTTAGGGTCCAAGAACAGACTTTTAAACAGTAGTCTGATGTCTAAAAAAAAAAAAAAAAGAAGGAAGGTTGGGAAGAGGAATAACTGTTTTGGTTTGGGATAAAGTCTTTAAATTGTTAGATTCCTTTGGCTTTCATAACTATATAAGGGCAAAGAACCACCTAAGCATAATATCAGAAGAAACAAATATGGTTTAGTTGTGATAACAACTATAAAATATTGCATTTTCAAGGCATTCAATTCCTGAATGTGTCATTCTTGTTCTCTGGCCTTTTTCTTTTGTGGGAACCAGAGCGTCCCGTTGCATTCCCAATGCCTCCTTACCTAGCTAATTTCTCATCCTTCAAAGGTTCCTAACTGAAAAATATCACTTCTTCCAGGAAGCCTTCCATGACACACCAAATTGAGGTTATGTGTCCCTCTGTGGCTTCTATGGCACCATTGACTTCTCTAGTTTAGTGCATATCACATTGTGTCGAGTTTACTTGTTTTCACATCTTCTTCCCTAATTGTAAGCTCCCTTCACTATAAAAATAATAACTGCTACTTACTGAATTTATACTATGGGCAAGGCACTACTCTAAGTACTTTACCTATTTTATATTATTTACTCCTTTTAACAATGATAACTTATCAATCCACTTTACAGATGAGCAAACTGAGGCATATAGAGGGTAAATATCTTGCTCAAGTCTACACAGTCAATGAGTTGTAAAGATAGGCTTTGCATCCGACCCCAGAGTGTAGCCTCCTAGCCGTTACATTGTACTGTCTCCTTAAGGGTAAGGGCCTGTGTGTGGCTGCTTTTCTCTCATATTCCCAGAGACCAAAACAGTGCCTAGTTGATAAAAGGTACATAATAGTAAGTACACAATAACATGTCTGTGGAATGAATCAGTGCATTGATGAAGAAAAACACTGATTGTTATGCAGACGGCGTATGCTCCTGCAATGTAACAGGAATATAACTGGCTCTTGATTGAAACCCTCCTGAAATTAAAATTAATACATCTAATTATTAGAGTCTAATATTAGCCCTTGGTACCTGCCCCACTCACGTCTACAAATGAACATTGTCTTTGCATAAAACTTTGTGGTTCATTTTTTCAATTTAATCAGGGTATACAGGGCATGGTGAGAAACAATGTGCACAAAATGGATCGTTAGAGAGAGGCAAGCTGGGTCAGAAGGCTCGACATTAGGAAAAGCTGGACCAGATGAGAAAGGGCATACTGGCTGTGCCCCAGACGATATTTGCTTTGACTGATAGGGAGTTGAATTTATGCAGAGATTTGTATATCAAAAAGCAGAAAAGCAGATGAACATACAGCTTCTACCCTAAATTTTCCCAACAATTTGCTATTTCATTTGACATAAGCTTATCTTTAAGTCGAACTGGTTAATGGGTATGCACACACACACTCACACATACACACACATTTGTTTAAGATAAATATACTACTCTTGTGAACATAACTCTTGGAAAATGTCAAAAGTTAAATATTGGGTTTGACATTTTCCATAGGCTTAAAAAAAACCTGATTGCTTCATGAATCCTGGTTAAATGGGTTCTGCATGAGTTATTGTCAGTTTCAGTCTATGGCAGCATTGTGTGGCATCTTAGACAAAGCCTGATTGTGCCCCAGAGAGACAAGATTATCTAGTGGAATATGTCACTGGGTGACATCCAGAGGAGGGATCAGAGGATCGTTTTCTTCACTCAAAAATTGCCTGGTGTACTTTAAACAAAGCCATCAGTAATGTTGATATGTCAACATAATTTAATTTACGATCTTATAAGCTATTGCCTTGAAATCATTAAGTGGTCTAAAAAAAACCCTAGAAATGATCAGACAGTTTATCTTACAAAGGCCCTGAGACTTTTTTGACCTTATGAATGCAAGTTATGGACAAAAAGAATTTTCTCCAAAGAGATCCTAGAAACAGGATCCAATTACTCCTAAACCTCAGACTGAGATTGACATTCATATTAAGAAAAGAACAGGAGTAATTTCTCATTTTAGAAATTGTGTGAAGGTTCGTGTTTATGTTTTCTTGCTTCTCTGTTAGGTCTTCTTACTCAGCAAGGTTGCTATGGTTTAAAATTGGCTGTCCTTAGAAAATCAATACAGATGCGTAAGTAAATAGTAAATAGTCACATATTGGGACATAAAAATGTCTGCTTTTACTTTGGGTACTATTTATATGTGTGTGTGTATGTGTATATATATATATATATATATATAAATAATCAAGGTATACAATTTTGTGCAATTGCTATTAAACTAACAACTTGTGTAAACTGCAAACTAGCATATCCACTGAAGCAAGAGATATATGTGGGGGTCAAGTGGCAGTGATTTACATGTTGTTCCAAGGATGTTCACAAAGCACTACAGTTTTTCACATCCCAATCTATTTTTTTGTCAGATCTATAAACCTATATCCACCCTCCAAAAAAGTCACTCAACTGACTAAGGTAACAGATTTGACCAATTCCTTTCCCTCTGCCCTCCCCTCACAATTGTAATGGATTTAGTGAATGAGGTCAGTTGTTTCTCTTCTATATAAGCAAGAACTGTACCAACTATCCACTATGGGTTTCAGGTATTATTATTTTTTTTAGGTTAAAAAATTAATTGTGAAATATACATAGAGCATATTTGCATTTTTAAATTTTTTTGAGTAAAAGTCATTTTAATTTTTTCCAGCTTTATTGAGACTAAATTGGCATATAACATTAGGTAAGTTTAAGGTGTACAACGTGTTGATTTGACACATTTATATATTGCAAAACGATCACCACCATAGCGTTAGCCAACACTTTTATCCCCTCATATAATCACCATTTCTTTTTCGTGGTGAGAACATTTAAGATCTACTTTCTTAGCAACTTTCAGGAATATAATACAGTATTTATTAACCGTAGTCACCATGCTGTACATTAGGACTCCAGGACTCATTTGTCTTATAACTGGAAGTTTTGACTCTTTGACCAACAGCTCCCCATTTCCCCCACCCCCAGCCCCTAATAACCCTCAGGTATTACATTAAAATTGTTTAAAACAATGAGGAAAAACAATGAATCTGAGACACATGGATCTGAGAAGCTCACTATCACTGGGTTCTGCTTGTCATGTGTAGTTTGGTAGAGTTTATATTTGTAGATTTTTTAGGATAATAAGTGAAAAATACAAATTTTTCCTCTGTGATGTTCTGATTCTAAGCCCTATAAACTCGAGACTTATAGATTAATGTCCTTTGTCCTCTAGGGAACATTGGAATTATTCAAAACTAAAATTTTCTTATATTCTGTGCTTTACCGTGGGGTGGTTAAAGCCTACATACTTTAACTTTTTGTGTATTACTCAAATTACATATATGTACTAGGTCCATATATTTAATTTAATATTATCTATTGCTAAATAATAATATCAAATAAAAAATGATGGGAATCATCGACTAAATGCTTCTTTTCCATTTTAACAAAAGTTGAAAGCTAAAAAGATAACTGCATTTTAATCCTTTAGTACTTTAACCCAATTCCTTGTAGACTAAAATCTCACTTCCATGCTACAAGTGATGTTATATGCCAATCAAGTTAAGTGCCACTATGTCACTATATAGGATGCCAGAACAACCTATGTGAGAGTACCAAGGGAACGGAAGAAACTGCCCTTTAAAAGGTTTTCAAATATGCCACTATATTTCTTTATAACAATTCAGTAGTGTTTGATTGATATGGTCATTTTTACTGTGTTACAAATGCACTTAACAGATATGAGAAAAGACTGTGTCTTCTGGTGTATATCAGAAAAAATAACTGACTAAATATATTTGAATATAGATAATTGAGGGAACCACTGGGGAAAATAATAACAGTTCAGAGTAAGAAGATTATGTTATTCTCTCAGAGGAAATTCTTTGGAAGACTAGGGGAGTGGGAAGGGTAGAAAAGTCAAAGCTACTTTTTAATTATGTAAAGTACGCCTGAATCATCTTGTAGGTAACCAAACTGATGTTTCAAGTTAATAATAGAAAAACTTCAGAATATGCTATAGCAATATGCTGGATAAAGAGAACCTAGAGGATTAACCAGTAAACTCATTAAACACTGCCTCTATATAAGCTACCTGTAAGATATTAGAAATCTCTTTGACTGATTTAGGCAAGTGTATATTAGTTAATGATAAGGAAATTAAAGCTGTAACTAAATAATTGCACTTGGATAGCATTGCATTGATCAATAAAGTATGGAAACATATCAAGGAGGCCGTCATGAACCAAACCATCACCAATCAAACCAATCTCTTAAACAAGTTTCTACCCTAACTTCCTATATAATTGTGAGATCTAGACAGTAAGAAGTTTCCTCAGTGTTTTTTATAAGCCATAATAAATATTATATATACAGTCATGCACTGCATAATGACATTTTGGTCAACGATGGACTGCATATATAACAGTGGTCCCATGAGATTGGTACCATATAGCCCAGGCGTGTAGTAGGCTATACCATCTGGGTTTGTGTAAGTATCCTCTACGATGTTTGCACAGCAACGAAATAGCCTAACAACAAATTTCTCAGAAGGTCTCCCCATTGACATGACTATGATGTCTATTAAATCTTAGATCATAAGCATTCTAATACATAAGCTGCGCTTACTAGACACAGTTCAACTTGAATATGTCAGTTAGTAGCTTAGAGCAAATGGCAACTGAACATACAGAAAAAGTAGTTTTAGTGAGCTGAAAAGGGGATGATTGAAAGCAGAGGGGACAGAAGCAACACTTAAACTACTCAATGAAATGCATCCTTGAGCAATAAGATATAACTGTACCTGGCTAAGACCTCATTACAACTAACACATCAGCTTTTCTGTAGCTCTAAGATTATTCTTTTCGAGCAAAACCCAACTGTGCATCCAAGAAGCAGAGTTGATATTGCCCTGTTTTTGGTAATAGTTGATAAAGTTGCTAATTAAGCATACTCAGTGTAAACTGTGCCAGTTGTGCCAAGCACAAGGCCTTAGAATCAAATTAAGTTGTGAAAAGTATTGTAAGCCCCTCGTTGTCTTTCTAGGCACCTTACGTCGGTGGCAAATCCTGTCAATAGCTTCTTCTTCAAAGAAAAAGAATCACGCAAGAGAGTTGCTATCTTTTTAAATGACCCTTATGACCTACAGTATCGGCTGAAGCAAAACAATATCCTTGGTTTATAGAGGAAAGAACTTGTAGAAGGCATATAGGGAGTGGGGAGAGTCATCATTCCTGTACAGTCAACTGATGATTTATCTGGTACTTGGCTGTTTCTAATGGACTCCCTTGCAATTTCAGCCCAGATCAAGCTCTGGGCCAATCTGATGGTATTTCTAATCCTCACAACAATAGTAAAACCAGTTGAATTCTTCCTCCAAAGTCCTAGAGAGTCGGGAATCACCACATTCACTCCAGGCTTAATATAGCGTGAACTGTCTCTTTTAGAGGAGACCCAAGCTGCTTGATTTTTACCAGGTTTCAGCATCAGTCCGAATGTCAGGCTAATATATGTGGTTCCTCTTGACTGAAACCTGATTTAACTTATACAAAAACTAGCTGGTAATTTTACCTCCATGCAAACAATAGATGTCCTAACAGTAGGAAAAGACTTAAAAAAAATTTTGGTTGTGGATTGAACCATTAGAAATGCTGACCCAAAATAGCATAGGTAATAAATCATAAGTTGAGTAGAATGATATCAGTCTGTGTCTATAATAGGCTGATGATAAATTCATGTCTAAAGGCCTGTGTATTAAGGTGGATTAACTAACAATCTTATATTTCCATAATTTACACTATGGACATGAGAAATAGTGTCAAAATTATGGTTCTGTCATCCCTGTATAAAAATTTTAAGAAATTGTGAAATTTAAGATTATATGCCACTTAAAATTATATTTACATGGATTAGATTTAAAAATTGATCTCTAACTATGAAAAGAGTATAAATGACAAATTGTGTATTTAAAGAATAGGTCGTATAAATCTATCACTTTCTTGTAATTTTGGTATATTTTTTTCAAGCTCCCTTTCTACCCTAAACACATGTTGTTTTAGGTTTTTTTAAACATAGCTGTAATTATACAGCATGTACACATTTGTATTATTTTCCCATTTAATACTATATTATGCACATGTTTTGAAGTCTTCAAAAACATTATTTCTGATGACTATGCAATATTTCATTTGGTGGATGTCATCATAGATTACTAAATAATTCCTCTATCAGTTGCTTCCAATTTTTCACTATTGTGAACTACACTCTGATGATCATCATTGTGCACAAAATATATTGTGTTTAGGATAATTTCCAAAGCATTGTGTCATAGAGGTGAACTTGCTGAATCACAGTAATATGTTTAAGAGTTATAATAGTTATTTTCAAATTGCTTTCCCAAAGTGTTTTACCAAATTCACTTCCACTGACAATATATAAGGAAGCTTGCTCCCACACATCGTTGCTAGCATTGGGCATTTTCATGATTTTAAACAACTACTAATTTACTATGAGAAGATCATATTTCCTTGTTTTAATATACATACTTATATTACTCATGAGCTCATAAATTCTCCATAGATTTGTTGACTGACTCCTTGTAAATTGCTATCAAGTTCAAATTTTTCTGCAAGTCCCCAGGGGATGTCTCATATATGCCATGTTTACCAGTTGCTTTTCCTTTTTTGCCACCAAGAAGTGGACTTAACAAATATCTATATTTGTTTCATTTATTAATGCTGATTTGCTCTGAGGCAGGCTGACTTTAAAAAGCAGCATAGTTTACTTTTTTTAACCAAAAGCACTGATACTAAACGTTCACTTGAAAACCACTTGGGAAATTTGAGCTGAAAATTTCAGTAGGGAAAGACTTTCTAGGTAAGAAAGAGGCCCCTTGGAATAGTTCAGTCTTTATGATTGCCTCCTCAAAGAGAATCCGGGGAAAGCATATGTGTGAGTGACTAGAAAGGGGAGCAGGAAACAAAAAAAAAACGAGAGTGAATAATTTAATTATAATTTTAACAGCTACCAATATTAAATCAGCGGTTTAGACGAAGCCTGAATTTTTACTTTACTCAAGTTATTTCCCAGGTCTCAGGGTTCTTTTCATGTGTATTATCATCCTTATATTATTCAAATTAATCATCCAGTATTCATTCACCTTCCACAATCACTGTCATTTGCTGTTTGGTTTAGACTCTTTCTGTCTGCGTCACCTAGGTGTCAGTGATAAGCGCTAGAGAAAAAGAGAGAGAGAAAACAGCAGGGTGAGGGCCTAAGACACCTAATTGACTATTTGACATGTATTCTAGACATGTGACAGGTAATAATTAAGACTGCTTAATTAGTTTCTGAATATTGGAATGAGGAACAGTCACAAAACTGAATAGTACTAATGAGAGACTGAATTACCATAATCAAAACATTCTTTTCTTTTCTCCAGGTAAAAGACTTTCGCATACCATAAGTGTACTGCCTTTCTTTTTGTATAAGAGAAACGAGAGTTGAATTGCCATAGTGATTAAAACCAAAGTTCTGGCCTAATTCTTATAATTAAAGGTATTCTTTAATGTTAAGAAGGAATTTAAGAGATTAAAGCTGGACTTTCTCATGTAATGGAAAGATTGCATTGCTAGGCAAATACAGTATTTCAGGTATATGGCTGTGGGTATTTAGTAATTAGATGTAAGTCATTAATGTCCATTATTTGAGGTAAAACAAGAAAAACACGAAAACAAATCTGGAAAGCACATTGTTGTGTTTCCTTTCTCTTTTCTGAAATTCTGAACAGGTTTCCTTAAGACAAAGACCGCCCTTCTCCAATTTAGTCATCATCTCTTAAGTTTAACATTATAACCTAAGCTCTTTGAGGTCCTAGTATATTGTATACATCTCATGTGGCTGGGTCTAAGATTTACTTATCTTAGAATCTCCAGATTCTATTAGTTGTATAGTATGTTTAGCAACTATCTGTACAACGGAATTTTAAGCAGCCATCAGAATGAATCAGCAACTCCAAGAAATTTCCCAGTATGTTTTCTTTCTTTCTTTTTTTTTTGTCTGTTGCCTAATTGTAACTGTGTGTGTGCAGTTTTCCTCTTCAGGGCCAAACAGCTGGGGCTTCCCCCACTATTAAGAGCCAGCAACTGCCGAATCCAAATTTTGAAGATTGCAAAATAGATGGAATTCTCAGGGGTGCTTTGTCCCAAAGCATGAGGAATTTGAAAGCAAAAGCAGATGGAGTTCAGGAGAAAGACAGCTTGATGATGATGATTTTAATGATTAAATGGAAATCGAATGAGGGACCACTGAAGGGGGGAGAGAGCTGGGAAGCTGTCAGAGGGTCACAGAAGGAGAGGAAACGAGAGTTTTAGAAAGTTTCTGTGAACCAGCCTAGCTTTCCTTAAGCAATAAGCCATAGGCAAGAAGCATATTGCTCTAACAGCCTTGAAGCTTAAGGACAAAAGACGTGTGTACCGCCCTGATTAGTGATGGCAGGAGACACAGATGGCTGGTTAACCGGTTAGGTAGTTAGGAAGGGGAGCCACCAGGGAATACGTGGCAGCTTCATGTTAGCCAGACCCAAACAGGTGGCAGACAGCTTGAGCTGAGCTCATTGTGTTTCGTTTCTGACTTTATTTAAAATAAAGCAATAAAATGCTTATTAGGCCTTTGCTTCACTTTTTTGTTTTTCTTTTGGCCAAGTGTTGGTGAATGGGAGAGTGATGTCAGGAAGCTCAGTCTCAATTTCGCTTTGATATTTTTATCTTCCCTATTTCTGGTGACTCCCACAGCCATGATCTTTCTCCAAAAAATGCAATAGAAAATGTTTGATGGCGACTCAGTTAGTTCTCCCTTTAGGTACACTGACTGCTCAACCACAAAACTGATCCAGTCACCCCACGCTAGGCGACACAGCAGCCTGGCTCTGTATGTGTGAAATTCAAGGGCAGCCATGTCGAATGCAGATATAATGGCAGGCGAATTCTGTAGGTGAACACACCTGTTGCAACGTCTTTGTCTATTGTTTGAAATACATAAAAAGGCTTTAGGGAATATTAGCCATTAAAGGCAGACACTGGAGAGGCTGATACATAAGATAAGTATATAACCTATGCATTGCTCCAGGCGTTCTTTGATTTATGGTTAATCCAATTTTTGTGGCTTGCTCAATTTTGCATTTCAGTGAAAACATTTTTAAATGCTGTAAAATAAAACTGAAGTTGTTTTTGTTGTATAAAGGCAAGGAATCAGACTTTTAATTTGAACATGCTTCTCATTGTGCTTGTGACAGAATATTTAACCGGTTCAGAAGAATATGGTATAAGCTTTGCTCTCTTTATAAGAGAAGAAAAGGTAAAACAAGTTAGGAAAAGATGCCTTAAGGAATAGCCATTTCTTGTGGGTCAGTTTCAGACCAGAAACTTCGTGGGGCTATTCTAAAATGACTGGTCTTCCTAGACCAGAAAGATGTTAAGAGGTAACACAGAAGAAGGGGAGGAAAGGCTGGACTTGTAATTACCAGGCTTCCACTCAGCTCCGGCATGTGGGTAAAGTTCATAGGAATTCCTCCCAAGAAATAAGTTGGAGAAATCGGTTAGACAAAGTTGAAGAATTGTCTTTGCTATGAGTCTTCTCAGAGTCTTTTATACGCTTAAGCACATTGTGAAATTTCCAAAGTGTACAGATGCAATGCTTGCTAAACTTATTCAATTATATAGAATTCCCTTGCATCTTTCATTACAGAGCATTTCATGAAATAGTGAGCTGAGACAGAAATGGTCTTCCCGAGCTGTGAGCCTCAGCCCAGTGTCATATTGAAACAGAAATTACAGGAGTAGTAGTTGAAAGCCAGGTAAGGCACAAATCTAGTGAAGATGAAGGGACCATAATAGCTTTAATTTAATAACTTTCTAACTCAACATTCCCTTAATGTGTGTGGTGCAGATTTCTTCTTCTGAATCACATTATTAAATGTTGGGTAAAAATACGATTTTGCGGTCAAATGAATTTAAGCAAAGTTCAATTCAAAATTAAGCAGGTTTCCTTAAAAGGCATCTCAGAATGTTTTCAAAAGCAGACACTTCCTGGAGCAGCTACTCAAGCTCTCAAAAATTTCCCCTTCTCTGGGAAATGCCCGTATTCCTCAGAAATATGTCCTCTACAGTCACGTATGTTTTGATTTCCTGGCCGTTGGTGATTGGTCAAAGAACAAAATATTTGAACCTCAAGGGCCCAATAAAAATAATTGTCCTCGTAGAATTTTGAGCTGAGAGGTGCAGAGGCTGGGCGTCACTGATGTCTGCATCGCTTAAGTGGTCCATGAGAAGTTGTTTCCAAATCTGACTCCACTTCACAATCACGTGCAAGTTATGCAAAAATGTTGATTCCTGTGCCCCATCCAAGATCTGTAATCAGAATGTCTTGTACCTGATTTACACAGAAAATGTTTAATAATGATAGCTAAGAATTACTAAAGACTCGCCATGCACCATATGTCAAACACCGTAGTTCTTAACAAGATTTCCAAGAGGATTTTATGCATCTTGTCCAGCATTGGGAAGGATGTACACGGGGGAAATTCTGTGAACGCTTGCTGCTGAGATGTTCAGAAGTTACTCTTACTGGGGTTCTTTGGTTCAACTGTTCTTTTAATTTCTGGGAATTATCACACAATCCTTCCAAGAAATTCCCTTTTAGGCTTATGCCAGTTCAAGTTGATTTCTGTTACTTGCGACCAAAAGAACCTTAACTAATACAGTTTTGTGAATGTCCTAGAAGGAGATTATAGCATGCAGTGCTTCACAAACTTATTTGACTGCTGAATGTTTTTTTCAGGGAGGTTTTTGTTACACCAGTGTTTTGCTTCACATGCTTTGGGGAAGAACAAATTTAAGGTAATTGATTTAACAGTGTTGTGAATTTCCTACAGGCTATACACTGAATGTTGGGCTTTAGGCCCAATTTCTGGAGGTTCTATTAATTGCTTTAATATATGTTCTTAGAATTAGGGATACTCAGTGATGACATACACAATTAGATGCAAATAAATAAAACCTTGATACTCAGTTTTAGGATCTCTCTGGGAAACAAGAAGTCAGGGCTTTCTCTCAGTGATACAATGCTATATGCACATGATAAGCCTTCTCCAGTCACCTACAGGTTTTACATAAAAGACTTCCTGTTCTGCAACACACTCAGAGGCAAGACCCAGACGTTTAGTTCACGGCTAGTCATTCTACAGCTGTAAGTAAGGGGAATAAAATTGTGTCATTAATTGAATTGACAAAAAGCAATAATCTACACCTAAGAGGGTTATGGAAATGCAGAAAAATAGCAGGATAAAAGCAGTCGAAGAGCAGCAGATTCAGTTGCAATCCAAATTCCACCATTTATTAGCTCTGTCACTGTGACCAAGGTCTTTTACTTCTCTAAGCCTATTTACTGTTCTATAAAATGGAGATAATAATTCCTCCTATGTTTTTTGGTTAGGACTATATGAAATAATAGTCTTCATAATAGTAGTTACCATTTATTAACATATTTCTACATGTCAGACGCTGTGCTAAGCCCCTTAAATTCATTGCCTTATTTAATTTTCTAAACAATCCTGTGAGACTATGACTACTCATTTTTCCATTTTGTGGATGAGGAAACCTAAACTCAGAAATATTAAGAGCATTGCCTAAGGCTGCTCCGTAAACAGAAGAGTCGAGATACAAACTTCAATGCCTATATATTGTAAGCACCCAACATTTAACTATTGCCTCCTGGAAGCTTTGTCTAATCAGCAATAGAGAAACACATTGTCATGGCGATATATTTAGATTGTGGGAAAAAAATTATAAATCTGTGTGGATGACACTGGCGCATTCTGACTTCTATTCTTGGTCAAGTTAGGCATCTTTGGAAGGATGATTTCAGCGGGGGCGATGAGGATTGAATGAATTATCAAGAAAATCACAGTAAAACAAGGAAACTTGAGTGGAGCATCTGCATCATAGAAAGAATGCTGAAGGAGTGGTAGAATTTGAGTGGGGTTAGTGAAGGAATGCCGTTTGACTCAAGGGTTTTAACAAGAGTCGGATTATGGATTGGTGAAAAAGAACAGGCTACCACAAGGAGAGGTAAAATCTGAGTAGTTCAAAATCTGCGTAGCTAGGATGAGCAAACTGGTTGGTTTGGATGAAAGGCAAGGTTTAGATTAGAAGGTGGAAGAACAACAAGGATAGCTAGATTGAGAAATGGTGCAGGGATAAAGTGCCCCCCACCTTTTCATACAGAAGCTAACATTTATTGAATGGAGTGTGTGAGGCACTACTCTAATCATTTTGCTTGCATGAAATCATCTAACGTTCATACCAACCCTTTGAAGTTGGTACAATTATTAGATCTATTTTACTATTGAGGAAAGTGAGAAACATAGAAGTTCAATAACTTAACAAGGTTACTAGGAAGTGGAAGAGCCAGAGTTCAAAGCGAGGAAATTGAACTTCAGACGCCGTGATCTTCACCTTTACGCTGTACCACTCTGTAACTCGAATTGGCTTTATTACGTTACTCCCTTCCTCAAAAAACTAAAGTAATTTCTTATTACTTTTATGAGGACATTTACATTCCTCTGCCTGATCTTTAGGGACCTCTATCAACTTGCAACTCTTGTTCATCAATATATTTTTCATCGCTCTCCCTAAAAGAACCCTCCTCTATTATAGATAAATTAGCGTTTCCCTACTTGGAATGCTCTCTCTTTGCTGATCCATTATCTCTGAACTCCTTTAAAATTCAGCTCAAAAAATTTAGCTATTGCCTCCAAGAAGTTCTCGCTGACTTTTTCCATTGA
Source organism: Equus caballus (assembly GCF_041296265.1). Taxonomy (NCBI): domain Eukaryota; kingdom Metazoa; phylum Chordata; class Mammalia; order Perissodactyla; family Equidae; genus Equus; species Equus caballus. The sequence continues at coordinate 97,717,252 of NC_091715.1, read as the reverse complement.
CTATCAATTTTAAATTAGTCTTTTTCCTCACAAAATGTATTAGCTCAGTGAATATTGAGTGAATATTGATTATTTTGCCCTTAGTAACCTTATTTGGTAAGCGATATTGAGTCTGTGTGTTTTTGAGCATGTGTCTTTCTGCTAAATGGGTTATTAGCTCCTTGTGATCAACCAGTATATCTGTATATAATATCTATTCATTTGATGTTGACCACATAGAATAGGTGGAAATAGTAGGATATTAGTAGCAAAAATAGTAGGATAAAGTTTTTCATTTCTCACCATCTGTCCAGAAACAAGTTTATTTTAAAACTCCATTTTTCTCTCATGGAAGCTTAAGTTCAGACTGTTAATAGTTTTTCTCAATGAGAAAGTAACACCAATGTTGTAAAAGTTGATATTTATTTTCTTACTTGTGAAAATCAGATCATTGGTTCAAGAAACAACAGAACTTTAGTTTCGAAATAAGTGTAGATTAATCATGCCCTTTTTTTAAACCAAAGGTTTTAATTATACAAGGCCCTGCAGAGATTGTTTATTTCATAATTACTGAAAAATGGCAAGTATCCCACATAATACCCTTTCCTTCTGAATATGGAAATGCACTTGAACAAGTGCAGATATTTGTTTGGCGACCAGACAATGGAGAAGATTCCCATTTGTACTTAGTGGAATGGAATCAGTTGGCACTCATTAATTCAGCCAAGGTTCTCTCTGCTAATGGCAAAACATGCCTGTCTCTGTAGCTAAACAAACACTGGATTATTCATTTTCCTTTTGGCAAATGCCAGAGTGGAAATGCCCACGGTACTTGTTGTTTATCATGAATGACTGTTGGGGGAGATCCCTTGGTGAAAGGAAAATCGTACAAGCCAAGATAATAAGAATAAATTTAAATGCTGTGGAATTCTTTGTGGGGGTGTGTGTGTGTGTCAATGTGTATCCAAGCCTTTATGTGGTTTTTGTTTTCTCTGAATACCCTGTGTTTCTGTGGAATCCTTCTTTTGGGGGCTCCAAGTTCAGATTAAAGGAGCCAACGTAAGTGACCAACATAAGTGAGTCAGTGTTTACTCTGTGTCCAGATAGTGAATGGCTCTTTTTTGAATCTTTAAAGTTACATAATAAAGTTACATAATAAAGGCTACTCATGATTTCTGCCCTCAAAAAATCTTGTCCTTAAATAGATATACAATCATTTAACTCTCTAGGCAAAGTAGTTGTGAATAAAAAGAATATGGAAACTATATAGACAAGGGCGGGAGAGGTGATTGAAATTTATTTGCAATTACAGAGGAAGCGTTAAAACATACATGTCTTTGTTTCCAATTAGTTCATTTCATTAAAGCAAGATATTAATGAGGACAAAGTGTAATGGAATCAGAAATTAAGTAGGATCCGAAGACTCGAGTTCTAGTTTCAGTGCTACAATTAACTAGCTGTCTGACATGAGCAAGGGGATCAGTCTTTCCACCCTCACGAACAGGAGTATAGATTAGTGAAAATGCAGTTCAAACTTTATTATTAATGTTCTTTTTTAAAAAAATACTTTATTGAAGTGTGCTGTACATACAAAAAACTGTATGTATTTAATGTATACAACTTGATGAGTTTGGAGATAAGAATATACCTGTGAAACCATCACCACAATCAATGCCATAAACATATCTATCGCCTCCAAAAGCCTCCTCCTGCCCTCTTTATATTTTTTTGTGATTAGAACATTTAACATAAGATCTACCCTCAGCAAATTTTAGGCATACAGTACAGTATTGTTAACTATAGGCATTATGCTATAGAGTAGATCTCTAGGACTTATCTTACATTACTGAAACTTTTTGCCCTTTGTACCCCGTTTTCCCCTACCTTTAGCCCTTGATATCTGGCATTCTACTTTCTGCTTCTTTGAGTTTGACTATTTTAGAGAGCTTATGTAAGTGGAATCATGCAGTATTTGGCATTCTGTGACCAGCTTATTTCACTTAGCATAGTGTCTTCAAGGTTCATCTATGTTGTCACAAATGGCAGGATTTCTTTCATTTTTATAGCTGAATAACATTCCATTGTATGTAAATACCACATTTTCTTTATCCATTCATTCACTGATGGACATTTTGATTGCTTCTATGTCTCGGCTATTATCAATAATGCTGCAATGAACATGATAGTGTAGATATCTTTTCGAGATCCTGATTTCAATTCCTTTGTATATAGACCCAGAAATGGGATTGCTAGATCATGTGGCAGTTCTATTTTTAATTTTTTTAGAACCCTCCACACTGTTTATCATAGTAGCCGCACCAACTTACACCTTCACCAACAGTGCACAAAGGAGGAAACCTATGGAATGGGAGAAAACATTTGCAAACCATGTATCTGATAAAGGGTTAATATCAAAAGTACATAAGGAACTGCTGCAACTCAATAGGGAGAAAACAAATAACTCAAAGAAAAATAGGCAAAGGACCTGAATAGACATTTCTCCAAATAAGACAAACAAATGGCCAACAGGTGAATGAAAAGGTGTTCAACATCACTAATCATCAGAGAAATGCAAATTAAAATCATAGCAAGATATCACCTCACACCTGTTAGTATAGCTATTATCAAAAAAGCAAGACACGAGTGTTGCCAAGGATGTGAAGCAAAGGGAATCCTTTGTAATATTTTAAGACTAATGAAAAAACACGAAAAATATGGTTGTAGAAAAGGGATATCACAGGGCCAGAGAATTGAGATGACTCATTACTTGCTTAATTGTTTTTCAGAACACAAAAAATTTAGAGATAGTAGTCTTTAAATGAGGAGTCACTTTCATCATCTTGATTTAGATATTCCATAAAGTACAACTCATTTGTACTTGTGTGACTGGGGCAAATTACTTAACCTCTCTAAATTTCAAGTTCTTCTTCTGTAAAAACAGGGATGAGGACTAAATATAATTACGCACATAAAACTTTTAACACAGTGCTTGGTTCATAGAGTATTAAGAATAAGGCCACTACAGTCAGACTACTTGGGTTCAAATCCTAGACTTCCTATTTATTCACTGTGTGACCTTGAGAAACAGTTAACCTTGCTAAACCTAAATTTTCTCTTCTGTGAAGTAGAGGTGATGGTATCTACTTTATAGGTATTGTGAATATTAAATATAATGAGATGTGTAAAACAAGCCCTGGCACATAAAGCTCAATAAATATAGTTCATTCATTCAACAAATGTTTATGTAGCATTTACCATATGGCTGTGACCGTCCTATGTTCTGAGATAGAATGGTGAACCAAGACAGAAAACAATCCTTGCCTTCATAGATCTCTTATTCTGATTGGGAAGACAGGTAATACACAAGCAAACAAATTATATCAGAAAAAAGTGCCATGCAGAAAGTCAAGCAGAATAAGGGACTAGAGAGAGGCTGTGGGGGGAGGAGGCACACTACTTTACTTGGCGTTGTTTGGAAAGGCTTCTTTTCTAAGGATGTGGCACTTGATCAGAGACCTGGAAGATGCCAAAGCAGAGAGCCATGTACAGATCTGTAGGAGGAACACTTCACGCATAGACAGCAGTCCGTGTAATGTTCCTAATAAGGCAAGAATAATCTTAGTCTCTCTAGGAAGAACAAAGACTCAGTGTGGCTGGAAAATGGTGTGGAAGAGGGAAAGACAAGTAGGAGATGAGATCAGATCAGATAGGTAGGCAAGGGCCAGATCATGTTGGGTTGTGTCAAATGCCAGCTATTATCATCGTTAAGCTCAAGTGGTTTTGATTATTGAAGTAATACTTTATCCCATTTAGTAAAGCCTTGTAGGATCCTATGAAGTGGAAACTTCTTATGGTAATAATAACAATAGCAATAATGGCTGACTTTATTATTTGACCTTTTACAAAGAAATTTTCGCGAACGTGATTTCATTTACTCTTTACAACAACCCAGTAGGTTAGATAATTATTAGCATCTTTCTTTGAGGAGACAGGCTTACAGAGGGTAAAGTCCTTGTGCAGTCACATGGCAAAGTATGTGGGAGACATAGGGCTCAAAGTCTAACTAGATTATTGCTTTATTTATATTATGCTTTTCTGTCTTGTTGACCAGGTAACAAAAGTGATCGACAAGAGAATCTGATTTAGCAAGGAAATAAAGGTCAGTTCCACAGCTACCAATAGAACTCAGGATCCTGTTTCCATTCCCTTAACATAATCAACATCTGAATTCAGGGTGCCTACTTGCTATTGAAGAAATAACTATTTGTTCTTAGTACTTGAGAATTTCATGAATAAAATTTAAGTGTAGATCAGTAACTGCGAAGAGTCAGGACAATTCATAATAGCTGGACATTGCTTTTAGTTTGATCAGATTCTGTAAGAAGTGAGTATTGCCTACTCTCACCCTCTGGTGTTTCCCATTAGTTCAAGGATAAAGTAGACTTATGAGGGACAGCATCGGAATTTGATTGAACAAAAAGATAATCTCATTTAGCAAGAATGATACATTTCAAACATGGAGATGCTGCAACTTGGCGCCAATCCATTCTCTATATAACATTTATTAAGATGTATTAAATGCTGACCAAGTTTATTGTGAACCAGAAGACAAAATCAGGCTGTTACTTTGTCTTGTCTGTAGAAATTTCTGAGGTTATTTTATAAGGTAAAAAAGTCAAATGGTACACAGTGAATTGTAAAATGGAGCAAAAATTAAAAAGAAAAGCAAACCTATATGTTCTACTCGAGAATCAATTTTCCTTTCACTCATTTCCTTGCTTTTTGTTTATCTTTTGCTGCCTGACATTCCAGGAGCCAATTTTGTTATGGTTGCCTTTGTCTGCCCTGTGGCCCCAGGTAAGACAATCTGGCTAGCAATCCTAATCATATTAATGCTCTACTGATATTTTCAGCCTGTTGACATACCTGTTGATTAGTCTGGTCAATAACATTATTCGGTATGATGGGAGACACAGCAAAATTCATACATAGTTTCTGCCATCAAAGTAAATGCAATCCAATTACGGAGGTCAAACATCCATAAATAAAAGTGGACTAAAATGTAAGAGGTTATATGGTATATATCCAGTCAGATACCTAATCTCAAACTTCAGACTCTTTTTGGCTGTCTAGAAATCCACATTGCAAAAAGTCTCTGCCTTAAAATGTTTTACAAGTGACCTGTAATCGTACAAGTAGATGCTGAAAGTTCTCTAGCTTCCTAAACTTGATGAATTATCTGTCTTTTGAATTCTAATCAGAGTGCCTGACTAGTGGTTGACTTAGAGAGGTGACTTTTCTTACATTTGGAAATGTACAGAGCTAGTAAATTATTATTGCCTATTCAACACTATAGAAAAGATATTAGGACACTATTTTTTCGTTGAATAAAATTAGAAATGGTGCTAAAGTGTCACTAAAATGTTACTATATTTATGTTCATTTGGAGATAAGTAAGCTTCTGTGATCTGGTCTGAGGAGCTAGCCATCATTTATAACATTGTTTCTCGAAGCATTGTCTGTGGATCACTCTCATCAAAGTCACCTGCAGTGTTTGTTAGATTACAAACCCTGAATGCCAGCTCATATCTACTAAATCTAAATTTCTGGAGGCAAGGGTCAGGAATCTGTATTTGTAACAAGCTCCCATCTCCAGGGATACCCCAAAGGTTTGACACCACGTTTAAGACACAATCATAGTCTTTATAGAGCAATAAATTGCATTCTAAAAAAATTGCCAGTTTGGGATATACAGTTATTAATGATTGAGAGAGGCCCATATTCCTTTCCTAAGGTAACCAGTAACGCTTTCCCATTGTCTTCTCTTTTCTTACTATTTGTTTTCATTTTATTGTGGTAAAATATATATAGCATTAAATTTGTCATTTTAACCACTTTTAAGTGTATAATTCAGTGGCATTAAATACATTCACCATCTTCTGCAACCATCGCCATGATCTATTTCCAAAATTTTTCATCACCTCAAACAGAAACTCTGTACCAATTAAGGAATAAGTCCACATATTCCCTTCCACCCAGCCCTTGTAACCTCCAATCTACTTTCTGTCTCTATGAAATTGCCTATTCTAGCTATTTCATATAAAAGAAATCATACAATATTTGTCCTTTTATGTCTGGCCGATTTCATATAGCATCATGTTTTCACGGTTCATCCATGTTGTAGCATGTATCAGAACTTTTTACTTTTTATGGCTAAATAATGTTCAATTGTATGTTTATACCATATTTTATTTATCTATTTGTCTGTTTATGGATACTTAGGTTGTTTCCACATTTTGACTGTTGTGAATACTGCTGCTATGAACATCAGCACACAAGTACCTGTTTAAGTCCCTGTTTTCAGTTATTTTGGGGTATATATCTGGTAATGGAATTGCTGGGTCAAAAAGCAATTCTATGTTGAACTTTTTGAGGAATTGCAAATTGTTTTGCATAGTGGCTGCACCATTTTATATTTCAACCAATGATGCATGAGAGTTCCAACTTCTCTGCATGCTCACCCACACTAGTTATTTACATTTTTTTGGATAATAGCCCTCCCGGTAGGTTTGAAGTGGTATTTATTTAGGTGTTGATTTTCATTTCCCCAATTGCTAATGATACAGACATTTTTCATGTTCTTCTTGGCCATTTGTAGATCTTCTTTCAAGAAATGTCTCTTCAAATCCTTTGCACATTTTTAAATTGGGTTTTTTGTTGTTGTTGTTGTTGAGATGTAGGAGTTCTTTATATAATCTGAACATTAAACCATTATCAGATATACAATTTGCAAATATTTTATTCTCTGGGTTGTTTGTTCACTCTCTTTATAGTGTCTTGTCAGACACTATAAAAGTTTTTAATATTTATAAAAGTTTTTAATTTTGATGAAGTCCAATTTATGTATTTTTACTTCTGTTGCTTATGCTTTTGGTGTTTTATTTAAGACACCATTGCCAATCCAAGGTCATACAGATTTGCTCCTGTGATTTCTTCTAAGGGTTTTCTAGTTTTACCTCTTAAATTGATATCTTCGACAATTTTGGTAGATACTGTAAAGGTCCAACTTCATTCTTTTACATGTGGATATTCAATTTTCCCAATGTCATGTTTCTAAGAGATTGGTTTTTTCTCAATGAATAGTCTTGGCTTCCTTGTCAAAGATCAATTGACCATAGAGATATGGGTTTATTCCTTGCCTCTCAATTTTATTCCATAAGTGTATATGTCTATCCTTATGTCAGCACTACATTGCATTGATTACTGATGCTTTCTAGTAATTTTTGAAATCAGAAAGTGTGAAACCTCCAACTTTGTTCTTTTTCAAGATTGTTTTGACTATTCTGTGCCTCTTGTACTTCCACATATATTTTAGAATGGGTTTATTCATTCCTGAAAAATATGCTACTGCGAGTTTACTGGGATTGCAGTGAATCTGAGGATCCTTTTTGGTAGTACTGTCGTCTTAACAATGTTAAGTCTTCCAACCCCTGACTACCGTATATTTCCATTTATTTAGGTCTTCTTTAATTTCTTTCAGCAATGTTTTTATAGTTTTCAGTGTATAAGTCTTAAGCCTCTTTGATTAAATTTATTTCTAATTATTTTATGCATTTTGATGCTATTTTGAATGAAATTGTTTTCTTAATTTCCTTTTCACGTGATTCATTGATAATGTAGAAAAATACAACAGATATTTGCACGTTGTTTTTTTATCCTGCAACACTGCTGAATTTCTTATTAGCTCTAACAATTTTATTTTTGAGTGTGGATTCTTTAGGGTTTTCTATACCAAAGATCATGCCATCTGCAAATAAGATACTTTTACTTCTTCCTTTCCAATTTTGATGCCTTTTATTTTCCTTTCTTGCCTAATTGCTCTGGTTAGAACTTTCAGTGCTATATATTAGAACAGAAATGGCAAAAGTGAGCATCCTTTTCCTGTTCCTGATCTCACGAAAAAAGTTTTCAGTATTTCACCCTTGAGTATGACGTTAGCTGAGGGATTTTCATATACAGTCTTTATCAAATTGAAGAAATTCCCTTCTGTTCCTATTTTATTGGGTATTTTTATCGTGTTGGATTTTGTCAAATGCTTTTTTGCATCAGTTGAGGTGATCATGTGGGTCTTCCCTTTCATTCTATTCCATTAATGTGGTGTTTTCATTTATTGCTTTTTATATGTTGGAACACCCTTCTATTTCTGGAACGAATCTCACCTGGTCATTGTGTATAATCTTTGTAATATGTTGCTGAATTTGGTTTGCTGGTGTGTTGTTGAGGATTTTTGGATCCATATTCTTGAGGAATATTGTTCTGTAGTTTTCTTTTGTGTTTTTGTGAGACTTTAGTATCAGAGTAATAATGGTCTCTCAGAATGAGTTAGAAAGTGCTCCCTCTTCTTCAATATTTTGGAAGAATTTCAGAATGATTAGTGTTAATTTTTCATTCAGTAAGTGGCAAAATCCACCAGTGAAGCCATCTCGTCCTGGGCTTTTTTTTGTTGGGAGGTTTGGATTATGGATTCTATCCTTGATTTGTTATTGGCCTGTTCAGATTTTCTATTTCTTTCTGATTCAGTCCTGGTAGGTTGTGTGTGTCTAAGAATTTGTTTATTATATCTAGATTGTCTAGGTTATCCAATTTGTTGGCATATAATTGTTCATACTATTTCCTTACATTCCTGTTTTAATTTCTAAATATAAGAATGTCCCCTCTTTTATTTATTTATTTATTTTAATAAAACCTCCATGAGGTAGAAATTCTAATGATTTTTCTTTTTTTCTTTTTAACTTTTGGCCCCATTCACCCATTTCTCTCACCCCTCATACCCCCTTCTGGCAACCAACAATCTGTTCTCTGTATCTATCAGGTCATTTTTTTTTTTTTTTAGATTCCACATATAAGAGAGATCATATTGTATTTGTCTTTCTCTATCTGACTTATGTCACTTAGCATAATGCCCTCAAAGTACACTGTGTTGTCACAAATGGCAGGATTTCATTTTTTCTTATGACTGAATAATATTCCATCGTACATATATACCACAATTTCTTATCCATTCATCCATTGATGGACACTTAGTTGTTTCCATATCTCAGCTATTGTAAATAATACTGCAATAAAAATGAGGGTGCATATATCTTTTTGGGTTAGTATTTTCACTTTCTTTGGATAAATGCCCAGAAGTGGAATTGCTAGATCATATGGTAGTTCTATTTTTAATTTTTTGAGGAACCTACATACTGTTTGCCATAGTGGCTGCATTAATTTGTGTTCCCACCAATAGTGTACAAGGTTTCCCCTTTCTCTACATCCTCGCCAACCCTTGTTATTTCTTGCCTTTTTGATAATAGCCATTCTGATAGGCATGAGGTGATATCTCACTATGGTTTTGATTTGCGTTTCCCTGATGAATAATGGTGTTGAGCATCATTTCATGTACCTGTGTCTTTTTTGGAAAAATGTCTATTCAGATCTTCTGCCTATTTTTTAATTGGATGTTTGTTCCTTTTGCTATTGAGGTCTATGAGTTCTTTACATATTTTGGATATTAGCTCCTTATCAGACAGATGATTTGCAAATATTTTCTCCCAATTGTTAGGTTGTCTTTTTGTTCTGTTGATGGTTTCCTTTGCTGTGCAGATGCTTTTTAGTTTGATGTAGTCCCATTTGTTTATTTTTTCTCTTGTTTCCCTTGCCCAGTGAGACTTGGTGCTTGAAAATATGCTACTAAGATAGACGTCAAAGGGCTTACTGCCTATGTTTTCTTCTAGAAGTTTCATGATTTCAGGTCTTGCATTCAAGTCTTTAACTCATTTTGAGTTAATTTTGGGGTATGCTCTAAGATAATGGTCTACTTTCATTCTTTTGCATGTGGCTGTCCAGTTTTCCCAACATCATTTATTGAAGAGCTTGTCCTTTCTACATTGTATCTTCTTGGCTCCCTTATCGAAAATTAGCTGTCCATAGATGTGTGGCTTTATTTCTGGGCTTTCAATTCTGTTCCATTGATCCATGTGTCTGTTTTTGTGCCAGTATCATTTGTTTTGATTACTGTAGTTTTGTAGTATGTTTTAAAATCAGGGAGTGTGATAACTCCAGCTTCTTTCTTTTTTTCTCAGGATATCTTTGGCTATTTGGAGTCTTTTGTCATTCTGTATAAATTTTAGTATTCTTTGGTCTATTTCTGTGAAAATTGTTGATGGAAATTTGATAGGGATTGCACTGAACCTGTAGATTGCTTTAGGAAGTATGGACATTTTAGGTATGTCAATTCTTCCAATCCAAGAGCATGGAATAACTTTCCATTCTTTTGCATCTTCTTCAATTTCTTTCAACAATGTTTATAATTTTCAAGGTACAGGTCTTTCACCCCCTTGGTTGTGTATTCCTAAGTATTCTGTTCTTTTTGTTGCAATTGTAAATGGGATTGTATTCTTAATTTCTCTTTCTGCTACTTTGTTGTTAGTATATAGAAACACAACTGATTTTTATATTTGATTTCGTATCCTGTAACTTTACCGTATTCATTTATTATTTCTAATAGCTTTTTGGTGGATTATTTAGGGTTTCCTATATATAAAATCACGTCATCTGCAAATAGTGACAATTTCACTTCTTCCTTTCCAATTTGGATCCCTTTTCTTTCTTTTCCTTGCCTGATTGCTCTGGCTTCAGGATTCCTTGTACATGATGAGTCAATTGTTTCTCATTGTTTTCAAGATTTTGTCTTTGTCTTTTGACAGTTTGACTGTAATGTGTCTCTGCTGGAGGTCTTTTGAGACTTTCCTACATGGAGTTCATTGAGCTTCTTAGATGTATAGATTGAAGTCTTCCAACAAATTTGGGATTTTTTGGCCATTGTTTCTTCAAATATTCCTTCTGTCCCTTTCTCTCTTCTTCTTCCGTGATTCTCCTATGTATATGTTGGTCTTCTTGATGGTGTCCCACAGATCCGTCAGGTTTTGTTTGCTTCTCTCATTCTTTTTTCTTTCTGCTCCTCAAACTGGATATTTTCAATTGTCCTATTTTCAGTTATTTTACTTTTCAGCTCCAGAATTTCTGTTGAGTTTCTTTCCAGAATCTGTATCTCTTTACTGATAGTCTCATTTTGTTTGTATATCATTTTACTGTTTTCTTTTAGTCCTTTTTCATGGTTTCCTTTAGTTCTTTGAGCATATTTGAGACATTTCATTTAAAGTCAATTAAGTCCAATGTTTGAACTTCCTCAATGATGATTTTTGTCAATTTATTGTTTTCTTCTTTGAACCGGCCACACTTTCTTGTTTCTTTGTATGCTTAATGATTTTTTTTTTTGTTGAGAACTGGACTTTCAAATATTATAATGTGGTAGTTCTGGAAATCATATTTTCCCCCTTCCCCAGAGTATGCAATTCTCTTTGTTGAAAGCTTAGTTTGTGGGGCTGGCCGCCTCTGCTTCGGCAGCACAGGGCTTCACTGGTTCGGATCCTGGGCGCGGACATGGCACCGCTCATCAAGCCATGCTGAGGCGGCGTCCCACATAGCACAACCAGAGGGACCTACAACTAGAATGTACAACTATGTACTGGGGGGCTTTGGGGAAAAGAAGTTGGGAAAAAAAAGAAGAAGAAGATTGAGAACAGTTGTTAGGTGCCAATCTTTAAAAAAAAAAAAAAGCTTAGCTTGTGTTTCACCAGTGCTCTGACTGAGATTTACTTGAATGCCAGCAGCCAAAAACAAATGAAAACTCCTCTCCCAGTCTTTGCAGGTTGGGTCTGTGGTGGGCACTCATTTAATTCTTAGCCAGGTCATTTATAATTCTGCCTCGGCCTTCACTTCCTGCTTGCACTGAGCCTTTATATCAGCCAGTAGTGAAAATTTAGGGTCTTCCCAGGTCTTTTCTGAGTATGTATCTTGTCCTGGTCATGCATATGCCTTTCTAAATTCTCCAGTATAAATGGACACTTTTGAATGCCCTAATTTCCCAAAGAAACTCCCTCCCTGGCTTTTTCTCTCAAGCTTTAGATTGTCTATGTGTGTCTTGACTTTATTCTTTTGCCTCAAGTGGTGGTGTGCTGTTTGTTAGCCTTATAATATGTTTGAGCAAAACTTGCTGTTTTTCCAGCCTCACACATCAGGCAAAACAGAGATGATGGTCTCGAGACAGTTCAGAACAGACTTTCCTAATAGTTTGTGTAAGTGCTGCTCTGCTCCCTTTGGAACCAGGGGCCAGAGTCTCACACTAGGAACACAGACTGCCATCTTCAAGACTGCCACTGAGCTGGGGAGGGAGTGAGGCAAGGGCAAGTAAGAATGCCACACTTTTTTCCTATGGTTTTTAAGTTGCCATTTTCTTGAATTATCATTTTCTTGGTTACTGTAAACCTTTGACTATTTTCCGGAGTTTTGATAACTTTGATTCTAACAGTTACTGGTTGTTTTTTTTCCACTGTTTCTGTGGAGGCACAGAGGTTTGAAGCTGCCAACTCTACCATTTTGCTGATGTCCTTCCCATTGCTTCCTGAAAAATAAACTCCATACATACTTTCACATACCATTATAACATATTTGAAGAGTACTTTCCACTGATACATGATTTAGAAAGAAATATCCAAAGAAACAAAATCTAAATTCAGAAATAGACCCAAAGAAACACAAGAAGTTAATATATAATAAATTTAGCATTTTAAATCAATGGAGGAAAGATGGATTATTCAATAAATGGTAGTGTGATAATTGGTTAGTAATCCTGGCAGAAGACAAAATTAGAACACTAACTTATAACTTACAACGATATAAATTCAAGGTAGATCAAAGATTCAAACACACACCAGAAGTAGATACGGGAGATATTAGGAAAATCTAACCTAATACATATGATAATAGAAATGGCTTAGAAAGCAGTCTTAGCATATAATTCTTGTAATGGGGTCACTCGTTGGTCATTCCATGATAAAAACCCCATTACTGGGGAAAGTAAAGTGATAACCATCAGCAGCTGTAGGAATCACAATTACCAAGACTCTCACCTGTGTTGGATTGGGATGAAGTACAGATGGAAAAGGAAGAGTATACTGAAACTCAGGCATTTGTTTTTCCTGAAGCTTCCAGAGAATCCAGGGTGTTAAGATTCCTCATATGCAAGTAGGAAGGCCAGTTCATATTTTATGTTAGTGTTAATTCCAGAAAGGAAGAATCGCTGCTCCTTCGGATGTTGAGGGGATCTGATGTAAATAATTTGCCACAAAGTGGCTGGTTGGTTTCCCTGAGGGATTTTACCGATTCAGGGGTTCAGCATTAATCTCTGCTGACATTCAGACAAGTTAGACACTCAGCAGAGATGGCAGCTAGATCACACTTTGTGAGAGAAGTCATGCTCTTGGGTCCACGTGGAACTTCCACCTCTGCCATCATGGTTGCTCTGTTCATGTGCCCAATATGCAACCACTGGCGCGGCCAAGAACAAAGGATGGCTGATCTCCACTGGATGATTATCCTATCACCTGGTTGTTCACTGCTTCTCTGTAGCAGATACTCTCTAGTGGGCATTAACACAAAACACAAAGTTTCACCCAATTTATGCCCACTCTCACAGGCCCATTAAAATGTCAATTTCCAAGACTTTGTTTCAGATCTTCCTGTCTTGCTTCTTTCTTATCTCTAACTAACCAGATATGTTGCTACCACTGACTACGTGTCTATGAATCCTTATCTCTGGCTACTTCTCCCTCTATTAATAGTAATCATGGGAGATTTGGGGAGATTTAATCATTGGGGAGATTTCCTTCACTACTCTCCTATAAAACCACTCCTGTGTGGTGCTGTAGTGCAGAAGAAATCAATTGGTTGTTTGCACCAACATCGTGAGCTGTCTCACCTATGAACTGAACTCAAGAAGTATTGGGCTTATATAGTAGCAATAGCACTTGAACAATATTGGATCAATAGTAAATATAAGGATTGTAGAGTTGGCTGGCTTTTGTTTATTTTCTTGAATACATAAAAAGAGAATGACAGGCGCAGGTTAGTCAATTAACAACTGAGAATACACATAGAATTCAGAAGGCCACAGTATTAGTTTCATAGGGCTGCCATTACAAATTACCACAATCTGAGAATAAGAATCTATTCACTCACAGTTCTGGAGGTCAGAAGTCTCAAAGCAATGTATTGGTAGGGTTGGGTCCTCCTGGAGGCTCTAAGGGAGAATCCATTCCATATTTCTCTCCTAGATTCTGGTGGCTGCCAGCAATTCCTGACATTCTGTGGCTTGCAAATACATCACTCCAGCCTCTGCGTTTATCTTCCCATGGCCTTTCCCTCTGGCATCTCTGGGATTTTCCCTTTTCTGTCTCTTATAAGTATATTCATAATTGGATTTAGAGCCCATCCTAAATCTAGGATGATCTCACATTGAGATCTTTGACTTAATCACATCTACAAAGACCCAATTTCTATATAATGTCACATTCACAGGTACCAGGGTTAAGGACATGGACATATCATTTGTGACAACTAATCAACCCACTACATCCACTATGGTAGTGTTTAAAGAGACCCTCATCTCGTACGGTCATAGAGCAGACTGCTAAAAATCAAATCTAGGATTTAATTGTAAGGATAGTAGAGATACAAAAGAGACTGAATATGCAGCTTGACAGATCTCCTATGCTCAAATCAGGGCCCTGATAAGGATCAAGTGGGACCCCAAGACCTGTGATGTGGAATTTTCAGTGGATGCATTTGAGAAAAGGATGAAGCTAAATCCAAAAGACACCAGTCGTATTGGATTAGGGCCCACCCTAATGAACTCATCTTAACTTGATTACCTCTGCAAAGACCCTACCTCCAAATAAGGTCACATTCTGAGGCACTGGAGGTTAGGATTTCAACATATGAATTTTGAGGAGACATAATTTAATCTATAACACAGAAATGTTTTTATCACTCAAAGTTCTAAGCAGAGACAAACGTCCTAGTACCATCCTAGCTAGTTGGAGGATTCCCGGGTGGTAACTTTATGCAGGCGTCTCATGTGTAGTTCTCTGTCTCATTCCACATCTTCCTCTGTGTGAGTACTAAAACACAGCCCCAAGCAGAAAAAAATCCCCCTTTCTTTTAAATGCAAGCAGGTATTTTAAATGTTTTCATTATATTTATCCTTCATTTCTATTATGTTTATGTGTGTTGAGATGGATTCTCCATTAAATCAGAACACCATGTACTTGTAGCTGGCATTTTGTTCATTCAATTTATAAACACAGATTAAGTCTGATGTATACCAAGCAACGTGCTAGGCATCAGTGAGACAAAAGTTAATGTTTCAAAGTCCGTCTCCCAATTTGCTCAAATCCTAGTAGAGCAATTAAAACATTAGCCATGCAGTGTTGGTTTGATTCTAACCAGTTATCAACTCGCTTGGCTTCATTATTCTATCATTCATCCGAAAGAGCCTTGTGTTCTCTCACAACTTCCAAGCTCTTCTCTCTGAACTACGAAGACGCGAACAACCTACAATTCTTAACCACAAAGCTTGTACGTTCTTTAGGCCGTGGAGTCTGAGACTGCAGCCCTTGCCGCACCAGTTAATATCACCAACTTCTGTTATCTAGTCATTTGTCTCAATCGCCTTCTCTTCCCTGAGAGGGTAATTTTGCTTTTTTTCCCTGTGATTTAAATCACATGCCACATAGTGATTTGGGTTCATGACTGTCTGACTGTCTTTAACTCTGGCAGCGCTTTAGGTCCAGCCATCTGCACAATGGGTCTAAGAAACGTTTCAGTGAAGCATCATAATATGGCAAAGTCAGAACTAAGGAAGTCGATTTGGATGTAAATTAGGATCTTGAGTCGATAGACATACTCTAGATTTTCTGGTTTAGTGTCTCAGTATCTATTTTGGTTGAAAGAATTCTGATTAAATCAGATGTTCTTTTCCTTTGTAATTTTCATTATAGAGTTAAATGTCTTTTATATTGAAGCAGAGTGTTTCAACGTATTAAAGGGCACAGACTTCTTTTCCAGCTAGGTTCTTCTTAAAAATTACTCTATTAAGTCTGAATTCCTCCCTGTCCTAGAACATAAGAAAAATTTGTTTCTGTAGGTATAATATAGAATAATTCCAATTTATTTTGCAACACTATTATTCACATTCTAAAATATACAAGACTTTGTTCCAATTCTCAAATTCTTACAAGGAAATGTTAAGAAAATTAGTTTAGAAGAATAACAAACTCTCTTATCTCTAGATAGAACTTTTCCAGAAAAAAAAGAAAGAAACTATATCATGCAAGGAAAATTTATTAACGCCTATCCTTAGGTCATATGCAGTTGTAGAGAAATACTATTTTTTAATTTGTATAGTCTTTTTAGGAAAACATGTACACTTTTTCCAAGTTAAAAATATACATGAGCTTCCTAATCACCGGCTAATTTAAATTGCCAAAGCGTTCTTCTGGGAGTTTAGAGGTGCATTTATCCAACATAGTTATAATCCAATTTTGATATTTGAATATTTCATGCAGCTATTAAGATACTATTTTGATTCTACAATGTGTCTGCCTAGAACATCTAGACAGATGAATGAGTGAAAAGTGGATTTATCTTAATGATTTTGAGAAATGCCTTCAGCTGATCGTGAAGACTAAATCAGTTCAAACAAAATTCAGAGAAATAATCCACAGGCCACACGGCTAAGAACGGCCACAGTACTTAAAGCAATATTAACAGAGATCCTTCAAGGAATTCGGAGGAAGAAAAGAAATTTAGTCTAGTTTATGGTGTAAAATGACATTTGCATTTTTAGTTTCCAAGTCTCAGGTAAATCAAAGTAGAAAGCTAGCTCCTAGCTGCATCCAGAGAAAGACTGACTGAGGAAAAATGCGATCAAGGTAGAACCATCTGTGGTAATTTAATGATGATTTCAGGCTTGTACCAAAAACACACTTAATAAGAAATTAAGAGTTAAAGGGAAGATAACTTCAAAGGGGTTTGAATACTGAAGAAAATATCTGTGTATATAGATACAAAAAAAAAGAGATGCTTTCTTATAATAGTGTTAGAAGCATCTAGATCCTAGCTCTTTGAATCAATGTGATTTTCGTATTTAATGCCCATCTTTTACTTCTTGTAGTTTTCTGTTTTTGGCATGAGGTCAAACAAACAATCTATACCCTCAGGGTTACTGTATGCCCTTGTTTGTTGGGGAAGATTCTGGGTAACTCATTTTATCCTGGTGTAATATTTAATAGTGCCTCTTTCAATCTCAAAAGTGTTCTGGTTTGGATGATAAATTATACGCTCACTCGAAGAAGGAAAGGAACTTGAATAGTCCCATATAGTAAAAGTGGTGCCTAATTTATCTTCTTCTGTCTCTAGGCACTTTAAGGTCCCGGTAATTGAAATATCTAGTTGTCAATTATAGCTGTGCATTTCTGTCTCACTTAGTATTAATTAAAGTGAAATCAGATTAAAATACTTAAATATTTCTTCCAAGCTTTTATCTTGACTTATGTGATGTTCAATTGAGGAGAGCATTATGACCAATAAGAGAGTAGTTTCTAAGTGGTTGTTCCATTTATTGAATTCCTCAAGGAGAAATAAGCTACTTTGGAAAGACTTCAATATAGTATTTTCCTCAGAGAAACTTTTCCCATCAAACTGGTGTAAATGTTATTTCTATGATTTTTGTCAATCGTGTTCTTTTGATAAGGTAAAAAAAATGCCACTCATGGCATTGTAAAAAAAATAAAGTTAATGACAAATGAACTGCACAGGTATTAACTAATCTAAGAGAAGACTCTCTTTCATATCTTTCATAATGCTTTACCTGGCATCGCATAGGGTTTGGGGACAGGTAGATACCAAGATTGTGCTGAGTTAGTATCAACCATACACAATAGGGAATTTAGCTGAGAGACATTGGCAGACATTAAGGGTGAATTAGTAGGTGAATAAGAGATTCTGCATACCTCTTGAGACAGTCTTGAAGCTATAATACAGGAAGAGAACAGGGTATCTGAAACTGAAGATGTTGTAGGGTTTGAGAAACAGAATATGGGGCAAAGGGTAGCTTGACCAATTCTGCAGGATTATGCCCTTGTTGCGTAGGTTATTTCTCCTGGGCCTCCTTCGCAGGCCTGTTGGCTTTATCCCAAGCCCTCTTACAGACACCTGTCACGTGGAATCTGCCATATAGTCACATCAGATAGCACCTAAGACTATCATTGTTCCTAGCCTGAATAGAAATGTTAAAAGTTACTGGAATCACTTTATAAAAAGTACAACACACTTTTCTCCCTGAGATTTTAGAAATTGCCTTATTTGGCAAACCAACTGCTTCTTAGACAATATAGATCTCTGTTTTGATTTGAGTGAATTTTCGGTCCAGTTCTCCATAACAGAGGCCAATTTACATTGAAAATAACCTCAAAATCATGTGTTTGCAAGAAAGGGTTTTGGAAGGCAATATCCCTACTCATTTTTTCAATAAAATAATTTATAGCTGTTATAGCTTTTCTTTTCACATTTATATTTTATGTCCATCTCTGAAAAGTGCATAATTATTATGTTCATCCTCAAATTTGTAAAATCTGCACAGTTAATCCTGACATTTAATGATTTAACTTTTTTTTTCAGGTGAAATGTGTAGATTTGGGCTGTTTAATATAATGCCGACATTTATGAGAAGAATCAGGGAGTCAGCTGAGGCTAGAATGCGATAATCCCAGGTTTGCCAAATGTCACTGATAGGAGGCGGGCTCATCTAGCACTTTAGCTTCATTCCATTATGGAAGTGAGGTGCCAGGCATGTAGACATATAAGAGTAGGTACAATCAATGATTTGTTTTGTTTTGTTTCCTTTGTTATGTTTAGTTTTAAGAAGATCAACCAAAACAAATATGCACAGCCCCTGAGAAATGAAATGTACAGTTAACACAGTATGAAGCCCAGAGGGAATATCTGAGCCAAAGCACATAGATTTTTAACAGACACAGCTAAGATCTCAAAGTCCAAGAGACAACACTGCCCTTACTCTCTTCATATCCCATGACTATTAAAAGTTATTTTTTAATGCTAGAAAAGTCAAGTCATGCATTGCCAACAAATTCATCCTAATGCACTCCACCTTCCACTTGACTGATAAGAAAACAATGAACAAATATGAACAATTACTGTGTGAGGATTGAGAGATGATACAAGTTTAGAGTTATCTTGGAGGCAATGTTCAAGCAAAGCATTATGAGGCTCATGGGTCTATGTCAGAACAGAAGTGGATGCCCAGTCTTGGTTCCTCTCATTTTCATCCAAGAATAACAGCATTTCTATGTAGAAATACTTTTATTGTGTGTTAATTGGAGCATGACTTGGATTTTTGGTTGGGGTTTTAAAGGTACTACCAAATAATGCGAGATCAGTACTCAAAGGGCCCTTAGAAACGATATAGTCTAGGGGTCTATATGGGAACATGTGATGGTTAATTTTATGTGTCAACTTGACTAGTCTATGGTACCTAGCTGTTTGGTCAGACGCTAGTCTAGATGTTAGTGTGAAAGTATTTTGTAGACGTGGTAAATATCTACAATCAGTTGACTTGACGTGAAGAAGATTGCCCTCAATAATGTGGCTGGGGTCATCCAATCAGTTGAAAGCCTTAAGAGTAAAAACTGAGGTTTCCTGGAGAAGAAGGAATTCTGCCTCAAGACTGTTACGTAGAAATCCTGCCTGAGTTTCCAACCTGTAGCCTGCCCTGTGGATTTCAGACTCAAGACTACAATATCAACTCCTGTCTAAGGTTCCAACCTGCTGGCCTGCCCTATAGATATCAGACTTGCCAGGCCCATAATCCCCTGAGCCAGTCTTTTTAAACAAACAAGCGTCCTATTGGTTCTGTTTCTCTGGAGAACCCTGAATGAGACAGAGCAGATACGTTTCTTTTGTAGGCTGTCACAGAGTTCTAAAATAATTTTTAGTTAGAATGCCTTGAGGCAGAGCATAAATTCTCCAGTTCCCCTAGGTCCTCACCATTCCCTCTTGTCTTACACTCAGTTTTGCCCCTGAAAGCATCTGAGTACGAGACTCTTGTCCTAAGCTACCCTCTCAGTTTACAGATGAGAAAACTTGAAACAAACAGTTGTGAAAGGGTCTTAAACAATTTCTTAGGGTTTTTGAAGAGCTACGACTAAAGCTTAGATGACCTTGCTTCCAGAGCACTGTACTTGCCATGACCAATTCCTGCCTTTCAGTCCCTCCCCTTTGCAGCCCTATCAAGAGCTTAGCTTCAGCCTAGTCTCCAGGAGCCATCCAAAAATGAACAAATCAAAAGTCAGCCCAGTTTGAACTTTCCCTGATAAGGCACTTCATTCATGCTTAATAGTGTTTGCTTCTCCATTTCCTCTCCGGTTAATATAGGAATGGACTTTGAAGGTGATCTGCACAGGAGAGGGAATGGGCTTTTCTTCCACTGCAGATGAGGGCACTATCGCAGGGCAGGATGGAGTCAGCTACGTTCCTCCATCATCTGAAGAGCCAGACCTGAAGTTTCAGAGAACCATCCTAAGAACAGAGCCTCAGTGTGTTCAAAATTCAGTGGAAGATCCTATGATCTTGACCCCCTTTCAAGAATGTTTAGTTACAGAGTTAAAAAAAAAAAAGATGCCTTATTGTAGGATGCATTCGACTTTGTGCTGTATCATTTCAGGAATACACAGGAAAGCTTTATTGTGAGCTTTCATAGCATTTTGTTTGCTGTTTAAGGTAGAATCAGAGCTGAAAAGTACCTTTGAAATGATGTCTAACCCTCTTATTTGTCAGATAAGACAAATATCTTCTCTTACTTAGAGAAGATAAGTGAGTTGCCCATGACACACAGAAAACTAGTAGAGGAACCCGGACTGGAATCCAAGCATCCTGCTGATATTCCATTGCTTTTTCCATCACACCACAGATTTTATATATTTCGAGACTCATTAAAGTGGCACTAAATATGCAGTTTTCATTTCTAGATTCTGTGGGTTACACTTTGTCAAAAACACCTTAGGACTGTGTTTTCAAAAACAACCCCATTTTTGTTTTCTAATTTGCATTGATTTATTTGTTTTCATTTTAAAAGAAAATAGCATGCAATCAAATGCTTAACTCCATTCACAGAGAAGCATACATTCTTATCCTGATGAATAGAAAAGGAAAGCACACAGAAGAAAATGACTCCATTTCTTGAAGGTGCACTGTCCTCTTTTCTTCTCAGATTAATGCTATTTGACATGAACATTGCAATTCACTGCATCATGCAGAAAATGCAAAAGGACAGCTTTTCTGAAAAGCAAACCATAGCTTTTAGGAATATAACTAAAATGAAAAGCAGCATGTAGCTGGGGCTTCTGGTCAGGCACATGGAAAATGTTTCCTATTTGGCAGCATTTATCCAGAGGCCAAAAGAGTTCACAACCAAGCATTTTTTCATTCATGTCACTGTGGTTCTTTCTCTTGTTCTTCCCTGCTTTATTATCGCCTTCCTACATTCTGGTCGTCTTTTCCAAACTGCCTATTCTGCCACTCCCCCTCATGCTAACTCTCAAATGAAAACAAATAACCCATCACTTGGACCCTCTTTGCCATGCTTTCTGTCTTCCATTCCCCTCAAGGTTTACTAAATCAGGAGAATGATGCAGATAGTGTATGGATTTTTCCAAGGAATATGACAACTTTGCAAATTATCTTTGTGCATAAGATGGACCAAAATGTGAGAATGAAGTTAGGACAGTGAAGTCAATTCATAGCTGGCTGAACAACGATACCCAAAGGGTGCCAATTAAATGAACAGATGTCAACTTAGAGAAAGATCTCTGGTGAAGTACCACAGGAATCTGTCCTTACTCCTGCTCTGCTTTCTATGTTTAGGGATGGTCCCGCCAGCCTATGAATACTATGAAGCTAGACATTTCATAGTCACCATTCCCAATGTCTGGCATAAATTAGGTAGTCAGTAGATGTTTGTTTAAGAATCAATGACCAAGATGAGCATATAGATAATACGAAGATAAAATTCATAGGATCAAGAATCAAAAAAAGCAATCTCAAAACATTATTGATGGCCTGGATTAGAAATCAGATCTAATGAGTACTTGGCTATAGATGTACCACAATTTGTCAAATATAACAAAGAGTAAGTTTGGTTTAAGAGCAGACTGTGTTTAAAATAGAATTTTTAAAAAAGATACTGGAAATGTAAGCAAGATGGCAGAATAGGAGATACAGCCTTTGTTTCCAACAAAAACCAATTAGACATCTATCCACAAAGGAAAGCCCTGGGAGCCCTGGGAGTGCTCAAGAATCCAACGGAGGACCTACAGCAAAGTAGTGGAACAAAAAATGGAGAATAAGTGCACAGAAAGGATTTCTGGGGAGATCAGCTTAGCTGAGACTTTGGAAACAGCTAGAAACAAAGAAGGGTGGGGGCTATCAGTATGAGCCACACAGCAGGTGCTAGTGCAGTCCCCAGTAGTCTGCGCTGTGGAGGACCGCAGCAGTCTTTGCCACTGAAGACCTCAATAACCCCCATGCCAGCCATGGATTCCATGCAACTTTCACAGTGGTGGATCCAACAGTGTTTGTCAGTACAGATCTCAGCAGACCGCTCTGTAGAGGACACGGGCAGCTTTTGCCACTGAGGTAACCAATAGCCATTGCCACCATGGGCCCCATAGGGAAAGAGATGCTGCTGTCCCCCCCCAAAGGAAATACTCTTTCACAGTTCTAGGACCATGTTTGCCACCCCTGCAACCTCTTAAAAGCCCCAGACCCCTGAGCTACATCTGAGTCATGTGCACCTGTACTCCAGACTCCAGCTCTGAGGCTACTCGTGTGCCCACATCTCACACACTGGAGACACTGCTGCTACAAAACAGTCAGCACCCCAGATGCCGGAGCCACTATCTCACCATATATGCCTGTGCTCTGGACCCCAGCTTCATGGCCTCCCATGGGTGCCCATGCATCAGAAACCAGTGCCACCAACACTGTGAGGGCACCCACAAACCAGACTCAACACCAATAGGGATCCCCTCAGCCACAACATCCTCCTTGGGAGAAACAAACATCAGGAGGTCCCCAGCAGCCTTTGCCACTGAAGACTCCATCAGCCCTCAGTGCCACTATGAACATCCTCAGCCTTGGCCATTGAAGACTCCTACAATCTTCGTTAATGCTGACCTCAGCTGAGGGAACTGCACAGAGACTAAGCCAGTGGGACTTCCCCAGAGAAAGAACCACCTCACCCCACCCAGCTAGCACCCTTGCAGGTGAAGGTCTATCTCCGTCAAAACCAGTACATGCAGTCTGGAAGAGGTGACTGCTCTATCAAATACACAGACATCAATGCAAGGCTACAAGACACAAAAAAGTCAAGGAAACATGACACCAACAAAGAAATACAATAATTTTTCAATAACCATTCCCAAAGAAATACAGATCTATGAATCGCCAAAAAATTCAAAATAATTGTTTTTAGGAAGCTCAGTGAGCTACAAAAAACACAAATAGAAATGTCAATGAAATTAGGAAAGCAATACACTAACAAAACAAGAAGTCCAATAGAGAGATAGAAATCATAAAAAAGTACCAAACATAAATTCTAGGGCTGAAGAATACAATAAAAAAAATAAAAGTGCAATAGAGAGCATCGACAGTAGACTTGATCAAGCAGAAGAAAGAATTTACCACTTTACCTGGCAAACCTATCCTTCAGAAATGAAGGAGCGGTAAAGATTTTCCCAAACAGAAGCCAAGAAAGTTCATTACCACTAGACCTGCCTTACAAGAAATGCTAAAGGGAGCTCCCCAAGCTGAAATGAAAGAATTCTAATTAGTAACATGAAAACATATGAAAGTAAAACCCCCCAGTAAAATAATTATATAGTCAAATTCAGAATGCTCTAGTGCTATAGTCTTGTGGTGTGTTAATCACTTAACTCTAGTATAAAGGTTTAAAGACAAAAGTATTAAAAAAAATCACTATAGCTACAATAATTTGTTATGGATGCACAATATAAAAATATGTAAATTGTGATTTCAAAAACATAAAATGAGGGGGGAGAAGTAAAAGGGTAAAGTTTTTGTATGCAATCAAAGTTCAATCGTTACCAGCTCAAAGTAGACTATTATAACTATAAAATGCTTTATGTAAGTCTCATGGTAACCACAAAGCAAAAATCTGTGGTAGATGTATAAAAGATAAAGAAAAAGGAATCAGAATCAAAGCATATCACTATGGAAAATCATTAACTCACAAAGGAGGCAGTAAGACAGGAAGAAAGGAGCAAAGGAATTACAAAACAGCCAAAAAACAATTGACAAGATGGCAATAGTAAGTCATTACCTGTAAATAATTACTTTAAATGTAAATGAATTAAATTCTCCAATCAAAAGACATAGGGTGGCTGAATGGATAAAAAACAAGACTCAACTATATGCTGCCTATAGGAGACTCACTTCTCCTTTAAGGGCATAGTGAAGGGGTAGAAAAAGATATTCTATGCAAGTAAAAACCAAAAGAGAGCAGGGGTAGCTATACCTACATCAGACAAAACAGACAGAGTCAAACTGTAACAAGAGACAAGGTCATTACATTAAATTAAATTACATTAAATAAGTCAATTCATCAAGATGATATACTGACTGTAAACATATATGCACTCAACATTGAAGCGCTTGAATATATTAAGTAAATTTTAACAAATCTGAATACAGAAATAGACAACAATGCAATAATAGTGAGGGACTTCAATACCCACTTTCAACAATGGAAAGTTTTTCCAGACAGAAAATCAATAAAGAAATGTTGGACTTGAATGACACACGAGATGAAATGGACATAACAGACATATACAGAACATTCCACTCAAGAGCAGCAGAATACACATTTTTTTTCAAGTATACATAGAACATTCTCCAGGATAAATCACATGTTAGGCCACAACACAAGGCTTAACAAGCTTAAGAAGATTGAAATCATATCAAGTATGTTTTCTGACCACAATGGTATGAAACTAGAAAATCAACAATTGGAGGAAAACAGTAAAACTCACAAATATGTGAAAATTAAACAACACACACCTGAACAATGAATGAGTCAAAGAAAAAATCAAAAGGGAAATCAAAAATATCTTGAGACGAACGAAAATGAAAACACAACATACAAAACTTATGGGATGCAGCAAAAGCAGTTGTAAGAAGGAAGCTTAAACATCTACATTAAGTAAAAAGAAAGATCTCAAATAAAGGAAATCAGAAATAAAAGAGGAAATATTAAAACTGATACTGTAGAAATATAAAGGATCATGAGAGACTACTATGAACAATTTTGTGCCAACAAATTGGATCATCTAGAAGTAATAGATAAATTCCTAGAAACGTACAACCCACCAATTCTGAATCATGAAGAAATAGAAAATCTGAATAGACCTATAACTAGTAAGAATATTGAACCAGAATAAAAAATCTCACAACAAAGAAAAGCCCAGGACCAGATTGTCTATACTAATAAATTCTACCAAATATTTAAAGAAGAATTAATGGCAATCCATTGCCAGTGATGGTTGTCAGGGGCTGGGAGAGTGGGGTAAATGGAGAGACGTTGGTCAAAGGATACAAATTTTCAGTTATAGGGTGAATAAGTTCAGAGGATCTAATGTATAGTTATTATATTGAATTGTATACTTGAAATTTGTAAAGAAAGTAGATCTTCAGCCTTCTCACCAAAAAAAAAAAAATAGTAACTATGTGAGGTGATGAATATGTTAATTAACTTGATTGTGGTAATCATTTCACAATGTATATATATATCAAATCATCACATTGTATGCTTTATATATAAATAATTTTGTCAATTATGCATCAATAAAGCTGGGGGGAAAACCACAGTAAGATACAACATCACACCTCTTAGGATGTCTTACTCAAAAAAACAAAAGCTAACAAGTGTTGGCGAGAATGTGGAGAAATTGGAACCCTTGTACACCATTGGAGGAAATGTTAAATAGTGATGCCACTATGGAAAATAGTATGCCACTTCCTTAAAAAATTAAAAATAGAACTACCATATGATCCAGCAATACCACTTTGGGATATATATCCAGAAGAATTGAAATGAGGATCTCAAAGACATATCTGCACTTGCATGGCATTGCAGCATTATTCACAGTAGCCAAGATATGGAAGCAACCTAAATTTCCATGGATAGGTGAATGGATAAAGAAAGTGTAGTATATAAATACAACGGAATATTATTCAGCCTTAAAAAAGAGGAAATCCTGCCATATGTGACAACATGGATGAACCTTGAGGACATCATGCTAAGTGAAATAAAGCTGGTCACAGACAGACAAATAGTGCATCATTTCACTTATATGATATATCTAAAATGGTCAAAGTCATAGAAACAGAGAGTAGAAAGGTGGTTGCCAGGTATGAGAAGAAGGAGAAAACAGGCAGTTGCTGGTTCAATGGGTATGAAATTTCAGTTATGCAAGATGAGTACATTCTAAGGACCTGCTATACAACATTGTGCCCATAGTTAACAATACTGTATTGTAGACTTAAAATTTTGTTAAGAAGGTAGATCTTTTGTTGTGTTCCTACCACAATAAAAAATAAATTCAAAAAATTTAAGATTCTAAGATTATTCATTGACAGGCATCTCAAAATATTATAAGAGGGCTGCCAATATAGCTAATGTAATCTTAGGTTGCATTAAAACAAGAATGGTATCCTGAGCTTAGTGGTTGAACTTCTATTCTAGTTTCCAGAACATTCACCTTGGCAAAAATCAGTTTTACTAATGATCCAATTATCCAATTACAGTTTGCCTAAAATAGAACTTCCTTTTGAGTGTTTTGGCATCCATTTAGGGCTCCTAAAGCTAAAGTATAATTGTATTAAAATTAAAACAAAAGGACTTTAGACAAACTGTCCAAAAATTTCCTCAGTAGACACAGTAGGAAAAGCACCCATTAGCAAAACAAATCATGCCATCATTCATAGTACACAGCAGACTTAAGAACTACTATTTGAAAACGTAAAATTGTGTCAGAAATACCCTTTTACCATATTGGATTTTAAATACCTAAAATGCTAAAAAAAAAAAAAAAAAATTGGTAAAAGAGAACACAGCATGCTATGAATGCAAAAGCACTCAGAGAAGCATCGCAGTTTGGATGAAGTAGCACATAACCTTAGTCTACACTGGCAAGACCACAGCCAGACCATTGTACTCTGTTCTGAACACCCATTGAGAAAATGCAACATCTTGACAGAGGAGAAACAGGATGCTTGAAAGACTTGAAAGCGTTTCATTTTAGGAAGCACTGAGGCAACACCAGACGATTTAAATGGAGGAAAAAGGGGATTCATGTTGGACGTGATCTCTGACTTTAAATATGTGAAAATACTCATTACGCTACTTCTGTTAGCTCCAGTGATCCCATCTAGAATTAATGAAACTGCTGGTACAAAGATGCAAATCAGGGTTGAAGATATGAAAGAAGGTTTGGCCAACTATAACTTTAAATTTTGAGATGGCGGCCTTGGAGTTCTATCATTAAGATTGTTCTTGCAGGTTATTATTTACAACCTTACTGTTAAGATTTATATCATTAAGGTTATTTATAAAGGAATTACCATTTAGAAAAATTTTACTGAGGGTTGAGACTCTGAATTTCTTTCTCAGGCTTGGCCTTAAAATTTTTCTCTCTGAAAATTCTTTCTACACATTTGTGCACCTAGGACTCTGTTTCTTTCCTTATTACTTTTTTAAACTTAAATGTTATGAAATCTAAGTTAGTTTTTATTTGGAGACTGGACTTCTGGATTTCTTAGCCATCCAGAACATTACCAAGAAGCTGACAAGAAACAAATATTTGTTATCAAACCCCATATCTTATGTTGTCAAATTGTCTCGGGCTTTATTACCTCGTAACTTAATGCAAAATGCAACAGTAAATTAGAAATTTTCTTAAAGGAGGGGTGCACTGTGGGCACGTTGACTTGGTAGCTGACAATCCTGAGAGACAGGATAACCATAAATAGCAGGCTGAAGCCTAAAGAATATGGCTTTGCTCACCATTTGGGCAAACAACTCTACAAGCCCTGTAACATCTGAGAGCATCACTCTTTTTTAAGACAAAATGTTCCTTATTTATAATAATCAGGAGTTATTTTGAATTATCTAATGGATAGTCTCTTTAGGGAGTTAGAGGAGTGTCACTCGTTTTAGAAAATGGTTCTTAGGGGCCGGCCTCATGGCACAGCGGTTAACTTCACAGGTTCTCCTTCAAGTGGCCCAGGTTTGCTGGTTGGGATCCTGAGTGCGGACCTACACACCACTCATCCAGCCAAGCTGTGGTAGGAGTCCCACATACAAAATAGAGGAAGATGGGCAGGGATGTTAGCTCAGGGCCAGTCTTCCTCAGCAGAAAGAGGAGGATTGGCAGGTGATGTTAGCTCAAGGCTAATCTTCCTCAAAAAAAAAAAAAAAATAGATAAATAAACACTCTTTGACATAGCCATAAAAAAAAAAGAAAATGGTTCTTAAACATAGTTTAAATTTTAAAATTCAGGCCAATAGAGATTCACATCAGTTATATGGAAAATCACCTACAAGTGCCCCCATGCCTAAAGATATCAGATAAGCTTTATCGCACTTGATCTTGGATTTCACTCTTTACCATTCTTTAATGTGGATTTTTATAGTTAGTAATATTAGCTGAGTCCAGGAAACTGGCCTTACTGCACTTCCTATCTGAAGGATTTACAATTGTTATTAATCAATGTGATGGGATGGAAGTTGGAAAGATAGGAATAACCCCATACTCCAACGTTAGCATCAAAATATCCCTGGAAACAAGGGCATAAGAATTACATACTAAATCAATAAAAAGTTTATTCTGTGCCTGAACTACTCAAAGGCTGTTTATCTCTCCCCTGAACCATTTTATTAAATGTTCATAGATTTTTTCATTATCGTTGCTTTTCTAATATTTAACCATTTAATTAGTAGCAGATCTCACTCTATTTGGGAATTGCTTGATTTAACTAATAATTCTCACTCAGAAAAATTGCTCATAAAGCAAATTTCTATAAAACGAATGATCTTCTTCCAATGACCTTTATAATAATGTAAGGAATGTGTTCCTAATTTTTTTTTTTTTTTGCTGTTCCTGCCTCTAGGTGATTATAGCACAAGAGGGGTATAGTTATTCCGCTAACTCAGAACATCTGCCACCTGCCTGAAGCCATGACTCAATTCAGGCGTGGGATGCAGGAAGCCCTGCTCTTTCCACCTTGCTTTAGTTTCGAATGCTTGCCTCATGCAGGCAACTTCTCATCCCCTACTGCCACAGCCTAGATTTGATGGCATATCCAAGAACAGGCTGTGGGAGATACGAGTAGCAGCTGGTCACATCCTGCTGTTTCCGTGGCAAGGTACAGACAACTGGAGATCTCATTTTGTATATGCTCCTGGAAACTGTTTGTCTGCTGGCAAATTTCTGCTCATGTGAGGTTTCTGGAAGCATATATTGAATTTATTCCCTACTTTTTAGTTATGGTGAATTTCTCGATGGTGAATCCCCATGTAATGGGGTACACCTGCACTGTTGAATCAAGAAACAGGGAGGCTGCATAGTAAAACTAACAGTTGGCATTTGGTGTTAGGACACATTACTGCATTTGCAAATTCACTCAATAAATCTGTAGACTTTTTATATTCCTCTGTGTGTGTGTGTGTGTGTGTGTGTGTACATTATATTCCCAGCTAAGAAATGATCACAGCTCTCGACTGCTTCCCACTGTGACTCAGTGTTCAGGCAGCACTGAATCAGCATTCACTAAGACACTGTTATTGGAAGCTCTAAGATGTACAATTGAAGTCCTGATCACTTTGTATTCACTAATTATCCAATGCCACTTTTTTAAGGATATGGACATTAATTAGCTCCAGTGTCCTAAACCAATTCTAAATTAGGTAATTACATTGTATATCCTGCAGTTTCTGCTGGGAAACACGTTCTTCACTTCCTTTCTCTAACTGATGGCCAGCTGTTAAATAGCTTCCAAGTTTCCCCTAGAGATGGTTACATATCAGAAATGATTCTTTTATGGATGTTTTCAGAACATTCAAGATGAAAGGAGCTATGTAAATAGTATTGTTATGGCTTATTATTATTATCAGTGACAACTCTCTTCACAGCATCATTGCATTAGTAATTTGGAGGCAAATGACAATATTGTAAGATGCATCTCAGGGATTTTTGTTAGAAAAATTTGCTATGGACCTAATGCTTGTGTCCGCCCAAAATTCATCTGCTGAAGCCTGAACCCCCAATGTGATAATATTAGGAGGTGGGGCCTTTGGAAGATAATTAGGCCATGAGGATGGAGCCCTTATGAATGGGGTTAGTGCCCTTGGAAAAGGCATCCCAGAAAGTTCTCTCACCCTCCTTCTGCCATGTGAGTTGGCAGGCTGCAACACAGAAGGTACCCCCTCACAAGAACCTGACCATGCTGGCACCCTGATCTTGGACTTTCAGCTTCCAGAGCGGTGTGAAATAAATTCCTATTGTTTGTAAGCCACTCAGCTTATGGCATTTTGTTTTAGTAGCCAAAAATGACTAAGGTAAATATTTACCATAAAAATAATATGTATTAATCTAGTACTCCCCAAGTTCTGAATAAAATGCATATCTGTTAGCAGGAAAGAATTTTAAAATCTTCCTGATTTGAGATTTCATCACGTGTGGGAGTGACAAAGGGGAAAAGGAGAACAGAACTTGAAGCCTGTTTGAAGAACATTGAAAATAATATTTAAAATCTTGAGTAGTCTAGTGGATGAAAGATTCATTAGGGATGAAATGAAAAGGTATTGGGAACTCACCTTGGGAGCTGCGCACGTCTCCTCACTCATGAAAATAAACCCTTTCAACAGTTGTCTCATATTAAATATTCTGAGGAGCTTCCATCTCCCCAAAATTCCAAGCGCAAAAATTATTTAATTAGAGACCCAATTTTATAACTACACAAGACCACTGATCTATGATAACTCAACTTTCAATGGTCACATACACATTCCAAAAATTAAGGAACTATACATAGTATTGTGCATTTATATATAGACGATCTGAGTCTGTAAATATGAGATGGGTGATTCATTTTGTGTATAGAAATCGTCCTGGTCATGTCAGCTATTTTGACAGCTGTTGAGGTTGAAACAACTCCTAGGAAGAAAGTTTCGTGTTAATGGAATCCATTTCAACTATTTTTAAGTTGCATTATCATAGTAAGTATGCAAGATCCTCAGGGAGGGGTGGCAATTGAATGGTGGTCAAGTGTAATCATCCATGCTCAGAATCTAGGCGTGAGACAGTACTATGACATGGGTTTTAGATAGACATAGTTTCCCTTTATTACAAATTCTTTTAAGATTAACACTATAATCACAAGAAAGCCCTGGCTTCTCCTAAGCCTTTGTAGATTTAACCCTTCCACCCCAAAAAGTAGTCCTTGCATGAGATTAGCATGTTCATGCTCCTTTAAGAAAGAGATTATGTCTTACTCACTATTATACCACTGCGGCTAGTAAAGTAATATACTGCAGGAGTTCAATTAAAAACTTCCTGAATAAAAAACTTAATGGTCTTTCTTTCTTTTCAGTTTTGATCATTCCTTGAACTATAGTGATTTGTAGTATCACCTTCATAATAGTATTTCCTTTAATTCATCTTCAAACTGTCTCTTTATTGTTTCACAAGCTACCTCTTATCATTCTTGGATTTTGTGAATGAATCTGTGGTCATTGAAGTTATTTGTTCAACAGCTATTCAGCCTTTCCTACATACAAGGAACTGTGGAGGATACAATCATAGTAAGGCCAGATCACTACAAGAGCTTTGATTCTCTTGTAATGAAGAGAAGCGGAGGAAGAAAGGACAGTAGGAATTCATAACTGCCCTAATAGAAATACAGAAAAGTGCTATGTGACCTCAAAGGAGAGAAAGATGACAAGCATGAGAGGTGAATTAAGTAGGAAATTATGCAGTCTGTAATTCCAAAGTAGGATCTTGTTTTGCTTAGGAGGGGCCCCTCTAAAATCTTGTATGGATTGCATGTATTGGTTGGGTTTTTTTTCTTTAGGGAGGAAGACTGGCCCTGAGCTAACATCTGCTGCCAATCTTCCTCTTTTGCTTGAGGAAGACTGTTGCTGATTTAACATCTGTGCCATAACATCTGTGCCAATCTTTATTTTGTATGTGGGACACCATCTCAGCATGGCTAGATGAGTGGTGCCTAGGTCCGCACCCAGGATCTGAACCCATGAACCAGAGACCTCCAAAGTGGAGTGTGCAAACTGAACCACTATGCCACCGGGCTGGCCCCAGTTGGTCATGTTTTAACCCCTTTGTGAATTATTTCTGGTTCACAAAGTTGTGTATTATCATTTTTTAGGTAACATCTGGACCGCTCAGAGAGCCTGCTTAATTCCCTGGTTACTGTACAACGGGAGGACAAGTCCTGAGGGGTTAAGTCCTCTTACAAAAGGTTTGCCTCCCTAAAGATTTTTCATAAGACACTTTGCATCACTCACACCACTTATAAATTCATTTTGTAATTCGAGCTAATCTAGAAAAGACCTTATGTATGTACGGTGCACAGTTACTAGTCAAACCAGTAGGTGAATTCCTAATCAAACTTGCTTCTTCAGAATAGAACTATTTTTCATATCACCTTCATTTTGTTTTATAATAAGTTGTGGAGGGACAGGTCAAGCATGTACAAGTCACTGGTCAACCTGCTATTTCTCAGCTAATGGGAAATGTCTCCTGCGTTTTATTTATTATAAATTATTATGATAAGAAAAGGGCAAGTGCCAACAATCATTAGTCAATCCGATAAAAGAAATCAAATCTCACTAGAACTGAATGACAAAACACCGTGGTCCCTTTCTTTCCTGAAATCCATTAACCTCTCTTTCGTATAAAACCTCTCACAGAATTTATTTTGATCTGAATACACATTTTTTTTTTATTATCAGTTACTGCACCACATACTGTATTAAATGTACTCTGCACACATGGAGAAGTTAGGTGGCCCAGGAATTAAGTAGCTATCCTGTCTTGTGATAATATACTATTTCTCTGAAAAATAAAGAGGTCATTGATGATGGTAATCTCAGATTCAAGAAGATAATTGTCTAAAATAACAGATAAAGACTTAGGGTGTTATTCACGAAAGAGAAAGTACTTCATTTCAAAGATGATTGAAAGGAAATTACCAAGCCTCACATGATAAACATTTAACTCACTACCCTTTGCCTCCTGTCCTCACTTTATGCATATTAAATCAATTAGTCCTCTGTTACTGTAAGAAAAAAAATGCTGTTGACTGATTGATGAGAAAATATGTTCCCTACAGGTGTCCATTAGTTTCTGTCTATAATAACACAAGTGAAAATCTCTTTTTCACTTCAATTTCCGGGAGCAGAATTCTCAATACCCTAGTGTTAATGCCTGCAGCATAACTGTTTTGAAACGAATCTTACTTGTGCCTTGCTATGCTACGTTGAACATTTTATGGGAAAATACATCTATGGAACACAACAACAGTCATTCAGTATCTGCTTGTAATCTATACTAGCATTTTGAGGAGACCACATTCAGAGGTAGTGTTATAGGGACCCCAAAGGAAACACTTTTATCCAAAATAGGAGAGAAAGTAGTAAAAACAGCAACAACCACAACAATATAAAAAAGGAAACTCTTTTGTACATTAGTTCAGTTTTGCATGATGCTGAAAGAATGAGTTGAAAAATACGGACTTCGGCTAATGAGCTGTTTACTTATTCTACATGATTATAGAGAATCAAGTCAAGCATTTCCCAAATATTTATTTGACTTGCCTTCTTGGTGAAGCAACTCCTCCACTTTGGCACAATTTGACAGAAGCTGAATCACAATATGAACCATCAGGGGGTGGATAGACTGCCCAGAAGTGAAGTGAAAATGGATTTGATGACCATGCGTGAACCAAGAAGTCTAGCAACAGCATATGGCATTTATGGAACAGAATCATTTGTATCTGCAGTTCACGTGGAGATGACTGTGTTGAGTTGAACTCCTTTGCAAATTGCAATTCTAATCTCTGGAAAGACTTTTGTGATAAGTGTGATAGTGTATGCACCTCTCTGGCATGAAGAACCGGGTTTGCACTAAGAAAGAAAGCATTGGATTCCAGAACAGATATATTTTCTTGCAAATGAGTATACACAGAAGGGGTAAGAAATTATACTTTCAGATTATTTGGGGGTAAAGCTGGATCAGTATCATTTTCCAACTATAAAAAAACATAATGATGTATGCTTTGTGTATCCTCACTCTGTAATTTAGTACTTTTGGCATCTCTCCCAATTCCACTTATTCCAGAAATGTGACTCCCAAGGTGTTTGATCAAAGTCCCCTGAAAAGAATTGGTCAAAATACTTCCTAAAATGTGTTAGGAACAAATCTGTAAAAGAAAAAATAGCAATATTTTTACTGCTTTTGATAAGCACTGTTATTTCATTGAGTGGCTAGCTAAAAATTCCTTAGCTCTCTTTATCTGGACCCTTTATCACCTATCCAAACATACACACACCGACTAACACACACATACACACATACAATCTTCAACCATGTAAGTAACTGCATCAGGAGTGCC
Organism: Equus caballus; assembly: GCF_041296265.1. Classification (NCBI taxonomy): domain Eukaryota; kingdom Metazoa; phylum Chordata; class Mammalia; order Perissodactyla; family Equidae; genus Equus; species Equus caballus. Next base: position 97,682,548 of record NC_091715.1, on the reverse strand, counting down.
ATTTCTAGAAAGTCTACAGAAATAGTTACAATCATTCTAAGTAGTATACAGCCAGTAACCCCTGCCATACCCTTTGGGGCAGTGTAATTGTTCTGGTACTTAAAAAAAATAATGCAGGCTTTATCACGCAATAAGAATACCACAGAGAGCAATAAATTTCTTAATCAAGAGACCCAAGGGGAAAATACTACAAAAAAGTCAGGCAATAGGAAGGCTGGCTTTATTTGCATATGTTTACAGAAATGACTCATCAGGACCTATTTAGTTGCAAGTGACAAGAATCAACTCAAATTAGGTTAAATCAAAACTGAGAATATAATTAGCTCATATGGCTTAGAAGGATGCTGGAGAAGCTAAAAATGGATGAAGGAACCACAGAAACCAGGACTTCAGGGTCTAGAAACAGAGTCAAAGGTACTTGATATACAGACAAATATATATCGATGTGGCGTATTTTGATTAGTCAGGAAATTTTCATTTTTGTTTTGAAATACCTAACATTGGCAAATACAAAAACACAGTGACATTGCTTTACAACTCTTGGAATATTTAGTGCTGACTCGTGATTCTTAGAGTACGTTCAGGCTAAATCTGTGAGCGAAGCAAAAAAGAACTGGAAACAGAACAGAGATTTTTCAGTGAGCCAGAAAAACAATGATATGACCCAGAAAGTGTTGAGTTGGTTAAAGAATTTAAAACAATATCCAGCACTTAGCGAATGTTCACTAAGTATTAGTTCTTGTGCCATACTTTTGATAACTTATCTCATTTATTCCTCACAACATCCAAATAAATAGAAAGTCCCATTCTGAGGAAACAGGGGTGCCAAGCAACTTTTGCAGGGTCACACAGCTTATAAATAAATCATTCATCTGGGATTGGAACCTAGGCAGGTTTTCTCTAAAATCTATTGTGTCATACTACTTGTTAAAACAATGCCTTATGGTAAAATTTTAAGTTATGCCATTGTTTTTAAGGTAAATTTGCTCATGTAAATAGGTTTAGAATAAAAGCATAGATATTTTAACACTAAAAATCTTTTCATCTTCAGTATTGACGTTTAAAGTTTAATTACAGGTAAGAGTAAACCAAGAGTCAGTATATGTAACTCTCTCAGACTGATTAAATATGACCCACAGGAAGAAATAAATTTCACACTATGATCCAGTAAACACATGTTTTTTATTTATACAACTGAAACCAAAATTTTGTGAAACAATATTTACTTTATTGCATGCGAGGCACTCTGCTGTCTTATATTCTATTTTATTACTTTTAAAAATTAATGACGGCCATGACCTATTAAATTGATTTTTTTTTTCTTTTTCAAGATTGGCATCTGAGCTAACAACTGTTGCCAATCTTCTTTTTTTCTTCCTGCTTTTTCTCCCGCAAATCCCCCCTGTACATAGTTGTATATTCTTTTTTAGTTGTGGATCCTTCTAGTTGTGGCATGTGGGATGCTGTCTCAGCGTGGCCTGATGAGCAGTGCCATGTCCACGCCCAGGATCCAAAGCGGCAAAACCCTGGGCCACCGAAGCAGAGCACATGAACTTAACCACCAGCCACTGGGCTGGCCCCTAAATTGATTTCTTAATCCACTAATGAGTCGTGATCCACAGTTTGAAAAACACTCATTTAGACAATGATGGTTTAAACAGCCGTGCCTGTTTCTTTTTAGCTCCTAACTGGATTCTCCAATTATTAACATCAACTGGAAGGAAAAAGCAAAGCAACCTACAGCCCTCCCTCCAGAAGGTTGTAGTCAGGATTCACGCTTCTTGACTAAGGAGGCAGCAGTGACAGCTCCTTACAAGCATTGCTCCCTCACGCAGTTTTTCTCTTCACTCAACCTTTCTCAGCCAACTGAGATCCCACATCGTTCTCCTACCCTTCTGGAAGGGAACAAGTCCTTTGCTACTCACACTTTACATCAATACCCAATCTTAGCTGTGTTCCCAACTTCTATCCAGTGCAAGTAGAAGTTACAAAATGGGGGAGGGAGGCAGGGCTACAACAAAATTTGACAGAAGTATGTCAGAAAAGTCCAGAAAAAAGTGGCGGTAAAATCATTGGCTCCCATATACAGTCTCAGGTCACTAGTGTCCATAGGAGACTATAATTACTAGATAGCTGCCGTACTGGAGAAATTATAGATATAAGCAAGTATGGGTCAATCTGGGTAGCCTATGTTTTTTTTAATATCTTGATGGACTTGCCGTAATTCTCTCTTTTAAAATTTTCATGAAGGCAGAACCAAAGCTAGTTAATATTAAAAGTTTTAGATTAAGCCTTTCAAATAGCATATGCTAAAAAATAAATGGTGGCTAGTTCAGTCTAAGAATTTTTCCTACTATTTCCAGCCATGTTGTCATATTTGTGAGTTCATTTTTTAAATTTTATTAAATATAAACCACAACCATTGTTGGGAGATAAACTGAAGATACTGGAGATATTTCCAATTGGTAGCTTATCCAATAAAGACACTTTTCTTGTTCTCTTTTCCTGTTCTGTCTTCCCTAGATTGCTTTTCAGGGTGAACAATAAAATATGACTAATGATAAAGTATTAATATTTGATTCACCTTATGAATTTTACTGTTTTTCTTCCAAATCATTATTTTATTCTATTTTTAAAATATGAGTGTCATGTTTGAAAACATATGTATAAAAATACCAAATTCTTTTAAAGAAAAAGATTCTGGACACTTTTTTTCTGAAAAATAGTTGGAGTAATAATGCTATATTGACTTTTAGCATATAATAATATTTAATAAAAATATGTAATAGTAATAATATAATATTTAATTTTAGCATATAATATTTACTAAAGCATATAATAATATTTAATGCTATATTGACTTTCAGCATATAATAATATTTAATATGTCATGTCAAATCCATGACATAGACCACAAGAGTCATATAGTTAATTTGTAAATGCAAATAAGCAAACTTTCTAGAAGACAATGGTTTTATTGCACTAAAAGCTACACACCCTTACACACGTGAAGGATTACTTTTAATGATTTGAAAGGAAAAGGAAGTGAACTCCATTTCATAAAGAGCAAACTTTCCCAAGTACAATACAAAAAGATATTATCGGTCTTAGTTCTTCCCTAGAATGTTCAAAGAAGAAAAAAACCCAGACAAATCGAGGCTTAACTATAAGAATTTCTTCAAATCTTTATTTGGCCTTGAACTTTTATCCCTTATATTACATTCTCTTCCTGTAGCAGAGTACACACATAAGTAAACGAGAGATTCATTAGCCTTTTAGCCACACAAATCTGACAAAAGTCCCTAAGGAATCCTACATAAAACAAGAGAATAGTTGTATAAATCATTTATATAAATAAACGTCTACTCTCATTTCCCATTCCAGAAAGGCTTGCACTGTCGACTGAGATTCCAGATAAAGCAAGGGTGTATAGAGTCCCTTTGTACATAGCAGTATCTACTGCTCCTAATAGAAAGAGAATCATCAACTCCTTTAATGAAGATGTTCTAGTTTTATTTGTTAGAGAATAAGGACTCATTATTTTTACTCATGGGATATGACACCTTCTGGTGTTAGCAGCTGCCAGATTATGTCAGCACCTGCCAATATTGGTTAGTGAATTGGAGAAACATTGACAACTTTATCAACATCTGTGATTGCCATCACTTGTCCTAGGACATGTACCCGAAACTTCCTCAAATCCATGACAAACGCATGTACAATGCATTTAGTGACTTGATTGTTGTTGTTCTGATTTTCTAAATCTGACTGTTCCTATATCCTGAGAGGTTCTTTTCTTAGCCCCTGGGGAGAGATTTTTTTTAAAAAATAAGCTTTATTTTAGAATACATTTTGATTTACAGAATTATGATGACAAGGCCAGTACAAAGAGTTCCTGTATACCCCACACACTCACTCCCCTATTACTAACACCTTACATTCGAACAGTGCATTTGTTACAATTAATGAACCAGTATCGAACATTTTTATCAATTAACATCCAACCTTTATTCAGATTCACTTGGTTTTCATCTACTGTCTTTTTCTGTTCGAGGATCCCATCCAGGATTCCAGGGTGCATTTAGTTCTCACGTCTCCTTAGGCTCCTCTTGGCTCTGACAATGTCTCAGATTTTCCTTTTTTTTTTTTTCTGATCTTGATGGTTTTGAGGAGTAGTGCTCAGATATTTTGTAGAATGTCCACCAATTGGGATTTGTCTGATTTCTTTATTATTATTATTAGACTGAGGTTATACATTTTTGGTTGGAAGACCACAGAGGTAAAGTGCCATGCTCATCATATCGTATCAAAGATACACACTATCAATGTGACATCACTATTGATGCTAACTTGATCACCTGGCTTAACATAATGTTTCTCAAGTTTCTCCACTAATAAAGTTAACTTTTTTTTCTCTCCCTTTCCATACCAAACTCTTTGTAATAAAGTCACTATGTACAACTCACACTTAAAGAGTGGGGATTTATGCTCTATGTCCTTAAAGGTGGAATATCTACATACATTATTTGGAATTCTTTTGCATAAGAGATTTGCCTATTCTCCCCGTTTATTTTTACTTGATCATTTATTTACACCAGTATGAATTCATGGATCTTTATTTTATACTTTGAAGTTTTTGTTGCTCAAAAACTTTTTAGTTTTACCCTCTAGGAGCTCTTTCAGTTGGCTCCTGTGTACCTTTGAGTACTTCCAACCCCATCGATGTGGTTTTCTTTTCTTTTTTTTCTTTTGAGAACATCCTTAGTTTTAGGTACTACAAGTGGCTCCACGATCTCCTATATATATATGACAGTCCTATATTCAGCCATTTCTCCAAGAAGTCTTGTTCCTTTTATTGGAGAATGGTCTTGGATACCAAAATCTGTGTGTGCTCATTGCTACTGGGGTGTTGTTAGTTATAGGCTCTCTCAGCTGACAGAACAAGGAAATATATGTAGGTATACTCGTTATATTATAGATAATACACATATCTACACATACTTTTTTTTACACATCCATTTGTGTCTATATTAAGCTACTGATGTCTCCATCATCATACTGACATCTCCAACTCTGATCCATTACCATTTGAATTTTGAACACTGTTGGTGTGCAGTTCCTTTTGCTCTTATTCTTACAGACTCCACTCATTTCCGGAGCTACTTAGGTCAGCAATTTATTTCCCCACCATATTCAGTGAGGGTTTTTTTTTTTTTTAGGAAGATTAGCCCTGAGCTAACATCTGCTGCCAATCCTCCTCTTTTTGCTGAGGAAGACTGGCCCTGAGCTAACATCCGTGCCCGTCTTCCTCTACTTTATATGTGGGATGCCTGCCACAGCATGGCTTGGTGAGTGGTGCATAGGTCCGCATTGGTGAACCCCGGGCCAGAAAATTGGTATTATTTATTTGTTAAATGTTTGTTAAAATTCACCAGTGAAATCATCTGACCCTGGTGAGTATGTTTTTAGAAGTTTATTGGTTTACATTTTTACTAGATATAGAGTTATTCAGATTATCTATTTCTCCTTGTGGGAGTTGTAGTTTGTGTCTTTTGAGGAATTTGTTCGTTTCATCTAAATTATCAGATTTGTAAGCATAAATCAAATTTATAGTTTTACATTATTGTCCTTTCAGTGTCCATTTGTGCTTTCTGTCTTTTTTGCTTGGTTAGCCTAGCTAGAGGTTTACCAATTTTATTGATATTTTCAAAAACCTAGCTTTTGTTTCATTGATTTTCTCTATTGTTTTCCTGTTTTCAATTTCATTGATTTCCACTCTGAATTTTATTATTTTCTTTTTTCTGCTTGCTTTAAGCTTAAATTGCTCTTCTTTCTCTATATTTCCTAAGATAAAAAATTACATAATTAATTTTATATATTTGTTCTTTTCTAATATATGCATTTAATGCTATAACCTTCCCTCTAAATACTGATTTTGCTGGATCTCTCAAATTTTAATAAGGTATATTTTACTTTTCATCCAGTTAAAATACTGTTTAATCTCTTGAGCTTTCTGTTTTGCGCCATGTGTAGTATAGAAGTGTTTTTTAAATTTTAATATGATATTTTATGCAACCCAATATATCCAAAATACATTTCATCATGTAACCAATATAAAAAATTGGTAATACTATAGTTTACCTTCTCATTTTGAAGTACTATATCTCTGAAATCAAATCAGGTATACTTTTATACTTATAGAACATCTTAATTTGGACTAGCCACAATTCAAGTTCTCAATAGTCACATGTGTCTAGTGTCTACAATATTGTATGACACAGGACTAGAGTCTTGATTAGATTAAAGCTAAACATCCTGGGCAATGATATTTCATAGGTGAGATTTTGTCCTTCATATTTATATGCCAGGAGACCCGTAACGTCAGACTGTTTTACAATTTATGGTGTGAAGTATGGTCATTTTATGCAGGAAGTAATTGTAATCTTTTCTATTGTAAAGGATTTTCCCTCCCTTCAACTAGTAAATGATATGTGAGAAGATGCATTGCTTCTATTTGAGTATTCAGTTACTTGATAAACTGGCAACAAATAATCCTAACATTTATTGATGATCTTTGACCTGAATCAATAATTATGTCACAAAATAGGGATTTTCTATTACTATTATCCTTTCTTCTTTTATTAGGTGTCATTTTTGAAGTGTATTGGTTAAGTTTCAAATATTTAGAGATTTACCAGCTATTTTTCTGTTATTCATTTCTAGTTTAATTCCATTATGGTCTGATATGATATTTTGTATTATTTCTGTTCTTTTTAACTTTGTTAAGATGTGTTTTATGGCCCAAAATATGATCTATCTTGGTGAATGTCTTATGCAAGCTCAAGACAAATGCGTATTCTGTTCTTGGATGAAATATTTTATAAATATCAAATAGATCCAGCTTATTGATAGTACTCTTCATGTAGACTATATCTTTACAGATTTTCTGCCTGCTTTATCTATCAATTACTGAAAGAGGGATGTTGAATTTGACTATAATAATGGATTTCCTTCTTCCTCCTTGCAGTTCTCTCTCACTTTTTGCCTCATGTGTTCTTAGGCTCAAACACATTAATATTGTTATGTTTTCTTAGTGAAAATCCATAAATAATACTCCTCTTTTTCCCTGATAAATTTCCTTGGTCTAAAGTCTACTTTGTCTGAAATTAATATAGCTACTCCACTTTTATTTTGAATTATGTTAACATGACATATTTTTCTCCACTGCTTTACTTTTAAGCTATCAGAGTATTTATATTTAAAGTGGGTTTCTTATAGACAAAATATAGTTGGTTTTGGTTTTTTAGCCATTCTGACAATCTCTGTCTTTTAATCGATGTATTTAGACCACTCATATTTAAAGTGATGTTTGATATATTTGGATTAATATCAACTATGCTTGTAATGGTTTTCTATTTGTTGCCAGAGACTAATTTTCTGCCTTCTCTGATTTTAACTGACCATTTGTTGTCATTAATTTCACTTATTCATGTGCTGTAATCACCCAATACATTGTTACTATCATTACTTTAAATAGTTATCTTTTAGGTCAATTGAATATTTCATATTGCCTTCAATTATTTCTCCCTTCCTTTTTTTATGTACACGCCAGTATCCAAGTTAACAACCTATATCAGATTTTTTTAATGCTTAAAGAAAATCTTTCAGTGTTTCTTGCACAGCAGGACTACTGCAATGAATTCCAATAGTTTTTGTTGGTTTTACGAGAAGGTCTTTATTTCTCCTCCAATAATAAAGGAAAATTTTGCTGGATATAGATTTCAAGGTTGGTGGGGTTTTTTCTTTCAATACTTTGAAGATTTCATTCCAGTCTTTTCCTGCTGGCATGATTTCTGAAGAGTAGACAACTGTAATTCTTATCCTTGTTTACCTATAGGTAAGGTATTTTTTTCCTCTGCTTCCTTCCAAGATTTTTTTCTTTGTCTTTTGTTTTCTGAAGTTTGAATATTATATACTTACTCATAGTAATTTTTGGTATTTCTCTTGCTTGATATTCTGTGAGCTTCCTGAATCTGTGGTTTCATGTCTGTCATTTATTTTGGAAAGTTCTCGGCATTATTACTTCAAATATTTGTTCTACTCCATTCTCTCTTTTCCTTCTGGTATTCTAATTATGTGTATGTTACATCTTTTGTAATTTTCCCACAATTATTGGATATTCGGTTCACTTTTTTTTCATTCTTTTTCTCTTTGCTTTTCAGTTTGGAAAGTTTCTGTTGAGCTATGCTCAAGCTCACTGAGGTTTTCCTTAGCCACATTGAGTCTACCTTTGAGTCCATCAAGGTATTCTTCATATCTATGATGATTTGATTTCTAACATTTCTCTTTAATTTTTTTGTTAGAATTTCTCTCTCTCTGTACATTACCCATCTCTTCTTGCATATTGTCTACTTTTTTTTTGCTAGAATCCCTAAATTATTAATTATAGTTATTTTAAATTTCCTATCTGATATTTTCAACATCTGTGTCATATCTGCATCTTTTTGTAATGCTTCCTTTGTCTTCTCAGGTTGTGTTTTTCTCTTGTCTTTTGTTGAACCTTGTAATTTTTGCTGAAAGCCAGACATGTTCTATTAGGTAACAGGAACTGAAGTAAATAGGCATCTAACATGAGGAATATGTTAACCTGGCTGGCGTTGGCCTTTCTTAAATGTTTGCTATACCTATACATGCCAGAGTCTTCTCTCCTCTTGACTTTGAGTTTCCTTAATTACTACTTTTCTGAGAGAGTCTATGTCTTGCAGTTCTTTCATTTGTAATTTATCATTATTATATTGGAGCCCTGTTGGTGAGGTGGTAAGAGGTGGGAAAGGAAGAGAATTCTATATTCTTTCAATTAAATCCCAGTCTTTTAGTGGTTCAATATCTCTGGCTGTGACCTTCACAAGTGTTTCTTCTTGTATAACTTTTTTCCCCACTGATTAAGGAAGAATAGAGGGAGCTAAAGTGAGAATAATGTCTTTCCCCTGCTGGCTTTGAGTTAACACTCTGGTAAAGTCATTTCCCCTGGAGGGTAGTCCTTTGTTATGGAGAAGGTCTGGTGCATTTCACAAGGAGTACTCTTCTTCTCCTACTGCCAGGGCTAGTAAGTAATCTTTCTCACTTCTTTACTGTGAGAACTTGGTAGGATTCCTGGAGGTATAACCCAAAAATATATAAGACTATTGCTCTCAAATGTTTCTCACTGTCATGATAGTTCACATTCAGCTTCCAGTAATTTATTAAAATTACTAAGTGATCCTGTAAGTTTATGGATCCTATAAGTTCTAGGCAAACAGATCTTGGTTCTGACTCTCTGAATTCAACTGTCTCTTCAGATTTGAGGGCTGTGGTTTTCCCTGCTACCTCAGGTCTATGACATGTCCAAAAAAGTCTTTATCCAGCTCTCTCTTATTGTAAGGACAAGAGTGATGACTTCCAAGCTCCTTACATGTATAGCTGAAACTGGAAGTCCTCCTTGGAACAGATTTTACAAATTGTTTATATTTTGCAAATCTAAATTAGAAAACATGTTTATATACATCTAAAAGCATGTTCAAACCCAATAGCAAATCTCTTCCTGCAAGAAAGATGCTGTTCCTATTTCAAAATGCCAGGTAAAATATAGGTTATTTTTACATCCATAGCTCTGGAAAACATAAGAATGAATTCTACCATTTTAGCATTATAGAATTGGTAAGCAAACTAATTTATTCTCTAGGCTTCTATGCACTGGGACACAATGTCAATTGTAGATAAGTAATGCCCTTACATTCCAAACAGAATAATATTTAAGCTTTACATTTCTCTTTAAAGTTCCATTCCCACAATAATCTTTATGGAATGAATTGCTTTAGGGGACACTGCTACCTAGTCTGAGGCATGTATTTTAATCATTAAGGTAAGTCTTTCCCTCATTAACCTCTCTTGCTAAACAAGCTATATATGGTTTTGATAGCAACCACTAGAGGGTATTTTTTAACTCATAAACTGTCATAAAGGATAAAATTAATTTAAATTTGGTTTAACAAAAACACTGTTGCTGATTGTTAAAACCTAGGAAAAGAGTCAATACATTTTAGAAAGCCAAAATAAGCACTATTTACTTAATAAGAAATAAAATAAAATCACCAGGAAATACCCTATGGAGCATTTGTTTTCTTCTTTCAACAATTGATTAACTATGGCAATACATGTAACTGGATACTTCTCCCATGATAAAAGAGCTTGGTTGGAAGCATCAGTAGGCAATTTTTCTGTATTCTCTTATTTAAAATCTGGATTAAGTATGCATAGCTAGCTATTTTATATTGTTTGACATAAATCAAAAACTATTTTCACTATTTTTTTTCTTCATTGAATTTGTGGCATAAGCTGAGTTATTTAACCTTATGTATTCTGTTGCAGTATTAAAATAGAAAAATATAGGAATTTGGAGTGAAAAAAGTCTTACTTTATACCAACCTCCTCATTTTATAGTGGTGAAAACAAAGGTCCAGAGATATTAAGTTGATTCTTTTTATGAAGAGAACTGTTACTCAATCATGGATCAATTGTAATCAATATCACATAGAAGAGATTGACTTTAGTGAAACTGGTGAAAACTACTTTCAAAAAATCTAACCATTTAAAGCCTCTGGAAATGATCCTAAGGGTGAACAGGAAATAAACACCTATTTGAACCAAGACTACTACCTCCCTCTCCCTCCTCCCAGTTCAACAAGGCAGAAACTTCACTCCAGACTCCTGGAGCAAAGAACATAGAGCTCCTTCTTCCACTAGCATCCAGATGGAGGGTTTTCTTCCTAGAAGGAGTAAGGTATCAGCATTTCTCATCCTGACCCCAGCTACCTGTTGCTGAGGTGAAGTTGTGGGTAAGTGCAATTAAGAGAGAGGCTTCCTTCTTCTATCCAGCCCTGATTCATGGAACAGAGGCTCTACCTTGTGCACAGCACTTCTAAGAACAGTGAACCCTGATCACTCTTGCTCCAGCTTGGGATGGGGGTGCTTCCATGACTGGAGAGGCAAGTTGAGAGTATTCTAGGCTACTGCCCACCCAAATGAGTGCTCATCCAGTGAATGTGCAAAAAGGAGATTCAAGAAATAAGCTAAAGTGCAGGCCAGCTAGTTTGAAGAGAACCAGAAATAAGACAGCTTGGAGAAGCCCTCCTGGGGTCAGAACAAAAATTAAATACTGACATCAGAAACTATTTCTTCAAAGGAGCCAGAATTTGATTGTATTAGTTTATAGAACAATTATGCCCCCAGGGCATTGTTGAAAACAATAGAGCAATCATGGGGCAATTATTAGAGTTTAACAGCTGGGTGTGGTCAGAGAAAGAAGAAAAGAGCCCTTCAAAAAGCACTGTCATCTCAACATGACTGACACTATATCTAAAGCTATGCCTCTGAGCAACAATATCAGAGGCTGAACACTATGGGATGAGGGGAATAGATTTCACTAAAATAAAAGTCAACCACTAAATAAATAAACAAACAGAAAATAATAACAAGCTCCTAAGGGGGAATATTACCTAAAACTGTCAAAATATATTATCTAAAATGTCCCCAGTTGACAATAACAAATGATGAGTCATGCAAAGAAACAGGACAGTAGACCCCATCCACTAGGAGAAAAAATAGACAAGAGAAAGTGCATATTCACAAAGTAAAGGAAAGAAAACTTGAAGATATATCAATAGAGATTATATAAGCCAAAAAACAGAGAGAAGAAAAGATGAATAAAAATGACAGAAATGTATACACCATCAAGTGAATCAAACTATTCATCATTGGACTACCAAAAGGAGAGAAGAGAGAGAAAGGAGCAGAAAAACTATTTGAAGAAATGATGGCTGAAAATCTAGAAAATTTGCTGAAAAACAATAACCTACATATACAAAAAGGTTCAACAAACTCGAAGTAGGATAAACACAAAGAGATCCACAAATAGATACAAAATAAAAATGCTAAAAGTCAAAGACAAGGAGAAAACCTTGAAAGAAGCAAAAGGAAAACAACTCATTACTTACAAGGGAACCTCAAGAAGTTTAGTAGCTGACTTCTCAGTAGAAACAATGGAGGCCAGAAGGCAAAGTGCTCGAAGAACAAAACTGTCAACCAAGAATCCTAAATCCAGCAAAGTTATCTTTCAAACATGTACGTTAAACCAACTTTCCCAGATCTACAAAAACCAGAATTTGTTGCTGGCTGAACTGCCTTACAAGAAATACTAAAGGAGTACTAAATGTCTTCAGGTTGAAAACAAGTAACCTCAGACAGTATTCAAATCCACATGAAAAAAACAAAAAAACACCAATCAAGGTAATTATGTTTTATATAAAAGACAGTAGAAATGCATTTTTTTCTCTTTCCTCTTAACAGATTTAAAAAGTAATTGTATAAAATAATATGTATATAGTCTATTATTATTGGGCCCATAACATATAAAAGTGTAGTATACATGTAGTGTATTTGCTGATAGCAATCCAAAGGAGGAAGGTGGGAGCAAAGCTGATTTATGCTAAGAAAATGACCACAAATGTTAAAGTAATAATTATAACAATGCATTGTTAGATTTTTAACATAAGTAGATGTAATATGTATAACAGTAATACTACAGAAAAGGAAAAAAGGGATAGAGCTATGTAGGAGTAACATTGCTATATATATCACTAAAATTAAGCTAATAAATTGGAAGCTGAATCAGATAAGCTAACATGTATATGGTAACCTCCAGACTAACCATTCAAAAATAAATAGAATAAATATAGTGAAAAAACTGAAACTGAAACTGAAAATAAAATGATACACTAGAAAATATTCACTTAATGCAAAAGAAAGAAGTAAAAGAGGAATAGAGGAACAAAAAATACATGAGATATATATAAAACAAAAAAGTTAAATGGTAAACATAAATTCAACCATATCAATAACAACAATAAATGTTAATGAATTAAATGATCCAATCAAAAGGCAGAGATTGTTAGATTGGATTGAAAAAAACCATGACTCAAGTATATGCTCTCTATAGGCGATGCACTTAAGATTCAAAGATACAAATATATTGAAAGTAAAATGATGGAAAAAGATATATGAAGCAAGTCAATACATCAGGAATATACAATTATAAACATATGTGCATCTAATAACAGAGCACCACAATACAAGAAGTAAAAACTGACAGAAATTCAAGGATAGACAATTCAAATATAATATTTGTGGACTTCAATAGCACACTTTCAATAATGGATAGAACAAGTAGGCAGAAGGTCAAGAAGGAAATTGAAGACTTTAACAACACTATAAACCAACCAGACCTAACCAGACATGTACAGAATGCTCTACTCAACAACATCAAAGTATACATCCTTCTTAAGTTCACAGAGAACATTCTTCAGGATAGAGCATATGCTAGGACATAAAACTAATCTCAATAAAGTTAAAAGATTATAAATAATACAAAGTATGTTCTCTGACCACATAGAATGGAATTAGAAATCAACAGCAGGAAAAAGTTTGTGAAATTCACAAATGTGGAAATTAAACACTATACTCTTATATAACCAATGGGTCAAAAAAGAAATCAAAAGGGAAATTAGAACATACTTTGACATGAATGAAAGTGCAGACACAATCTAAAAACATGGGATGCAGCTAACGTAGTACTTAGAAATTTATAGCTATAAGTGCCAATATTAATAAAGGAGAAAGATTCAACATCAACAAGCTAATTTTACACCTTAAAACACTGGAAAAAGAGAAGTAAAAAAGAAGTATACACGTGAAAAGAATGTTCAGCATCTTTAGTCATCAGGAAAATGCAAATCAAAACCACTCTGGGATACCATTTCACTTCCACTAGGATGGCTAGAATCACAAAGTCAGAAACAAGTATTGGCGAGATGTGGAGAAACCAGAACCTTCATATGGAGCTGTTAGGGATGTAAAATGGGGCAGCTGCTTTGGAAAACAGTCTGGCAGATTCTCAAACGATTAATCATGGAGTTATCACATGGCCCAGCAACTCTACTCCTAGGTATTTACCCAAGAGAAGTGAGAGCATATGTCCACATAAAACCCCACACATCAGTGTTCATGAAAGCATTATTGATAACACTTAAAAATGGAAATGATTTAAATGTCCATCAACTGATGAATAGATCAGAAAAATGTAGTATATTCATATAATAAAATATTATTTGAACATTAAAAGGAATAACGTACTGATACATGCTATAACTTGGATGAACCTTAAAAATGTTATCATAAATGAAAGAAGCCAATGACAGAAGACCACATATTATATCATTTCAAATATGAAACGTCCAGAACGTGGAATTCTCTAGAGACAGAAAGTAGATTGGTTGCTTAGGCCTGGGGGAATGACAAGGAGTAGGAGGTCATCATTCAAAGGTATGGGGTTTCTTTTTGAGGTGATAAAGATGTTCTAAATTTGACTGTGGTGATTGTTGCACATATATGAATACACTAAAAACCATTGAACTTTACACTTTCAGTGGGTGAACAATATGGTATGTGAATTAATTATATCTCAATAAAGCTGCTAAAATGATCACATAGGAATTTTTTTTTAAAAGATTAAGATGGGCAAAGGCTAATCTTCTCAATTATTGTCAGAAAACCTGAGTCTCAGCCAAGCGCTTTCTGAGGCATAGAGGCGGTAGCAATCATAGCCGTTGCTTTCAGAAAATTTGGCCCACTCCCAGTTACACCTGTGACCCAATTTAGTGCATAGGTGGGGTAGCCTTCCTACAGGGAGAGAATACAAGTCAGAGTCTTAGATTTTCATAGCACACGCTTCCTGCTCAACTGCTCTTCAAAACTCAGGATTAAAAGGGATGATACCCAGAGTCCGTCAAAAGCCTACTGAAGCCAGTTGATAGTTAAAGCAGGGTTGGCAAACGTTTTCTGTAAAGGGCCACATTGTAAATGTTTTAGGCTTTGTGGGCCACACAGTCTCTGTTGCAAGGACTCAGCTCTTCAATCATTGCATGAAAATGGGGAATGACAATATGTAAGGAAATGAGCATGGCTGTATTCAAATCAAACTTTATTGACACTGAAATTCTAATTTCACATAATTTTCATATATCACAAAACATTATTCTTCTTTTGATTTTTTTTTTCAGCCATTTAAAAATGTAAAAATCAGGGGCTGGCCCCGTGGCCGAGTGGTTAAGTTCGCGCACTCCGCTGCAGGCGGCCCAGTGTTTCGTTAGTTCGAATCCTGGGCGCGGACGTGGCACTGCTCATCAGACCATGCTGAGGCAGCGTCCCACATGCCACAACTAGAAGAACCCACAACGAAGAATACACAACTATGTACCAGGGGGCTTTGGGGAGAAAAAGGAAAAAATAAAATCTTAAAAAAAAAAATGTAAAAATCATTCTTAGCTCATGAGCTGTACAAAAACAGGCAGTAGGCTAGACTTGGCCTTTGGCTTGTGGTTTGTTGACCCCTGCCTAAAGAACTTGTTATCCATCTGCATTAGCTATTTTAAATTTTAACTCAGTAACTATTTAATCACCAGAAATGTTTCTACCTTAATATCATTAACTTAAACTCTTAAAAATGTCTTACTAAGTTACTTTTATTTATATTGGCCATATTAAAGAGCTAAGAAAGTGTCTTTAAAAAGAAGTTTCTGTATGTTCTATGAAATATAAAGCTGTCACTCGTTATGATGGCCCTTGTAAGAATACAAATATGTTAAATTAATTTGGGAATCTAGTATAGGGAAGAGTTTAATAGTATTATTAAAATCTAATGTTTCTTTTTATCAAATAACGAGGAGTTGGTATTCCATCGTGTCTTCAATTTTTGGCCTTTGCTTCCAGAGTTGAATCTAATATTCAAACTTAATTATATTAACCCAGATTTTGTTAGACTAACTGCTCCATATATTTGTATTTGTATTTTAATGATTCTATTGTATATCCATCTTTTATTTTGAAGCTCTTTATCTCTGTTTTGGAGGTAACCAAGGTAAATACTTTACAAATCATGAGAACAAAATTATCGTTACATTAAAATTTGATCAGAATTTCCAGAATTCTTCAGGGAGAGAGAATTTTTTAATTTAACAAAATATCTGAATAGATTGTTGGATATTAAAAATTTGATCCCAAGGGCATGGCCTCTCTGGGTGGGGAGGTAGCAGGGGAAGGGTAAATAAATAGCTGAATTTATTTGGACAGAATTTGTCAAGAGGGAAGAGATGTATGGGGTTAGTGACAATGAGAGACAGAATAAAAGAGAGAGAGGGGCCAAGTAAATGGTGATAAACCAGTGAGAACTTTCTAGTGGCAAGAATGACGAAAGAATGCCTGGTATTTAATTTTAAGCACACTATTCTGCCCTATATTTTGCCATGCTCCTAATGCTTCAAACCTTCAATAAAAGGCTGCTATAATCTAATTTTGTGCCTGTGCTGTATTGAGGGAGTACTAGAGTAAGTCCAGCATTCAGCATAGAGTTGCATAGCGACTGCAGATTCGGAACATGTGAGAAGCATAATGGGAATCAAGAATATGGCAGTGTCAGGAAATCCAAGACAGAGATGACTAGGAGAAATGTAGATTGGAGACATCAGGAAGGACCTTGGGCCTCCCGCCACATATGGCTGGGGATCTGAGTCAATTTTATTTATGTATATTGTTCCAGGTGTAATGTCAAGTAACTTAATATTTTTCCAGTTTTATTTAAGTATAAATGACAAATAAAATTGTATTTATATATAAAGTACACAACATGAGATATTGTGAAATGATTACCACGATCAAGTTAATTACCACATCTGGCACCTCACATAGTTACCATTTTATTTGTTTATTTGGTTGGTGTGGTGAGAGCACTTAGTATCGACTCTCTTAGCAAATTTCATGTGTAGAATACAGCATTATTAGCTATCATCACCATGCTGTCCATTAGATTCCCAGAACTTCTTTATCTTTTACTGAAAGTTTGTACCCTTTGACCAACATCTCCTTATTTCCCCTCCCCGCTAGTCCCTGGGAACCACCATCCTACTCGCTGGTTCTGAGCTCAACTTTTTTAAATTCCAACATGTAAGTGAGATCATACAGTACTTTTCTTTCTCTGTCTGGCTTATATCACTTAGCATAATGTCCTCCAGATTCATCCATGTTGTCACAAATGAGGTTTCCTTCTTTTTTATTACTGAATAATATACACACTATAACTTCTTTATCCCTTCATCTGCAGATGGACACTTCGGTTGTTTCCATGTCTTGGCTATTGTGAATAATGCTGCAATGAACAAGGAGATGCCAATATCTCCTTGAGAGCCTGATTTCACAACCTTGGATAAATACCCAGAAGTGGGATTTCTGTATCATACGCCAGTTCTATCTTCCATTTCTGAGGAACCTCCATACTGTTTTCCATAATGGCTGTCTCAACTTATGTTTCTACCAATAGTTCAGAAAAGTTTCCTTTTCTACACATCCTTCCCAGCATTTTCTACCTCTTATCTTTTTGATAACAGCCAGACATACATGTTATCATGTTTGGTAACATCCTGACAAGTATGAGGTGATAGCTAGTTGTGGTTTTGATTTGCATTTTCCAGATGGTTAGTGATGTTGAGCACCTTTTCATATACCTCTTGGCCATTTATATGTGTTCTTTGGAAAAATGTCTATTCAGATCCTTTGCTCAATTTTAAACTGAATTATTTGTTTTTTTGCTATTGAGTTGTATGTATAAGGCAACCTACAGAATGAGAGAAAAAATTTGCAAATCATATATCTGATAAGGGGCTAATGTTCAAAATATATGAGGAACTCAATTTTATTTAAATCTTAAAAGACAGGTTGACTTTAGCTCATCAAAGGCCTTAGGCATAACCTAGGTGGCTATATTAATTTATTTGCCTAAGAGCATATGTTTAGTAAATGGCAGAACCAAAATTATAACCTCAGACTCCTAATTTTAATCTAGCATTCGATATTTGTCATATATTTTCCAGGAAGGAGGAAAAGATATTCCATCATTAGTGCATTTTGAAATTCGAAAGTTTAAAAAGTAGAAGTGTATAAAAATTCACATGCACAAGCTTCTGAATTTTAAAGCATTTCTCATAATAACTTCATCTTTATGACAGAGAAATTTCCTGAAAAATCTAGTCACTGCCCCTATTTCTTACTAGTCGTTTGTGTGAAATGCAGTAATTGCTCCATCAAATAGCAGCCAAAAAAAGGAGCACTGTCTCCCCTTTGTCCCTATTCCCTGACTGGAAAGCACTAGTGAGACTGCACGTTGATGATTTCAGGAGAAAGTTGTGTGGATTTGGTGACTTGGCACGTTTGACTGGTAGTGGCATTACGGACCTCAGAGAAAGCAATGGTTAAAAAATCTGGAGCTAGCTCCATGACAAAGGAGCCAGGTTAACAAAAACAAAGCTAATAGACTTAGCTGCTCCTTCTTCTCATCCCCTTTATCATGAGTTTGGGAGGAGGGATTGTCATTTGTCTCAAATGCCACAGCTGCATTTAGTACAATACTTCCAGAACTGATCTTGAGAGGAGGATGGTTAGTATATCTTAATAAGGAGGGTCCATTTACAAATAAGTTTGGGAGATGCTGGCTTTTTGTTTTGTTTTGTCTTGTTTATTCCTGCAGCACATCTCAGACCCTTGAATGACGCGTCATGCATTGTGAATTTCCAAGGGGAAAGAGAGGATGCTGTTTTCTGATACTTTATGAGAACACTCTTTTAAGTAAGGTATCCATCAAATCACAGTTTTGAAACTATTTTTTCTCTCACAGACTCTCAATAATCTCTCCTTATTGGGAATCAATTGGTATAACACCTCCTTCCATAAGAACACTTGCTAATATTTTACACTTTAGGAAGTACTTTCACTTCCAATCTATTTCAAATTGATTTCTTGGCACTTATTAATATAATCTGGGCTTATAGATTCATAATTTTGTGTTATCCTATCATTAGTATTGTAAACATAAAACTCCAAGAGCGTATTCGCTTTTCGTCTTGAATTTCTAGTTATGTCTATTTCTAGCTATTAATGATTATTTCTACTTAATTCCATATATTTCACTTCAAAATTCACTTCCAATACCACAAGGTTAACATCCCTGAGTTCTTGATTTATATTGCCCTTCAGTTTTCTGTAACACCTAATACCCATTAAAATAACTTTTTCATAATGGGCGCAAGAGTAAGATCTTTTCTAAACACTTGCATATATGAAAATTCTTTTATTGTATTATTAGTGCTAGTCTATGTGTTAGTTCTTGTAGTTGTAAAAAATTGCTACAAAGTTGGTGACTTAAAACATGAAAAAATTTATTCTGTCCCAGTTCTGGAGGCCATAAGCCTGAAATCAAGAAGTCTGAAGGGCTGTGCTCCCTACAGAGGCTCTGGGGGAAATTCTATTCCTTGCATCTTCCAGCTTCTAGTGGCTCTAGGCATTTCTTGACTCCATCACTCTTATCTCTGGCTTCATCTTCATATCACCTTTTGTCTTCTGTGTCTCTCCCTCAGACCTCCCTGTGTCTCTCTTTCATAAGGATACATGTGATTGCATTTAGGGTCCCCCTGGGTGATCTAGGATAAGCTCCACCTCTCAAGATCTGTAATCACATCTTTTGCCATATAAGGTAACATTCATAAATTCCAGGGATTTGGTGTGGATATTTTTGGAGGGCTTCACTTTGCGGTTTAATACAGCCACATTTCTCATTTATTTTGGAGGGTCAATTCTAATTCTTACTTCTTTCAAGCTGAGTATTAATTTTACCATTGCATGTTCTTACAGTAGTCTACCCCCACATATCTTGTTTTTTTATCTTTTTTTAATCTCAAACTATTTTTGCCTTGCAATAATCATGTCTTATAGTATAGAAAAACACATTCTTGTATAGTGAGAATCTGAAACATGTAGTTTCTAAATTTTTCTTCTGCTTCCTTTAGTAACTTTTTTCAGAGACGTATTTTACTTCTTAGCCTTCTCTTGAGCTTTAGCATTTTTTCATAAACCTTATTTATATTTCTTTTTAAAAATTTGCCAAAATACTGGGGCCAGCCAGGTGGTGTAGTGGTTAAGTTCAGGTGCTCCACTTTGGCGGCCTGGGGTTCACAATTTGGATCCTGGGCACAGACCTAGTGCCACTCATCAAGCCATGCTGTGGCAGCATCCCACATACAAAATAAAGGAAGATTGGCACAGACGTTAGCTCAGTGATAATCTTCCTCAACTAAAAAGAGGAAGATTGGCAACATGTTAGCTCAGGGCCAAACTTCCTCACCAAAAAAGAAAAAGAAATTTGCCAAAGTACAGAAATATAGGCCTTGTCTTTAGTGCTCTTCACTGTCTATTCAAATGCTAATAAAATCTTCTCACATCTAAAGCTGGAGAGGGGGGTGCTATGCAAGTGTCTTAGGCCCATTTCTAGAAAATCTCGTGTTGTGCTCTCTCGTCCTTTCTGCCCTTTGTATGCGTTGTTTCTTTTGGAATACTGAGCCTCCTTTACTTCCACTGAACAACTACTATTTATTCTTCACATCTAAGCTTACATTACATTTTCTTCAAGAAATCTTTCCTGGGCGGCCGGCCCAGTGGTGTAATGGTTAAGTTCACACACTCTGCTTCAATGACCTGGGGTTCATGGTTCAGATCCCAGGCACAGACCTACGCACCACTCATCAGGCCATTCTGTGGCAGCGTCCCAGATACAAAATAGAGGAAGATTGCCACAGATGTTAGCTCAGCAACAATCTTCCTCAAGCAAAAAGAGGAAGATTGGCAACAGATGTTAGCTCAGGGACAATCTTCTTCAACGAAAAAAAGAAGCCTTTATTGGTCTTCCAATATTGAGTGAGATGCCTTGCCTAAATGTATCTAGGACACACTGTAATTATCCAATCCCAATGTGTATCATACTACATTATAATTGTCTGTTTCCCCAGTAGTCAGTGAGCACCTTGAGGGAACAAATTGTGGTTTGTTTGCGTTATCTCCTTAAAACTTAGCATAATACCTAGCAGCAGTAGGAAATTAATAAAAATTTTTTGAATTGCAACCTTAGAATATGTCATCTACAGAAGTTCTTCCCTGAACCACCAAAGTGTAGGTTGTTACCTCTATTCTGGGTTCACATAATACTCTGTACTGACCTTTATCATAAAACCTATCACAATGTATGGTGATTTTATAATAATAATAATTTGGCATTTACTAGATGCCTAGGTATTTTGCTAAGCAATTTCCCTGTTCATTGTTAGTGCTGTGAAGTCAGAATCCCAGCAACCCCGTATACAGCAGAGCTGAACTCTGCCTGCCCACAGTATGACAAGCAACGGACAGGGAGTGTGGGTTGCTAACCAGTAAGTGAACTCAGGCCGTGACAGTGAGAGCACCAAAGCTTGTCCACTAGACCACCAGGGCTGGCTAATTTACCTATACTGTCTCCTTTAATTTAGCCCTCACAATGACGCTGTAAGTTAGTACTATTATTATTCCATTTCAAGATGAAGAAATAAGCATAAAGAGATTTCAGCATATTGTCTGAAGTCACACAGTTAATAAATGAAGAAGCTTGTTTTTTAACCCAGACAATTTGACTCCAGATGTTATTCCATTAACCAGTATACTATACTTCTCCCAATTTGCTTCTGTCTCTAACACCCAGCTGTCAGAAAATTCTTAGGAGCGGGTATCACAGTCTCTTCCCATTGCCTACTATGATATATAATGCATAGTAGCTGCTCAATAAATTTTCCCTATGACCAAATGAATGACTTGAAGTTCAGATTACTGCTTTATGTGAGTTTAAAGATATTTTATTTCAGAAAATGAATATATAGTCTATAACTTTTACACTCTGTACTCATAGAATTAAAAAAAACCATCTATGTATAGATAAGCATCATTAAAAAATGTAACTCAGCTAAGCAGTTTAGATACCTAAAGAGTTATTAAATATGTTTATTTCCATCCAGTATATAAAGAATATTTACTACTTCTACATATATTTTGATAGCCTTTACTAACAATGGGCCAAAACTTTTCACAATAATTGGAATCCTCAAAAATTGCATCAGCTGGACCATGTATCTTTCAGAATTGGATTTTCTTAGTCTTGGGTATCTTTTTATCCTTTTCATAAATTTTCAAACGTTCTCCTACCAACTCATCTTATTAAGGGCCTGGCACTCAGAGGACCAACACCTTTGCCTTCAAAGATTCAGTTGTTGTAATGTAGGTGCTATTTGATCCTTTCACCTCTTTCACAGAACATCACCAACACAACATTGGCTTTCCTCCTGCCCCCAACCAGTTACTACCTCCTACCAAAGGGAATCATTTTCCAGATTTCTAATGCCATAAAGTAGTTTTGTTAAGCTGTTTTTTAATTTTGTAGAAATATAATCTTGCAGCAATTACCCCTTATATCTAACACCTTTCAATCAACATTGTTTCTGAGATTCATTCTTAAAGTTACGTGCAATAGTGATTTTTTTCATTTGTATTGCTGTGTAGTAACACATTATATGAATACATTATTTATTTATTCTGCCGTTGATAAATATTTGGATTGTTTCCAGTTACGGGCTATTCTGTACAAAGCTGCTATGGACATTCTTCTATATTATATTTGTGGATATACGCACTCATTTCTCTTAGGCGTGTACCTAAGAGTGGAAATTGTTAGGCTGCATGATTGGTATACATTCAGCTTTTAAAGATATTGCAAATTTTTTCCCAAAGTGTTTGTACCTGTTTACATTTCCATCAACAGTATGAAAGTTCCAATTGTTCTGTATCTTTTCCAGCATATAGTATTGCCAGTCTTCTAAAAGGATTCATTCTAGTGAGTGTGTGGAGGTATTCATTGTGGTTTTAGCTTGCATTGTCTTGACGACATTTGCATATGTGTATTGGCCATTTGGATTTTTTTTTTTTTGAAGAGCTTATTCAAGTCTTTTGCCCATTTTATTTCCTTGGGTCTTCTTTTACTTTTCTTATTGCTTTGGATGCATCTTTTGTTGTATATAAAAACTCACAAATATCTTTTCTTACTCCATAGCTTTCCTTTTTACTCTTTAATTATGTCTTCTGAAGAAAAAAATATGCTTTTAATTTTATTGTAGTCCAATTTATTATTTCTTTTATTCATGGATATTGCTCCTTGTGTGCTGTTTAGGAGACCTTTGTGTATTCCAAGATTAAAAACTTTTCTTATTTGAGCTTTACATTTTATCTGTTATATCCAGGTCACAATACATCTGGAATTGATTTTTTTAATATAGTAGGAGGGAGAGGTCAAGGTTTAATTTGGATATCCAATTAATTCTGCTCCATTTATTGAAAGCATTATTCTTTCCTTCACTGAATTTTAGTAGAGACTAGATCATGTAACTTTATTTCTGAACTCTCCTGTTTCTTTGGTCTATTAGTCTGTTCTTGCACAATGAATGGTGTCAATTATTATAGCTTTAAAATAAGTCATGATATCTGGTAGTCTAAATCCTTCAGCTTTATTGTTGTTCTTCAAGATTGTCTTTGCTATTCTGGGCCTTTATAATTCCTTCTAAATTTTAGAATGAGCTTGTCAAATCACACACACACACATGCCCACACACTCAAAAACTGGCTGATGTTTTCATTGGGATTGCACCAAATCTACAGATGAATTTGCAGAGGACTAATTGTAATTACAATATGAAGTCTTCCAATTCATTAGTCTGGTTTATCCCTTCAGTTATTTAGTTTCCTTTAATTACTCACAGCAGGGCTTTGCAGTTTTCTGTTTAATTGCTGCTGTTTTGAAGGTGGTGAGTCTTTTGCTCTAGATGTTTTTAAAATTTTCCGTTTGACGTTAGTTTTCTGCAGTTTTACTGTGATGTGTCTATGAGTGGTTTTCTTTTTATGTTATTCTGCTTGCACTTCATCACAATTCTTGAATCGTGATTTAATGTCTTTCATTTATTTGGGAAAATCCAAACCTACTCTCTTGCCATCTGCTTTCTTGAAGATATTGATCACAATAATTTTAAAGTCAAAGTCTGATACTAAATAGCTAGACCCCCAGCAGGCCTTCAGTCATCCATATTCTTCTTTTGAAATTGGTTTTTGTTATGTTGGTTAATATTTTGAGTGCCAGACATTGTCTGTGAAAAATTATGGAAGCTCTGCATGAGGTTATCTTCTTCCAGAAAAAGTTTGCTCACTCGCCTATCTAGGCTGCAAAGAGGCAGACCACCTGAATCCAGTTCTGGACTGAAGTGGCCCAAGCCCACTTGGCAGTCTTGATAAACTCCTCTCCTTCTGTTTTGCCTACATTCCTAGAGTTTAATTCCTCATGGATTCCAACTGAGAGCCTGTAGTATCAGTTACTGACGCTACCTAATGAGGGATCCTGAACTCCAATTTTTTGCTCCCAGCACATGAAACTGTGGAAAACTCCACTTTGCTTTTCTGCTGTTTTCTGCTTGGTTTCTTACCATCTTGCCTTGCACAGCTCAGTGAGAAAAGGCCTGAAGGGGGAAATTGGTGTTAAGTGTTTAGCTCATGTATTTGTGCCTTCTTTCTCTCTTAGCCTCTCATGTTATGATCCCTTTGAATACCAGAAATTCAATATCTGTCCCCCAATCTGTGAGATTGACTAAATCTATCCTGGCTTCTCTACCTCTTTCTTGGCATCAAGAATCAGCAAATGGACCAAGAGCAGCAGGTAAAAGGTTGGGCTTATCTCAATGACCTTCCTTTCCCTCTATGCTCCAGACCTTCAAATCCTAATTGTCTTTGAAAATATCCAGAGACCTTGAAAATGAATCCTGAATTTTACAGATTTTCTGTTTGTTCTCAGCAGGAGTATTGGTCCCCTGCAAGCTACTCTATCAAAGCTCATAGCATATATCTCTTTTTTAATTAATTCTACTATGGGAGTCTATCATAAGTTGAAATCCCCACAGAATTCTTGCAGAATACTTACAACATTTATCATGTACTACATCACATAGAAAACAAAAAATAATACAAAAACAGAAAACGTAGTGGTTACTTTTTTCAATTTCAGTGTCATCAACTAGAAATAAATAAAAATATTAGTCAAAAACTACAAAAGATAACTTGAATTTTTTTTAAAAAGCTATCCTAAGTAACTTGCTTTAAGAAGAAATCAAAACTGAAATATAGAAAATTTAGAAAGAGGGAACGATGAGATCATTACATTTCAAAGTCTTAGTCTAGAAACAAAGCAGTTCTGAGAGGATTATGGATAGCTTTAACTGCCTTTATTGAAAAGAAAAAAATAGAAAAGATATTAATTTCAAATTTATCTTGAGACAAGAAAACAACAAAATAATCTGAAGTAAATTAAATAATATATAAAAATTTAGAAAAATTAGAATATTTGATAAATATATATGCCAAACCTTCAAAAATAACAAGAAAATTGACAGATATTTGGTAATTCACACCAAGAAGCAAATTTTAAAAAATTAAGAATGATAAAGTCTAACTACAGACACAAAACATGAGCTATTTTCAAGATATACAGTATAGTATTCTACTAATAAATTTATACATTTTGATGAACTAGACCATTTTCTAGAAAATTATAAATGAACAAAATTGACTCACATAGAGGAGAGAATATTACTAGTGCAATAAGCATAGAAAACTTTAAAAGTTACTCGAACTTATAATCCTAAAAAGACTCTAGGCATAATTGGAAAAATTGGAATATATTAAACTTTAAAAATAAAGGTAAAAAGATAAGAAACTGGGAGCTGGAGAGGTTAACCAAATGGCCCATTATCACACAGCTAGAAACTGATAGAGCTTTCTTTTTAGTTTTTCCAGTGCATAGAAGCTAGAATAACATTTGTATCAAATCAACAATGATAAAAAAAATTGCAAAATAAAAAGTATAGACCAACCTCCCACATGAGCATAGATGCCAAAATCCTAACTAAAATATTAGCAAAATAATTTCAGAAAAGTCTTAATATATTATGACCAAGTAAGGACAATTGTAATATTGCAATGATGGTTTAATTAAAGAAAAAAATATAATTGATAGGTTAAAGAAAAAAATCATACTATCATCTAAACTAATACTGAAAAAACAATGAAATGGAAAATAAAAGCAATTCCTATCAGAAAAAAATTAAAAACTATTAGTAGCCTAGAATTAGAAGGAATACATTTCCAACTTAATAGTTAGCTATCAAAAATAGAGTAAGACCATCATACTTGATAGTGAAACACTGAAGACAAACCAAGTAAAGTTGAGAACAACACAAGGATGCCTGGTATCACAGCTATTATGCAACATTGATCCGGAATTCCTAGAAAATGTAATTATGCAGCACAAATAAGTAAAAGATATAAATAATGGAAAGAAAAATGATCATATCTTGTTGCTTATATGGTTATCTACCTGGAACATGTAATAGAAAAAATTAAAATCTTTAGAGCTAATAAAAGAAATTACAAAAGCCAGCATCAACAAAGTGAAAAGAAAAATGGCAGTCTGAGAGATATCATCTGCAACATTTACAGAAGTAAAGGTTTAGTATTCACTTTGAACTTAGTATTCACTTAGAACTCCACTTTGATATTAAAAAATCAAACACCCAGTTAGAAATGTGGATAAAGTATATACAATTCACAGAGCAGAAATGAGAAAATTCAATAGATATTTTTTGAAATTTATTTAACTTCACCGATTGTTCAAATGAAAATCAAGAAAACAATAAAATACCATTTTCCCTTCAATAGATTGACATAAACAACAAAAAGTGAGATGGATAATATTCAATTAGCAAGGGCTTTAGAGAATCAACATTCTCTGCACTCTTGGTGTTAATGAAAATAGTGCTGTCCATCATTTACAGGGCAATTTAAAAGTATTTATCAAAATTGCAAATATGTGCACCGGGAAGAATGAAACCACCCGTTTTCCTCTCCTGAGACAAATAACATGAAGGAGAGCGGGTACTGTCAGAAAACTTAAGCAAAACTTTAAAATTTTACTTGGAGAAAGGAAAGCTCTTCAATAAATGGCATTGGGAAAACTGGACAGCCACATGCAAAAAAATGAAAGTAGACCGTTATCTTACACCATACACAAAAATTAACACAAAATGGATTACACACCTGCATGTAAGACCTGAAACCATAAAATTCCTAGAAGAAAACATAGGCAGTACACTCTTTGACATCACCTTAGCAGTATCTTTTTGACTATCATGTCTCCTGAGGAAAGGGAAACAAAAGAAAAAATAAACAAACGGGACTACATCAAACTACAAAGCTTCTGCACAGCAAAGGAAAGCATTGACAAAGTGAAAAGACAGCTTACCAATTGGAAGAAGATATTTGCAAATCATATACCTGATAAGGGACTGGCATCCAAAATATAAAGAACTCATACAACTCAATGCCAAAAGAAAATAAACCAATTAAAAAATGGGCAGAAGATCTGAACAGACATTTTTCTAAAGAAGATATATAGATGGCCAACAGGCACAGGAAAAGGTGTTCAACATCACTAATTATTAAAGAAATTCAAATCAAAACTACAATGAGATATGACCTCATATGGTAAGAATAGTTATTATTAAGAAGACAAGAATTAGCAAGTATTGAAGAGGATGTGGAGAAAAGGAAGCCCTCATACACTCTTGGTGGGAATGTAAATTGGTGCAGTCACTATGGAAAACAGTATGGAGATGCCTCAAGAAATCAAGAAAAGAACTATCATATGATCCAGCTATTCCACCACAGGGTATTTATCCAAAGAACATGAAAACACTAACTCGAAATGATATATGTACCCCTATGTTCACTGAAGAATTATTCATAATATTCAAGACTTGGAAACAACCTAAGTGCCTATCAACAGATGAATGGATAAAGACGTAGACTATATATACAATGGAATACTACTCAGCCATAAAAAGATGAAATCTTGCCATTTGCGACAACATGAATGCACGTTGAAGGCATTATGCTGAGAGAAGTCAGTCAGATGGAGAAAACCAAATACCGTATGATTTCACTTATACGTGGAAGATAAAACTACAACAACAAACAGACACA
The DNA here is from genome assembly GCF_041296265.1 of Equus caballus. Classification (NCBI taxonomy): domain Eukaryota; kingdom Metazoa; phylum Chordata; class Mammalia; order Perissodactyla; family Equidae; genus Equus; species Equus caballus. The sequence continues at coordinate 97,654,426 of NC_091715.1, read as the reverse complement.
TAAACACAGAGAATAGATTGGTGGTTACCAGATGGGAAGGGGGGAGGTAGAAGGGCAAAAGGGGTAAAAGGGCATATGTGTATGATGGCGGATGGCAATCAGACTTTGGGTGGTGAACATGGTGTAATTAGAGAAAAAAAGAAAAGAAATTTACTTTTAAAGTTATGGCCAAGGTATTTGAAATGCTAATAACAAAACAGAGAATTTGGGGAGCGAGATTGAAAAAATTAGAATATTTCTCCACCAGAAAATAGGAAGAATTAGGTTTTCCTTGCTTGTGAGAAAGAGGAGGGAAGAGAAATAGTTACGAGAAGGCATGGGGGCAGGGAAGGAAGATTCTAGCCTTATGGCACGGTGACCAAAGGACTTTTAAGAACAGGAATTATCATAGTAAATTTTTAGTGGTTTGTGTTTTTGAAATGAAAACCTATTTCACCTTCCAAATCTTGAGTAAGGTTAGCTCAGACATACAAAGCCTTTTTTTATTCATTTCTTAAAGATCGACACCTGAGCTAACAACTGTTGCCAATCCTTTTTTTTTCTGCTTTTTCTCCCCAAATCCCTCCAGTACATAGTTGTATATTTTAGTTGTGGGTCCTTCTAGTTGTGGCATGTGAGATGCCGCCTCAGCATGGCCTGACTAGCGGTGCCATGTCCACACCCAGGATCCGAACCAGTGAAACCCTGGGCAGCCGAAGCAGAGGGCGAGAACTTAACCACTAGGCCTCGGAGCCGGCCCCCATACAAAGCCTTTTTTGAAAGGACGTACTTATCTTGTTTGCTAATTATGCGTGTTAAAGTTAAAGACCAAACATTATCTATCGCCAACATTAGCTGTAAAGGTCTGGCAAACCTCAGTAGATCTGTAAATAACAAATAAAAAAACCAGTAAGACAAATGTAAAGGAGAAACTGCCTTGTTTGAGTGTTTTTGTTGTAAAAGTGATGAGAGGAAGCAGAGTTTTATATTTGACACAATGTGGTACAGAAGAGAGTCACGTATGTTAGACGGCAAGATTATCCATAAACTAAAGGAAGTCACAGGGAATAGGAGCTGAGAAGCAGAGATGTCCATGAGAATATGAGGTTTCTATGGATTTCCAACGGATTAGAAGTGGAATTAATCTTGTGTACTTATCTATATATAAAAAGACAAGATGAACTCGCCTGACATTTGGTTTACCTCTGCATACTCTTCAAAAACTCAGTTCCAATTAGAATATTAGTACTAGTATTAAAGCCCAAACATTCATGTAAAAATGTGTTTATTGCAGCATTTTCTGTGTTGAAAAAATTTGGAAATTGCCTAAATGTTTATCAATATGAGAATGGTTAAGAGATAAGGAAATATATGTACCAAGTATATGAAAGATATTAATGATGCACTATTAAATGAATAACGTTCATGGCAGAAAAATGTTTGAATAATCAAATCTTTATAGAAAACTAAGTACAAATGTATTTCTGTGTGTGCACAAGATGGATTTAAGTATATATGTGTGTATTTGCATATATCTGTGTATGCGTACTTGTGTGCATATAGTGTGTGTGTGTATCCTTACATAAGGATCTGAAAGTAGGCACACCAGATCATTAACATGGTTACCTCTTGAAGGCAAGATTGCAATTGCGAGAGGTGATGTTTTTGGTTATATCCTTACTCTTCTATATTAACAAAGTTTCACAATTATGCATACTTTTTGTCTTTCTCCTCCACTAGAATGCAATCCAATTTGGGCAGGGACTTCAAATCTCTCATTATTCCTTCAGTACCTAGAAGAATGGCACAAATTAAATGGTTCAGTAAATATTTATTGGGTACATGAATTGACAGAGAAGAGGAGATAGGTCAAGGATTTAGTTTCTAGGATACCAGAGGAAAATAAATTCTTTCAAGGAGGAGGGAGTGGTCAAGTGCTACTGAGAACTTAAGAAAGATAAGTACTATATGCGTGTTCATTAGGAAGAAATTAGAAAGCATCGTTAGAAATAGTTCATGGGTGAGAATCAGGTTCAAAACTGGAAGCTGTGAAAAATTGGTACAACATATTATTATCTGGGAAAACATTCTTTTTTTGAATATGTTTCTTCATTGGCTCTAGAGAGGTTATATAGCACAGTGGTTAAAAGCATGGACTATAGAGCCAAACTGACTAGGATCAAATACATCTCTGCCACTGGCTGGATGACCTTGAACAAGTTACCTGAACTGTCAGTGCCTCAGTTTCATTTCTGTAAGACGGGGATAATAACAGGACTTAAATGTTTGTTTTGTGTATTAGATGAGTTAGTATATTTTAAGTACTTAAAGCAGTACCTGTTTAGTAAAGGTTCAATATAAATTAGCTATTATTACTTAGGAAGGAAGAAAAGAACAAGGGAAGAGAGGAAAAGGCATGTTCTCCATTGGTAAGAGAATACCCACAGCTTGACTTCCTGTTGTATGAGATGAAAGTATAAGTAGTCACTCAACATTGCTTACAAATCATTTTTCTTCTCTTTTGTGAACTCCTTCTTCTGTTTTCCCAAGCAACAGTTTCACAGCCTCACTACTCTTTCCTACTGAAGTGGGGCAATTTCATCTACCACATTTCATGTCTCAGTCTTAGACTCTAGGTCGTATATTAATCTGGGATCCACACAGTTTCTCCTTGAATACTCAGAATGAATTATGTATATGAAAACTCCTAATTCCCAGGATGTGCTTCTACATGGATTCTTTCTGTTTCTGTTTCTACATAAACCATTTGTCAGGATTACATTTCCCAGTATGCTATACGATATTTCCATTTTGATTCCTACTTTCTACTTAGTTGTATTATAGGACTTGCTGTCTCTGAATAGACGTAGAATAGCAGAGGGGCAGTGAAGCTTTCAAAAACTGTAGCCAAGACTTCCACTTCTGACCAACATAGAATAAGAGGTACCAGACATGCTTTCCTACCTGCCAACCAACCAACCAATCAACCAGACAACATTCCTGAACTAATGGTTTTCAAAACACTGAACACCAGGCAATGAGGGACAGTGATAAATGAGATGCAGGAAACAAAGTGAGGCCTACGAAGGTCCAATATCACTGCCTTGAGAGTGTTTCTAGGCCACGGCACAGGGAAGGGGAACCCAGACAGAGCACAGAAGAGTGCCTGAATTGAGGAGACATTGTTGAGTTTGGTGAGATGAAGTGGATTAGAGTTCACAAGACAGAGTACCAGAAAGAAAAGAGCTGCACAGAGAGCAAACACCAGAGATCTGCAGAGGGGTCCCTCAAAGTCTGGGAAAGAACAGGGCCAGAAATAGTGCCTGTTTCCACCAGACAGGCTAGAAAACCTCATGAGCCATGGGTCACTGAGTAGAGGGTCTTAATTTATTAGTGGGAAATAATTAGCCCTAGATTAAATAATGCTTCAGTCCTACCAAGTAAATCTAAACAGTAAGTCCCAAAAAGATGAGTCCATTTCCAAGCAATTCAACTAAATCCCAGAACAAATCTCAAAAATATTTTTAGGTATGGAAAAATATGTAGCACCCAACAAGGTAAAATTCACAATATCTCATATCCAATCAAAAATTAAGAGTCATGCAAACAGGCAGGAAAATACAACTAATAATAAGGAGAAAATCAATCATAATGGACTCAGAACTTACACAGATGTTAAAATTAACAGGTAAGGTCCTTAAAACAGTTATTATAATTGTATTACATATGTCCAAAATTTAGGTAGAGACATGAAAGATATAAAATTGATCCAAATCAAATATCTAATGGTAAAGATTACAATGGATAAGATTAAAAACACAGCGGATGATAGAAGATTAAACATTGCAGAAGAAAATATTAGCAAAATTTGAAGATAAAGCAATAAGTACTAATTAAAATGAAATATGGAGAGGAAAAGTGAAGGAAGGAAGGGAAGAAGGAAGAAGAAAGAGAAAAAGAGAAAGAGAGAAGAAAATAACAGAGCATCAGTGCGGTATGAGACAACTTTAGATGACCTAACATACACGTAATTGGAGTCCTTGAAAGACAGAGAGAAGGGAGATAAAGAGAGAACACACACATTACAGTATCAGAAATGAGAAGTGATCTCTCCAGAGACTCTGTAAATACCAAAAGATATTGGTATTATAAAATATTGGTATTATCAAAATAAGAGGATAAAATGAACAACTTTGTGTCAATAAATTCTACAACTTAGATGAAATGAGAAAAGTCCTTGAAAGACATAAATTACTAAAGCTCATTTAAAAGGAAATAGATGTCCCGAATATCCCCATACCTATTAAGGAAATAAATTTTGTAGTTAAAAAGCTTTCAGACTGAGTGGCTAGAGAGGGACTAACTCTGCAATCCTTCCAGTCCCCAAACCTGAAAGCTGAGAGCCATTCTAGGTTTGTTGTTCTTTTGAATTACCAATATTTAATTTCTAAATCATTTATTTCAATTTCAACTCATAAACAAATCTTGAAATAGTCTTCTACTTTCCAACACCCAGTACTACTGCCTTATTCAAGCCACTACACATCTTTTATTTAAAGTACTGTGACAGCCTCAAAAGTTGCTTTCCAGAATAAAATCTATGGTCCACACTTTCCAGAGTGAAATATTGGATAAATTCCAATTCCTTCAAATTAATCACATGACAAAATCTAAATTCTTATCATTTCATACATGACCCTTTGTGACATAGCTCATTTCGTGTCCGTCCTCACTCCTCATTCTATGTCCCAGCAAGAAGAAACCAGATATAATTCCTCCAACACATCATCCTCATTCTTGTTTCTTGGAATTTGCATAAGCCCTTCCCTTGACATGGATTGTTCTTTCTCTTTTTTGGCTATGTGGTGAAAACTAGTCATTCCCTAAGGCTCTGCTCCACCAAAACTCGACAGAGTGTCTTAAAGCTTAGTAGTGATGTGAAATCTGAAACCATATTAACAAACTGTCTGCATTCTGCTGCATTAAAAACTATTGATATATTTTGCACTGTCAGCGGATCTTTTGCCCATGCATGATTTTATACCATTAAGTATTGATCATTTGGAAAATATTAATTCAGTAAGTTATAGAGATCTTCCAAATATTGACATACTTCATTATATAATATCACAAAGTCACCTTCATTATTATCAACACTAATCTTATCAGAAAAGTCTTTAAGTATTGGGAAGCTGTCAATCTCATGGTAGTAATAATAGTAACAAAAATTCTAATTTCCCCTTGAAATTGTAAATATTATCATTATTGGCAAAAAAATACTGTCAGTTATTTTCCCTGAAGTAATAGACTCACTTCATTCATTTTTGAAAAAATGTCTGCCAAATACCCAAGTCTGAATAAAAAATAGTTTACCTATCATTCATCCTTTCTAGTAAAAATGATGTTCCATTAGAAAATATGGCCTGCTGAGCACATACCTTAAACAATTTCACAATTGTCCTAGAGACAGCCATCATACTTCACTATGCACAAGTACTTTATGTGCACTTACATTTCATCAGAAGCTATTAAGAAGACATGTACACAAGTGTTGCGCTTTAATAAATTAATAAATTTTACTGCTTCATTGAGGACATTATTAAGGGAAACTGGGTATTTTTTTAACTGTAAGTGCATGGTGGTGAAGAATACAAGACTAATCTTACCGTTTGGTGCCACTGCCTTGTTTTATGCCACAGCCTCTGCAGTTTTACCCATCATTGATTTTGCACCCTCAATGTGAATATCTATATAATGAAAAAAGGTCAACATTTTCGGATTATTACAAAAATAGTGTTAACATTGTAGACCCCCTGAAGGGATCTTTCAGATCAAACATTGAGAATCTCTGAGATAGAAAACCATGATGGAGTGGAGAGAATTTGGAAGATGGCAGTGTAGGGGGATCCTGAACTCACCTCCACCCATGGACACAGCAAACCTACAACTCCCTGGGGAACAATTTCCTCTGAGGGAGTTCTGGAAACTGGATTAAAAGAACCTCTGCAACAAGGGAAAACACAGAGAGGGGTGGAAGAGGCAGAGATATAGTCCTGCTGAGGGAAAAAACCATACCCTAGCTACAGTGCTTCATGGTCAGGAGCAATCTCAAAGGTATGAGGCTTTTCCTGGAGGAGCAGGGTATTTGAGCTACACAGTGGGCACCACAACCCTTAGCTCCAGTACCAGAGAAATGAGACCTGCAAATACCTGGATTTGAAAACCAACAGGGAACATGCCCAGGAAAACAATAGAACTTCAAGGAAAGGTAAACCTACTCTTAAAGGGTCCAGCACAGATTCACTTGATCTGGAAACCAGCACAAAATCACCAGATAGAAAAGTGCACAGTCCATTGGTAAAAGAGAGTCACTTATTAAGCTCAGAGAATATCACCAAGATACAGGAGGTGGCTGGGTCCACCACCAAGGGACTGAGACACTGGTGGCAGCCATTATTGTGACCTAGTTTGGCCATGCTGATGCAGGTGATGGCAGGAGCCATTAGAATCCTTCCTCTAGCCTGTAGCACAGGGGCATACCCCACCCACTAGAGTAACTGAGGTAATTGAGACCAGCCAGGCAGTGGAGGCTGCCCATTCAAGGGACTGCCTATCAGCAAGCCCACAGCAGACATGTTCTGCTGGGCCACAAACAGCCACACAGGGTATCTGCACCACCTAGCAATGCCCAACATGGTTGCACATTATCATGCCAGGGACCTGCCCCATCTGTCAGTGCAACTGAGACAGCTGTGCACTGCAGAGCCATTTAGCCAGTTCAAGCTGGATGCCTGTCCTGCCCAAGAGCAAGCTGGCAACAGCTGGAGGCCTCACAGTTAGACTCACCATAAGCCTATCCTGCCCACCAGCATATCCAAGGTGGCAGAGCACTGCTGGGCTGTGCAGCCCACCAAACTTGGGGTCTGCAGCAGTTGCATGCCCCCAGGCCTAGCAACCAGCTACACTGCAGGCCTGACTCACTCACCCCCAAACCACAGTAGTTGTGCACTACCAGACCTCATAGCCAGACATGCCAGGGGCTTACCCCACTCAATAACATGCCCATAGCAGTCACACATGGCTGGGCATTGCAACTAGCCAGCCTGGGAGCCAGCCTGGCGTACCCACATGCCCACAGAAATAGCAGCCCCACCACAACGGAAGGACACATGCAGCCCACATAGGGGACATGCCTGAAGCATTTGGCATGGATGATGAGAAGGGAGCATGCTGCTGGGCCCCATGAGATATCTCCTACATAAGGCCACATTTCCAAGATTGAGAGATGTAGTTTATCTACCTAATACAAAGAAATAAGCACAGAGAAGTAGGCAAAATGAGAAGACAAAGGAATATGTTCCAAATAAAAGAACAGGCCAAATCCTCAGAGAAAGAACTAAATAAAACAGAGATAAACAATCTACTTGATAAAAAATACAAACTGATGGTCATAAGGATACTTACTGAACAAGGGAGAAGAATAGACAAACACAGTAACAACTTCAACAAAGAATTAGAAAATCTAAAAAAGAACTAATAAGAACTCAAGAATACAATAATGAAAAAGAAAAATTCACTAGAGGGAATCAACAAGAGAGTAGATGACACAGAATAACAGATCAGTGATTTGGATGAAAGAGTAGAGGAAATCACCCAAGTTGAACAGAATAAAGAAAAAAGAATTAAAAAGAGGAAGGACAGTCTAAAGGACCTCTGGGATAATATCAAGTGTACTAACATCTGCATTTTAGGTGTCCCAGAAGGGGAATGGAGAGACAAAGAGGCAGAGAACTTATTTGAAGAAATAATACCTGAAAACTTCCCTAACCTGGGTAGGGAAACACACATTCAGGTACAAGAATCACAAAGTACTAAACAAGATGAACCCAAAGAAGCCACATCAAGATGTATTACAATTAAAATGTCAAGAATTAAAGATAAAGAGATAATCCTAAAAAGCTGCAAGAGAAAAATCAATGTTACATACAAAGTAAGCCCCATAAGGCTATTAGCTAACTTTTCAGCAGAAACATTACAAATTAGAAGGGAGTGGCAAGAATACTGTACCCAGCAAGGTTATTATTTAGAATGGAAGAAGAGATAAAGAGCTTCCCAAACAAACAAAAGCTAAAGAAGCACACCACCACAAAACTGGTTTAACAAGAAATGTTAAAGGGACTTATTTAAGTAGAAAAGAAAAGGCCATAAACAGGTATAGGAGAGTTACCAAAGACAAAATATCACTGGTAAAGGCAAATATACAATAAGGGTGGTGAGTCAACCACCTATAAACTAGTGTGAAGGTCAAAAGACAAAAGTACTGAAATCTATGATTATATATATATCTATGATAAGAAGTTAAAGGATACCCAAAAATAAAAGAGGTAAAATATGTATCAAAAACATAAAACATTGTGGAGGAGAGAGTAAAAGTATAGGCCTTTTAGTAAGAAATCAAACTTAAGAGACCATCAACTTAATATAGATATGCTATTTACATAGGTTATTACACATGAACCTTCTGGCAATCACAAACCAATAACCTATAATAAATACAGAGAAAATAAAGAGAAAGGAGTCCAAACATGACACTAAAGAAAGCCATCAAATAACAAGAGAAGAGAAAAAGAAAAGAAGAACAGAACAGAGAAGAACTACAAAAACATCCAGAAAAAAGTAACAACATAGCAATAAGTACATACTTATTAATAGTTACTTTAAATGTAAATGGAGTAAATGCTCCAATCAAAAGACATAGGGTGGCTGAATGGATAAAAAGCAAGACCCATATATATGCTGCATACAAGGGACATACTTCAGACCTAAAGACACTCACAAACTGAAAGAAATGGGATGTAAAAAGATATCCCATGCAAATAGAAACAAAATGAAAGCTGGGGTAGTGTTACTTATATCAGACAAAATAGACTTCAAAACAAAACTGTAATGAGAGGTAAATAAAGGCATTATGTAATGATAAAGGGAGCAATCTAACAAGAGGAGATAACACTTGTAAATATCTAGGCATCCAACATAGGAACACCTAAATACATAAAGAAAACATTAACAGACATCAAAAGAGAAATTGACAGTAACACAATAATACTAGAGAACTTTAACACTCTGTTTACATCAATGGAAAGATCATCCAGACAGAAGATCAATAAGGAAACATTGGCCTTAAGTGACGCATTAGACCAGATGGGCTTAATAGATATATACAGAATATTCCATCCAAAAACTGCAGAAAAACACATTCTTTTTTAATGTACGTGGAACATTCTCCAGGATAGATCACCTATCAGGACACAAAACAAGTCTCAATAAATTTAAGAAGACTGAAATTATATCAAGCATCATTTCTGACCACAACAGTATGAAAGTTGAAATCAATTGCAAGAAGAAAACAAAAAGTCACAAATATGTGGAGCAAAATGCTACTGAACTGCTACTGGGTCAATGATGAAATCAAAGAAGAAGTAAAAAAATACAGAGAGACAAATGAAAATGAAAATGTGACATACCAAAATCTATGGGATACAGAAAAAGTGGTACTAAGAAGGAGATTTGTTTATAGCAATACAGGCCTACATTAAGAAACAAGAAAAATCTCAGATAAACAATCTAACATTACACCTAAAGAAAGTAAGAAAAGAAGAACAAAGTCCAAAATCAGTAGAAGGAAGGACCTAATAAAAATTAGAGCAGAAATAAATAGAACAGAGACTAAAAAGACAATAGAAAAAATCAATGAAAAGAAGAGCGTTTGCTTTGAAAATATAAACAAAATTGGCAAATCTTTAGCTAGACTTACTAAGAAAAAAGAGAGAAGGCTCAAATAAATAAAATCAGAATGAAAGAGGGGAGATTACAACAGACACCACAGAAATAGAAAGGATTATAAGAGAATACTATGAAAAACTATACATTAGCAAATTGGATAACTTAGAAGAGATAGATAAATTCTTAGAATCATACAACCTTCAAAAACCGAATCAAGAAGAAATAGACTCTGAATAGATCAATCACAAGTAGGGAGATCAAAGCAGTAATCAAAACCTCCAAAAAAACAAACATCCAGGATCAGACAGCTTCCTCGCTGAATTCTACCAAACATTCAGAGAAGATTTAATACCTATCCTTCTCAAACTCCTCCAGAAAATTGAAGAAGAGAGTATGCTTCCTAATTCATTCTACAAAGCCCACATCACCCTGATGCCAAAACCAGATAAGGATAACACACAATCAAAAAAACTACAAGCCAATATCACTGATGAACATTGATGCAAAAATCCCCAACAAAATACTAGCAAATCCACCACAATAATACATTAAAAGGATCATACACCACGATCAAGGGTGATTTATTCCAGGGATGCAAGGATGGTTCAACATCTGCAAATCAATCAATGTGATACATCACATTAACAAAATGAAGAATAGAAAACACACAATCATCTCAATAGAATAAAATGGGTATAGAAGGAAAGTACCTCAATATAATAAAGACCATATATGACAAACGCACAGCTAACATCATATTCAATGGTGAAAAACTGAAAGCTATCCCTCTAAGAAAAGGAATAAGACAGGGATGTCCACTTTTGCCACTCTTATTCTACATAGTATGGGAAGTCCAAGCCAGAACAATTAGGCAAGGGAAAGACATCAAGGGATCCAAATTGGAAAGGAAGAAGTATAACTGTCACTATTTGCAGATGACCTGATTTTATATATTGAAAGCCCTAAAGAATCCACCAAAAAACTATAAGAAATAATAAACTAATACAGTAAAGTTGCAAGGTAGAAAATCAACATACACAAATCAGTTGTGTTTCTATACACTAACAGTGAAATAGCAAAAAGAGAAATCAACAACACAATCTCATTCACAATTGCAACAAAAAGAGTAAAATACCTAGCAATAAACTTAACCGGAAGATGAAAGACCTATACACTGAAAACTATAAAACACTGTTGAAAGAAATTGAAGAAGACACAAGGAAATTGAAAGATATTCCATGCTCATGGATTGCAAGAATTAACATAGTTAGAATGTCCATACTTCCTAAAGCAATCTACAGTTTCAATGCAATCCCTATCAAAGTCCTAAAGACATTTTTCACAGAAATAGAGCAAAGAATCTTGAAATTTGTATGGAATGACAAAGATTCCAATTAGCCAAAGCAATCCTGAGAAAAAAAAGAACAAAGCTGGAAATATCATACTTCCTGATTTCAAAATATACTATAAACCTAGAGTGATTAAAACAGCATGGTACTGGCAGAAAAACACACAGATCAGTAGAACAGAATCAGAGCCCAGAAATAAATCTACACATCTATGGACAGATAATCTTTGGAAAAGGAACCAAGAATATACAATGGAGAAAGGAAAGTCTCTTCAATAAAAGGTGTTGGGAAAACTGGACAGCCACACACAAAAGAATGAAAGTAGACCATTATCTTACACCATACACAAAAATTAACTCAAAATTGTGGGTTACACAATTGAATGTAAGTTCTGAAACCATAAAACTTCCAGAGAAAACAAACGCAGTATGCTCTTCGACGTTTGTCTTAGCAGTATCTTTTTGAAGATGTCTCCTCAGGCAAGGGAAACAAAAGAAAAAATAAACAAATGGGACTACATCAAACTATGAAGCTTCTGCACAGCAAAGGAAACAACAAAATGAAAAGACAGCCTACTGATTGGGAGAAAATACTTGGAAATCATTTATCTGATAAGGGGTTAAATATCCAAAATATATAAAGAATTCATGCAACTCAACAACAAAAAAACCAACCTGATTAAAAAGTGGGCAGAGGATCTGAAACATTTTTCCAAAGAAGATATACCGATGGCCAACAGGCACATGAAAAGATGTTCAACATCACTAATTGTAGGGAAATGGAAAGCAAAACTACAACGAGATATCACCTCATACTCATTAAAATGGCTGTTATTAAAAAGACAAGAAATAACAAGTGTTGGAGAGGATGTGGAGAAAAGGGAGCCCTCTTACACTGTTAGTGGGAATGTAAATTGGTGCAGCCACTATGGAAAACAGTATGGAGAGACCTCAAAAGATTAAGAATAGATCTACCATATGATCTAGCTATTCAACCTCAGTATATTTATCCAAAGAACACAAAAACACTAATTCAAAAACATATAAGCACCCCTATTTCATTGCAGCATTATTCACAATAGCCAAGACTTGGAAACAAACTAAATGCCCATCAACAGATGATTGGACAAAGAACATGTAGTATAATACAATGGAATACTACTCAGCCAGAAAAAAGATGAAATCTTGTCATTTGTGATGACATGGATGACCTTTGAAGGCATTATGCTAAGCGAAGTAAGTTAGACAAAGGAAGAAAAATAACGTATGATTTCACTCATATGTGGAAGATCAAACAACAGCAAACACAGATAGAGAATATAGATTGGTGGTTACCAGAGGGGAATGGGGAGGGGAGAGGGTGAAAGGGATACAGGGGTACATGTGTATGGTGATAGATGGCAATTACACTTTGGGTGGTGAACACAATGTAGGCTATACTCGTGAAGTTGAAATGTAGTGATGTACACCTGAAATTTACATAATGTTATAAACCAATGTTAACTCAATAATAAATAAGTTAAACACTGAAAAAAAAAAAACCCAGAAAATCATGACGGAGAAATGCGGTACCTACCAGTGCCACAATAACTGGGGTTTAGGGAAATTTCCAAAAATTATTTAACTGAGCTTTATTGAGTGCTTACTATGTTCTAGTTACTGTGCTAAGCTAACATTTATCCCTGTCCTGATGGAGTTTACATACTAATGGGAATAAGTCAATTGAGAAGAGAGAGCTATGTATAAATTTGAGCTGTACAGTAACTTAGGACAAATGGTTGCAGAATTTCTCCATACTGTGACTCTTATTTTGGATTGAAATAAACAGTATATTAGCTAAATCTTTTAATTCATCCTAATTCAATGATATTTGTTTTGCATAGTAGGCCACAAGTGAACAGCTGTGAATCCTTTTTAACTATTTTGTGTTCATGCCTCTATTCGCCATAGGCTTTCAGATCTAGATTTCAGGATGCACTATTGATTACATTTTCAATTCCTCCTTTTAATTTTCATTTTTCCTTGAGACTGGGAGGATGACTTAGAAGATTAACTGGAGATGTAGTGATTACAGAGACAAGCAAGCCATCAGCCTCACTAGGACCTAAAATGGTAAAGGTCCTGTAGAACTTGCTGATAACCTGAGGCCATAAATGTCTCCCCTTGTCACCTGGGGCTGTTTGTCAGTGTCACTCTCCTCTCTACACAGCCAAGGTCTTTTTCAGATTCAGTTAGTCAGGAATTCAGTGCTCTACCACCTTCTCTCTGCTCTGCTGTCAAAATCTCGGGAAATGATATCCGCAAATGGAAACTCACATGTGATTTTAGCAGAGGATCGGGGAAGACTCATTAGCAAGAAAAAGTTTCAAATAGAAAACAGTGTCACAGAGTTGAAACACATTGCCAAATTGATTCCATCTGAATTGATTTGCCCTGTCCAGATGGTGTAAGCCATTTAGACTACTTCCAAGAACAAGTCAATGATTTTAAAGGTGATTCAAAGGGGTGGGGTTGACAATGGCAAATGAGCTGAGCTGTAGTCCTGAGGGATGACAATCTCTGTTCTGAATTCCATTAAACTCTGCTGTTGAAGTAATTCAATTAAACTCTGTGGGCCTCTGTTTTCTCTTCTAATAAAATGGGGCTATAAACGCTTCCACCAAATATCACAGAGTTTCAAAATGGAAGAACATATTGGAAAGTACATCATACATATGAAATTTTAAAATATTTTAAAATAATAATCACTAGAATAAACAAGTACTATAAAGTTGAATATTTCTAGAAATAGCCATCACCCTTAGAAGTAAATGTTGATCTTTAGCTATAAAGTTATCTTTCCATTTTTAATCCTCTTATACGATTTATTCCTCCAATGAGAAATTTATTTCACTAGTGATAGAAGAAAAAGTGTTTTCAATCTTTCCCTCAAAGAAACATTGTTATTCTTTCATTCTTCCCTAACCACCCATAATCAGAACATAGTAAAAACTCTAGCCGTACAGAACTTTCTTCTAGAACGCACACAAAAAGTGCTTTTTAGTGCTTCTATGTTTTTGCCCCATCCATATAACTTTTTCTTCTGATTAATTCCTTCTCATCTATAAAAACTTACTTGAAAGGCCTTTTTCTCTGAGAAGCCTGTCCTAAGTCCCCAAGGCAGAGCTCGTAGAACCTCCTCTCTCTTCTCATTAAATTGTGTACTAATTTTGTGCAATTACAGAATAGATATATTACCATTCATCACATTTTATTATCAATTTTTTTTGTCTTTTCCCCTAGACACTTTTCCCCTTTTCACTCGACTGTGAGATCATTAAAGGCATTGATCACGCCTTTTTCCCACCCACTCTACCCAGGAAAGAAATGATGAAACCATTAATGGAGTCTTCCAGATAAGTCTGCTTTGATGTATTGCTATGTGACAGATGGGGACAACTCTGTGCTATCTCAGTTATGACCCATCACTGCCTGTGTAATCTCTATGTGACTTTCATATGGATGTGTTTCTATCATCCTCATCTCTCTGCCCTAGCACACCAGAGAATATCTTAAATATGCCTCAGATACTCTTATCCATAGCTTTTTTTTTTTTCATTTCTGGTGAGGAAGATTGGCCCTAAGCTTACATCCACTGGCAATCTTTCTTTTTTTGCTTGAGGAAGATTCACCCTGAGCCAACATCTATGACGATCTTCCTCTTTTTTGAGTGTGGGAGACTGCTACAGTATAGCTTGATGAGAGGTGCGTAGGTCCGTGCCTGGGACCTGAACCCGTGAACCCCGGGCCACTGAAACGGAGTACACGAATGCAACCACTACACCACTGAGCCAGCCTCTCCATGGCATTTTTAAATAAAATACAATTTAGCATTCAAAAACAGCATATAAGGTAACATGAAGTTAGTCACGTAAAACGAAAGCTCAACTTCCTTGTACTGACAAAATCCTCATCAAAATCTGAGCATAAAGGGCAAAGGAGGTTTTGCTTGTTTGAGAATTCCCATAGAAGGACTCAATTATGGGCATCAGGTCCAAATTTTTAATGAGATAGATATTTGAATCTCTCATGTCATTTTGCTACTCTTTGGCTACTTATCTAAAATCTATAACATATGATTCCCAACACCTTAGTGAAGGGAAAAGGAAAAACACAAAACAAATAAAAAATCGTTAGTTATGGCTTGCAGACTACAGGATTACTTCTAATATTTCCTGACTCTTTTTCCCAGTAAGTTCTCCAACACTCTATGGCAAGGATTGGTGAATTTTTTCTGTAAAGGGACAGGTAGTAAATATTTTAGACCTTGTAGGCCAAGAGGCAAAATCAAGGCTATAATGAAGGTACTTATATAAAAAAGGAGAAAACAAATTTCCTCAAAATTTAGAGAAAATTCAAAATATACTACTAATAATTGGGAACAAATTTTTTGTAATACAAATCTACTAAAGAGAAAAATAGAATTCTTTTTGGGGAAGGAACGGTAACATTTCGTTTAATTGTGGTTCAAAGTTAGTGTTCCTTATCATGAAAATTGACTGCAAATTTCATTTGTTAAAGCTGATCTGTAATGAGATTTTATGTATTTCATTTTTGAAAATGTCTTTTCACACAGATAGGTAATACGTGTGGCATTTGCAACGCTGATAACTGTGTCCTGGTGATTTATAGGAGCAGTGAGAAATGATAAGAGCAATTTCTAGAGTCTCTGTCGCAACTGTTCAACTCTGCTGTTGTAGCACGAAATCATCCATAGAAAATGGAAGAATGAGGGTGGCTGTGTTTCAATAAAACTTTATTTATGGGACTGATATTTGAATCCCATAGAATTTCGACATCACAAAATATTATGCTTCTTTTGAATTTCTTTTTTTCCCTTAAAGATTGGCACCTGAACTAACAACTGTTGCCAATCTTCTTTTTTTTTCCCTGCTTTTTCTCACCGAATCCTCCCAGTACATAGTTGTATATTTTAGTTGTGGGTCCTTCTAGTTGTGGCATGTGGGCCACTGCCTCAGCATGGCCTGACAAGCAGTGCTATGTCCACACCCAGGATCCAAACCAGCGAAACCCTGGGCCATGGAAGCAGAGCACGTAACCTCAACCACTCAGCCGCGGGGCCTGCCCCTGCTTCTTCTGGATTTCTTAGCCATTTAAAAATACAGAAATAATTCTCTGCTCATAGACTGAACAAAAGCAGGTAGTAGGCTGAATTTGGCCCAGCGACTGTGGTTTGCTGATGTTGGCTCTATGCTGTGCCTCTGTCTTACAGCCATGATTACAGTTGACTTTGGATGCGGTTGGTGGTAGAATGATCAGGTGGACAAAGAGACACAAGGGAAAAAAGGAGCTGTTGGCTGTTTCTTTCTACTAAGCCCTCTCTTAGCTACCCCGTTCCCGTACTTACACTCCTAGATTCCCATTCTCCTTCCCTTGTTCCTCTATCTTCAGACTGGGTATACTCATCATCTGCAGCGTAATGAATATGCTATCACTGTCTGGCAGGCAATTCACTCCTTTATGATGCAGTATTTCTATTGTTTCAAACCCCATTGACTCCACTGTCAGGCAAGCAAAAAGCCCTGCAAAATGACCCTTTGCCCTCTCATAAAGTGTGTATGGGTGTGTATGTATGCGTTTTGGCAAGGAATGAGAGTGTAGGCAAGTGAACATGAATATGGAACTACCTAGAAGAATGGGCATACATGGGAGGAAAACACGGCACTGCAGGTCTGGAGCATGCAAGAACACAACTGCGGTCTTTCCTTGTGAATAGATGAATATCAATGTGTCTCTATATGGTGATTAAGAGGTAAGATGTTTGAATCTTCCCCGGTTTCTGTGGAAACTGTTAGCACTGTGCCTTTTTTCCCATTGGAAAACTTATGAGAACGGAATTCTTCTTTTGGAGAAAGTGGGGACAGGGGTAACATTTCACTTAATTCACGCTCAAAGTCAGTATTCCCTAGCATTAAAATTGATTGCAAATTTTATTTGTTAATGCTGATCTATAATGAGATTTTATGTATTTCTACGTTGGAAAAGAAAAACTAAAAGGATGGTTTACCTGTGTAAAAATTAAATGAATTTTAGACATGTACATAAACTGCTAAATGTTTTGGGCTTAATTACCATGAAGCACAATGGAAAAAGCCATAGTAGAGCAGAAAGAGAATATATTTAGTAGTCACATAACCCAGGTTCTAAACTCCATTTCTATCTCTTACTAATTAAATAACCTCAAGTAAGTTATTCAATCTCTCTAAGCATCGTGTTTTCCTATTTGAATCTGCACAAGGTAGGCATAATTATCTCCAGTTTACAGATGTGACACACATACTCCCATAACTAGAACTCAAAAAAAAACCCATTTTAATCTTTATAAATGATTTACATCACTAAATGAGTTCTATTAACTTTATACTGATCACTGTTTGATAGTAACAGCACATTAATCATATATGATCACATTATTCTCCTAGAATTCCCTTTCACCCAATCCCTAATATCCTCCACTATCCTTCAAGGACCCACTCAGATTGCCACAAAATACTATAAAGACTTTCAGATATCTGTAGACCAAAACAACGTCTCAATGTGTCTCTCCTCTGAAGTCTCATGGATGGTACCTCTTTTCTTTTGGTATTTATTGCCTATTTCCAATTACATCTACATTTATTCAAGTTCTTCATGTGCTTGGAATCACAGAATGTTGGGCCTGGGAGGGACATGAGATGCGCTCTCACCCAATCTCCTCATGTTACGTGGAGGGAAAGATGAAATGACTTGTCAAGAGTCATACAGGGATTAAAGACAACTTGGGTTTCTCAACTCTGAATTTAATGCTTTTCTCACTACATTATTTGTCTCCCATTTCTGAATTTTCTTCTACTTCCCCGGCCTTCCCCAGGACCAGTCAACCAGTCTTGCCATCTTTATGCAGCTTTCACTTCCTTTCAAATTCTACTCTTAACAACATATTCTATGGCATAATAACCACAGACCTGCAACTATTTTTTAATCTCCAAATTTGTCTTCTCATTGCAAGTCTCCTTTTGGCCCGAGCCACACTGTAGTGTGCTGTCAGATTAACCTTTAGAAACCATCAATTGTCATTCTGCTACTCAAAGAATATCCATGATTAAACATTGCACGTAACACTTCCTGGAATAAGAGGCTCTGCACAACCTATGCTTGCTTTCCTGCTGATTAGAAATACTGGAGAATGAACTTAGGTAAAAGTGAAAAATGCAAAATTCTTATCTTTCCCATTTCTTCTCCAAATGATTCCTCTATCCCAGAGATGTGATCTCTTCATCTATTTGTCTTTTTCTCATTTGATTCATTTTGCTTTAAGTGTTTTCCTTCATTTTCATTTATTTAATAACCATTCATTCTTCTAGACTCAGCTTTAATACCAGTTTGTTGATGAAGACTTTCCTTATCACCCCAGTCCATGGGAATTACATCTTCCCTTGTCTTCCTAGATATAGTATTATTAATAGTATATTTTACTTTGTATTATTGTTGCTCTTTTTTCATATATGTAGTGTCTCCAAACAAGAGAGGAGAATCATAGCTTGTATATATTTTCATCTCAGTATCTGACAATCAATAATGTTTATGGATCATGATAATTATATGTACCTCTTGGTAAGTAAAAAAAGTCCTCAAAAGAAAACATGACTCCTACTTTGATCGATTCGACAGCATTTCCCATAGCCAGATGTAATTTTTTTCTCTGATGGCTTCTTCGAATTTGATTGTATTAGGTGACTTCTAGCTCTGGTTTATTTCCAATTAAGATATAATCTTGTTTCCACAGTTTGCTTCCAAAATTATAGTCTTCAAGACCAAATGAAAAGTGTGCTTGATTGACTTCCACATTTCAGCAAGTCGTCAGCATCATGTAGCTCTCAATCTCGTTTTCATAAACTTTGAACATAATATACTGTCCGTTCATAAACAAATGACAGGAACAATTAGCTTATGTGATATATAAAAAGGATGTTATATATAGTGAGTAATTACAGCTTGATTCACGTTTGGCAAGTGGATTTGACTAAGAGTTCAACTATAATGTCCAACCAGATTTAAATGAATAAAATAAGCTCTTAGAAACTTGGTTAAATAGCCAAAACGTCTACACAAGTGACTTTCTCTCTGTTTTGAAAATCACATTGCATAGAAAGTAAAATGAATTGATGAAATGTTATATGGTTTAATATAAACTGAACATGTGGTTTTCTAAATGAAATGTATAATGCGGATTTCAGATACATGATATAGAATTAAATGTCACTAATTTTTAAAAAATGAAAAGAATATTTGCTAAAATTTTAAATGATTTCTCATGTCTTATTTTCTATTTTAGAAGTAAATTCTACGGTATCAACATGTGAGTCAGCAATATTTCTAAAGTGCATATTCAAATGTGAAACACAAATATCAGAGGGATTCACTGCGAGGGAGCACACATTTTAATTTCATTCCCAGTGTGGATATGCTCTTTGACTTTGGAAAATGTCATTTTAAAGCAATACTCATGGGGCCCTGGCTGAACACAAAGCTTTGTACATTTACATAAAGGTAAACATCTGGGCCAGGGTGACAGAGTACCGTCTCCCCCTTCCTGCCACTAGAATCAAGATTTATGTCCAGGTTCAAAAGTCATCTGATAGGCCAGTTATGCCAAGGTATTTTCAATAAAGCATTTGGAAACACAAAAGAAAAAAAAAGGTGAAAACTAAAATGATTTTCTGCATAGTATATCCTTGTCATAAATCACAAATAAGAAAACTGCAATATATAGTGCCATTTTATTAAATGTCACTCAGCATTCATGATTTCATCATTCTGGTAGTTCGAGAGGGTACAAAATGGCCAATAGTCCAAGAATCAGTATGCATACCCAGAGCAGTACAGTGTGGAAGCTATGGAAAACCTGAAGAAGGAAGATAAAAATGCAGAAAGAAAATGAATTCACATATAGAAAGCAAGGAGCTCCACCAACTTAATCACTCTGGAAGTGTTATTGCAATTAAAATAAATTACATTTTCACCCAGTTAGCCTAAGATTATTTGTTTACTTTTCCATTTAACTTTGTGCGTGTGTGGGGGAGGGGGAAGGGCATACATACAGAGAGAGAGAGAGATACACAATTAAATCAAACAAGATTCTAATATAGATACTTGAATAAAATAAGTGCTTGATTTAAGTCTGTGGTAGTTGGAGGTGAAATGAGTCAAGAAGACAGGATTGATATAGCAGCTACAATTTACCATGGCACATTTACAAAAAGTTGGATCTGAGAAAGAGTCTTGCACTGGTCACATTGAACACTAGGGAAACAAACACAGACACACACATTCCCAGCTTTATGTATAGATTGGAAGAACTAATTTAGCTTTAAGATTTAGGAAATGGAATTTGCTATAAGATTTTATTCTGTCCCCAGCAAGAATACAAAGCAATCTGTGATTAGAACTGAAAGGATATGGATAATTTCTTGTTAACTATATACACATATGATTTAAAAAATAGTAGTTCAGACCAAAACCTAAGAGTCAATTTGTGGATTTTGTTTTCTTGTTTTTGATGTCAAAATATTCAGTTAGACTCACCCTTCCATCTATAATGGAATAAGAAAGATCAGATTTACCCTCTTGCTTTAAATAACTGAAAATCAAGCAAAATATTGAAACAATGGTTTTCAGACCTCAGATAAGACATAGTGCAGAACAGTTATTTTTGAACGAAAGGAAAAAAATGAGGTAAGCCTTGTGATTGCCCTAGCTTGCTGTCTGGAGAGTTCCTAGGCTGTAGCACAGGGAAGAAGCACCCAAACAGAGCCTGGCAATATCCCAACATTGAGACAAAATTCAGCATTTGGAGAAATTGAGGCAGACGGAATTCATAGGGCAGAGTACCATTGAGGAAAGAGCTGCCCGGAAAGAGAAAGTTCTGAAGATCCGCAGGTTTCCCTTGAGTTTTTGGCTGTATCCTGATCTGCACGTGTGTGTCAGGAAACTACTGAGGTCAGGGGGAAAACTAC
Source organism: Equus caballus (assembly GCF_041296265.1). Classification (NCBI taxonomy): domain Eukaryota; kingdom Metazoa; phylum Chordata; class Mammalia; order Perissodactyla; family Equidae; genus Equus; species Equus caballus. The sequence goes on along the minus strand of NC_091715.1, from coordinate 97,633,261 downwards.
CTAAAAAGAGCAAGCAGTAAAACCGCTGGAGCTCACATAGGGCTGGCATAGTCATGTTTCATTAAAACAGAGTGACAAGATCTTCTAAAATCTGGGACATCAAGTGGGGTCCTCAGAAGGGTTTTTACACCAGTAGTAGGGCCAAATTAGCCCTAAGCTGAAGGTTATCTGGACCTGCTCAAGAAAACTTAAAAGTAAGACACAAAAGGACCAAACTATTTCCAAGTAACTTACCTGCATCCCAGAACAAAGTTCTAAATTCATTTAAAGTAATACCAAAAAATCTAGCACCAATGACGTAAATGTCACAATGTTTAGCATCCAATCAAAAATTAGCAGGCATGCAAAGAATTAGGAAAATATGATTCTTAATGATAAAAACAATCAGTGAAAGGACAAATATCAACATGTGAGGCAGATAATATACTTAGAGACAAGGACATTAAAATAAATATTATAGGGGCCAGCACAGTGGCACAGTAGTTAAGTTTGCATGCTCTGCTTCCGTAGCCTGAAGTTCACGGTTGTGATCTTGGTCGTGGACCTAGCACCACTTGTCAAGCCACATTGTGGTGACATCCCACATAAAATAGAGAAAGATTGGCACAGATGTTACCTCGGTGACAGTCTTCCTCAAGCAAAAAGAAGAAGATTGGTAACAGATGTTAGCTCAGGGCTAATCTTCCTCATAAATAAATAAATAAATATTATAAATATAGTACATATGTTCATTTAGCCAAAGAATATTAAAACATGAATGCATAAATATACATGCACCCCTATGTTCATTGCAGCATTATTCACAATAGCCAAGACTTGGAAGCAACATAGGTGCCCATCAAGGGATGAATGGGTAAAGACGATGTGATATATATATACACGATGGAATAGTACTCAGCCATAAGAAATGATGAAATTAAGTCATTTGTAACAACATGGATGGACCTTGAGGGTATTATGCTAAGTGAAATAAGTCAGAGGGAGAAAGTCAAATACCATATGATCTCACTCATAAGTAGAAGATAAAAACAATGACAAACAAACACGTAGCAATAGAGATTAGATTGGTGGTTACCAGAGGGGAAGGGGGGAGGGAGGAGGGCGAAAGGGGTGATTAGGCACAAATGTTCAGTGATGGATTGTAATTAGTCTTTGGGTGGTGAACTTGATTTAATCTACACAGGAATTGAAATATAATGATGTACACTTGAAATTTATATAATGTTATAAACCAATGTAACCACAGTTAAAAAATAATAATAAATAAGTAAATATATATAGTACATATGTCCAAGAGGGTAGAGGAAAGCATAAGCATAATAAAAACAGATATGAGAGATATAGAAATGACCCAAATTAAACTTCTAGAGATGGAAAATACAAGATCTGAATTTAAAAATACACTTGGTGGTATTGATAGCAGACTAGACATTGCAAAAGAAAATCTTTGTAAATTGATGATGGTAATCGAAACTATCAAAACTGAACAACAAAGAGTTAACATGATTGCAAGGAAGATGCACAGAACCTTAGAAAGCTGTGGAACGACATGAGATGTGACAAAGGTAAGATTTTCCACTCCCACCACTTCTATTTACCACTTTACTAGAGGTCTTTGCCAGTACAATAATGAAAGAATAAGAAATTAAAGACACGCTGGTTGGAAAAGAAGTTGAACTGTCTTTAATCTGCATATGCCATGATCATCTATGCAGAAAACCTCAAGGAATCTACAGAACTGGTTAGGATGTGGACTTATCTTTTTGGGGGCCACCAATCAACCCACTATACACAGTTTGTCAGTTTCTTTAAAAATTTAAACATATACCTACCAAATGATCCAGCCATTTCACGCCTAAGCATTTTCTAAGAGACAACACATATTCACATAAAGATCTGTACATGGATGTTCATTTCTACAAGTAAAAAAAAAACAAAAAAGGAAACAACCCAAATGTCCACCAATATGTGAATGGATAAACTCTTGTGGTATATCCATACAGTGGAATACGACCCAGCAGCTAAAGCAACAAGGTAGAAGAATCTAAAATAATTATGCTGGGAATAAAAGTCAGACAAAAAAGAATACATACTATACAAAGTCATTTATTTGAAATGTCAGAGAGTTTAAACTAATATACAATGACAAAAAGCACATCAATGGGGCCCTGTGGATAGGGGAGTAAAGCAGGAGGGATTACAAAGAGGCATGAGGAAAGTTTTGGATACAATGTACTTGTACATCATCTTGATTCTGGCAAATAGTTTCATGGGTGAATACATAAGCCAAAACTCATCAAAATGTACAATTTTAATACTTTTAACTTCTTTTACATACCTCAGTAAAACCACAAAAAATAAAAACTAAAAGCTTCAATTACAATTCTTGGCGTTTGCAATCAAGCTGCTCTCTTGGGCTATGAATGATGGTACATGTTGATTTGGTCTTGCCTTTAAGGAACACCTACTCCTACTTTCCTCTTCTTTCAGAGTCAGTCAGGCATCTGCCTCAGTGATTACACCATTCATTGGCCTCACTCAATTCTCTGAGCCCCCCATGCTATTTCTCCTCTGCTGGCTTCTCTTCCAACACTGGGTGTAGATACCGTTTCATTCAGATCTGCTCTCTTCAAGCCTAATGCTCTCGATAAGTTCATTGGGAAGCTACCAGCTTGGTGACATCTGCAGGCAATGACATTGTCCCTTACCCACAAATATCTTCCCCTTTGAACTTTGTTGTTTCTTCCTTTCTTCTCAGAAATTCTCAGCATTCTAAACTCTTGCAGTTAGGTAACACAAGCTGGAGAATTTACTTCAAAAAGAGCATTGTTAAAATGCTTCTGACATGCCTAATTCTCTCAAGTGAACACATTAGCACACATTAGTTAATTAGATTAGCTAGCTGTCCTCTTGGAAAGCACAGAGAATTTCCCTTTGAGGGAATGAGGTAGAGTACCCAGAAGTTTCAAGGAGGAGAAGCACAGAAATGACGCAGACAAGGTAGAAGCAGCTGTGGGTAGGGGAAGACCACCTTGGGAATACAGATGGGTCACTGAGAGGGTTGGACCACAGGGTTCTTTGGAAAGAGGGATGCGCTTTCCAAAGGGAAACTGTGCTCTATTCATAAATTAGCCTAGAGCAGATCTTAACAAAATCTTCTTTTTTTTAGAGAAAGAGAGCACAGAAGAAAAATACAGCTGAAAGTAGAAGTAGCTCAGAGTGCCAGCAGTAATGAGGGTGACCCAACATCATCTGATGGTAGATCTTTTTTGCTGTATACTTTGCATGTGGTTTTTGCATACATAGTTCCCTCTCCAAATTTCTGGATTGAGAGGGAGCTCAGAGAGTGAATTACATAGATACAACATTAGGGGAAAAGACTATAGTCTTCTGCACAATTGTGTATATTCCCTACATATGCTTGTCCCTAAACATTGAAATTTAATAAATATTTGGAGAATAATTTTTGTATATCTGTAAACATGAATGCTTTTGTGTTTATATATCCATCAGTATGCGGATACATGTACCTGATTTTTTCTACTTTTATTGAGATATAAGTGACATACAGCATTATGTAAGTTTAACGTGTACCACATAAAGATTTGACTTACAAATATTGTGAAGTTATTACCACAATAAGTTTAGGTAACATTTATCAACTCATATAGGTACAAAAAAAAAGAAAAGAAAAAAGTTTTCAACTTTGAAATATACCATAAGCAGTGCTAACTATAGTCATCACCTTGAACATTACATCCCCAGTACGTATCTATTTATTTTATAACTGGAAGTTTGTACCTTTTCACCATGTTTATTTAATTCCCTCTCTCCTCACCCTCTGCCTCTAGTAACTACAAATCTGATCTCTTTCTCGATGGGTTCTTTTTTCTTTTTAGATTCCAGAGATAAGTGGTATCATACAGTATATCTCTTTCACTGTTTGACTTATTTCTCTTAGCATAATGCCCTCAAGGTCCATCCGTGTTGTTGAAAACAGCAGGATTTCCTTCTTTTTCATGGCTGAATAACATTCCATTGCATATATATATATAGAGAGAGAGAGAGAGAGACACACACACACACACACACACATATATATATATTGCAATTTCTTTATCCATCTCTTTATGGACACTTAGATTGTTTCCATGTCTAACTTATTATAAATAATGCTGCTATGAGCATGGGGGGTGCAGATATCTCTTCGACACAGTGTTTTGTTTCCTTCAGATATACTCCCAGAAGTAGAATTTCTGGATCATATGATAGCTTTATTTTTAATTTTTTGAGGAACTACCATACTGTTTTCATAGTGGCTGAGGTACACGTATTTGTAACACCATATGAATAGATTGAGCTTGGGTCTAAGGGTTGTGTAGGTGGGATAACAAAGAGAAGGCTCCTCAGCTTATGCTCTACTTGGGCAACCCAGAATTTTGAATACTGGGGGCTTTTACTCTTCAAAGTACACACCTCATGGCTTTCTTCCTAATTCACTGGCCACTTCTGAGTTTGAATGTCTTCCTCATCCCCTCAAAATCCACATGTTGCAAAGCCCCCAAGGCTCAGTTCTCTACTGATTCTATATTTACACCCTCGGCAACCGAATCTAGTCTCATGATTTTAATTTTAGCTATAAGCATATGATTAACAAATTTGTATCTCGAACCATGACCTTTCTCCAGAACACCAGGCTTATACACAATTGCCCATTCAACATCTCCACACAGACGTTTAATAGACATATCAAACTCAATATGTTCAAAATAGAACTGCTGGAGTCCTCCTCTAAATCTACTCCTCCCCAAATCTTATGCTTCTGCATAAAAGGCTTCTCCTTTTTGCAATTGATCAAGCCAGGAGCCCTGAAGTCATTCTTGAGTCCTTTCTTTCTCATCTGCATCTAATTCATCTGCGAATCTTGTTTGCAAAGACAGATTGACCATGAAGCTAATGAAGCTTAACTTTCCCTTGTATGAGCCCCTTCTAAGCCTTAGGAAGAATTCTAACAATGCGACAGCTTCAGAACCTAACCACTACTCACCTCCTTTTCTGCCACCACCCTTTTTGAAAACACCATCATATCTCTTGGATTGTTACGATAGTTTCCTGACTGTTCTTACTGATTCCCGCCTTGTCTACACTACGGTTTTTTCCACCCATGCTAAGGAGTACTGTTTTTTAAATATAGGTCTTCTTGCGTAAATCCTCTGCTCAATCCATTGAATGACTTCTCATCTTCTCATCTCGGGCAAAGTAAAAATTCAAGTCCTTATTATAATCCGTAACAGGGGATGGCAAACTTTGGCCTATGGGACAAATCAAACCGGCAGCCTGTTTTAGCATGGCCCACAAGCTCAGAATATTTGTTTTTGCTTTTACATTTTTAAACAGTTGAAAACAAAAACAGAAGAAGAATATTTTGCAACATACAAAAACGATATGAAATTCAAATTTTAACATCCATAAATAAAGTTTTATTGGGACGCTCTCGTTCATTTATGTATTATCTAGAGCTGCTTTTGTCCTACAATGGCTCAGTAATTGTGACAAAAACCACGTGTAGTGCTCTCTTTGCTTCAAGCTCCTGCCCAGTAGACTGCAAATCACAGTGACATGGTTATAACTCGAGCGTATTTCAAGTGCCACATGTACCACCATGCATAAATTTTACTTATTTTTCATTACCAGTGAATATCTATAATGTCAAAATAAGAAAAGGATAGAAAAGCTGGCTTTGAATATCATTCTTTTAAGGCACAATGGAGCATGGGTTATTTTGTTACTGAGTTAGATGACAAAGCATTGTGTTTATTTTGCAATGATAGTATAACAGAGCAAAAGGAATACAATACACGCTGACATTACCACACAAAGTACTTATCCAAGATTCCCAAACCACAGCTAAGCAACAATCAGAAAAATAACAAAATTTAAAATGGCATATTGTATCATGGCAGAATCTCTTCACAAAAATAAAAAGTGAAAATGAGGCTGCTACCAAAGTAAGTTTCTGAGTGGCTCACGTGTTAGCCAAGCAAGGAAAGCCATTTACTGATGGTGAGTAAATGAAATTGTGTTTGAGCACAGCCTTTCAGTTAGAACAGTTGCTTGAAGAGTTGAGGACATCAGTAGTAACATCAATAGTCAATTGAAAAACAAAGCAAACAATTTGAAATGGTTTTCCTTGGCTTTTGATACATCGACAGATATTACCAACACTGCTCAGTTGTTATTTATTTCAGGAGGCAATGCCGAGTTTGAAGTGAGTGAAGAATTAACCTGTATGAATAGTTTACATGGAACAAATACAGGCAAGAAAATTTTCAAAGAAGTTGAGAAAACACTAGTTCAATACAACCTGAAGTGGAGACTGCTAAGATGTGTCAAATTGATGGTGGTAAAAATATGCGTGGAGCAGAAAAAGGATTCGTTGAACAAATTTTCAAAGCTGATGGAAATGTGAAGTGTTTAAAGCCTATGGTTATTCATTGTATTATTTATCATCAGGTACGGTGTAGAAAATATTTGGATCTTTCCTGTGTTATTGAACCAGCAAAGTCAATGGTAAATCTCACTCACTCTTGTATACAGAGCCATTGTCGATATTAAAAGCTGAATATCTTGACTTGCCTTACCAGACAACAAACAGTTCAATGACTTAGTAGTCATATAGTTGTATTATGATTTTCTGAGCTCAGAGTTGACACTGGAATTTTTCTGAATGAGAAAAGTTGTTTTCAACCACTACTTTTGAACACTGAAAGACTTTTGGAATTAGCTTTTGTTGCAGATTTAATAATGTTTCTTAATGAATTCAATTTACAATACAAGGCAAAACAGCACTTTAATGTGAAACTAATACCATGGCAACCATTTCTGTGTCAATTAACATTTGAATCACAAGTGATGTCAAGATGCTCTATACACTTCCCATCTTTTAAAAAGTTAAAATCAAAACCAAAGTTTACCCCATAAATTTAGGTGGATACATTTACTGAGTTCAAAATACAGTGCCAGAGGTATTTTTTTCAACTTTGATGGCAATGCAAAAAACTTTCCATTTTCTAAAATCCAAACTGTGCCACTGAGGAACTTCCATCTAACCTTCAATTGGAAGTGATTAATCTGCAATGCAATGGCATACTAAAAGGCAAATATCAAGAGAATAATAGAATAGAATTCTTTTTGTTTTGGTGAGGAAGATTGTCCCTGAGCCAACATCCATGCCAATCTTCCTCTGTTTTGTATGTGGGACCCTGCCACAGCATGGCTTGATGAGCAGTGAGTAGGTCCATGTTCAGGCTCTGAGCCCACAAACCCTGGGCTGCCAAAGTGGCAGGCACGAACTTAACCACTATGCCACCGGGTCAGCCCCTATAATTCTTTATAAATGTCTTCCAAGCAAAGAATATGCTCACTTAAAACCATAGGCTCAGTGTTTGGAAGTACCTATCTGTGTGAAAAAATAAACCTTTCAATGATGAAATACATAAAATCTCATTGCAGATTAGGAGACGAACACTTGCAATTTATTTCAATGATAGGGAACATTACCTTTGAACTCCAATCAAGCTAAATTTTAAACCCCTACCCACAAAAAGAATGCCATTCTTCTGCTTAGTAGACCTGTATTACAAAAAATTGTACTCAATTATTATTATTATATTTTGAATTTTATCAATAGAAGTAGTGGAAATTCGTTTTCTCTGTTGTTATGTAAGCACCTATACAATATCTTCAATTTTTCCTTTTGGCCCACAAGGCCTAAAATATTTGCTATATGACCCTTTCCAGTAAAAGTTCACCAATCTCTTGCTATCAGGTCCTATGTGGTCTGATCTCTCTCTACCTCCCTAACCTCATGTCCTATTAACTCACTTACTTTACTCCAGCCACCCTGACTTCCTTGCTGTCCTTCAAATATCCCAGGCGTGTTCTCACTTCCAAGTATTTGCTTTTGCTCTTCCTTTGACCTGGAACACTCATCCTCTGAATGTAAACATTTAGACGTGACATGCTATACTGTTTATACATGACATACTATATTGTTTATTTTCTTGTTTATTTATGGGTTGTTTCTATTGACTAGAAAGTCTATTCTTTTTCCTTTCTCTTCTATTTGCTAATAAACCCACAGTACCTTGAACAATGTCTGGCACGGAGTAGATCCTCAATAAATATTTGCTTAACATGTAAAATTTTCTGAATTGACTCTTAGAATTTTTAAATTTTTTTAAAATAAATACACTCCCTCACAAATATCCACGCCTTGTATTCATCATCTGCTATCTTTCTAATTGCTCTCTTTTTGCCCAAAATAGCCCTGCTTTTCTTTCCTACTAGCCTCAGAGTAACTGTCCACACATGGAAAGCAAGTGGTTCCCACTAGCATTTTAGGTCATCACCCTGTATTTTCCTATTTTATAATATTACTAATAATAGCTAACGTCATAGGTTTCAGAATGTGCCAAGCACGTTGCCAAACATCTGTAGTGAATGTTTGTTTTTGGTGTCTTTCCACTACCCTTTTCTCTTCTGGCGAAAACAAAGAAAATCCTTTTCTTTTCCCTATTCGGAACTATCCGTCTCATATCACGCTATTTCAGTCATCTTCACTCTTGCTGCATGTTATTTTTACCTATTGTAATGGCTACAACTCATGAACCTCTACTTTTTAAGAAAGAGTTTCCCAGGTGTTTGTAAGTTTTAGCCAGAGTACCATGCAATTGTACCACGCGATTCTCATAGACATGAAAGTGATGAAGCCCTTTCTATTCTTCCAAAATGGTGAACCCATGACCCAGCCTGGCCAATTAGAGTACTCAACACCCCTGGACACAATGGTTGACCCATAGTCAGAACAATCAGAGTATTTTATGAGGATAGATATGGACTCGGAGACAGATAGGATCTTTCTTTCCTTCTGAAAACCCGGGCATTGAGGACAATGTCATCCTAGAGCTGCTAAAGACCATACGTTTTACAATATGGAATGGATCTAAGAATGTCAAAAACAAAGGAAAGGAAAGCTAAGAGACCAAGTGAGAGAAATGGCGGGGGGGGAGAGAGAGGGAGAGAAAGAGAGAAAGATCTGAATCCCTGATGACATAACTTGACATCCTAGATGCAGCCAATCCTGTAACATTTAGCCCTGTTCTCACCCAAATTACATTACTCAATACAGTCATGCACTGCATAACAAGGTTTCAGTCAATGACGGACCGCATATATGATGGTGGTCCCATAAGATTAGCACATATAACCTAGGTGTGTAGTAAGCTATACCATCTAGGCTTGTGTAAGTACTGTAAGGAGAATTTTCCTCTACTTCTAGGTTCTTCTGGCTGATCTAAGAATTGAATTGACATGAGACAGATTAACAGGAGAAAAACAAACAAAATTTAATAACGTGTTTATGGGAGAAACGCAGGAATAATGAGTAACTCCTCAAAATGACCAAAGCCCTTGCATTAAATATCTTCTTCAATTAAACACAAAAGATGTTGGGGTTGGGGAGAGTCAGGGACTTCAAAGGAAAGGAAGGCAATTCATAGATAGATAAAAATAAAAAAATGTTTGGAAAACAAGTGTTTGTTTGGCTACACAGAAACAGAAGAATACAGAGGGGAAACCAACAATCTTTTCTAGGTCCCTCTCTGTCTACCACCTAGTCCATGTTATGCTAAGGTGATAGCTTACTTCCTGAGACAAATGTTTTTATATGAATTTTTTTAGACATTTAAGGGGGAGGTAACAAGAAAAACTTTCTGTGGCTTTTGTTTCTTAAAAATAATCAGCCTACAATAATCCTCATGTTAGAGAGACAAATTTTGGTGTGGCAAATTTTGTTCCCCTCCAGTATATTTTATGATGTTCGCACAAGGATGAGATCTCTTAAAGACGCATTTTTCAGAATGTATCCCTGTCATTAAGCGATGCATGATTCTTATATTCCTTCTTTTGTTTTGGCTACTTTAGGAGTTTGCCACTTGCAACCAAGAATCCTAAATAACACAGTATAACACTTTATACACATTAACTTATTTATTTTTTCCCAGCTTTATTGAGATAAAATTGACAAATAAAATTACATATATCTAAAGGATGCAACATGATTTAATATACGTATGCATTGTGAAATGATTATCACAATCAAATTAATTAGCACATCCATCATCTCACATAGTTACCGCTTTTTGCGCGTGTGTGGCAAGAATTCTTAAGACCTACTCTCTTAGCAAATTACACAATACAGTCTTATTGACAATAGCTATCATGCTGTATGTTAGATCCCCAGAACTTATTCATCTTGTGAATGAAAGTTTGTATCCTTGGACCAACATCTGACCACTTCCCCCAACCCCCCCCAGCAACCACCATTCTACTCTCTGGCTCTATGAGTCAACTTTTTTTGTTCTTTTAAGAATGCATATAAATGAGATAATACAGTGTTTGTTTTTTTCTATCTGTCTTACCTCACTTAGCATGGTGCCTCCAGGTTTATCCATGTTGTTGCAAATGGCAGAATCTCCTTCCTTTTTATGTCTGGATAATATATATATATATCTCACATTGTCTTTATCCATTCATCCATTGATGGACACTTAGGTCGTTTCCATATCTTGGCTATTATGAGTATGCACTAACTTATTTAAAGCACACAGGAGCACCTCAAATATGTAAAGTCATTTTCCTCACTTTTTAGATGAGGAAACTGAGATTCAGAGTAATTAAATAACATAGACAAAGTCATATAGTTAGTACATGGTGTAGGTGACATTCAAACTCAAGTTTCTTTACACTGCGCTCAATATCCCTTGACTATTTTATCACATCTCCTGTTAGCTGACCTCAGACCACCCTTTCCCACAAACAGCTTTTGACAAGAAAGTTGGCATTTGATTTTTAAACCCCCAGATTTTTCTTTGGGTTTGAGAACACATCTTGGAGCTTCAGTACTCTTCACAGATACCGCATAAGGACATTCCTGATCATCGAACAGACCCGTTTGCCTCAAACTAACCTTGTAGAAACACACTGTATTCGATGAGAAGGAAGTTCATTTTCCTGTGTACAGGCCCACATAAAAACCTACAGAGTGGCACCCCACCTTGGCAGTACAGTTATACACAATGTACACATAATTATAGACAAGAAAGATTGTTCTCTCACTTATTTCAAAGAAAATGCTGCTCCTAAAAGTCATTTTTTTCCTTTAACTCAGTTACTTACCTATGGCCTGCCCATGGAGGTAATAATAGTGAAGTTTCTTTAAAATTTTATCCGGAATAAATGTTCTTTTAAAAAATATGCTGTTTAGACACAAGCACTTTCCAAATTCCAAATATTACATAGCAGTGAGTCCCCAGTTGAACATTATCCTTTCAAATATTAAGGCTTGCCGTGACAACTAACCCTATAAAACCTTCCACAATTTTAGTTCGTTCTTAAATTGCTCTGGCCACTCACAGGTTAAATTTAGCATTAAATACTTAAAAATTTCTTCTCATAGCATTTTTTTCCCCATATATAGTAGCATGACTCTTAAGAGGAGAACAAAAGTCAACTATTTAGAGAAAGTACAATGCCTGGGAGTGATGCCGGGGTGGCTGTGGGAGAAGTGGCAGGGTATGTGGGAGGCAGTGGTGTCTGGGGAAAGCCAGCTCCAGGACTCCCCACATTGCTGCAGATACATCCTTTCCTGGTCCTCTCAGGCAAGTGCCACCTAGCTCACCTGCCTGAAGTTCAGTGCCCAGAGAAGGGAGAATGGTTCAAGGAGAGTTGCCCCTTGTGGTCTTCTTTGCCTGGTCAGGTCAAGACGAAATGGGGAAGCGGGTCTTCCATAGGCCCCAGCAGTCCGAATCGGGGCAGCCGCCTCTGAGCTGATGTTATGGCATGTCTTCACCCTGTTTTTTATTCCTCTAGCCTGTTTTTATTCCTGCTCCATGAGATGGGAATAATTAATGAGAAACAGACAGGCAGGGTGGAGGGAGGGAGCCGCTTGTCTGTCAGCCCTGTGCCACCCCCCAAGTTGGATCCCTATTCCATTCCTGGACTCCACTCCTGATCACTGCCTTTAGCACCTGTGGCCTTGTTCCATTCTTTCTTCTCTTTTCCCCTCTTAAAAAAAAAAGTCAATTATTTTCATTACAATTTCAATTTTTTCTTAAGCATAGACCAATTATAGGTTCAAACTTACTTAAGAAGCATTATTAGGCGCATTATAGGTGCTGCTATTAAAATGATTTCATCCGTATGAACAAATGACACTTTCTATGGATTTAGTGCTATATGGGTTCAAAACAAACAAAAATCTGGACAATCATGCTACCATAATGGATCTTCTCCATGGAAGCAGCATTTTGTATCTAAAAATCCTCATAATTATTTATAGCATAATAAGTTATGGAATGCAGTTAAAAATACTGATTATGAGTACCAAAATGCAGGCAACCTACTCTGCTCACCTCATTGTCACTTATTTGGGGCGTTGGAAAGGGCTGATCCTTCTGTTTCTCCACTTAACTTTTTCTCTGTGGCCTACACCTGAGGCACACCTTGGTTTGGCAAACTACCAATAAAGAAAAAAGAATGCATGCATTATTTATCAGCCTGCTTCTGAATTAAAAATCAAGGTACATACATGTATGTATATAAATACACTAGCTTTACCTGCAGAGCTGGCACTGTTTTAATGAAAAAGGAAAACCTGGTGTGATTATTTGTAGAGTTATATTGCTCCAAACTTAATTGCAACATAAATTGGAGAATGAATATAAACTTCATGGTGTGCAATGAAGAAGAGATTTGTTTTTTACATCTTTGGCTTCTGTTTGGGTAGTAATTCTAGTGGGGAAGAGACAATCCAAAGTGAACAAAAGCTTGCACATAGTTCACTGACTTTTAGGTATCCCACACCATCATTAACTTTTGAGTAATCAGCTCATTTTCCATCATGTGGTTTGCTGTAAGTCTAAAGAGGAATTTCGCTATAGAGCAAAGTAACTACCCTGTCTTTGTCCCTTCCAGGAATGCCTCTCAGAGTTTGTTAGAAAATAAAGCTACAAGCTGAACATCAGTGAACAATTTACTTTCTGCATTGGTCACAAACCAGGGTTCAAACAAAGATAAAGAGGGGACCAGAGGAAAAGGGTTACTGCATTTATCCTTTTTTTTGAGGGGGGCTAGATTTGCCTATTTGTGGTTTTTTTGTTTGTTTTCTCTTGCCCACAAATTGCCAATACGGGAGAGAGAATTGTGTTTAATAGTTGAACAATTGAAAAAGTTGGAGAGATGTGGAGATATTTTCATGAGTATGTGGAAAATAGCATTGTCACTTTTATTTTATAAAATACTTTGAGAACTTTACTAGTATAAGGCAAGTGTTTGGTCATAAGTGTTAATAAAATCTCTCAAAAGATAAAAGAAGGGAAATAAGTCAGAGAGAGAAAGATAAATACTGTATGTTCTCACTTATACGTGGAATCTAAAAAAGCCAAACTCATAGAAACAGAGAGTAGAATGGTGCTTGCCAGGAGGTAGGGGGTGGGGGAAACGGGGAGATGTTGGTCAAAAGGTACAAACTTCCAATTATAAGATGAATACTATCTGGGTATCTAATGTTCAGTGTAAGAAGGGAAGAACAATTCCTCTACCCTCTAGGTCCTTCTGGCTGGTCTAAGAACTAAATTGACATGAGACAGAATAACAGGAGAAAATCAAAGTTTAGTAACAAGTATACATGGGAGAGACCCAGGAAAACTGAGTAACTCACCACAATGGCCAAAGCCATCACCTTTAATACCGTCTACAGCTAAAGACCAAAGGCGATGTTTTGGGGGCTTTTTTGAGGAAGATTAGCCCTGAGCTAACATCTGCACCATGGGGCCAGCCCCAGGAGAATGTGGAGGGTAGTGGTTTGGGACTTCAAAGGGGAGGAAGGTAATTTACATGGAGATGGAAAAGCAAGTGTTTGATAAACAAATATTTATTGGGCCGTCTATAGACAATGAGACCCAAAGAGATCTTTTGATAAAATGGGCCTTGCTAGGTACCTTCCTGTCTGCCACACCTAGAATTATCTATAGTGATAGCTCCTTCCCGGGACAGGCCTTCTATCTTAAAATTCTTTTACGCAATTAGGGGGAAGGTCAAAGTTTCTTTGGAAGAATCAAAGAGTCTTTTGTCCTTAAAATAATCAAAGCCAAGAGACACATTTTGGGGTGGTCAATTCTAATCTCCCACAACAGCATGGTGACTATACTTAACAGTTGCTATGTTAAGTTAACTTGAAAGTTGCTATGAGAGGAAATCTTAAATGTTCTTACCACACACACAAGAAAAGGTAATTATGTGAGGTATGGAAGTGTCAACTATCCCTATTTTAGTAATCATTTTACAATATATATGTGTATCAAATCATCACATTGTACGACTTAAACTTACACAATTTTATATGTCAATTTTATTTCGATAAAGCTGGAAAAAAAGATAGTAGAAATGTTTGACAACAATGATTTCCTACCTTTTAGTAGTATGAAGTGAATACTGGATCTATCTAGAACATGCTTAGAAGAGCTCAAAGGAAGACACCAGGAACTCAGAGCAGGGTTCCTCTGCGCCTCTGGCTGACTTGTGTGAATTGTTTTAAGTCTTGAGCAAAGAACACGACTCTGACTAAAAGGAAAGGATCTTAACACAAAAGTATCAAGATTACATGAGATTTAGTAAAATGACTTTTTTCTTTTCAGGAAGATTAGCTCTGAGCTAACATCCACCACATTCCTCCTCTTTTTGCTGAGGAAGACTGGCCCTGAGCTCACACTGTGCCCATCTCCTTCTATTTACGTGTGGGACGCCTACCACAGCATGGCTTACTAAGTGGTGTGTAGGTCCGCGCCGGGGATCCAAACTGGCGAACCCCGGGCTGCCAAAGTGGAGCGCATGAACTTAACTGCGAGGCCACCAGGTCGGCCCCCTCATTTTATTATTATTATTATTACTCTAAGTCCAAAAGTGCTTGATGTGAGAGACTTATAGATGACAGACAGCCTAACAGTAAAAAGCTCCTTGTCACATTGTTCCTGAGGAACATTAACAATTCCCCAGTGAGAGAACTTTGCTCTTCACAGCAGTTTATTCTGATAGGCAACTTCTGCCTTGATTCAGAATGTTTTAAAAGACAAAAACACTGCAGTTATGCATCAAGGACTCATTGGTCTCTTAGATCTGCTTGAACTCGAAATCAGCCCTGGGGACCTAGAGCATAGGCACAGTTTCAACCTGTGTACCCATTACTTCAGATGGTTAATATATGGTTTGCCCCACCCTTGAATCAAACAAATAGCATAGAGGACTATTAGCATTTTTGAAGCATATTGAAACATTTCCAAGTTTTTTCTCATATAGCTTGAAATGAGCTATTTAGATTCCATAGTGAGGCATAAACTTTAACCATAACCTCATTTTTTATTAATAAGTATTGCATTGATAAATTTCAATGTTGAATGCCAGGAAAACTTACCACAATATTCAGCAGTGGTTGGAATTAATAACTGGCAATTTTTGCACTTTGAATATTTTTCTCTAAGAATCACCGAATCCTTCTAACTACTCTGATAATATGTTAGGAACTAAGGAGAGATGTACGCTTTGTGAATGTTCTCACTTGCGTGGAATCAGGGCACCACGATTCAAATTCAGCTTGACAGACTTTCTTAAATGCTTACTTACAAACAAACATTTGGCTAGGCGCTGTGGTGGGCTTCCAAAATGAATGAAACACGTGCCCTGCCCTCAAAAATGTACAGTTTAGACAGGAAAATAAGGTCTGCTCACAAACGACTTGTTTACTACAAAATGCATTCAGGTACAAACATATTCTCTAGCATCTGACTAACTTTCTCAAATACAAATCTTTCTTAATATTCTTCAGTTACTTCCATTTCACCTTCACAGCAAAAGTTAATAACATTTTGCAAGACCCTTTATCTGACTCCTGCCTGCCCCTCTAGACTCATTGTTTCCTTAAACTCCATTATCTGTATAATCAAATCATAATAACAAGTTAATTGGTTAACATTGTTGTTTTGTTGTAATTGTTACTTTTAGGCTAATTTTTAATTAAACAAGTAATACATGAATATATTCCCTTGGTTAAATAATTAAAACATTACAAGTAAGGCTAGAACACAATTTAAACATTATCCCAAATGCCCTGTCCTGTCTCCCAGTGGCAATTACCATTCCCAATTAGGTATGTGTCCTTCCAGATGTTTTTTTTAACACATTTTCATAAACAATGTTTCTTTGTTTTGAGTTTTAACCTGAAGGGGATCATATTTTGCTTAGGCTGTACAATTTATTTATTTTATTCAGCAAATATCTTGGTGATTTTACCATATCAGTGCTATAAAGTAGTATTTCCATAGCCTGAGTTAATAAACAGTTTTCATCTCCTCTTTATCTATTATGTTATCCTTTTTTTATTTCTAGTGTGGGAGAGTGGCTTGAGCTAACATCTGCTGCTAATCTTCCTCTTTTGGCTTGAGGAAGATTGTCACTGAGCCAACATCTGTGCCAATCATCCTCTATTTTTGTATGTGGGATGCCACCACAGCACGGCTTGATGAGCAGTGTGTAGGTCTACGACTGGGTTCGGAACCCGTGAACCCCGGAGCACCAAAGTGGAGAATGCAAACCTAACCACTATACCACTGGGTCGGCCCCAGTTATGTCACCTTGTTATTCCTTAAGCTGTTTATTTTAATTTCTGTTAACTTTATGCAACAGTAGTTTGTCCAATTTTATTTTTTTGATCTCTGTAATTAGTTTTTGTTTTATTGATCATTTGTATTTTGTTTTCTATTATCGATTTCTGCATTTATCTTTATTAATTTCTTTCTCCAATTTAATGGGATTTATTTTGTGGGTTTTTTTCTAGCAACTTCTTGAGTCAAAAGTTTGTTTCATTTATTTTGTACTTTTCTTATTTTCTAATAAATTCATTTAAGAGCTATATATATCCCCCAGTCTCCCTTTGGTCACATTCTCCAATTTGATATGTGGTGTCATTCAGTTCTAAATAAATTGTAATTTTCATCTTTATTTCCTTTTTCACCCTGGATACACTGCAAAGTGTGCTTTTAAATTCGCAGGTGTATAGGACTTTTATTTTTTTTTATCTTGCTACATTTTGGTTATTGGTTTCTAACTTTACTGCACTGTGGTCAGTAAGTGTGAAGTGGCCTATAAGATTATTAATTTTTAATTTGTTGAGATCTTTTTTCTCAAGGCTTAGTATAGGGTCAGTTTTTGAGGATATTTCACATGTGTTTGAAAATAATCTATATTCTTCTTTTACAGGTACAAATATGTACGTGTGTTTATAGTATATGTATATTAAATTGAGTTTGTTAATTGTAAAATTCAAATCCTCTATATACTTTCTTACTTTTCTAGTGCACTTAATCCAGAAACTTAGTGAAGTATGTAATTTGTCACTATGATTGTAGATTTCTCCTTGAAAGTCTATCAGGTTTGTGTGTGTGTGTGTGAAGCGGATTGGCCCTGAGCTAACATCTATGTCAATCTTCCTCTACTTTGTATGTGGGATGCATCCACAGCATGGCTGATGAGTGGACTAGGTCCATACCCGGGATCCAAACCCATGAACCCTGGGCTGCTGAAGTGGAGCGCACTGAGCTTTAACCACTCGACCACAGGGCTGGCCCTATCAGTTTTTGTTGATATACTTTGAAACTACATAATTATGTAGTAAAAGTTTAGGACTGTTATATATTTTGATGGATTGCTTTTTCAGTATGAAATAGTCTCTTTGTACCCTTTTCACACTTTTTGTTTTGAAAAGGTGGAAAAAATTTCCCTTCTAGGTTCTTTGACTGGTCTAATAATTACATTGATATGAGACAGATTAGCAGAAGAAAAACAAACAAATTTCATACATATGGGAGCCCCATAAAAATATGACACTCAAAGGGCCAGGTAATTGTGGCTTATATAACATCCTGAACTATGGAAAGAGGTCTGGGGATACTAAAGGGAGAAAGGCCTGTCACAGGGAGGTGAGAGATGTTAGGAAAACAAAGGTTGCCCTGTTATGCAGATAAGTTTCTTAGGCAAAAAGGTATCTCTGGTAATAGCTTACTTCCTGGTACAGGCCCCCTTTGCAATGTAAATTTAGGCAGTTGAGGAGCAGGTGAAGAAATTTTCCCAAACCTGCTGAGCTTTGCCTTTAGCTCAAAATAATCCTCATGCCAAAGTGGCATATTTGAGGGTAACAAATTCTGCCCCCCTTCAGCTTTGAATTCTGTTTTTCTGGTATTAATAATGTCATACCTGCACTTCATTAGCATTTTTCTAATATATTTTTCATCTTTTATTCTCAAACTTCTTGTGTTTCATGTAAATAACTCAAGTGGATTTTTTTTTTTTTTGGCCAATCTGGGAGAGTTTAACCTCCTTATATTAGCCTTTAAATATTCATACATTGGGTTTTATTCCCAATGTATAATTTTGTCTTTTCTACTATCCATGTATTTAGTTTTCTTAATTCATGTTTTTTCCTTTAATTTTTTGAAATATATGTGAGTATATGCTTATATTTATGTTTATGTGTGTCTCTTTCTGCATGTGTATTCTACTAGTGGTTATCCTTAAATTTTAATATGTAGGAGAGGAAGACAAATTCTCTACCCTCTGGGTCCTTCTGGCTGGTCTATGAATTAAAGTGACATGAGACAGAATAACAGGAGAAAATCAAACAAAGGTTTGTAACACATAGGCATGGGAGAAACCCAGGAAAACTGAGCAACTCACCAGAATGGTTGAGGTTGCCATCTTAAATACCATCATCAGCTAAAGACAAAGGAGGATATTGGTAGTGGGGGCAGTCAGTTACAGGAGATTACCAGAAAAGCACAGTAAACAAGAGTAAGGTTATTATGCAGATTTATGTCCTTGCCTTTTGCATTGATAAGAGTTTCTAGAGATAAGATCATCCCCCTCTTCCTGGTGCAGAGGGGGAGACACCTTTAAAGATGGAGATTTCCTTTACAAATATAAATGTTTCTTACAACAGGTAACTTCTACTTGATTTTCAGAGCAGTTTTTAAAAAAATAACCAGCCAAAAATAATCCTCATGCCAAAGAGACATATCTTGAGGTGGCAAATTCTAACCTCCCACAGAAACAAATATTTTAAACCTATATTTTCTGAAGTATTCAATGGTATTTATTTTCTATCCTTCAACCCAAAACAAGAAATGTAGTACATATTTACATCCCTCTTTTCCTCCTGCCTCTCCTCTCCCTCTTCCCCTTTTAAAATGTGGAATTTCAGTTCCAGTTTTGAATTCAACATATTTTTTTCTTGTTTTTATTTTTTACCATCAACAGCGTTCCGTTTTAGCAACTTTTATTAGTTCCTGTAGGGGAGGAAGAATAATTTTCTCTCTACCCTTCTGAGTTCTTGGCTCAGACCTCTGTAATAAAAGACAAATTAACAAGAGAAAAACAAACAGAAGTTTATTAACATGTATACTTCGTGTAGACACGGGAGATACCCGGAGAGAAACGAGTACCTGAAGTGGCTTAGAATTTCAGCTTACATAGCATCTTCAACAAAGAACAAATCTGTAGAGCAATGACAAGACAAAGGAAAGCAGTTTTCGACTTCCAAGGGCAGAGGTAAAAGCTATGTAGATTCCTCTGGGGCTGTCCTCCGGCTGTTAAGGGTCTAAAGTTTGCTCTGGTGATTAACTTTTGTCCTTCCTGGCAGGGAGGGGAGGAGCGAAACTTTTGTGAATTTATGTCCTGCTTTTAGGCAAATGGCGGAGGGCAGAGAGCTTTTCTGGCATCTGCTTCTTCTCAATTGCCTTCAGCTCAAAATAATCCTTGCACTAAAGTGGTATATTTTGGGATGGCACATTTTGCTACCCTTCAGTGCTTTAGTCATCATTGCTTCTTACATTTGACTTTTTCATCTTGAATTCATTTTTCTTCTTGCTGGAATATGTAGTCTAGTATAGTGATTCCCAAACTTCAGCCATTTGTTTATCATAGTCACAATTTGTATATCTGAATACCACTATAATTTTATTTCATTAATAACTTGCTTCAATTAATCCATTTTTAATTCAAATGAAGTTAAACTAACCCTAAGTAATTATATCCAGAAATCATGGGTAAATATGCCAGTTACATATAACTGTTAATAAAAAATTGTCAGTGTACTATAAAAAAATCATCTTATCTATCATGTGGTAAAAATACCACATTGGGAAATACATCCCTAGTAATTCTTTTAGAAAGTTCTGAAGTTAAGAAATTTTATGAATTCTTACATATCTGAAAGAGCCAAGACACACCGCTTAGTCTTAGGTTCCAACTTGTTCAGAGTAAAAGTTGGGGAGTGGCAAAGTTTGTGACAACACACGTTTGCCTCAGCTTGTAATGTCAATATTGGCACTTCTGGTCTCTTCTTGGGAGTCACAGCCATACGGAGAAATTCTCCACCTCTCAAACTCAAGTGCTTGCCAAAAAGTAGAGACACTGAAGGAGTTACTATTTACTCCAAAGGTCAGGTGAAATGTAACTTGCAGTGGCCAAACTGATCAGTTTCCCATTTTGTGGTACTCTAACTATGCTTGCTGTCAGCTGGCCTTGAGGTTCCTCCTACTCCTGGTGTTCCCTTTGTACAGGGATGGACAACTCTTGGTGCTTATTCCCACGTTTTATAGTAGAATAGTCCCTCATGCATTTTTGGGCTGTTTTCCTTTTTTTGGGCTCATCATCTACTGGCCTTCTCCCTCTTTCAAGTTTTTCTCATAGTGTCCAGTCGACGCTTATAGTTTTTTAGGATAATCCTAGCTTTACTACTTGTTTATATATATTATATATCACTACAATCATGTATAGCTTAATGACAGGGATATGTTCTGAGAAATGAGTAGTTAGGCAATTTTGTCATTGTGCAAACATCATGGAGTGTACTTGCACAAACCTGGATGGTATAGCCTACTTCACACCTAGGCCATATGGTACTAATTTTATGGGACCACCATTGTATATGCAGTTCATTGTTGACCAAAACACTTGAAATTTGGAAGTTGAAAGGGAAAACTATAAAATAAGCTTAGGTTTTCATCTTAAAATGAAAGCCATTGGTAGGATTTTGATAAGTGGCAATGGAACAGAGAGGTATTCCAGATGGAGACAACAGCGTGATGTTGTCTTTGAAGTTTAGTGACTAGTCCAGTCTGAATCACAACGGGGTGGGGACAGATATATTGGGAGACGCTACAGGAAAGGTGGCCATGAGAAGGGACTCATAGAACTTAGAGGTAAACTCCACAAAAGCAAGGACTGTATCTAAGGTTTGCACCACTGTTGCACCAGCATCTAGCACAGTGGCTGACATACAATAATTACCATATGTCAGTAAAAAATACAGTAAAAAAAAACTGGAAGGAGTGAATGAGTTAATGAAACTGAGGTTTCTCACAACCCAAGGGTAGGAATAAAGATGATAGATTTTTGTAGAGTCCCAGTTCTTAAGGAGAAGATTTGGGTTGAGGGAAGTGAATTAATACGTATCTATTTATAGTAAACAGCGTATAGCCTACTTATTATAAAAGGAATACTTCATAATGCAAATCTTGACAAAGGAATAATCATGACAGAACCCAAGATGATGATTTTTTGTTACATTAGATCAGAGGTCAGCAAATTTTTTTCTGTAAAGGGCCAATTAGTAAATATTTTAGACTCTTCAGATCCAACAGTCTGTTGCAACTACTCAACTCTGTTGTTGCAGTGTAAAAGCAGCAATAGACAATATGTAAACAAATGAGCCTGACTGTGTTCCAATGAAACATTATTTACAAGAACCAGTGGCAGGGTGGCTTTGGCCTGTGGGCCATAGTTTGTTGACTCCTACTTCAGGTGATAATATTACAGTCTAAGAGGATTTTTCTTACCACAATCTTGACTAAATATTTTACTTTCCTAAAGCAAAAAGATGTCAATTCTTGCGTGTCCTAAATAGAAAGTAGCTTTCACAACTTTCCAAGTATTTCACAAACATTATACTTGTTAAAACACCTGAGAGGAAGGTACCAGATTGTATAAAGGTCTAAACTCACACAAAGAGAAAGTAAATGGCCGGTGAGCTGCACAGAGTCAGTAGAAAAGGTAAAATAGCAAACACTATCCATTCAAGATGAGAGTGAACTTCCTAAGTAGGGCTTTAGTTAGGATGGATGAGCAGTTACATACACTTGCCCTCCAGGCCCTGAGAGAGCCACCTCTCGGGAGGCCCGGTTTGCGTTATTCCCAGGGAAGTAATCGCACTACTATACAGGAAAACTGAAAAATTGGAAAAGAGCTTATTTTTTCACGGATATTTTTCCCTAACGTGCTTTGACAATATTTAATTTGATAATCATTAGGTTTTTTTTGTTTACATTCTTATATGGCTGTAGGGAGGCAAATTTTTGCCTTTACCCTCTTAAGGTTTTTCAGCTGGGTCTGAGAACTAAACCAACATAAGACAGATCAACAACAGAAAGTATGCAAATTTGTATGAAGTTTCACATGACATGGGGGCCCTCATAAGAAGACCCACAGAAATGTCGAAACCAACATGCTTTTGTAGGAGATTGAAGAAAAAGGGAGGCAATTGTGGAAAAGTAACTAAATTTTGGTGGGAGGCTAAAGGAAGTTAAGATTTATTTTAACAAGTTCTGTTTGCATAGAATTCTCTTGATCTCAACGTCTTGTCCTTGACAAGAATGTTACTTGCCTTCTAGTATAGGAAGGACATTTTTCATATAGGAATTTCATCTCCTCCTTTCAGGAATCAAAAGGAAGATCAGAGTATCCTTCTTGCACCTACTTTTTCTCAAGTGCTTTTAACTCAAAATAATCAATATGCTAAAGTGGAATATTTTGGGGTGATATACTCTGAACTCCTTCATGGGCAAAAATTAAGAAAACATCAAAAGGATGGTGGTAATATTGATAGACTTGTCCTCTCTACTAATTTTTTTTCTCTATTTCTCTGCAAAGGCCTTAAAATGTCCTTAATTTTCTCTTGAAACACTTATATGTAAAAACAGGAAGATTATTCAAGAAGATTCACCGAAAAACAAACAACAAAACAAAAGCAGAATATTTGTGACAGCCATTTTGAAAACACTTGACCAGGGAAACGTGAACATCAGTGTGGTGCCGGACCTGTGAAAGTGAATGGATATCAGGAATGCCGTGTCCTTTGTTGTTATAAATAAAAGGTCAGGGCTATTTGACCAATTATTTTCAGAAAAATGATTTTATAAAAGTGTTTCTTTCTTTTCTCCAATTCTGTTCACAAGATCCAAAGAATTATTTTACACTTACTCTCGGCTGAGTTTTCAAAGGAGCTGTTTATCAGAATGCTACTTTGAACAGTATTTGAAGGAAAGTTTGAAAGTATATTAATTATAGAGTACTATGGTTGCCTTTAAATTTCTAAGTTAGTAAGTGTTGCGTCACTGATTTGGGGTGACATCTTTTCCTTCTAGATTACTTTTAAAAATGCAAACCTAGGAACAGAAAATTCTCACTTCAAAGAGAAATAGAACTGTTTTGAAAGACAGCCTTTGAACACAATCTTATTCAAAAAGAAACCTATTTAGAGAAAATGGAATCCAAAAATGTCAACACCTGTATTCTGCCTGAGAATATGCCTTCTTTTTGACAACAGCACTGATAAGCTAAGAGTACTTTTAAAAACAAACACACTTCCTTTATTTGGTTATAGAAAAAGATAGTGGAAATGCTATGGTGCCCACATCCTTAACAATACATTTTCATTAAAAAGCAACATTTCAAAATTTGATATGGGCAATTGCCTAAACCCACATGGTATACATCGGAAGACTCAACCTCATTTTAAAAAACAAGTCAGAAGACATGCGTGTGTGTGTGTGTTTTTCCAAAATATCTACTCAAACTTGAAGAAATGATTTCTTTGCTATAATTTTGATCAATGTTTAAAGTTGAAATACAATGTTCTCACATTACTGACTTGATATTGCTTTTTTGTTTTTATCGATTATTATAAACACTCTTTGAGCTAAAAGAAAATAGTTTTCCTCATTGGTAGCACAAAAGATATTGAATATGACAAAGGTATCGTTTTTTAGAATAGTTTAAGTAAAAACATTGTGGATAAGATTGCTTGCATTCCTACAGACTAGGAAAAGGTAAATGCCACTGTCACTGTTCCTTAAATAAAGATGATGCAGAAGTTGCAAGGAGGATGTTGGTCTGCCAGGGATTTCTGGTGGCCATTTTTAATAATGCATGCAGTTTTCCTTCAGGGGTTTGTACCAATAAGGCATAATGAGACAAAATGGTTGTTTAAACCCCTAAAGAAAAAAAAAGGCATGTATTATTGAAAACATCTTGTGTTTTGTAATTTTGCCTACAGTTCTCACAAAAAGTTTTATCATTTATTTTCCAGAAGAATGTAATCACAAGTAGAGATAACATTCCTAGGTGGAAGCCAACGATGTTATTTTGATTAACATATTTTTTGTCTATGTAATTCATTTTCTTCCAAAAACATTTTTTATCATGCCTCAATTAAAATTTGCCCTCATGTTGAACAAGCGCTACAGATGGTCATATAAACTAAACGGGCCCATTAAGTGACTTACAATATAAGCGCCATATACTTCTCTAAGTTGCCTGACAATTTTTAATTCTCCAATTTAAATGTAAACTCTGTTTTGCATCTAACTCATAAGAGTAAAATGATTTGCTAGGAATTTATTCATCCTTCTGTCCTGTTCCGCTTGTGACCTAATCAAGAAAAAAAATTCTACTCTAATGATAACTGTGTTTTAGCCTTGAGAATGTCTTACAAATACATTCAGGAAAAGGGAGACATTTGGTTTTCTGTTTGTAATTTTTAATAAATATCGAGAGGTACAGTTTCTTCTTTTTTACCTGACTTGCTCTTTTGTGTTTCTAATATGAAGATCTACTAAGTATCACAGAAATGGTTCATAGGTCTCTATAGTGCCAGCAACTCAAACACAATCACTCCTAAAGACCAGATCTTTTAGGAAAATATAATAAAAAAGATAAAGAAGGGCAGACATTAAGAAGTATTGTTTTTTTTTTTTTAACAGCATACTCATACACAGCAATCAACATTAACATCAGAAAAATGTGCACTTTGGCCACTAACTTTGTCAAAGTTGGGAATCAGACTGTAGTTAAGAGAGGCCAAACTAGAAAAGGGGAAAGTAAAACTGCAAGATAGATGGGAAAAATTCCAGACAGCCTAATAATATTAGGATTTGCTTACTTCAGTGGCGAGCACATGGGATTATGAATCTAAAGGAAGATACGAAATATTGAAATCAGGCCAGCGTGGAAAGCACAGGATAACTAAGTAAGAAGGATTCTGGCAGACAACAGCCTTGAAAACATTCTTGTTTAGGCGTTTTGGAAGCACCTACAAGGCAACAAGCCCATTGCCAGGAGACTTAGGCACTGGGGAAGTCATATTGCAGGCGGAAAACCCAGTGATTGGGAATTCTGAGGTGCGAGGCATGAACTAAAGCATCAAAGTTAGAAGAAGACAAGAAGCAGGATTCACGGGTCTTGTTATGCCCCTCCTCTTCCCAACCCAATCACCACGTCAGCGCGCGTCGGCCCGCACACACATTCACGAGCACCTCTTAGCAGTCTAGAGTCTGAGGCGTGGCAGATCCTGAAAGATGGTGAGGTGTGAGGTAAGAGTCATAGACTGCCATATCTATTAGATGTCTTAAAGGAATCTTACTTTTTGTTTTTAAATGGGGACTATGAGGCTTAGAAAAGTTACTCAACTGCTCATCTTCTCTGAGGCTGTTTCTTCCCCTAAAGCAAAACTTTTGGGAGGATTAAATGTGAGATAACAAGTGAAGGTCCTAACTACTTGCATCGGCTCCTTCCATAAAACCACCCCTAACCTTCCTATCTAGAAATATTGTACACTCTTAGTATATGTCCAGGAATCCTGAAAAATCATGTATACCATCACTTTTAGCCCCATTACTTATTGTTCAATTGTATCACATTTGGAGAGGAAGTATTCTTCTCCGAGGAATAAGATTTGTCTCACCTCTGAATTGTTACAGCTGATAGAATAAAGACTAGAGAAACATAAGGCGACCTGCGAAATTAACTCCCTCCTCTAAAGCAGGGATATTGAATGTGATTATAAAATATAAATCACCAAGTAGCATGGGCTTTCAAGGTCATTTGTGATTAGTGGAATCACAATTGTTAAATCTGTGTATCATGATACACTTTTTTTCTGCAAGGAATGAGATTAATCTGTTGTATATATACCCCATGTCCAGAAGATCTCAAATTAATTATAATTTTGGGTATTGTCATATTTAAAGATAGGATTATATTTCTCCATTCTCACTCTCACTGTCTGATATTAGAAATCACTCTAGGATCTGGCTGTAATGCAACTGACACTGGGTTCTTCTCAAAGAAAATGAAACCAATAATGATAAATTTATGTACAGCCATTTTTCTCCAGAGAGCCAAAGAGCTTTTCAATGGAAAAAAAAGGGGCTGGTGTTCATGACAATATGATAAGGTATTTTGGCATCCCTGGAGTGTAACTTTGGCTGATATACAGGTGTCAGAACAACACATCTTTATGGTGTGCGCTAATGGAAGGAACATGATGAATGCCCTTGAGCTGAGTGTAAGGAGGAGAGAAGAAGCAGAGCCCAGGGACAGATGGTGCTGATTTATTACTTTGAAATGTCAGAGGGTAAGTGTTTTCTGCATATTGAGTTAGAGGTAATGCAGAGGTAATGTTTGAGATTATTGCGTTGGGCTTGATATTTTGATACTGAATTTGAATCAAAATCATCTCATCTCTTAAGCAGGTTTATTGACAAAAGAGGTGGCTGGATTTGAGAAGGCCTGACGTCTTTTGGAATATGCTCGGGAAAACGATGCACTGGGTCTACGGCTCATGAATATATCTGAAATGAATACAGACTCTTTTTTTCATTGTTTTCATTTTCTGTGACAATTAGAGTCTGAGTCAAACTGACAACAACCAAAATTCATTATAACCAAAGCAGCTACTGTATCATAGTTTGCCAATGAGATTAAATCCTAAAGGGAAGATCGCGGATAGAACATCCACAGGGCACAGACATTCTCTTGGTTGTTGCCTTGCTGATCAGCTTTGTAGAATGTGGATTTGGTCTCAGAGAAACAGCTACCAGAGGATTTGTTTGACCTCTTCATTATTTTGATCATTTATGATAACAGATGTTTTAAATTGTTTAATAGGTTGTTCAACTGTATTTGGTTTTTGAGACTTCCAAGTTACAATGAGTTTATGTAAACTGCTTGCTGATTGAGTTTAAGATAGAAAGGAACTCTTAATTTCATATAATCCATATCCTAGTATCTGAGAAGGGTGCAAGACTCTGTACTGCACTACATAGATGATCACATTTTAAATTAAGCTTCCTCATTATGAACTCTGGACTGGTGTGTACGCTATTGGAGAAGATGTGTTTTCCTATCAGTGAGGTTACTATGCAGTTTTGCAAACCGTACAGCTGAACATTCTATAACTTATTTTCATTTCATTATTCATTAAGACCTTTTCATTGATATTTACAGTTTTCGAAAACAGGTGAAAAGGAAGACATGGTCTATTGCATAAAAATATGAGATTGAAGAAGGAGACAAATTCCATTCTCAGTTCCGCCTCCTGCCTCATTTCTGTGACTAAGGTTCCTCACCTATAAAAAATGTAATCACTTACACTTATTATACATGTATAAATATTGTGTGGAATGTTTACAAATAACTTTGACCTCAGCATAAAATGAAATCTTTAAGAAGAAGTGAGTAGCTAATATATTTAGATATATAACACATTTGTATAGCACTTTAAAATCTTGACACGTATTTTTTAAAATGTTTTCTAGATCGCTGTGTATAACAATTCTATAAGATAGTTAATGTCTGTATCAATGAGTCTGTTTTTGTACATGAGCTAACAGATTCAAAGGGAAGAAATGATTGATTTATGGTCATTTAGCTAGAATGTGGAGCAGGCTGGATAGTGACATGGGTCTTCGAAGACAAGTGTTCATTGTCCTACACCAAACTGCTTCATTTTATGCACAATAGATATATGTGTCTTATTATCATATTTCTACATCATGGGTAATGACACGTCTAGTCTGCTTTTTGTGAAACTAGCAGAAAAAATTAACTGAATATACACTACAAAGACAATATAATATTTGTTGAATTAAAACATTTATTGAATTAATAAATTAAATAGCATAGAGGACATTTCATCTCTCTCGAAGTTTAATCAGGGGCCAGATGGGAATATTTGTTGAACATCTACTCAATGTCAGTCCCTGAAAAGAATTTTACATGTATTCACAGATTATTTTGCCCTGTCTAGCTACTTTGAAGCAATCCTCATTCATTTTAAAGGTTAAAAAAGTTTTAGATGATATGATATGGTGAGGAACAAAAGAAAGAAAGGAAATGGCACCATCTACCTTTTAACAGAGTCCCCTAAAATCGGAAAATAAATTAGAAACACTTCACTTAAGATTCAATATCATGCCATAGAAAGATGGGTGGAAAGAAAGCTAGAGAGCTCACCACTCAGCGTGCCAGCCTAAGGGCTGACTAGTGGGGGGTGAGAAAAGCAAAGATCAAAGCAGCTGCCTCAGGTTCACATGCTGTTGACTGGCCATCTAACGCAGGGGGCCTTGTGGGTCCGCCTAACAAGAAATCCGTGTTTACCCTACAGGAATTTGATAAGGACTAATTAGGGTGCTCCATTCTGAAAGATAATATTGAAGGAGGCAGAAGGAGCTCATTCCTTGGGGATTTCTAAAGATACGGTACTTTTCTGTCTGGTAATATAATTCCACAGCAGTGTTTCTAACATTTTCCACCAGGAGCTACCACAAGGATTCTTCCCATCTTCCCATCAATAGCCTGTGTGTTTCCCTCAAACCTCTTCAGCATTTCTGTTTACAGTTTTCTTCGCCATCTAACACAAGACTAAGAAATCCAGCCAGATTCTGTTTCTTTTTTCAAATACGTTGTATATTAAGCACTTTTATTAACATTAGTTGTCCTGATTGAACCACAATCATGGGAGAGAAAATATTTGCATGTTTACTCATTACAGGCATCCTCACCAAGGAAGGCACACGGTAATGACCATGACAGGTTAAAAAATTAGCAAATTAATTAATGGTACTTTCATATACAGATTTATTCTCAAAGTTAATGATTTGTTTAATTAAAATCATTTTCACTTAATTGAGTGGATATCTACCATATATAATAAGCCCAGCTTTCTAGTGAGAAATGTAAGCTTCAAAAGAAAAAGATTTATGGTTTTATCTGATTATAAAAATAGTTCATACTTATTGTAGGAAATTTGGAAAATAATGAAACGTATAAAAAAGTAGTATAAAACTATCCATAATTGCACCACTCAGAGATGAGTATTGTTAACATTTTTCTGTAAATCAAGCAAGCCCTTCTCTGAATAAACACAAACACACACACACACACGGAAGCAATGAATTATGAATGACAGTCAGCAATAACCAATAACAATGACTTCAGACTTTCAAAAAGTTTAGATGTTGTAACTATAAGATAGAAATTATAAAATAGGTTTAATATTTTTAAACCAATAAAATAAAGAACCGAAAGCAAATAATCATAGTTAAAGTATTCTATGTCCTTGTTTGGGAGAAGGGCAAATCTATTTATCAATTTTAGATTTTGATAACATGAGTAAAACACTCTAGAGCTACCACCAAGATGGAGTAGCCATATTCCTTCCAGGCCCTCCCTCTTACAACTAAAATTACAGTGGACATAACACACCAAACAAGCATAGGAAATCTCCGACAGATGGAAAGAAGAAGACGGGTTGCCTAAGAACCTTAGAACACGAGGAAGGAAATGGTGGTGAGTTCCCCAGTTTCCTTCTTATCTCCCATATATCCAAGACAGGGTGCTACAGAAGCCCCCAACCCGGAAATACAAACAGGCACAGAAAAAGAAGAGTTTCAAGAAAAACCCGCACCTTCTAACCAAAGGACCAGAAAATGATGCTTAACAATAGAAAAACGTGTTGGCTATACCTGCCTGTAAAAGTCTGCTCCGGCTGCCATATGTGACGTTAAATACCACAGGCTTGGTGGCTTAAATAACAGAAATTTCTTTGCTTACCATCTGGAGGCTAGAAGTCCAAGATCATGGGTCAGGATTGGTTTCCGGTAAAGCCTCTCTTCCTGGCTTGTAGACAGCTGCCTTCTGGCTATGTCCTCACATGGCCTTTCCTCTGTGCACATGCAAAGAGAGAGAGAGCTCTCTGGTATCTCTTATTCTTCTTATGAGGACACCAGTCCTATAATTAGGGCCTCACCCTTATGACCCCATTTAACCTTAGTTACCTCCTTAAGACCCTATCTCCAAATACAGTCACGTTGGGGGGTCAGAGCTTCAACATATGAATTTGGGCGGGGCAGAATTCAGTTCATAACACTGCCCTACTGTAGTCACACACCAATAGAAACCACCCCCCCATCCCTCCCCCTTACTGTAGACTCAGCAGAACCAAGTGAGGAGCTGATCCTCATCCCATGCTCCAGCCCTGTTGAAGCAGATAGTGCTCTAATTCCCCTGCTGGGTGGTGTTGGTGGAGCCTAGGAAGGGAGCTGATCTTCCCTATCTTGCTAATGGAAATAGGTGGTGCTCTAGTCTCCCTTACAGGTGGTATTGGTAGGCAAATCAGGCAAATGATCGTCCATCCCCTCTCAGGGGAACTAGACAGTGCTCCCAATCTCCCCAAGGGTAGTCTCCATGTGCTCTAAGGGTGAACTGTGCCTACACTGCTACCCAGTAGCCATGAGGCTGAACAAAGTGGTATAAGACAGTGCTACTAAGCACTCTACGTTCCCCCCACCCCAGAGGTCAATGAGGTCCACTGGGGAGCTGAACCACCACACCCATCCAGCAGCAAGACTGAAGGAGGGAATGTAAAGCAGGGATAGTTGACACGCAACCTGCCACTCAATTGTCACTGGGGCCTAATGGGAAGATGAGCTTCCATTTCCACCCTGCACCAACATGGTGGTATGATGGGAGATTGGCTTGGTGACATTCTGCCGGCTCCTTGCCCTGGTGTCAGGGAGGCTCCATGGGGAGTTGAGGCTCCATTTAATATTGCGTCAAGTCACTGGAGGTTATGAAGGGGGCAGCTTGTTGGTGTTCTGTTTCCCCTCACTCCCCTCCCCTGGTGTTACTGGGGTCCATGGGGTGGCTGAGCTTCTTCTGCCCACTCTGCAGCAACAAAATGGTGTGTGTTAGCCCTCCATTTCCACACTGCCTGATGTCAGTGTGGCCCACCAGGGAACTGATCTTATATATACCCACTTGGAGGCAATATATATGATATGGTAAGAATATTGTAATAACTAAGAAAATGATACAAAATAATATATTCAAGGAAACTATGAATAAATCAAGGTGGAATTCTAAAACAAATGGTCAAATAACTCACAGGAAGGTAACAACAAAGAAGCAGAGAAGCCAAATGTGAAATAAACAATAAAATGGCAGAGGTAAGCCCTAACATGTCAATAACTTCCCTAAATATAAGTGATCTAAATACACCAAGTGAAAGATAGAGGTTGGTAAAGTGGATTAAAAAATATAATGCAACAATGTCATGACCATATGAAACACTTCAATTATGACATAGGTAGGTTGAATCTAAAAGGATGGAAAAAATATACTATGCAAAATTAATCAAAAGAAAGCAGGAATGTCTGTATCATATCTGATAAAGTAGACTTCAAAACAAACAAACAAAATTACTAGGGGAGAAGTAATGATAAAAAAATCAATTCATCAGGAAATATGGCATCCTAAATGTGTATGCATCTAAGAGCAAAGCCTCAAAGCACATGAAATGAAAACTGATAGCGCTGAAAGGAGAAAAAGATGAGTTTACAATTATAGTTGGGGACTTCAACACCCTAACTGGTAGAACTATCAGACAGAAAATCAGCAAGCATATAGAAGAACTAAACAATATAACCAATGAACAGGATCTAACTGAAATATATAGAGTACTCCACCCAACCTCAGCAGAACATACACTTTTCAAGCACCCAGGTAACATTCCTGGAGATAAACCATATCTTGGACCATAAGACAAACCTCAAAAAATACGAAAGAACTGAAATTATACAGACTATGTTCTCTGACCATAATGGAACAAAACTAGAAATCAATAAAAAAAGACAACAGGAAAATCTCCAAATATTCGGAAATTAAACAGCACATTTCTGAATGATCCATGAATCAAGAAGGAAATTTCAAAGGAAACTGAAAAAACATAAAGCAGAATGGAAATGAAAATACACTATATCAAAATAGGTGAGATGCTGCAAAAGCAGTGTTAGCAGGGAAATTTATAGCACTAAATGCTTACATTACAGACAAAGAAATGCCTTAAGTCAACAATTTAAATTCTTACCTCAAGATTCTAGAAAAAAAGTGAAAAATAGATCCTAAACAAGCAGAAGGAAGAAAATAACAAAGATAAGAACAGAAATCAATGAAATTGAAAAAAAGAAAATAATAGAGATAATCAATGAAACCAAAAGCTAATTTCTAAAAAAAAAAAAATCTTTAATTGATAAGGCTTTAACAAGACTGATAAAGATAAAAAGAGAGAAGACACAAATCACCAAGATCATGAATAAAACAGGGGATATAACTACAGGTGAAGTATTCCTTAAAACAATCATAGAGGCTGGCCCGCTGGTGTAGTGGTAAGGTTCGCACACTCCATTTCTGTGGCCCAGGGTTAGCAGGTTTGGATCTCAGGCATGGACCTACAGGCCACTCATCAAACCATGCTGTGGCAGTGTCCCACATACAAAATACAGAAAGATTGGCATAGGTTATAGCTCAAGAACAATCTTCCTCACCAAAAAAAAAAAAAAAAAAAAATTGACAACTCAGGAGATATGGACCAATTCCTTGAAAAGCCCATACTACCTAAACTCAACCAAGATGAAATGGATAATCTGAATAGTCATACAATTATTAAATGAATTATTTGTGTAATTAAAAAGCTCCAGAAAAAGAAATCTCCAGGTACAGATGGTTTCACTAGGGAAGTATACCTAAAATTTAAAGAAGAATTAGCAGCAATTTTACACAATCACTTCCATAAAACTGAAGAAGAGGGACTTCTTCCCCATTCAGTTTTATGAGGCTAGTATTGCTTCATAAGAAAGGAACACTATACACCAATATCCCCTATGAGCATAGATGCAAAAATCCTCAATAAAATATTGGAAATTGAATCCAGCAATGCATAAAAAGAATTACACACCTTGATCAATTGGGGCTTATTCCAAGTGAGGCGAGGGTGGTTTAGCAATTGAAAATCAATGTAATTCATCATATCAAGGGGCTAAAGAAGGAAAAGCATATCATCATTGACTCATATATAAAAAGCATTTGATAAAATCCAGCCCTAAAATCTCTCATAAAACTAGGAACAAAGGGCAACTTCTTTAATCTGATAAACAGCACCTACAAAAAAGGCTATAGCTAGCATCATACTTAATGGTAAAAGATTGAAAGCTGTCCCTTGAAGACTGGGAGCAAGGCGAGGAAGTCCAGTCCTATTCAGCATTTTACTGAAAGTTCTAGCTAGGGCAATAAGGCAAGAAACAAAAGGCATATAGATTGAGAAGAAAAAACAAAACTGTGACTATTTGCAGATGGGTTGATTGTCTATGTAAATAATCACAAAAAGACTTCTAGAACTTATAAGTGAGCACAAGAATTAGCAGCAAATGAGATTAGCACAGAAAATCAATCACATTTCTATATACTAACAATAACCATGTGGAAACTAAAATTAAAAACACAATACCATTTGCAATAATTCCAAAGAAAATGAAATACCTTGGCATGAAATTACCAAAACATTGCACAGGATCTGTATGCTTAAAATTACAAAATGCTGATGAAAGAAACTAAAGCACATTTAAATAAATGGAGACACATACTATGTTCGTAAATTGAACAACTTTTCATAGTAAAAGATGTAAATTCTTCCTAAACTATCTATAAGTTTAACACAATTCCTGTCAAAATCTAAGCAGTTTATTGTAAACATAGACAAGCTTATACTAAAATTTATATGGGAAAGCACAGGACCTACAATAGCGGAAGAAAAATGTTAAAGAAAAATGAAGCAGAATCACTCTTCTTAATACTAAGGCCTACTATGTGCCTACATATATATATATATATATATTATTTAGTGTGTGTGTATATATAAAGACTGTACCTGACTTACAATGATTAGATTTACAATCCTTTGACTTTACAATGATGCAAAAGTGATACTCATTCAGTAGAAACCATAGTTCCAATTTTGAATTTTGATCTTTTCCTGGGCTAGCAATATGCGGTAGACATTGTCTTGTGAGGCTGGGCAGCGGCAGTGAGCCAGAGCTCCCAGTCAGCCACACGATCATGAGGGTAAACGACCGATACACTTACAAGCATTCTGTTGTCTGCTGTCAGTACAGTATTCAATAAATTGCATGAGATATGCCACACTTTATTATAAAATTGGCTTTGCGTCAGATGATTTTGCCCAACTGTAGGCTAATGTAAGTGTCCTGAGCACATTTAAGTTAGGCTAGGCTAAGCTATAATATTCAGTAGGTTAGATGTATTAAATGTATTTTCAACTTAATGATATTTTCATTTTACGATGATTTATCAGGACATAACCTCATCATAAGTCAAGGAAGATCTATATATGTGATATCTATATATATCTATGTGATACCTGTATCTAAGCCTATCTATCTCTATATAAAGTGATTTATGTGTTTATCTTTCTGCCAACACTGCATGGTCTTGATTACTACACACACATATACATATATGTACAGAGAGAGTCAATATAGTGTATACGTATACATATATAGTAATCAAGACCACGCAGAGTTGGCAGAAAGATAAACACATAGATCAATGGATCAGAATAGAGAATCCAGAAATAGAACCACACAAATATGTCGATCTGGTTTTTTACAAAGGCAAAAAGCAATGCAATGGAGGAAAGATGGCCTTTTCAATAAATTGTGCCAGAGCGATTGGCCATCCTTAGGCAAAAAGATGAACCTTGACCTAAACTTCACACCTTATACAAAAATTAACACAAAATAAACCACAGACACATATGTAAAATGTCAAATTATAAAAGTTTTAGAAAAATTATAGGAGAAAGTCTTCAGGATCCAGGACGAAACAAAAAGTTCTTAGACTTAACACCAAAAGTACAAGCCACTAAAAAGAAATCAATAAATTGGACTTCCAGAATTAAAAATGTTTGCTCTGCAAAAGACTCTGTTAAGAGGACATAAAGACAAGCTACAGAATGGGAGCAAGTATTTACCAACCACAACTTCTACAAAGGACTACTGTCTAGAATATATAAAGAACTCTCAAAACTCAACAAAAATACCCAAACCAATTAGAGTAGGCAAGACATGAACAGACATTTCACTGAAGAGGATATATAAATGGCAAATAAGCACATAAAAAACTGACATCTCACCAAAGAAGATACATAGATGGCAAATAAGTATATGAAAAGATGTTTTACATTAAATCTCATCAGGAAAATGTAAATTAAAACAACAATGAGATAACACTACACGTCTATTAGAATGGCCAAAATCTAGAACACTGACAACACCAAATGCTGATGAGGATTCGGATCAACAGGAACTCTCATTCATTGCTGGTGGGAATGCAAAACGGTACAGCCACTTTGGAAGACATTTTGGCAATTTCTTACAAAGCTAAATATGCTCTTACCATATGATCCAGCAATTGTACTCCTTGGTATTTACTCAAAAGAGATGAGTTTTTAGTAGCTTTACTCATAACTGCCAAAACTTGGAGGCAACCACACCGTCCCTCAGTAAGTGAATGGATAAATAAACTGTAGTGCATCCACACAGTGGAATACTATTTAGCATTAAAAAGAAAAGAGCCATCCAGCCATGAAGAGACACAGAGAAAATTTAAAGGCATATGACTAAGGGAAAGAAGCCAATCTGAAAAGACTACGTACTGTATGATTCCAACTCTATGACATTATGGAAAAGGCAAAACTATGGAGACAGTACAAAGATCACTGGTTGCCAATGGTTGGAGGGGGAGAAGGGATGAATAGGTGGAACACAAAAGATTTTTACAGCAATAAAGCTACTCGGGATGATACTGTAATAGTGGCTACATATCGTTATACATTTGTCAAAATCCATAGAATAGACAACACTAAGAGGGAACGAACCCTAAAGTAAACTATGGACTTTAGATGATAATGATGTGCCAACGTAGGTTCATCCATTGTAATAAATGTACCACTTTGATGGAGGATGTTCATAGTGGAGGAGGCTATGAGTGTGTGGAGACAGGGATATATAGGAAATCTCCGTACCTTCCACTTAATTTTGCTGTGAACCTAAAACTGCTCTAAATCAATTGTCTATTAATAAAAAAAGTGGCTCAACATCATTAGACATCAAGGAAGTGCAAATTAAAGTCACAATGATATATCATTACACACGTAAAAATGGGTAAAATAAAAAATAGGGACAACACCTAATGCTGCCTAGAATAGGGAGAAAAATGTATTGTGACTGGGAATATAAAATGGTACAGGCACTGTGGAAAATAGTTTAGCTGTTTCTTATAAAACTATATATGCAACTACCATACAACTTAGCAAGTGTACTCTTAGACATTAATTCTAGATGAAAGAAAACTCAGGTTAGCACAAAACCATGTGCACAAATGTTCATCACAGTTTTATTCATAATAATAAAAAACTGGAAACAACTCAGTTGTCCTTCAACAAATGAATGATTAAACTGTGGAACATTCATACAATGGAATTCTACTCAGCAACATAAAGAAATTAACTATTCATACATTCAGCAACTTGGACAAGTCTTCAGGGAATTATGCCGAGTGTAAAAAGCCGATCCTAAAAGGTCACATATTGTAATTCTGCGTGTATAACATTCTTGAAGTGATAATATTATAAACATAGACAAAAGTTAGGTGGCTTCCAGGAGCCAGGGATGGAGGCAAGAGGGAAGGGAGGCGGACGTCACTATAGAGGACAATGGGAAGGATCCTTGTTGTGATGAATTGTTATATATCTTGACTGTGCCAATGTTAATATCTTGGTTTTGATATTGTTGTATAGTTTTTCAAGATACTACCTTTGGAGGGAAATGGGTAAAGTGAACATGGAATATCTTTTTATTATTTCTTACAATCTCTGCATTATTTCTTACAATTATCTCAAAATAATACGTTTAATGAAAACTCTAGGGTAAACACTGAAAGAATAAAAAGAGAATATATATATATATATTTCAAGCTGCTGATAAAAAAATGGAGAAAACATGCATCTAAAAGATGCAAATGAGGAGGGAAAAAGAAACACAAGATGTGTAGGACAAATAGAAAGTACAAAACAAAATGTTACAAATCAATCCAATGAAAATATTTAAGCAATTATTTCCCTTAATTCTGATGGATGTTGCTCTACTGTTTTATAGTATTTAGTGTTGTAGAGAAGTGTGTATAGAACCTGATTTTATTCTTTTGAAAGTAAACTCTTTCCCTCTAGAAGTTTACGGAGTCACTTATTTGAATGTTTTACAGGATACGTCTAGGAATGTGTCTCTTTATAATTTGTGTTATATATATATATATATACATATATATATTCGCTCTCATCTCTCTCAGATGTGGTGGTCATCCTTTTGTTTTCAAATAATTGTGTTTCCTTCTCTTTCTGGGCATATGGTAGGATAGCATTTGCCCACCTTCCATGAAGTTAGGCATGGGCATATGACTTGCTTGGCCAAAGAAATGTGAGCAGCAGTAGCTGTGTGTAACCGTTTCTCGGTGAATTTCTTAGTGCTAACTTGAAATTTATTATTTTATCTCCTTACCTCTTTAAAAGCTAAAGCTATCCTATCTATTGAAATTCACAAATATGTGACTATATATTATTTTTATTAGTAGACTTCTAATTATTGGTTCTCTATCATATCCACAAAGACATTTTCAGATATGCAAGGACTTGAGATATATATTCTCTGAGTATTCTTCCTGAAAATTAACTTAAGCCGTTCTATTATTTATAAAGAAAGGAAACAATGTCTTGATAACAGGAAGTTATTGTAATAACAATTAGTATTAAAAATGAATATTATATTTAAAATATTTTTGAAAGATGCAAAAAGATTAAAAAGTTCTAAGAAAATGGATTTGCACAACCCGTAAGAGTCAGACAGCATATTGCCTTCAAAGGAGTCTCCTTTGTGGCTCCAGCATCAAATATTTCTGGCGTATTACTTTCTACTTCACTTCTTACTATTTTTAGAGGATTTTCTAAGTCAGTTTTATCGGACTAGGTCCCCAGCTCAAAAATATCAACTTTAATGGCAGTCATTCATCTTTATAATTTTATTTCTTTGTATTTTGAAGCCTTTCTATGCAAAAGAGTTCTATTTGAAAGGCAAATTCTATTGGAGAAGGTCACTCCTTAAAATCAGTTAGCATGTTAATATATAGATAGAAAGACAGCACAAGAACGCTGCATTGATGGAAATTAGATGTGGGAGTGGCAGAAGAAAACAGGGCTCTGACATGAGAGGTGGAAGCATCAGCAAGAGCAAATTTCACATTTGCATTTAAGGTCTAAATCATACCACTTAAAAATGCATTAAAAGTATGGCCCTACAATGATATGTGAATGCTACATGGAGTTTTCAGTGGAAATCAGGGGAAATTCACATATCAGCACCAATGGATATGACTCAATATATCCTAAGGATGATCTGAGTGATCTAAGGACAAAAAAGCATACTCTTGATGGGTGCCCATGAAAACAACTGCCTTTCGTGCCTTTTTTGGCTCTTTCCTATGTGCATATCCTTTATCTTGAGGTCAAGGGAAAATAAAGGAATTGCACCCTGATTTAGTTGTGATATCTGTCATGTCTACAAATGACGTGAAGGCAAAGCCTTGAAAATTATCTAGAAAACAGATATATCTTGTGTTTTTCAAATGGATACACTCGAGTCATACTCTTTTGGTCAACTGGGTTTGATCGACTATTGAGAGACACTGCAATTAAAGAAAAAATGTGGTATTTGTCAAAATGCAATATGTGAGGTAACTTAAATGGTGTCACCACACCATAAAGCGCTCAACATTCATTCAATAAAAATATATATTAAGCAATTTACTACATACATGGTGTTTGATTGGCACTTGAGGTTATGACAGTGAAAAAGCAACAAGTGGTATTGGCCTTCTTGGAACTTATACTTTTTTTTGAGGAAGATCACCCCCGAGCTAACATCTGCTGCCAATCCTCCTCTGTTTTCTGAGGAAGACTGGCCCTGAGCTAACACCCATGCCCATCTTCCTCTACTTAAATGTGGGACTCCTGCCACGGCATGGCTTGACAAGCGGTGCATTGGTCCGTACCCGGGATCTGAACCAGAGAACCCCGGGCTGCCAAAGGGGAATGTGTGAACTTAGCCGCTGGCCCCATTGGAACTTATACTCTTGTGGGAAAGACAGTTAAAACTACTTCCAAAATTAAGTATTTAATTATTTTAACAAATACTCTGGAGGTGCTTAGAGAGTGTATAAGAGTGGCATCGACTCTAGACTGTGATCTGAAAAGAGGAAAGAGAGCAAGAGAATTTCAAGGAGAGCGAAGAGCATGTGGGAAGGTCCTGAGATCGGGAGGAACAGAGTTCACTGCAGGAACTGAAAGAAAGCCTGTGTGGGTGCAATTCAGAGAGTGAATGGAAGTGGTATGTATCAGGCTGATAAGGGCCATATTAAGGGTTTTAGTCTCCATCGTAAGAGCAATGGGAAGTGATTACAGTTTTCTAAGAAAGAGACTAGCAAAATCAAAAGACATTTTAAAAGATCATTCTGATTAGAAAGAGATAACTAATTAGATGAGTATTTCCATAGTTTAGGTAAGAAATCACAGTGGCCGGGACTAAGTGTGACAGTGAGAATGAGAAAAACAGACATATTCGAAAGACTTGAGAGATATTTTAGATGTAAAATCAACAGGACTTTTATAATTAATTAGCTGTGGGGTGTGAGAGAAAAGAGAGGAGTCAAGGATGACTTGCAGGTTTCTTGCTTGCATATTTGGATACATAAACCACCGAAAGAGGACCAAGATTGAGGAAGGTGCTAATTCATTCAGTTTTGTCCGTACTGAATTTGAGTGGTTTGTGAAATAGCCAAGTGGAAATGCTGAGGAGAGCTATACATACGAGTCTGAGGTTTACTGTGACTTTTCACAGTGGCCTACGTTTAAACGGATTTCATTTTCAATTAAATTGTGCAAGCAAGTAGCTTTGCCTTCATTTTACAAGTACTATGTCACTGGATGTCTCCAGTTAATTGTTCTTAATCATTTTTACCAGCAACTTCTCACGAGAATATGCTCACGACATTCCTGGTAATCCAAAATTTTTGAGTTAATGTCATACATAGGAAACAATTACCTAAAAATTAGCAGGCTAAAAATTAAAGAGCTGGAGAGTAGATGTTTCTGTGTCTCCTTACCTACTGCTGACTCGTCTATAATTCTTCATTTCTGGTCGGCCTCTTTACCAGCTATGTAAATAAAAATGTTGACATGACTACAATTTCTAAAAATACCTCCGTCCATGGTCAGATCACTTTAACATTCATATCCTATGAAGAAAATGAATTAAGAGAGGATAGAAATATCCCATGCAGGGGTGCATATGTTTGAACGAGTGAAGAGCTGACCTCCTTATCATCAAGTAGAAATAAAAGCCACTGTTGAACAAAACAGTTTTGAAGATGTTGACTAGAATACATAGTTTTGCCGTGTATCTTCAAAGGCAAATGTGTTGCTTCTTTCCTATGCCTAAAATAGATGGCACAACCTATCTTAGAAAACCAGTGGTTCTCCTGCAGACGCACCCCGTGGGAGAGTCACGGGAATCACGTTTGCGCATAACAAGCTGGCAAACGGTGACACACAAAGGCAGGAATGTGCTTGCTGAGTTTCACTTGGTACTGTACTTCACAAAATGTTTTTCTAACACTCTTGATTCTTCGATTGCTGACGCAGCATCCTCCAGGCCCTCAGCAAATGATTTGCAGTGAAAATGAGGAAGATATATTTTCAGAAAAATGAACACTTGGTGTTATGTTTTTCCATTTCCAAGAAGCAGCATTAAGAGAAGCTGAGGAGGGCGGAGGGGGGCAGAGGGTTGCAGAAATTCTGGAGGTCTGGGAATACCACTTAGGATGAGGGAGAATCCACTTTGGTTTCCCAAATGGCTCTTGTTTCTAAGAGCATTCTTCATAATGAAAAGTGAACATTGGATAGAAAAATGCTAACCTTAAAATGCTTGAATGAAATATCAGTTTTGTCCAGACAACTTTAAATGGCTGACAGTCTTAGTTGCAGCTGTTCACCCTCCTGATCATTCTTTTATATGCCCTGTTAGAAGTTTCACTTGGTGTGCATTTTTCCAATTAAAAAAAGGAATATGTAAGTATTATTATAAAGATAAGCCATATTATTTCTATCCGCACATAAAAATTCAAAGAAACAGAAAAGAAGAAACAAATGAACACAGAACTTAACACCGACTTTTGGGTTCTCACGCTCATCTATCAACTTGAGGAAGGGAAGATATGCGTTCATACAGTCTGCCTCAGGATCACCATAGAAACATCATCCTCCTTCCACATTGCCCTCTCCCTTCTACTGCCAACGAGTTTCACCACACTTTGCCTTTACTCCCTTCATCTTCTCTTGCCCCCTCCCCTACACACAGGGTCTGCTCCGGTGTTCTCTTGACCCTGAGGAACCAAAACACAACTCCTTTTCTCAAAAAAGCTTGTCACCCTAAAGACTTCTTTCTGTGATAGACCTACCGCATCCGCCTCCTGCTGATAGCAATTGCCCACAGTTCTCAGATTGATTCTTTCAGATCCCTTCATTAGAAGCAGAGAGAAAGAGACAAGAGAGAAAATGGGACAACTCTACATGTGCTGATGTAATCTCTCCAAACAGGAAATTTGCTCACAGATGGTCTCGCTAATGGTGAACTTAACTTGCCTCTGCATACAGTAACTCTCCTCTTCAGTAGAGTTCATCCCTAACAGCATTCTGGAACACACTTGCCTTTGCCAATGAGCATCTGGAAGAGAGAATGTTATCTTGGGAACTATTACCTTTTACACACCATTCTCGGCTAGGAAGACCTCAAAGTAGAGAAGGAAAGTAGTTTTATGACTGTTAGGATGGTATCCTGGCTCATTTTCCCTCTCTCACTCTGACTCAGCCACATTGGCCTCTCTGTATTTCCTCTAACATGGAGGCACACGGCTGCCTCAGGACCTTTGCATTACTATTCTCCTTGTCTCAGAAGTTCTTCCCTCCACAGCCTCTCTTCCTTATCTCACCTCTTCTCTAGCCAAGTGTCAACTTATTAAAGAAGACTTTTCTACCGCTCTATTTAAAACTTCAGACTCCTCTCCCCAGTCCCAACTCCCATTCCCTGCTTTACCTCTCTTCATAGCACTTATCATTATAAATCTTACTGGTTTGTCTTTAGTTTTTCCTTTTTGTATCACTAGAATATAAGCCCCATGAAGACAAGGATTTTTATCTGTTTTACTAGTTGGTAAATCCTCAGCTCCCAGAAGAGTAGGAGCTCAAATATTTGTTGAATAAATGAAACATGAGTGAATAAATGAGTGAATGAGTAAATAAATATTGGGCTAAAAGAACAATAGATCTAAACCTCCACTCTAAGTGTCCTGTACAAAGAAAAACAATCAAATTGTACACAAATGGCTCACCATCATCTATAACTTAACTTACTTTGATTTATAGGCAACAGCATATCCTTTGTGTAGGGCAATAATTTAAGTCCTT
Organism: Equus caballus; assembly: GCF_041296265.1. NCBI lineage: Eukaryota > Metazoa > Chordata > Mammalia > Perissodactyla > Equidae > Equus > Equus caballus. Next base: position 97,590,054 of record NC_091715.1, on the reverse strand, counting down.
CATTGACTTCTTATTTGTCAATGACATCATGAACATGAAGAATCTTTTCCATTGTGCTAGTGAGTTAGCTAGGCATTGAAATGCTGACGCATTTGGTGGGCCCTGATCATGGCTATTGTGTTGTTTCCTACCACTTCTGCACGTTAATGGATCTCCTGTCATTCCTTTTTGGTGCCATTAGATTTGCCGTCTGCCATGGCAGTAATGGACAGCTCTAGAGCAGATGTTTCCGAAGTATCATTGATAACAGTGTCACAAAGATTGTTGGAGTCAAAGGCCAACAAGCTTGACTGATGAGGAGGAGGTTTGGGCAGCTGATATATTGCCTCGGTGAGGGAAGTTTTATACTTCCTATGCCTCAACAGCTTCTGGAAGCAGCCAGCCATTTTTAAACAGAAGCCACAGCTGTGTAGCAATACCTGGTCTCTTAATTTTTACCGCTTGGGCATCATTCATCATTCTCCAATTTAGCTATCTTTGCATTATTTAGTTCCACGGCTGCTAAATTTGTGTCCTCCTACATTCTCTTCATTAAAGTTGCTTCTCAGCACCGGTGGTTTATGGCACAGAAATCTGACAGCATCACCTGACGAGGCTTCTCTTGCCATTCTGTATGCTGTCAAGTTAGACTACTACGAGAATTTTTAAATAGAAAACTCTTAGCTTATCAGAATCATAAAATCCCTGCCCCTTCCCATCAAAAAACTCTTGTCCGCTATTATGAAACACTCAGCATTGGTGTTTTTGTAGTTATAACCGTTTTAGAGGAGTATCAACACACTTGTGATTTCATATAATCATAGATCACATGGAACATTAGAGATCGTCCATTTCAATGATCTTATATTTCAGATGAGGAAATTAATGTCCCAAAAAGTAAGTTTCTTGTACAAGAGCACAAAGCATTTAACTACCTACATGAGCATAATTCTATAATAGAGCCTGAGCAAACCTGGGATCTGACCCTTGTTATCTAAAAACTGGATGTGTTAATACAAAAAGATAAGAGTACAGGTAAAGTTTATTGCTATAATCCTAATTTCCTTTACTGGTCTAAAGCATAGTCATAAAAAAATATTACATTGGGAAATTTTCCTTCTGTCAGTCAATATATATTATGTATCTATATTGTGCTTGGGACTGTGCTGGGGTGCTGGGGATATAAGAGTTATCAAAAGAGTCATAAACCCTGTCACCACAGAGCTTACAATATAGTGGAAAAGACAGATAAGTAAACAGATATAATTACATTAAAGTATAATAAGTGTTAATACAGCAAGCTATGGGAACATAGCAGAGCCGTACATTACCTAGACTGTAACAGCAGCGGGGATCAGGAGACGCTCTCTAGAAGAAGTGATTTGAAATTGAGATATGAACGATGAGTAGGAAATAGCTAGGTGAGGAGTGGGTGGAGAGTACTGCAGGCAGAGGAAGAGAAGATCATGAGTGAAAGACTTGAGGTGAGAGAACGCATGACATGCTAGCAGATGGAAAGGAAGCTCAGCATGACTAGAAAATTGAATGCCAATAGATTAAGGCAAGAGATACAGCTCAAGAAATAGGAAAGGTCTTATAAATTTTGCAAAGGAGCTATGGCTTTATCCTAATACCAGTGAGGAAATCTTTCAAACCAAGAAGTAGCATGATAAAAAGTAAGGTTAAATAAGATGACTCTAGCTCCCAAGAAAAGAGAATGAATGGAAGCTGGTAAAACTGGAGTCAGGAAGAACAGTTAGGATACTTGTTCAGTAATTTGGGCAAGAATGTTGGCCTGAACTAACGTAGTGATAGTGGAGATGGAGAGAAATGGATGAGGCCAACAGGGAATTCAACAGATCCAGCAGGGTTTGGATACTGACTTGATGTGTTAGAAGACAATATGGAGAAATCATGTGACCACCAGTTTTCTAACTTAACAAACTGAGTGAGGGCTGGCCCTGTGGCGTAGTGGTTAAATTTGGTGTGCACTCCACTTTGGAGGCCCAGGTTTGTGGGTTCAGATCCCAGGTGCAAACCTACACCACTCATCAGCCATGCTGTGGCGGCAACCCCTGTATCAAATAGAAGAAGATTGGCACAGATGTTAGCTCAGGGCTAATCTTCTTCAGCAAAAAATAAATAAAATAAATTGGGTGGATGACAGTGTCACTCACTGAGATGGGAAACATCAAAGAGTAAATTTGAGTGTGGAAGGCAAAGAGATCAATTTTAGACATGTTATGTTTAAGGTGCTTATAAGACATCCATGTACATTTGTATAGTAGGTCATTGGATACACAAGTCCAAAGATCAGGGAAGAGATCTGGGTTGAAGGTGTGGATTTGGGAGTCATCAGAACATATATGTTAATTGCAGCCATGAGAGCAGACGATATCATCCAGTGAGGAAATATAAATTACTAGTGAAAAAGATGGAGAAAAGACACTATAGACCATGAATGTTTAAGTAACAAATAGAGGGAGAGGAGCTAGGTAAAGGCCATAAAAATGAATAATCTTAGAAATTCAAGACAATCATTGTCTTGGAAATCGAATGGAGAAAAGTTTTCCGGAAGCAGAGGTTAAAACAAAATTCTCATATCCTGCTGAGCAACCGAGTGAAATAAGAATTTTAAGATACCTAGCAGATTTAAAAACAAGGTTATTAGCATCTTTAAGAAGAGTAGTTTCAATGATGTAATGGGGCTAGAATCCTGATTGGCATCTATTCGTCCTTTCAGTCAACAGATATATTTATTGAGCACCTACTTTTAGCGTGGCACTGCGTTAGTTGTTGCAGATGCAATGGCAAGTGCGAACATCATCCTTATTCTCATGGAGCTTGCAATCTAGTGAGAGAGATAGATATTAATAATGCAGTCACGTAAATAAATATTACGTTGCTGCTCTGACAAGAGAAAGTGTTATGCATGAGTATACATGAAATGGAGGGGCTGTGACCTGGAAGGCTTCTCTGTGGAAATGACATATGAACTAAAATGTAACGGATATGTATAAATCAACCAAGCACAGGAGAGTGAAGATACTGTGATGAATAAGGTTCTGGGCCGAGGAGGGAGCATTTGCAAAGAGCTGGGACAGGAAGAAACATGGCATATCCATGGAATTAAAAGAACGTAAGTGTGTCTGGGGTATAAAGAATGAGAGGGAGCGTGGTAAGAAATGAGACTAAGAGAAGTGGGATAGGCTCAGATTATGCAGCTAAGGATTTGGTTTTTATCTGAAAAGCAGTGGGAAGCCATTGAAGGGGTTTAATTGTAGGCATCCCTTTTGGGGAAGAGGGCAGGGTTGAGATGATCAGGTTTGCAATTAAAAAGGTTGTTCTGGTCTCTTTTAGTAAAAAGGATTTGAAAGAGAGGGAGCGTGGACGCAAGAACTGTTAGAATCCAGCTCTGCAGAGGTCCAGGGCTTGTCTTGTCTTAGGCAAGAGATGGCAACGGTATGAACTCAAACAGTAAAAATGAAAAGAAGTAAACGGACTCAAGAGTTATTTAGATGGTAAAAAGTGATAATACTTTCTAACCGATTAGATATGGCCTTGCAGAAGAGGATGTGTCAAAAACAAAAATACAAAAATCTTCCCAAGATTCTGTTTTGAGTAGTTAAGACAGCTGCAACGTATTTTCTAAACAATTTGGCTAAGAAGTTGGAGATAGAAGTGGGAGTAGCTGGGGATAAACATGAGGTTAATAAAGGAGTTTTTCCATTTGTTTTTGTTTTTTAAGATAGTAAATATTTATCTATGACATAATGTTGACAGGAAGGACCTAGAGAGAGAGAAGAAAAGTTCATAGACAGGAGAGAGAAGAAATAATCAAAGAATGCGTTCTCTGAGAATGCAGAAGGAAGTAGACTCCAGAACACTTAGGAAAGAAGGAAATAACTGGTGGGGAGGCAGGTAAGTCAGCGAGCTGGTGATGGGATGACAGATGAGGATGTCCCCTTCTGATGGCTGCTGTTTTTTCTGTCAACTCATCTGCTCAAAGTGAAATGGGATGTGATGGTGTCAAAGTTGGGCACCGCATCATTTATATTAATGAAATATTAAAAGCAATAAAATTCTTACCATAAGGGATTGGTAAAATAAATGGTATGTGTCTACACTGTCCTAGTATGTAGTATTTAAAAATCATGTTGTAGAAGAGTATTTTAGATCAAAGGGAACTATGTACTATATGTTTTACATAAAAATAGTTTACAAAAGAAAATGCATGATATACTACCAATTAACAGAAATAAGTATTGAACATATAGAAAGTAAGAAAGACTAGAATAATATGCACCAAAATATTAATACATATATACAGATATAGAGAGACATATACATATATTGCCTCTGTGTGTGTGTGTGTGTGTGTGTGTGCATACATGCATATACATATGAGTAGACAGACTTGAGGTAATTTTCATTTTTATCTTTGCCCTTTTCTGGATTTTACTAATTTTCTAAATAAATATGAATAGATGTACACACATCTAGATACAGTAATTAGAAACAAATAAATATTTTATAAATAAAAATAAGCTATTTTATTCAGTAATAATTCATGTATTATCATTCAATTGTATATATTTCTGTAGTTCATTTGCAATTTTCTCGCTGCAGCCCCAGTGCCTGGCTCATTGTAAATGCTCCATAATTGTTGTTAAATAATATAAGCTAGTGCTTTAACTTCATTTCAAAATAACAGCATGTTGTATGATATATTTAAAAGTTGTTGAGAGTAAATTCTAAGAGTTCTCATCACAATGAAAAAAATGTTGTTTTCCCTGTTTTTACATCTGTATAAGATAGTGGATGTTAATTAAACTTCTTGTGGCAATCATTTCACAATATATGTAAGACAAATTATTATGCTGTGCCCTCTAAACTTATACAGTGCTGCATGTCAATTATATCTCAATAAAACTGGAAACCAATTTTTGTTACTGTGATAAAATAATGTAACAAGTTTTGTACTCCCTTTAAATATCTACCTCCTTGGTACTACGGACTGTCTTAATGAAGAGAAAATGTTAATAAAAAATAAATTCTTATATGGCGAAATAAAAAAAGCTGACAGCTTAACTTATCCTGCTGTTCAGTACACAAAATCTAGAGAAATGGTTGTAGAACTATATTTCCATTGAGAAAGCGTGAGGCTGAACCGTGCGTTAGTCTAACAAGCCACCATGTCTCCTGGCTCTCAGTGCATTCCAGGCACTGTGATTGGCGTCTCATCCTTAGGGCAGTTCTGTGACGAGGGTGTCAGTAGGTTTGAGGCTTCATGGATGACGAAACTGAAGCCTTGAGAGGTCATTTGGTCAAAATCATTGACTGGGAAACGGCAGAGGCAGGTTTGGACCCCAGGGCTGTCTGACCCTGGAGTCATGCGCTACGCTACGCAGTGGCCCCAGGACAAAACCAGCTTCTCTCCGCCCACCTCGCAAACCTGCACCTCTGCTGGCAGAGAGCACCACTTCCATTGAAACAAAGCGGCAAATGAACGAAGAAAAGAAAGAAACCCTCCACTTTGATTAATAAGTCAGCACTATTCATTATACAAAAGACATTTGGACAGTTTTTCTGGCAGGAAAATTAATATTGCTAGTGCTACGGAAACAATCACAAGCCGTGTCTCATTCCTTAAATAATTAACAATCGTTAAAAAGGTTTTTAAAGGGCAAAAATAAAAATCAAGTGAAAATTGAAAATGACACAAACGGCACTTTTTTGTCGAAAAAGCTTTCAACAACTGGAGATTTGGTCTAAGGATATTTGCGAATTGCGCTGCTGTTCCAGCCATCACCATCACCAGCTTTTATTCATCCTTAGAATCAAGAACAGGAGGCACGCTGGAAACAACATTGTTTTCTACACGGAAGCAAAGCCGGAAACCCGATCCCCTACTCCCGCTCCTCTTCCTACTTCCAAAACGTATTTATTGAGCCCTTACCCTGTGCTTGTTTTCGGAACTGCCAAATGGGATGGATGTCTTTCTGACGCAATTTGATTGAAGAGATAACACCCAGCTGATAAAGTAAGAAAGTAAATTGAACTTTATCAAGATATTTGCAAGAGGATGTCATTTTAATTAATGCTGTAGAATTTCTTTCAGTGTCCTTTACATCCTGTCTCCCACATTAACTAACCAACCAAGTAAGTCATTAAGAAGAAAGAAGGGAAATAGACGTTTCAGCAGCAAGAGGCAACAGATTTCTTCTTGCTGTTAGATATTCTTAGCTGGTGGTATTTGAAAGAGTTTGTCTTGTTTTTTTTCCCCTTGAATCTATTAAAATAGTAATAAAAATATTTTACATCTTGCTCTTTTCAGCTGAGAAGCTCGAAGGATTTACAAAATTAAATTCATGCACACAACCTCTATAAAAGCAGGAAAAAAAGAAAGAAAAATATCTATCATATTGAAACAGAACTTATGCTACAGCTAAGGAGTGTAATGAATGACAGTTTTTATTTTAATACAATACATCAAATTATGCTGTATTTTAACCCTGATGGCAAATTAATTAATGAGAATTTTTTATTCCATAAATAGACGAGTTAAAATGTAACTGTCTTGGTTGGCCATGCCGGATGTCTGATGTAGGATATGACACTGAGGCATCCGGGCCCTTTAAACGTAGAGTAAGAATGGATTACTATCAGCCCTTGTCTTATCATGGGTTTTCCCGAAAGGCAGAGGCTGACAGAGACGAGGGCCAATGGAAGTAGTTGAATTTCAGAAGGCAGGAGCAAGGGACCCAGAGGGAAACAGGAAGGAGAGCCCATATAAGGTGCTGTGGAGAATTGTGGCATTCTTTACTCTGAACATTCATGGACTCCTTTGCTCTCTGGGACCAAGAGACTCACTCCCTCTAAATCCCTTCTTTCAGTCAACACTTCTGAGAGCAGGACTTAATGGCTGGAAATGAGCCACTTCACAAAGGAAACCAACTTCTTTCTGCAAGATTGTAGCATGTTCCCGACCAAATCAGGCCACCAACCATGCAACTGCACTCGGCTGCTTTTGTTTCTTTTCCCTGTAAAACCCTTATCTTCGGCATGTTCAGGGAGACACTTCCTGTCCCCCCATTGTAACTGCCTGAATAAGTCCCAATCCCCTTGCAGTTTGCCCGTTGGAACATTTTTTGAAAGTTCAACAGTGTATTTCCCGCCATTCCAGGGTGAGTGCTTCTTCCTGAAGAGAACTTCTGAGGAGCCTTCTGAAATGCACCTCAGAGTCAACCCAGGGAAGGAAAGAGAGAATCATTTATCCCTCATGAGCGAGAGTTGGTCTACACGGCTGTAATTCCCCCACACAACTGTATGGTACAAGCTTGAGCACGAACAGGTTTCAAGAGGTGTTTCATACCTCAGCCTCAGAGAAGCACTGGGGTAGGAAGCCCAAGACTCAGGGTGCAGCCCAGGGCAAGGCACTGTCAGGCTCCAACTGTTAGGAAGTGAGAGCGCCTGCTCCAGCATGACTTGGTCACTCTGGTGGAGGTGGCAATGAAAGGTGAGGCTGAGAGGATCTGAAGTGATGCCAAAGAGGTGCCTGCCTGTGTACGACTTGTTGGGTGTTTTTCTCACCTTCCTGTCTTCTTGGAAAGAGACACTTGACCTTCATAACATTTCTCCCACCACTGTGTGGACCACTTTCTCTATCTTCGTTTGAAGGACTTTGGAGAGCTTGATCAACCTGCCTGTCTCCCCAAATGTAAGATGGGGGTCACGGATGATGTCAAAGGCCCACCTCGATCCCCTTTGCCATCCTCCAGTTGATGTGAGTATTGGCTGCTAACTGCTCACAGCGGCACCCGTTTCTGAAAAATCATCCTAAGACAGGAGTTTTCTCACTCAAGAGGTTATTCATTCCCCACCCCACCCCCAACCCAGGTGGCAGCCTTCAGCCAATGACTGACTGCCCAACTGATTCAGGGGGCTCCTAAAGGCAAGACTTATTCTATGGTGAGATTCATGCAGTGGTGTTCTGGTAAACTGACTCTTAGGGCAAAACAAAAGAAAGACAGACCCTCATTTGTAGTGTTTGCTGACTTTGGTGGTGCAAATTCTCCCACTATGGCTGATGTCGGTCTACCAATCCGACATCACTAAAAGCAGGGTTGAGATAGGGTGTGCACAGTCTGCTTTTACAAGCTTGCTCCAGCATACTGCTCGGTTCATGCGTCAGAACTTCCTATGGGAAACACAAGGTAAGGGCTCAATAAATATCTGTTCAAAGCTGCATTTTTTTCTCAGCAACTTTCTCTGCCCTGGCCTGATTCCCTCACCTTTCTACAGACTCCTCCAGAGAGTCTTCCCTCAATGAGGCACTTGAACAAGAATTCTGGCCTCAGGCTGTGCTTCTAAGGAACCCAACTTAAGACAATGACAAGGAGAATCAACTGCTGAGGAACACTATGCTCCATTAACCATCTCTGTAGGGCTCTGTGGGTCAGGCCCCTGGCTACCACTCCAACCCAACTTGTTTCTGCTGGTTAAGCAGAACAACCTGACCTCTATTATTCCAGGATCCCTTAATCCACCATTATTTTCAGGGGACTCAGGTCTATAAGCATCTCTTACCATAAGCTCCTGCCTACAGAGGATTGCCACCACTGTACTCAGTGATGATAGTGCCTGTCTCACCAACACATTCGTTATCACTTTTGTAAACAGGGTATCCTTCAGACCTTGCTGGAGGAACATAGACAGCTGGTGCATTTTCTGGTGCTAGAGAATATATCCTCTCTAGCATGCCCACTTCCCTTTTGATCTCTTCTTCCATCCTCCTCCTCTGGCACTTCTGAAATCTTTACTTCACTTACTTTGGGCCATCACCTTATCTAAACTTCCAAGTGACATGCTAGTAGCATATTAGCACCATCATCCAGGGTCCTTGCCAGGGTGTTTAAATTTTATTATAAGAGAGTGCATCGATATTGATCAATTCTCATTTATCTGAGAATTAAGATATTTGCCCCCAGTCTCCCTTCATCCAGCACCCTCAGGACACAGTCCCATACATACTGTGTCAGGTCCTGGTACATGTTGGCTAGGTTCTTCAGATCTTTGCCTTAGTCTTTTTCCTCCCTTACCATGCTTCCACATCCAGGATATGTGTGACATGACTCTAAGTATTGGATTGGTGGCCAGGAGGGGGGGCTGAGGATAGAACCTGAAGGGCCAAAGGTTTTCTTGCAAGAGAGGCCTCTGAATCATTATCAAGCAAGGTAGTAGCACGAGTCTTTAAGAGGGAAGGGAAGATCACTTCTGCAAGTCCAGAGGATTCAGGGGAATCAGAGAATTTAAGACATTTTTAAACAGCTTTATTGATATATAATATATATACTATATAGTTTACCCATTTAAAGTGCACAATTCAATGGTTTTTAGTGTATTCACAGATATGTGCCACTGTCACCACAGTCTATTTTAGAATATCTTCATCATTCAAAAGGAACCCCTCACCATTTAGCTATTCTCCCCACCATCCCTATGAATAGGGGCCCTATAATATGTGACCTTTGTGAGTGGCTTCTTTCACTTAGCTTGATGTTTTCAAGGTTCATCCATGTTGTAGAGGTCAAGGGTGTCTACCAGATGTCCCCACCCCACATCTCTGGCCTTCCCTCTTTCTCAACCAGGGGTTCTACTTTGGTGTAATAAACATGGCAGATGTTGGAACATAACCCTTCCCTGGACCAGCCCTGTCCTTGTAACTGAGTCCTGGGCTTGCAGAAAGTCCTCTGGTTGCAGAAACTGAAATTCTCTTTAAATCCTTCCTAGTCCTTCTGACTTTCACACTTTACCTTAAATTGGTGATTAATCACCCTCAGCCATTAATTGTTTCTCCATTGCATCTGTCACACTCAGCAACAACCATCCATTGTCCATTGTCCTTATCATTACTTATCAGTACTACTTGTCTTGAACCTCTCAAACTCCTGAGATATTGCCACTGCCAGTACATTCCCCTGCACCCTGAGAAATTTAACAATTGCATTGCTATAACATGCCAAAGTCTATCCATATACCACCTACCACCAGTGATAGCTTTCTTCTTCCCAGTCAGATGATGAGTGACCCAGCTCCAATAACCCCTTTTAAAGTCTGCTTTCTCAGAGCATACCTAGCCCCAACTATCATGTGTCAGGCTCTCCATGAAACAGACTCTGAGACGGATATTTACCTGCAGGAAGTATATGGAGGCATGTTCTCTGAAACAACATATATGAGGCGTTGAAAGAAACAGGATTGGGCGGAGAAAGAAGGTAGTTGCAGACCAGTAGCAGCAAAGGCCGTATCTAATCCCACAGGGAGCTCTGGAGCTGAGATAGCCCATCAGAGTTTTAAACTGACCAAATACTGACTGTGGGCTGCCCCTAGGTAGAGACGTAAACTTTGGCCAGCTGCCTTCAGGGGAGGGCAATGCCCAGGAAGGGACTCAACTGTTTGAGCTCTCATCAGACTCTTCCAGAAGCTGGGAAAATGAGTGTCTTGCTCTGAAAGGAGGTTTGGAACAACACGTTATAGCATCCACTGCAAAATTATAATTCAGAACATGTCATTGCCAATAAATGCCATGCCTTCAAAATCTGTTTCAACTTTCTATTCTCCAACTACCACCTCCTATTTTTTCATTTTATACCCTAAAATACCTTAACTCCAACAATCTTTGAACTAAAACTTCCAATCCATTGATCGTACTCTATATTTTTTGATTCTCATTCCCTTGAATTCCTCTCTCCCTTTGCTCATCTTAAATCCATGATCAATTCATATAATCATAGACTTGCATATAGTACAGGGTAATACTCCCTGCTGTCTCTCACATCTTCTCCTTCTTTTGGCAAAAGTATCATTCTACTTGTATCCAGCTGCTATGGACTGAATTGTGTCCCCCAAAACTCATATGTTGAAGTCCTAACCCCAATGTGACTGTATTTTAAGATGGGGTCTTTAGGAGGTAACTAAGGTTAAATGAGGTCATAAGGATGAGGTCTTAATCTGATAGGATTGGTGGTTTTATAAGAGGAAGAAAAGAGATCTCTCTTTCTCTCTCCACATATGCTCAGAGGGAAGGCCACGTGAGGGCAAAGTGGATATCTGTAAGCCGGAGACTCCTTACCAGAAACTGAACCCTGCTGAACCTTGATTTGGGACTTCCAGCCTCCAGAACTGTGAGAAAATAAATTTCTGTTGTTTAAGCCCCCCAATCTGTGGTACTTTGTTATGGGCGTGTGAGGAGACTAAGACACCAGCTCTCTGCCTATTCTACATCTGCACCTTTGCTGCTCAACTCAGCTAAAGAAAAACACCCACTCACACTAACTCACTCACTTTAAATTCATGACCATGAATCTCAAGTACAAACTTAGTGATGCCTGTCAATCGTAATAAACTTCTCAACTTTATTTAACTGTCCCACTCTCATAGATAAATATTTCGTACTTTTTCTCACTCCTCAAATTCCCAGAACTTCACTCCCCATCCTCATGACAGCTGATGACTTTGCTTCTTCATCATTGAGAAAATTGAAGCAATCATAAAAGAATTTCCACAGATCCCACCAAGACTATATCTACCCTCCTACCAGTATCTACAACCATATTCCTTGCCTTCTTACTCACTACCACAGATGAAATGTCCATGTTATTATCTAAAGCCTCTTCCTCCTCTGGGGTACCAGGTCACATGCTCTGTTCACTACTCAAGGGGATGCCTCAAAATATTTTCTTCCACATCATTCATTTTTTTTCTCTTTCCTGGATCATTCCATCAGCATACAAGCATGCTGTTATTTCTCTCATCTTAAAAAAAAAAAAACCCCAACACTTTAATCCCCAGCTCCCCACTAAATAATGCCCCATTTATTTGCTCCCTCTTTCAGTAAAACTCTTTAGGGAGTTGTTTATACTTTGCTGTTTCCAATTCCTCTCTTCCCACTCTTTCTTAAATCCACTCTATTTTGACTTTTATGCCCTGGTACTCTGCTGAAAATGCTCAAGGTCATGAATGACCTGCATGTCATCCATTTCAGGGGTCAATTCTCAGTCCTCAGTCTACTTTATCTAACAGAAGTTCTCAGAGGTGATTTTGGACACCAGGTGCTAAAAGTCTGGAGACGTTTTTGGTGTCATAACTCAAGGGATGAGGGAGTGCGTGTCCAGGGGGTGATGGATCCAACTGGCATCTAGAAAATAGGGTGTAGACAACTTACAAAAGTCAGTTGCATTTCTATACTACAATAGTGAACTAACAGAAAGAGAACTCAAGAATACAATCCCACTTATAATCACAACAAAAATTAAAATATCTAGGAATAAATTTAACCAAGGAAGTGAAAGACCTATACAACGAAAACTATAAGACATTAATGAAAGAAATCAAAGAAGACATAAAGAATTAGAAAGATATTGCATGCACGTGGATTGGAAGAATAAACATAGTAAAAATGTCCGCATTACCTAAAGCAATCTACAGATTCAGTGCAATCCTAATAAGAATCCCAATGACATTCTCCACAGAAATAGAAGAAAGAATTTTAACATTCATATGGAGCAACAAAAGATTCCAAATTGCTAAAGCAATCCTGAGAAAAAAGAACAAAGCTGGAAACATCACAATACCTGACTTCAAAATATACTACAAAGCTATAGTAATCAAAACAGCATGGTACTGGCAGAAAAACAGGCACACAGATCAGTGGAACAGAATTGAAAGCCCAGAAGTAAAACCACACATCCACGGACAGCTAATCTTCAAAAAAGGAGCCAAGAATATACAATGGAGAAAGGACAGTCTTCAATAAGTGCTGTTGGGAAAACTGGACAGCCACATGCAAAAGAATGAAAGTAGACCATTAGCTTACATCATACCCAAAAATTAACTCAAAATGGATTAAAGACTTGAAGGTAAGACATGAAACCATACAACTCCTACAAGAAAATATATACAGTATGCTCTTTGGCATCAGTCTTAGCAGCATCTTTTTGAATACTGCGTCTACTCAAGCAAGGGAAACAAAAGAAAAAGTAAACAAATGGGGCTACATCAGACTAAAGAGCTTCTGCGAGGCAAAGGAAATCATGAACAAAGCAAAAAGTCAACCCCAACTGGGAGGAAATCATGTACCTGACAAGGGGTTAATCTCCAAAATATATAAAGAACTCATACAACTCGAAAACAAAAAAACAACCTGATTAAAAAATGGACAGAGAATATGAACAGACATTTTTCTAAAGAAGAGATACAGATGGCCAACAGGCACGTGAAAAGATGCTCAACATCACTAATTATTAGGGAAATGCAAATAAAAACTACGGTGAGATATCACCTTATACCTGTTATAACGGCTATAATTACCAAGACAAAAAAAAACATGTGTCGGAGAGTATGTGGAGAAAAGGGAACTCTCATACACTGCTGGTGGGAATGCAAACTGGTGCAACCACTATGGAAGACAGTATGGAGATTTGTCAAAAAATTAAAAATAGAAATACCATATGATCCACCTATCCCACTACTGGGTATTTATTCAAAGAACTTGAAATCAACAATTCAAAGAGACTTATGCACCCCTGTGTTCATTACAGCATTATTCACAATAGCCAAGATATGGAAGCAACCAAGGTGCCCATCAACTTATGAATGGATAAAGAAGATGTGGTATATATATATACAATGGAATACTACTCAGCCATAAACAAAGACAAAATCATCCCATTTGCAACAACATGGATGGACCTTGCAGGTATGATGTTAAGAAAAAGAAGCCGGACAGAGAAAGACAAATACAGCCTGATTTCACTCACTTGTGGAAGATAAACAAACACATGGACAAAGAGAATGGATTAATGGTTACCAGAGGGGAAGAAGGTTGGGGGGTGGGCATAAGGGGTAAAGGGACACAAATATATAGTGACTGACAAATAGTAATGTACACCTGATATTTCACAATGTTATAAACTATTGCAACCTCAATAAGATAATTTTAAAAATATATTTCTCAAAAAAAGAAAAAGGAAAATAGAGCCTAAGGATACTGTTAAACCTCCTACAATGCACAGGACCCTCCCTCCTCCATCACCACCAAAGAATTTTCTAGCCCCAAATGTCAATAGTGCTAAGGCTGAGAAACCCTGACCCGTGTCATCTGACACTTAATAGATTTTCTGCACTTGAATTTCAGGGTACCATCCTTTCCTGAGTTTTCTCCCACCTCGGTGGGTGCTCCTTCTCAGTATCTCTTGCTAGTTCCTGCTCTTCTCCCCAACATCCTAATGTTGGAGGGTCCCAGGGCTTGATATTGTACTTTTTTCTTCTCTATTTATACTCACTTCTTAAGTGGTGTCCTTTCTTCTCATGGATTTAAATGCCATCTACGTGCTGTTAACTTCCAAAGTCATACTTCCATCAGTCCTTTCTCCAGATTTCTGTACTGGTTTCTGTAGATTTCTGTACAACTGCCTGCTCCTACCTCCACTTGACATCTAATAGGCATTTTGAAAACTAATATGTCTAAACTGAAATTCCTTACTTCCTTTGCAAACCTGCTCCTTCCACAATCTTCTCTGTCTTAGAAAATGGAAACTCTATTCTTCTAATGGCTTAGGCCCCAAATCATAGACTCATCCTTGACTTGTCTTTTTCTCTCATACCCTACATCCAATATCTCATCTGGGTCTACCTTTACAATATATCAAAATCTGACCACTTCTTACTATCTCTACTTTCACTTTGCTGGTCTAAGCCATCATCACCTCTCACCTGCATAAGTGAAATATTGTCCTAATTAGTCTTTCTCTGGTTACTCTTTTTTCTACTACAGTTTATTCTTACAAACAAGCTAAACTAATCTTGGCAAAGTCACATCACGCTACTCTTCTGTTTAAAACATCCTAGCGGCTCTACATTTTGCTTAGTGTAAAAATCAACATCCTTACGACGCCCTATAACATCCTATATGAACCCTTTCCTTTTTACCTTTCTGACCTCATCTCCTGCCCCTCCCTTCTCCCCCTCACTCACTCTGCTACAGTTGCATTAATCTGCTCTTCATCCAATCCACCAGGCATATTCTTTTTTTAGGAAATTGGTAATGTAATGCTTTCCCTTAGATATCCACATACTTGCTGCCTTATTCTAGTCAAGTCTTTGATCAAATATCACTTTTTCAATGAAGCCTATCCAAATCACCCTATTTACAATTCCAACCAATATACACACTCCCCATAGCTCTCACTGCACTCTATTCTTTTTCCCCAGCGCGATTATCACCTTCTAACATACGATGTAATTTTTATGTTATTTTTTGTCTATTGTCTTCTCCCCCAAGAACAGGGATCATTGTCTGTCTTGTTCACTGCCATGTCTCAATTGCCTAGAAGAATGTCTGGCACATAAAATGAGCCCCCCAAATATTTGTTGAATGAATAAATTTTGACTAAAGGGAGGTTTGGCGTCAGTTTCTGCCACTAGGTTTCCAATAAATTAACTTTGATGGCAGTGGAAAATTTCTTTTGGAGCTTTTTTTTTCTATGTCTTTCATCGAAATTGTGATTAGAAGTTCAAAAAGTCTGTATTTTAAACCAAACTTCAGCTTTCTCTTATATACGATGACTCCAGGCATCAACCTTGGTCCTCTTGGGCTTGGGTGCCTCTTCATTCTTCTTTGTTGCCTCCAGCTGCTTTAAAGTTTGAGAAGTATCAAACTTTTATATTTCTTTTGCAGTTTATCATGCAGAATGCACTAATTGAGTTCATTTGCACACCTAATTCATTCTGAAGCAGCATTTTAGGTCTAGTCCTATGTAGGGGAGGAAGACATTTCCTCTACCCACTCTAGGTCCTTCTGACCAGGCTATAAATTAAATTGACATGAGACAGAATAAGAGGAGAAATTTCAACAAAGCTTTATAACATGTATACATGAGAGAGACCCAGGAAACTGAGTAACTCACCAAAATGGCGGAAGCTCTGACTTTAAATACGGTCCTCAGCTAAAGGCAAAGTAGGATGTTGGGGGTGTGGGTCAGTTATGGGAGAAGACCAGAAAAGCACAGTAAACAAGAGTAAGGTTATTATGCAGACTTAAGTCCTTTCCTTCTGCATTGATAAGAGTTTCTAGAGATAAGGTCATCCCCCTCTTCCTGGTGCAGAGAGGAAGACACCTTTACAGACGGAGATTTCTCTTACAAACATACATGTCTCTTACAAAGGGTCAAATTCTACTTTTCAGAGCTTTTCCAATGTCTGCAGTTTTTAAAAGTAACCAGCCCAAAATAATCCTCATGTCAAAGAGATGCATTTTGGGGTGGCCAATTCCAATCCCCAACACCTACCATGTCTCTCCCACCCTCATTGCCCACCTCACTTTTTTAGAGAAAAGAAACTGGCTTTCTACATCAAAAGTTTCTTTGCAATATGCTTTTTCCTTTTCCTTTCTTACACAGAATATACAAAAACCTTTGCTTGTTTTCTTACATTTAGAACTAAAGAAAATCTTGGAAACTACATTCCATGACTCCAGGTACTGAGCAACTCCCGTGGACAGTTCCATTTGAATCTTGCAAGAGGGCAACTGAATCCATTCACTTGTCTGAATCCCATCTTCTTTTCTTATTAATGCTTACTTTTCATCAATTACTAAAGATAATTCATTTAGTTACCTACCAAACTCCTAGCATTTTATTTTTGACCGGACTCATTTCCAGATACTTCTTACAGGTACCAACACCCTTGCCTATTTTTTGGCTTTTCTCTTCTTAAGATTTAAATAAAATCTCAATGGTACATAGCAAATTTAAACAAAGATACACAGTCATTTCTTCACAATGGATAAGCCAAATAGTCTGTATACCTAAGAATTAAATAGCTAAACAACTTATTGAGGACTTATGTGAAGCTTATTATAGAGCCAAGCTTGGAGCAGTTGTCCTAAATTACAAGGCTTGGAATGGGGCCACAGATCTATTAGCCCTATATGCAAAGACCATTTGCATTTTCTGCCATCCTGTGCTTTGAAGCTATAAGTCCCTTTCCTTACTGCTTATGTTGATTTTTATGTTTGCCTTTCTTTGTGTAAGGAAATATTTGAAATCAAATGCATTCTGGTGATGTAAGTTTTGTATTATGTTAAACTCTGAATTTTTATGGTTTATAATGTCATATAATTTTTCCATGTATTGGCAGAAAGCAGTGTAGAGTTAATGTTCTAAATTTTGTAACTGTCTTGATATGAATGGAAGCCATAAGAAAACATTTTCTATTGGCAATGTTCTGTCTGGTATCTACAATTCACCAAACTTGGGCCAGTATCAACTTACTGTAGTCACTACTCTTGTCTAGAACATTAGCTGGTACTGAGTGATTCTGTTGGCCGCTGCCAACTGATGATATTTCCTCTCTGTTCTCAAACCTGAATCTAGACTACTTGGGTTTAGAATTGGCAGTTGAGAACAAGCTTATTCATATACATGTGTATTTTGCTGATGTCAATTAAGAATTTTGCTCAGCTTTCAGTTTCTGATGTATGTGGGTGGGAAAGGCAACAGCAAAATAGTAGAGGGAACCCGAGGATCACTGGGGCTTGGTGACACATTGGATGTGGGTGGTAGTCACTTGTAGAAAGCTAGATAGGAAGTGCCTCCTGAGTCAATGGGCTAATTATCAAGATGTATCATGTTTACAAACAAACAGCAAGATAATGACAAACATAATTTCTTTTTCCTACTGCAATACAAGCAAGATAGAACTAATTTCAATTGTTCCATTCCTAGCCTTTCTCCACATATGTGATGGTCACTTTTCAGGCATTTTGTTAACATCCCGGTTACAGCTTCATGAGAAACTAGCTTTGATTAAGAGAATTTCTGAAGACTTAGAACTGGAGTTCAGAAATTATTTTGCCCATCCCTCTGATTTATACAGATAGAAAAGTGAGGTGCAGAGACTTGAAGGATCTGTCCAAACTATATATCAAATTGGAGACAGAATAGAATCTGGAGGTCCTGACCCACATCTACTGTGTTTTCCTCTACTCTACATTGCCTGACCTAGAAATTATTAATAATTTTAAAACCTTCTTTTTCAGAAACTGAAAATGTGTTATCAGCTAGTCTTGCAAGTATATTTGAGTTATGATATTTGGTGACTTGCAAAATCATTTTTAGATATCATCATAGCGTTATAGAATTGGTTAAAATCATGAGTGGGATTTGTTAACATTTTCCAAACATGAGGCAATTTCTATTTGTACTAAATAGAAACCATAGAGAATTTTCTCCACTGCTAAGGTTGATCACATGTTAACCTAAGAGTTAAAAATGGCTATTAGAATAACACTGCTTGATTGTAAGGCACTTGTGTGTGTTTTTCCTAAGCAGCCTACATAAGATCTGCTAGCTACTGCTAAAGGAACATCCAAAAGGCTTCTCATGGGTGAAATCAACTGACCTCACTAGCTTGACGGCTCCATCAGGGGTCACACCAAAGTGCAAAGTGTTCCACATTGTTGTTACCGAGTTAGCTGATTTGCTTGTCACCAATTAGAGCAATAGCCCTGACTTTCTGTAATGCACTCTCCGTATTCTTGTTCTACGTTACAATTAATACTTGCAAGAAACTGAGGTGAAGATGAGAAAATAAATCCCAGTAAATCACATTTAATCAGCTTCCAAATTTTGCTTGCCATTGACTGCTTTGTCCCTCCCACCCCTCGCAGCTTTCCAGGACTGCATTTGAAATAATGCTTGTAGTTGCTTCTTTCTATGGTTTCATGATTGACTGGCAAGCTGTAAAGAAGCACATTGTTCTGCTCTTGCATTTTCCCAGTGGGCGGTTCTGCACAATAGTGATGGGGAACTGTAATGACACTGCATCAAAAGTCACTAAAATATAAATATGACACGAACTTCTTCATTGCATGAAGCTGGATTCCTTTATCCATTTACTTGCATTGCTTTTGTATGTAGCAGTGATGGAAAATGTTAACCCTCTGCTTTCTAAACCTGCTCGAATAGGATTTGGATCTAAATGCTCTTTGGAGACACACACTTTAATATCAGTGTATTCTAGGACTTAAAGCGTGGTCACTCTTTATATTTATGCAATCTCCGTTCTAAGCGCTACCTATCAGAAGAGATTTAAAGTGGATGGAAATTATTCAATGTAGCTATGCATTGAAAACTCATAAGCTAGCTGCTCTTCAAAGTGCTCAGAACACCTGGGCCACCAGAATTGCTGAAGTAGACAATGGCATTTATACTGCGATTACAGCATCATCTTATTCTAAATGGTATTTTTGTCTTTAGAGTGCATGAGGGATGCCAGCACTTCTCAGTGCTTAATTGGTTTTCTCCCTTGACTTTAATTAAACTCACCCTAAGCTTGCAAAACCCCAAGGCTGCTACTCAAGGGTGAGAAGCCCCAGTGTTCCCAGCTTTGAATACAGTACGATAAAGAATCAATTGTACTGTTTCATTAACTGAATATGCAACTATTTTACGTGTTTAGACAGCAACATTGTTACACAATCAACAGAATTCTAAAAATTGCTCTATAGTGGATGAAAAGGCATTGTATTTATAAATCTCCAACAGGATTTTAGAAGATTTAGCTTGCCAAGGTGTAATACATACGTTCACTGGCGGCAACGCATCATTTATATTATGCCCAATTATAAAGCCTCATTATTTACTATTATGACATTATTTAGGTATCATTTACATCATTTGAAGAGAATGTCGGCTTTGATATTTGATTCATTTGGTGATATGGCAGAGATCAAGGTCTTCAGCATTCCGGACATAACCCAATTCCCATCTGCTTACTCAACCCTTTATCGGTAGGTCATTTGAATTGACTGAGTCAATTGCATCTGAACTAGGGAAGAGTCTTCTGTCTTTTCTGGGATGAGTCAGCACTCAGTTTTAATATTGTACCTGTACCCAGGGATTGGACAATAGAAACACGGATCCTTACAGCAGGTATCAGTTATACAGTGCCGGAAGCCATCCCTACCAGCAGACATAAATTAAATACTGAGTCAGAAAAAGAGGACAGAGTAGAGACCTATCTAAAGTGCTCCCATGCTACCTACATATACATAACTGAAACTCTAGAACAGCATTTCAAGAATGCAGAGTTCCTGGCTGTATGTTTCCTTAATAATAGGGGCTACAATTTCTTTAGGACTTCAAATGTGCCAGGCATTCTGCTGGACACATGACATGTATTAACTAATTCAATCTTTACATCAAACTTATGAAGTAAAGAATATTATTGTATCCACCACCTAGACATGGAAATTGAGGCACAAAGATGTAAAGTAATACTGATATCAAACCTGAAGTGAGTTCGCCCACCCATTGCGCAGCAAGCCAATCTCTGACACCAGGTGTAGTGGAAGAAAGTAGGACTTTATTATTGTACAGCACTGAGCAAAGAGAGACAGCAGCTAACACAGAAATCCCAAACTCCCCAAAAAACTAAAAGGAAGGGTTTTCATTTGGAGTTTTTAGATAGGGGAGGGGAGCATATGGCCTTGCTGGTCCGAGCTTTCCCACCAGCCTGTGTTTGGCCTTGAGATGACTTGCAGAGAGGAGGGCGCCCATGACCTTGCTGGTCAGCAGCTTTCCCACCAGCCTGTATCTCCTTGCAGGGAGGAGATAACGAATCCAGGTGCTTGTCCATGGCCATTTGTCTCCATGGCAGATAGCGGATTCTGGAGCCAGGATGCCAAGGAATAAGCAGGGAATGAGTGTTTTGGTTTTAACCCCATATATGCTGGGTTTAATGTAGGGAAATTGATATCAGGGCTGGTATCAATACACTTAAGGTCGCATAGTTTCAAAGTGGTGGGCCCAGAAGGAAAACTCTGGCAGTCTGATGCCAAAGCCCCTGTTGTTAACCACCACATCATGGTGAGACACAGAGTTAGCAGCTGAACAGATCTCAGTATACTGACTTGCAGAGAAGGGTGAAAGATTGCTGTTAGGCTCAATGATCCTGAAGATTAAAAAGCTATTCTGGGAACAGGATTAGTAATGTTTTTAACAGCCCAATTAGAATTCAAGTAAATGTCCCCAGAAGGCTTATACACTGAAGACTGTGTTAATATTTTCATTATGTACTATTCTCCCAAGAACATGACTGGGAAGAGGTACAACTGGATCAAAACTGAAGACCAGGTTCATCTTGTCAAAATTCAATTTCAATAATTCATGCAATCAGCAAATACTGATTTGGCTACTCACTAGGTGCCAGGTCCCGAGCTAGGCAGTAGGATTTGCATTCCTCTCCTCTGCAGGGAAAACTAGATTGTGCACTAGAGGTTTGTGCAAATTGAAACATGGAATCAAAACACAGCATGAGAAATAAAGCATTAGGTTCCATCAGGGTCATTAAGAGGGATAAGACCTGGAGGCTGCCTTTAGAGAAGCTTTTATTCTAAGTGAGAAGATAAGACATGTCCATGAAAAACTAGTTTAAATTGTTGAAAATGTCAAGTGCCTATATAGGCAATAACTCTCGTGGAAATCTGAAATAAATGGGAGACCACTATGGAGTGGAGAAGAGGTCTTGAAAAACTCTGGGGAATCTTGTGAAAATGCAGATTCTGATTCAGTAGATCAGTGCGGGCGTCCTAGATTCTGCATTTCTAACAAGCTCCCTAGTGACATTGGTTTGTTAATCCACAGATCATATTTGAAGTAAGGAAGGGCTAAGATTAGGAAAATGTTTGTGGAGAAGGGGAGACTTGAGCTGGACCTTGAAGGATGGGTAAGATATAAATAAGTGAAGAAATAGGGAGAGGACAGTGGCAGTGACACACGAGAAAAGTATCAGACAGGATCAGAGAATTTATGTTGCCAAATACTAAGTGACAATGATGGAAAATAGATTAGGACTAGATCTTGGGGAGGGCAGGAGAGACGGAGGTGCATTCCAGGCTCAGGAATTTGAGCATAGAGAAATGGGGAACGATAAATGATATTGTTTTAGATTTTTAAAAAATCTATAAAATTAACTGTAAAAGTTTCTACTTAATTTGAATATCTTGGCATCAATTTATTTCTTGAGAAATGGTTTCAATTTATTTGCCACCCTAAAGCATTGAGTTCTTAGTTTATGGAAATGTACACAACACAAAGCATCCAGATGCAAATTTCGTCAAAATTAGTAAAATTGATCTATCATTATATTGTTTAAACAGCCGTGTGAATTGTCAATTTAGAGATAGTGGCCTATTGAAGAAGATTTGAGGAATGAATCCATTTACAACGCTTCATCAATGGATTTCCTGAAATTCCTACAAGCAATATTTTGTTTGCTTTTAGCTGTTGTAGCCTTCTACTTCAAATGAGACCTTGTCTACTATGGTTGGAACAGTCGTTGAGAAGGAATTATACAAAGACAGCTTAAAAAATTAGGAAGACTGATGCAAAGATGATGTGAATGACAGACTGTGTTTCCACACCTGAGAGGCCAGCCTGCATCTTGTTCAGAATGTTAGCAGTGATTAGAATTCAAGAAAAATCATTGAACGTTTTGGTTTTATTTCTCCTAAAAATAAAATGGATGAGCTAGTGCCTATATGATGACAAAGTATGTCATCAATTCACTAAAAATGAGTCTATTTGATATTTTTAAAAGAACTTATTTTCACTTTTCAACCATGATTTGGGCCTTGAAAATATAGCTTTATAGTAATTTTGAAACACAGAATATTGTGCTGTTCATTCATCATTAAAATGGTAAAATTCTACATGATCTAGGGAGAAGTAGCACTGTAGAGTATTGGATTTTCTTTCTTGTATACAATGAGTAAATAGCCATTCCACTCATGTAGAGAAGCACGGGGATCTCAATACATTCTCTTCATCAGAAAAACGCAGATTTTGTGAAAAGTCAATATAAAACACAAACCCTTGTGGCCGTCCTTGGATTCAGAAGTCAGATCACATCAGCTCTTAAATGAACAAGAACTAGCTACTTCAGACACTGGAAACACTAGGCATAGGCAGAAACAAAACTTTTCAACATTGCGAACACAGTCAAGTCCGAGCTTTCAAACAATTGTAACAACCTTAAGAAATGTTCATTTTAAACTTGTATATATAGAAACACATTTCTCAGAAAATTACTCCAAATGATCAGACTTATAGTACCAACCAGGCATCAAGCAAAACAGTAAACCTGCAAGAGGTCAGACTTCATTAAAGATGCAAATTACAATGTAAGCTTCAAGACAGTAGAATTCTTGTGGCCCATTTACAACTCTGCAGATTGTTATTCATACTTAAATGTCAGCTTTGGCTGCTTTGTTCACAAGTCTCAAATGGAAGAGACTCTGGGAAACATCAAGTTAGTCACTGTTATAATTTAAAATGAAATTATTCTTGTATGGATCTTAATAGAGCTAGTAGATTTGTCTTGGTTTCTGTAGTCCTTGTAAAAATTTACTCTGCACTTAAAAATATTAGGGTTTTTAATGGGGTAGGCACAGTGGCATAGCAGTTAAGTCTGTGCACTCCACTTCGGCAGCCTGGAGTTCACTGGTTCAGATCCCGGGTGCGGACCTATGCACAGCTTATCAAGCCATGCTGTGGTAGGCATCCCACATATAAAGTAGAGGAAGATGGGCACAGATGTTAGTTCAGGGCCAATCTTCCTCAGCAAAAAGAGGAGGATTGGTGGCAGATGTTAGCTCAGGGCTAATCTTCTTCAAAATAAATATATTAGGGCCTTTAAGAAATACTAACTTGAATTTATTTTCTGCATATAGCCAACTACTGAATTGCCATGAAAATTATAAATATTTCCCAGTGTATCTGTAACAAATTTGAAATTTTCGAGGTTCAAGTCATTACTAATAGCTTTCCTTCCCATTAAAAGTATTTTAATCTGTACGAGTAGAATAGTGTGTGCCACACAAAGTGAGAAGTATGATATTCTAGGTTTAGAGATTGGAAAACTATCGGCTGTCTTTTTGACAAGCTAAATCAGTAATATAAATTTTGTAACATGTTCAAAGTGTAAACTAGAATTTTAACCTCTGGCCAAGATGTAGTAACAGGGACAAAATTTACCTTCCTGCCTGAAACATCAGCAAGCCGGACAAAATATATATGAAACAACAATTTTTAAGACATTCTATCAGACAACACAAGAGAGTGACCCCTGATCGATGGGAAAGAGGCAGAGTGCCCCCTAGGATTGCCTCAGATAGCTGGCTTGAGAGAGTTTCTAAGCCATGGTACCAGGAGGGGAAAATCTGGCCAAGTCTGGCAGACAACCTGAGTTCAAAAGACGGAACTAAAGAGACCATGGCAGCTTGAATTTGTAGCACACAGCACTGGAGAAGAGAGAGCGGCACAGAGAGAGAAACCCAGAGAGCTGCTGAAGATCCTTTCTGGAGTAGTCAGCACAGTGTTGAGCAGTACATGCACGTGAGGAGACTCAGGAAAAGCACCACATGAAAAGATTAGAGGGAACAGTATCCAGCACTCTCTCAGGGCTGGGAATAGCACCTGTTCCCACCAGCCAGGCTGGAAAACCCCATAGTTCATGGGTAGACTACTCAGAAGGATATTGCCTCAGTAGTGAGGAATAATTGGCCTTAGACTAAACATGGCTCTGATTCTGCTTAACAAATCTTAAAGACCAGACGAGAAAGGATCAAGCTATTGCCACTTAACTTAACTGTATCCCGGACCATAGCTGCAAAGTTTTGTAGGAACACAAAAATATCCAGCATTGAGATATGCTACTTAGATGTCCTTTGAGAAAAACTGCCATAAGTGCCTAGTGAACTGACAGCCTCCATATGTGTTCCCTTATGAAGCATAGAGCCATACATACCCCCTGGTTCTCCCAGCCATTGGTGGAACACGGTAAGAGGACTAGTGCAGCCTCATTCCTGCCCGGCAGGGGATCCCTCCAGCAGGCAACTATGGTTCAGGGCCTCCCAGTTTACCTGGCCAAGGTTTTCTCAAAACAGAGCTGCAGTCTGAGTGTCTTGCTGCCCAGTCCTCCTTTATTCTCTCTCTACTTTCACAAGGTCAGACATGTACTGCGTTCTGAAGGCTCCCGCAGCCTCCTCTGGCTCCCTCTACCTTTCTCCTTCATAAGTGGTTTCTGCAATTCATCTCTTGCTTTTCTAATCCTATCTTGGAATTACCTTCTTGTAGGACCCAAAGCGACACAATCTGGGAATTCCTTAAGTGAAAATATTCTTTAACACTTAAAGGATATTTTCTAAATTTATACACTTATGCTTATTATTATCAGTAATAATAATGATGTTGATGATGATAACAGTAATGAACACTAATATTTATTATGTACTCACTATGTTCCATGTACTAGTCTTCGTGCTTTTCATATATTATCTCTTCTAATTCTCCATAATAATCCTATGAGGTATATACTATTAATTTCTCCCTTTTCCAAATGATGAAACAGGCTTAGAGCAATCAAACAACTTGCCCATGTCTATACATGTAGTAGATGGCTAAGCTAGGTTACAAACCCAGGCAGTCTGCCACTAGAGACCACACTCTTCGCTATTATATTATTCGGTCTATATGACTCAGTTGGCTTCTTCAGCTTCATAACCCCCACCAGCTTCAGACATCTCAACAAGGCTTCATAAGTCATCACTTCCCAGGCTGACTCTTGATCCCATGTATGCTCTGGCCCAGATCCAGGGGCCTGTACAGTAAAACGTGTCTCTCAAAGCTGAGAGAACTTCAGAATCCTGTAAGACCAAGGACGTTACCCTCTAATATCAAGGGAAGACAGCATATTGGAAAACACGGCTTCAAGGAATAGATGAGCACTCCCTTCAGAATGCTGTCTAAAAGAAAGAGTAAGAATTCAGAATACTGGGGGACGGCCCCATGGCCAAGTGGTTAAGTTTGCACATTTTGCTTTTGCAGCCGGGGGTTTCACCAGTTTGGATCCTGCACACGGACATGGCACCATTCATCAGGCCACGCTGAGGCGGCTTCCCACATAGCACAACCAGAGGCACTCAAAACTAGAATATATAACTATGTACTGGGGGGCTTTGGCGAGAAGAAGGGAAAAAAAGAATTCAGAATACTTTTGTGCACAAAAAGAAAGATGATTAGAATAATTTTTGCTTTATTACTCAAATTACAAATGTTCACAAATATCAATTACTTTAAAAAGTATCAATGGAATTTGATGAGTTTAAATTAACTTTTTGATGATTCTCTGAAGGCAGTGACTTAAATTTTTGCAGAATTCTGTTGCTCATGTTGATCCAAAAAGTTGGTTTCTAGGACCCATACATTTATCAACGTCAGTCTGAGAGGGTAAATATTCATGTCAAAATGTTTAGTAAGATGTGGCCATATGATATTTGCTTTATGTATACAAATGCCAGAGTGTTTGATTGAGGCTCAATGGAAAACACCAAGACAAAATTACTCTGGTTTTGGTATATTCAAATAGTACTTAGGGCTCCCTTCGGAATTATGCAAAATTTAAAGCAATCTTATTCTTCAGAGATAACTGGAAGAAAGAAATCCTTAAAAAATGTCACAGAACGGACTTCTGAGTTCTTTGCAAATTCATATAGAATCAGAAATGGGTTATAAATGTTGGGAAGCTGTAAGACATCAGTGTAAATCTATAACAAGGATGGGCAAACCTGTTCAGATAAAATTGGAATGTACAGTCTGAAACCCACAAATCTTTAACCATATCAGAACCTCATTAAATTTGGAGAAGTTGCATTGAATATTTTTAGAAATGTGCCTCTCCACTTTTTCAAGTCTATTTCAAAGCAGGAATCAGAAATAAATAAGCTCATTGTGAGTGGGCTAGGTCTACTTTTACTTTTGCAAATGCTTGACAAGTTCAATAAACATTAAATAATAGTAATAGTCTAGGAAAGTCAGGTCTCAAAGCAGTTCTTAATGAACCGAAATCAGAAAAGATTAACCCATCAAGATAAAATCAGAAATCTTTGGAGCTTTTGTTCACGCACGTTTA
This sequence comes from Equus caballus, assembly GCF_041296265.1. Classification (NCBI taxonomy): domain Eukaryota; kingdom Metazoa; phylum Chordata; class Mammalia; order Perissodactyla; family Equidae; genus Equus; species Equus caballus. Next base: position 97,563,042 of record NC_091715.1, on the reverse strand, counting down.
AATGGATGCACTGAATGATTTCACTGTTACCATAGCTTATAATAATCTTACAACTGTGCCACTAATAAACAGGTCATCTTCAGTTTGACTTTTAATTGCTCTATTTCTACATTGAAAATAATTTGAGCACTGTTAACTTGGAAGAACTGAACACAGAAACAAAAGCGTATGTAGTGTTACCCTACTTTTTGAATTTGCTGATCCTAAACTCAACTGCATTAACCAGCTTGCATTAAAATTCACTTACTACACCACTTTACATGCTGTCAATCGTGGACAAATTTGTATGGCTAGAATATCCTCATATCTGATAATAATTTCTGTACCTTTCATGAAATCATCTCTAAGTGTACGTGAATTTCTCTGGGCAGATAAACTTACTTATTTTCTCTCACTGCTGAGACCCACTACTGGGTTAAAATGCACGAGAGAAATTTTACATAGGAGATTTTTATATATTCGCCATGAATTTTCTTTGGCAATACCAAATTTTACCATTATTGAATTTTTTGAAAACCAAATGTCAATGGTACCTTTAATTTGTAAGATGATTCACAAAGCCCTTTAACGCACACTAAATTGATTTTCTCATCAGTGAATAAGCAGAGTAGGTACCCTGTTTTACTGATGTAGAAACTAAGACTTTTAATTGACTACCTGACCTAATGTTCTCAAATCATATGTTGTCCCAACAAATGTCCTAAAGAGCTCAAACTCAGCCAATATAAGGTGAATAATAGCACATGAAGCACAACTGTAAATATGATGGCAAATCTGAGAAAACAAAGACAAAACCAAGGTACAAGTAAAGACTGAGTCTTTTCATTATAGCAAAGATATGATATGGCTTGTTAAACATCTGAATACTTACTACGATAGCACACATGCAGCAAGTGCTCAGTAGACGGGAAGATGAAGGAAGTGTTATAAAATAAATAAACCATAGGTCTTATAGACAATCATTCCTGGGTTCAAATCCAGCCTGTGTCATTTACTAGCTATTCGATGTCACCTGGCCATAACACCTCTCTAATCCTGATTTCTCATCAGCAAAATGAGGATGATGATAATAATGCTTACCTTTTAAAGGGGGGGTTGAAAATTAAATTAAATTAAATAAATAGGTTAAGTGGCTGGCATTTAATAAGTGATCAAGAATGTTAGCTCCCCTTTCCATTTGGTGAAGTTAAAGTAAGTAACATGTACAAAACAGAAAAATCTGTAAACAGTGGATTGTTGTAAACAACAAAAAGAGACTTCCATGTATCCAGAATGGATGAATAAGTTTTCTAGGCACTGTCTGGAATTTTCAGTCAAACATAGAAGCATTATAATGTTGTCAGAAACATTTCCTTCAGTGCTGAGAAAAGAAATATTAATATTTCAAGAAAAAATGTTTCAATTAACAAATCCTCACATATTTCCTAATTAAGCTATTCAGTTGCCTTTGTTTCAAATTGCCCATAGGTAAATTTGTGTGGCTTCATTTTACCACTCATATCCTGCCTTAAAGTGAAGTCATTGAAATTTCTTCTTACTATGCAAACATAGCTAATTTTCCCTTTTGATCCATCATAGTCCATTATCAAAAATTATTAGAGCTTGCTTAATTTTGAGAATATACTCCCCCATCATGTTTAAATATTTATCAATAAAATGTAGAATACAGTTTCTACGTTACTCTTTCTGCATGGTTTTCCCAGTCACACAGCAAACACATGTACACACAGTGAATGGAAAGCTGAGGCCAGGATGAGTAAGTACCAGAGATTGTAACATAAAAATCTTCTCACTGGCCCATCAATGTTTTGTTTCAATTTAATCAATGGCCAAATTTCATTAAATATGTTTACTTTAAATTGCAGAGTCATTTGGTTAATCTTAGAAGGTCAAAATTCAAACGGTGACAATAGTCAATAAATCTTGTAATTGTGATACTTTGAACTCTACAAAACTGGTGATTTACACCAAAAAGTATATGGACCATAGGTATAGCTTATTAAATACCAATATGTCTGACATGCGACTTACTCATTATACAAGGGGGTGCATTTTTGAAAAAATAATGATCGGCCTGGCAAACGGCTTTCTTTTATAAACAGTCTGACGTCTAGGTAAGTTGATGTGACAAAGCACTTTTACTCATTGATTAGTTTTGTTTTGAGGAAGATTAGTCCTGAGCTAACTGCCGCCAATCCTCCTCTTTTTGCTGAGGAAGACTGGCCCTGAGCTAACATCCATGCCCATCTTCCTCCACTTTATATGTGGCATGCCTACCACGGCATGGCGTGCCAAGTGGTGCCATGTCTGCACCCGGGATCCGAATCAGTGAACCCCGGGCCGCCCGAAGCAGAACGTGCGAACTTACCTGCTGTGCCACCAGCCCGGCCCCTCATTGATTAGTTTTTAAAGTATCACGTGACATAACTAAGATATCAATATTCACATTCAAATGGCTTTTGACCTTAAATGTATAACCTTTGAGTACTTTTAAAACATTATCTATGTAAAACAAAAAAGGCAGAGTTATAAAAAAGACAATTTCAACAATCCAAGCCATTTTAGTGCCTGAATCTAAGTTTTTAAAGAACTGCTTCATAAGTGCTTTTGCCAGGCTTTGACATTTACCATGGCTGTCAGGCAGGATGGAGGGGATTCCTCCCACACGCTTGCTCCTGCTCTTCCTAGCCAAGAAGAGGGTCCTTAACTTAATCAAACTGATCTTCCACAAGTGACAATCTATGCCTGCTAGAGCTCAATGTGAGATAGGCTAGCATGTCTACGCTGGTCTGACCATGCCAAACCTAGCCTGAAGATTGACTCGTTTAGTGGGAGGACTTTATCTCCTCACACTTTATTTTCTAAAACCTCCAATCACTTTACACAGTTACCTCAGGTGGGCATCACTTTACAGTGATTAAAACATACATATCTTGATATTCATAAATATCTTGATATTAAAGATATTAAAACATAAATATCTTTACAGTGATTAAAACATAAATATCACTTCTAACTTCAGATACGTAACAATAGGAAACGAGGTAAAGTAAGGGGAATTAAGTGAAACTTTGAGCTGATAAGCAAATAACCACTCAGTAATGAGCTGTGATTTATCTTTTGTAGGGTACCAGCTCTTCTCCTTATTTCCTAGACAACTGTTAGCTTTGAAGGGTATATGCTTTTATTCTATTTCCTTCTAACTTTTTGACTGCCTTCTGACTATGTTTCAAGGCATCTTCTCTCTATAATTAAAGGATAAAATTATGTTTTCTCAACTATTAAATTTTCATTGGGTCTGAAAACTGAAAGAGAATCATATCTGGGAATAGGAACTCCTGAGATTTATTTCCAGTTTCATTTCTGGTTGTGACACTTAAGACAACTCATTTGCATTCTTTTATACTCTCATTTACAATGTGCTCATGCACTGCAGTCTCTGTCACCAAAGTACAGAGAGTAAGAGATTTTCAACTAAAGAATATAAAAATTGGAAAGGAATTATGTCACCAGAGACAAACATGGGCATCTAGATGGAAAGACTAGCTCAAGGTTTTGGGTCCCCACAGAACACCTCAACTAGTCGACAATGACGCTAAAACTCTCAACCACCGAGTTGGCTCTCCACTCTTAGAGCTCATAGTGGAGACCAAAAACAATGTAGCAACAGTTAGCAGTAAATATGCTCTTTCCTAAAGCCATCAACAAACATACTGACTCAAATATTAAAAACTCAACTACAAACGTCCATCTATGGTGCACTTATTTGAGTGGGGTTCAAAGGCACTGAATATTTGGCACCTTGCTTCCAGTGTCCTTCCTCATTGTCAGAGCGCCCGCATATCTTATTCTTCTATATAGATAAGTGGTCAGCCAGTCAGATAGATGCACTGCAGCTAACAGGTAAATCCACAAGTGAAAAATACCAAATAGAGATTATTCTTTGCTATTCATCAGGCAATTTTATTTTTTTTGCGAGTTAACTGTAGCTCATGAAAGCATGCCCGTGAACTATATGTTTGGGTAAAGGAACAAAATAACTCACAATTCAACAGGGAGGCAAGAAGAGACCCAGTCCTTCCTACCAGATGTACAATGCCCTGTCCAGCTAATAGTCAATGTTTTTCTCACTTTTCACATGCTAAATGCTTTGTTGAGATCACCCCTTAATCTTCACAAAAACTCTATTAAGCAGGTAATATTATCATCCTCATTTTACAGCTGAGGAAACTGAATCTAAGCTACATTAAGTAACTTGCTCAGGGTAAACCAGCTGAACCAGGACAATTGAACTCCATACTCTATCTTCTTAACCGCACTATTACCTCCTCTCCATTCTTGGCTTTCTGGCCCCATTGCCCTAGCTTGGGGGTTGGCAAACTTTTCTTCTGTGAAGTAACAGTAAATACTTCAGCCTTTTAACTACATGGTCTCTGTTGAAACTACTCAACTCTGCTGTTGTAAGACAAAATCAAACATAGATAATACTGAAACAGATTGGTGTGCCTATGTTCCGGTTAGACTTTCTTTATGCACACTAAAATTTGAATTTCATGTAGTTTTCTGTGTCAAAATGCATTATTCTTCTTTTGATTTTTTCAACCGTTTAAAAATGCAAAAACCATAGTTAGCTTGCAAGCCCTATAAAAACAGACAGTGGGTCAATGTGGCCGAATGACTAGTTTGTCGACCCTTGACTTAGCCAATGCAGTAGTGGGTTCCATAATGTACACTTATAATTCTGTGTTGCCTCATTTTCCCTGAGACCTCTTTTGTTACTCCTATGCCAAGGATGCCATTTGAGTTGGCTTCCAAAGACATTTATTTCTCAAAGCTCCTTCTCTGACCAATCTTACCTTCTCTTTGACACACAAACCTTCAGTTTCTTAAATTAATTCCCTCCCCCTCATCAATGACATTAAGAAATAGCTAAAACTTTTGATGATAAACTTTTCAAAGGATTTTTCATGCCTTTCTGAGGCAGAGTGGATAGTAACTCTATTAATGAGGTGATCAAGAGAGAAAAATAAACCCATTATTCCAACTCTGTGCTTCAATGTTGGACATACCATTGTCACCCTGCCATCAGTGCTGTTTGAGGCTCTTCGATATCATTAAAATCACAGTATATTGAGCTTAGAGAACTTTACATCTAGTTTCAAGAATGCCATCCATGTATCCTATGAGTAGTAACTTTGTTTTTATAAATAAAGTTTAAGCTCACCCCATTTCTATGGTAAAAGCTATGAATAACGAGCATGAATGTTGCCTGGGAAGAACTGGCTGGTACCACAGTCTCCATCCCTCAGCATCTTTGAGATCTACTTATTATGCCTTCTATGTTTTATCCTTTTGAAGTGTTTTCTCGTGATCTCTTCTTTTTCTCTTCTTCTACATCTCTATTTTGGAATTTGGCCTTTATTATTACCTACTAGACTCAGTATGGGGTAGTGGGAGGAGTCCTAAAGTTGTATGGAGAAGAGTGCATGTCAGAGCATTTTCAATTCTGAGACATAAACCAAACTAAAACTAGCTGAATACAAGAAAGGAGGTGGAGGAAAGATTGAAGGGGGAAGAGAGAGGGAATTAATTTCTTTATATACCTAAGAAGTCCAGGGAGGTAGAAATGTTTTTATGCCCAGTTAGAGCAAGTTTAAATAGTAGCATTAAGACTGTTTCTTTTTCCATTTCTTGACTACAGTTCTGCTTGTTTCTACTTACTTTCTTTCCCAGAAGGCTTTTGCGATGTGGCAACAAGATAGGTGCCTGTAGCCCCAAACCCATGTCATTCTTACAGCTCCCAATTCCAGAAAAAATAATAGTATATTTCCTAATAGCTTTTGAAAAGTTCCAGGGTAGGTTTTGATTGGGCTGTGTTGGGTCACGGGGCTATCACTGACCTAATCGCTCGGACCAGAGTCACGAGATCCACCTTTTGGCCAGGTCTGGGAATGTTCCCACTCCAAGGCCATGTGGAAGACCAATGTGATTGGAACCACATAAACTTAGAATTATAATGCAATGTGGAAGAGGGGTTCTCCAGAGGAAGGTATGTTGAGAAGACTAATAGATGTCCACAAACTAGGTTCATGAAGGACTTCTACTGAAGCAATTATATGATGCCAAATTATTCAAGGTCCACTACAAAATGAGAGAAACTCTGAATTTCAGCGGCTCTGAAGTATTTATATCTATGAAATATACAAGGGACTCTATGATTTATGCCTGTCAGTGAACTCCAGGGTTACTCTAAGTATTCCTTTGCCCCTAGTGAGTATAAGAAGCTAACATTTATTGATTGCTTTCTTAGACAATCTAAGAGGTGTACCACTACCATCTACAAAATTGTATGTAGAGATTAAGTCTCTTATATGTTATCCTGTGATATTGTTACTATATTCGCATCTCAACTTTATAGATAAAGAAATGAGACTCAGAGAACTAAGTAAGCAATGATGCCAGGATTCAAACCCATTTTTGTTGTTGTTGTTTTCCCTGTGTCTGTTTGATTCCAGAATCTATGTTTCTTCCCTGCTCTCATGCTGTCCTGCAACCCTTAGGGCTAAGGGAGATTGACTCCTGTAGCTGCATTCTTACAGTATTTACAGACATATAATGAGAAGTGTTCTACAGAGTAACTCCCACAAATGTGTCCCTATAGTTTATTTGGACAATAATACAGACATTTCATCAGGACAATGATTTGTGGTTTAAAGGCTGGGGAGGTTTCAGGGTGTGGGTATAGCATTCCCCTTCTCCTTTGTAGGGAAGGTTTTCTGAGAGAGCATAAATAATCAAAAATCTCATGCAGCAGGGGCTGGCCCCGTGGCCGAGTGGTTAAGTTCGCGCGCTCCGCTGCAGGTGGCCCAGTGTTTCATTGGTTCGAATCCTGGGCGCGGACATGGCACTGCTCATCAAACCACGCTGAGGCAGCGTCCCATATGCCACAACTAGAAGGACTCACAACGAAGAATATACAACTATGTACTGGGGGGCTTTGGGGAGAAAAAGGAAAAAAATAAAATCTTAAAAAAAAAAAAACTCATGCAGCAACAATATCCTGCTAGATGCTTATTTTAATCAGATGAGATGTGTGTGGTAATACTTTATTTACACTGTATAACAATTCTATCTTGATTTCCAGTTAACTTAAACTCAGTACGTAAAATTTTTCCTCATGGATCACCAGAGAAAACATTCCACATCAATAAGATTGTTGAGAAAGCAAAATATCCTGTAAAGCTCTTCCTTGGCCTTAGAAACTGGCAGCATTTTTAAAGGGTGCTTCTTTAGCTTAGATTTCTATAATTGGTATTCTTAACCCAGCAGAAAGTTCTCTTTAAGAGCTCTTTTTGCAGCCTGTTAAGAATATAATCATACTTATTTGCAGATAACATGATCTTCTATATAGAAAATTCTAACGAATCCTCTAAAAAACTATTAGAACTAATAAACAAGTTCAGCAAGGTTGCAAAATACAAGATCAATATAAAAAAAATAATTGTATTTCTGTACACCAGCAATGAAAAATCAAAAAACGAAATTAAGAAAGCAATTTCAGTTATAACAGCATCAAAAATAACCATCCCAGTGGCACAGTGGTTAAGTTTGTGCACTCCACTTCAGCGGCCTGGGGTTCACAGGCTCAGAACCCAGGTGCAGATCTACACACCGCCCATTAAGCCATGCTTTGGCAGCATCCCACATGCAAAAGAGAGGAAGATGGGTACAGATGTTAGCTCAAGGACAATCTTCCTCAAGCAAAAAGAGGAAGACTAGCAACAGATGTTAGCTCAGTGCCAATCTTCCATACAAAAAAATGAAAAATAATCCAATACATAGGAGTAAATCGCACAAAAAAGGTACAAGATTTTTTCAGTGAAAACTATAAAACATTATTGAAAGAAATAAAAGACCAAAATAAATGGAAAGCCTTCCCATGCTCATGGATTGGAAGATTTAGTACTTTAAGATAGCAATTCTCCCCAAATTGATCTCCACATTCAATACAATCTCTATCAAAGTCTCAGCTGCCTTTTTTGCAGATATTGATAAGGTTAATGCAAAATTCGGATAGAAATGAAAAGGACACAGAAGAGACAAAACAATTTTGATAAAGAAGAACAAAGTTGGAGAACTCACACTATATAGTTCCTATTTCAAAATTTACTACAAAGCTACAGTAATGAAGACTGTGTGGTATTGGCATAAAGATACATATAAATCAATGGAATAGAATTAATAGTCTAAAGATAACCTCTCATATTTAGGGTTAATTGATTTTAGACAAAAGTGCCGAAACAATTTACTGGGGAAAGAATACACTTTTCACCAAATGGTACTGGAGCAACTGGATATCCACATGCTACAGAATAAAGGTGGACCCTTGCTTTATACCACACACAAAACTTAACTCAAAATGGATCAAGGACATAAATGTAAGAACCAAAATCATAAAACTCTTAGAAGAAAACATAGCCGTAACTCTTTGAGACTTTGGATTAGGCAATGGGTTTTTAGATGAGACACTCAAAGCACAAGCAACAAAAGAGAAAACAGATAAATTGGACTTCAACAAAATTAAAAACTATTGTGCATCAAAGAAGTGAGAAGATGACCAAAGGATGGGAAAAAATATTCACAAATCATGTATCTAGTACGGGAATTGTATCTCGGTTATAAGAACACTTGCAACTCAATAACATAAAGATGAATAGCCCAATTTAAAAATTGGCAAAGGAGCTGAATAGACATTTCTCCAAAGAAGATACACAAATGGCCGATAAGCACGTGAAGAGATGTTCGACATCATTAGTCACCAGAGAAATGCAGATCAAAACCACAATGAGGTACCACTTTACTTGAACTAGGATGGCTACAATAAAAAAGATAGACAGTAACAAGTGTTGGTGAGGATGTGGAGAAATTGGAACCATCATACATTGCTGTTGAAAAGGTAAATGGCACAGAGGCTTTGAAAAACAGTTTGACAATTCTTCAAAGTTAAAATATATAGTTGCCACATAACACAGAAATTCCACTCCCAGGTATATATCCAAAAGAAATGAAAACATATGTCCACACAAAACATGTACACAAATGTTCATAATAGTATTATTCATAAGAGCACAAATGCAGAAAAAAACCAAATGTCTGTCAAAGAATGAATGGATAAACAAAAAGTAGCATATCCATACAATGGAATATTTTTTGCAATAAAAAGGAGTGAAGTATTGATATACGCTAGAACAAGGATGAGCCTTAAAAACATTATGCTCATTGAAAGAAGCCAGACACAAAAGGTCACATATTACATGATTCCATTTATATAAAATGTCCAGACAAAGAAAATCTATAAATACAGAAAATAAATTAGTGGTTGCCTAGGGCTGAGAGGAGAGGTGGGCTGGAGGGAAATGTAGAGTAACTGCTAACGGGTAGGGAGTTTCTTTTTGGTGTGATGAAAATATTCTAAAATTGATTTGGTGATATGCACTACTGTGTGCATACACTAAAAACCATGAACTTCAAATGGGCGAGTTGTATGGTATGTGAATTATATCTCTATAAAACTGTTATTAAAAAAAGAATATAATCATGATTAACTTGCATAAGCCATTCTTGAGTTATTTTGAACTAAACTTTCTTGCTACTCTGAGGGTTCATTCAATTCAGTGTATATTTATTGAGTACCTCTGCCATGAGTAAAGGCAAAAATGAGTAAGACCTAGTCTTTGCCCTTGGAGTAATCTTAATCTAATAGTGAGACAAGACAGGCAATTAAATATCTTTAATATAAGACAATATGTGTTAAATTAGTTAAGGTCATACTAGCTGCTTTAACAAACTAATCCCAAAATTTCAGTGGCTTCACACATTTATTTATGCTCATATAGTAATCCTATGCAGGTGTTGGCCTTCCATATGATGATTCAGGCATCCAGGTACCTTTTACTTTGTAGCTCTAGCATCTTATAGAGCCCCCAAATCATCTGTATCTTGCTGACAAAAGGTAAGGGAGAGGGGCTGGCCTGGTGGCACAGTGGTTATGTTTACACGCTCTGCTTCAGTGGCCTGGGGTTTGTGGGTTCAGATCCCAGGTGCGGACCTATACCACTCATCAAGCCATGCCATGGCAGTGACCCACATACAAAAAATAGAGGAAGACTGGCACAGACGTTAGTTCAGTGACAGTCTTCCTCAAGCAAAAAGAGGAGGATCAACAACAGATGTTAGCGCAGGGCCAATCTTCCTCACCCCCCAAAAAAAAAAGGTAAGAGAGAGCAAACAAAAAAGCAAACCTCCTTCTTTACTTCCTCGGCCTTGTCGCATTCCTTTCATTGGAAAAACTGGTCCTGAGGACCCATCTAGATGCCAAGGTAGCTTGTAAATATAGTCTGTGGCTGGGCAGCCACTCTTGGGTGATAAATGTATGCAATGGAAAAGTTTAACCCTGCTGTGACTAAAAAGGGAATTTATGGACTTATATAACTAAAATTTATAAAAATAAGTCTCTCTTGAGGTTTGGCTGGATCTCAGGTGCTCCAGTAATGAAATTAAGATTCAATCTCTGTCTTTTTCATCTCTGATTAGCTCTGTATTAGATTCATTTTGATATAGATTGTCTTCACAATATGGCAAAGATGTCCTCTTGCAGTTCCTGACTTTAGTACTTACTATCTTGGAAGGCTAGACATTCATTTTAGAGACTCATTTTCTATCAAAATCCATATCAATTCCTATAAAGAACTCTGATTGGTCTGGTTTATGTTATTTGACCAACCTTGAATTGATCACTTTTTCTACAGTGATGGAGAGCTCTGATTGGCCAGGCCTGGCTCATGTGTCCACCCCCATGGCAGGAATGGAGATGATTCCTGAATCGACAGTTCTACCAGGAGAACTTTTTATGAATTGTCATTCATAAACATAAAAGAGGAGTTCTTTACCAAGAAAAAGGGGGAAGGAATGTGCACAGATAAAAATTTGTATCCATTTCAGATCAATATTCTGAAACTGTATATGAGGCCCCTGGCAAGATTAACTAGAATCTGTCTTTTAAATTCAAGTAAAATACAAAGACGTGACTTTCAAGATGTAGAGATTTACAAGTAGACTATGAAAAGGTTTTGAGATTTGCAAGGGACAAAGACCATCTAGATTAATTCTATATACGATACTATGGTCTCTGGCTCAGAGAGAAGCCATTGCCTTTCTATGTATTGACATAGTTAATTTTACAAAACTAGATCATTAAATAGTGGAATCTCTTCAATATAGACAAGCTGAGTGATCCAGAAACTATTTTGTATTATATAGGGGTTCTTTGATTATCCTGTGACAAAGTACTTAAGAAGTTATAGAACTCAAAGATTCATTAGACATTTTTCTTTTACTAAAAGGTGTGTTCCAATTGTGTCGACTTTTACTCTGAAGACAAAAGACTCTCAGTAATGTGTTACCTAGAATGTACTTTAAAAAGAATAAACACTCCACCAACACCCTCAAAGGAAAAGTGATATTTTAATGATATGGAAAGGGCATCTCATTTTCAAAAGAAACTTACACTATGGAAAGATCATCATCTTAAAAAGCAATGTTTGAAAACATCTCCAACGTTATGTTACTTTATGGCTGAAATTAGGTTAGTTACCTATATAAGTAAATAAAACACATATATTTGCACCCTTAAAAATTCAAAAACACGACAGAAAAAAATGACAAAAGACATAAACTATTCACAGAAAAACAAATGGTCCCTAAACATGTGGAAAAATGCTCACTCTCATATTTAACAAAATATTAAAATTAAAACTACACTGAGATGGGATTTCTCATATATGCTGACAATTAAGTCTTTTAGCTTGGTGTGGAGAAACAGGGACTCTCTTAAATTTCTAGTGGCTGTGCAAAATGTCACAACCCCCATGGAGGGTTATTTGGCAATATCTAACAAATTACATGTTTTTACTTTTTGCCCCAGCAATTCAGCTTCTGGGAATCCCCCCTGAAGATATAACTCAAACAATATAAAACATATGCACAAGGTTATTCATTGCAGCATTATGTGTACTAACAAAAAACTGGAAGCAACCTAGCTAACCATTTATGCAGATTGATTGAATAAACTATGATACATTCACGCAGTGAGGTACATGAAACCATCAAAATAAGAAAAGGAGAAAGATTTGCTTTCTTTTAAAAAAAATACAGAAAGGATGGAAGGACTAACTAGAAACTTGTCCTAAAATAATAAAAATGGGGGAATGAGGTGGAGGGGATAGAGACAGGACCAACACTAAAATATAGGGTAGACTTTTGAACTATACAAGTGCTTTATTCAAAACATAAAAATAGGAGCCGGCCTGGTTGCATAGTGATTAAGTTCACATGCTCCACTTCAGCAGCCCAGGATTTGCAGGTTCGGATCCCAGGCCCAGACCTACACACTGCTCATCAAGCCATGCTGTGGCAGCAACCCACATACAAAATAGAGAAAGATTGGCATGGATGTCAGCTCAGGGCCAATCTTCCTCACCAAAAAAATAAATAAATTAAATTAAATTAAAAAGCATAAAACATACACATTTAAACACAAGTAGAAACGTGTGAGCATAAATGTGTATCAAACTTAGCCATACAGAGAAAATGATTTTTTAAACTATTTTTAACACAATACTCTGACTATACATCCTTAATTGGATATAGTCCAAAAACAAAAAGAACTACAAAGAAAGCTCAGAAGGTTTCTTGTTAGTGGTATTGATTGTAATTTTGAAACTAATTTAGGTATGTTGTAGGATAAGGTAAATAAGTATGCATGTATGCACATATGTCGTTAGGCATCAATATTTTCAAAGAAAAAGAGATGCAAGAGAAAACTCTGCAATTTAAAAAAGTGAACTGAAAGCTGTCATGGAAAATAGTACAGAGGTTCCTCCAAAAACTAAACATAGAATTAGCATATGGTCAAGCAATCCCACTTCTGGATATATACCCAAAAGTATTGAAAGCATGATCTCAAAGAGGGATTGCACGCCCATGTTCATTGCAGTATTATTCACTGCAGCCAAGAGGTGGAAGCAACCCAAATGTCCATCAACTGATGAAAGGATAAAGAAAAGGTGGTATATCCATGCACTGAAATATTATTCAGCCTTAAAAAGAAGGCAGTGCTGCAACATGGTGCAAGATGGATGAACCTTGAAGACATTATGATGAGTAAAATAAGCCAGACACAAAAGGACAAATACTGTATGATTCTACTTAGATGCGCTATCTAGAGTAGTCAAAATCACAGAAATAGAAAGTAGAATGGTGGCTGCCAGGGGCCAAGGAGAGGGGAAAATGGGGAGATGTTGTTCAATGGGTACTATAGGGTTGCACTTTTGCAAGATGAAAAAGTTTAAGAGATGTTATACAACACTGTGAATATAGTTAACACGACTGAACTGTGCACTTAAAAATGGATAAGAGGGTAAACTTCATATTATGTTTTTTATCACAATTAGAAATTTTTAAAAATAGAATGAACTGAACTCACTATCAACTCATAATTTTCAGAAGCAGTTTTCCTAGCTCTGCCTACAGATAGTCCTAGAGGCAATGACACCCTAGGAGCGTGAACACACTTGCCGTGCTTCTAAATTCAATTCCCCAATCAAAGGAACCGGGGTTCCTTTGAGAAATGGTGATTCCAGTCCGAGGCAGGAAAAGTGCAAGGTGGAGACTGAGCCACCTTGTGCCATAGACAGCAAGGAAGTGCTCAAAGACTAACAGGGACATGTCACCTCCCAAGGATACAGGATCCAGGGTCGAGAAGCTCACTGGCCACATTTGAAACAATTTGAGTATTCCAAAGAATAATAACTGTAATTAATTGTAGCACACTGAATAAATTAAAATCCATTAGTCCTTAGCGATTCTTAGTCCCCTGAAAAAAAGAATGAAAAAGGAAAAAGGTGGATAAAAGGAGAGCTCTTCTTTATAAAATGTCAGTTAATAAATTAAATATAAAATAAATGATGGATTTGAAAACCACTATTTGGTAACTTCCAAAATAATAGTTGATCAAGGCAAGGATCATTGATGAAGACTAACATGATTAGGTGAAAGGTTGTCGTAGATAAGAATATTGGCCCAGTGGAAGCGCCCCTAGGGGAAAGCCGCTTTACAAAGGAGGGATGTGAAGGTCACCACCTTAAGCAAATGATCAAACTTAGTGGCACTAGTATAGGTGCGGCCAGACCTATGCTTACCTATTACCTATGTAATATGCTTAACGATAGGCTGCGCATCAACTTGAATATTACTTTGAAATATTCTGCTGAAATATTTAATTTTGATCTAATCAAGTCACCAGCAACTTTACTTGCAGTTTATCAGGAATACATGAGATTTTTACAGATAAACAATACCAGGAGGAAACAATCAGACAAATCCAGAATCCAAGACACTCCATAGGACAACAGCCCTGGGCTTTTAACAAAAGCAAATATCATGAAAAATATATGAGATGAGGGAGAGGTATTCTTTTCTGAACCTAGATTGCACATTGGTTCAAAAATAAACACAGCTATAAAAGACATTCTTGGGACAAATGAGGAAATTTTAATATGGACTACATTTTATATGATATTAGAGAATTATTGCCATTTTTCCTAAGCATGATAGTACAGTGACTATTCAAGAGAATGTCTTTAGACTTAGTAAATGCAAGCTGAATATACAAGAACAGAGCACTATATGTCTGCAACTTATCTCCAAGTGACTAAAAACGAAAACAAATGTATCAACCTAATTGAACCAAAAACCTTTACAAAATTGATGGTTGGAACTCAGTATTGAGCATCAGTATGTAGTAAATGTAGCCAGCAGTACACTTTTTTCACTTGGATCTATATATTTCTGTGAAGTACCTTTTTGACTATGACAGCCATTAAAACCAAGTATGAAAGTACACTGAATTTAGAACCAGACCGTTAAATCACTGTATCATAAACGATTAAACCAAGAATTTAAAGTAATGAACTTCATCCAGTGACATTACTCTCACTAAAATATAATTATGTATAACATTTATAACAACATACGAGTGAGAACAAAAAAGAATTTTTGTGCCATTAAAAATAAAATGTAGGCTATTTTCAGGTATTTTTATTTCAACTTTATCTCCTTTTTTATTTCTATTTGGAGAGTATGCATTAGAATGTGCATAAACTGTTATTACACCAGTACGTGTACGTTCTTGAGAACCATTCCAATAAATACCCATCTAATCTATTCAGGATTTTTATTTTCATTGAAAGTTTTGACTGCCTTGAGTGGTGCAGTGTGAGTCAATGTGTAAGGAAGGCTTAGCCGTTTGTGTGAACAAATCTTGAAACATGCAACGTTTTGAGAAGGAACCTGTACCAGTTTCCTAGGGCTTCTGTAACACAGTACCACAAACTGGTGGCTTAAGACAACAGAAACTTATTCACTCAAGTTCTGGAGGCTAGAAGTCCAAAATCAAGGCGTCAGCAGGCATGGTTCCCTCTGAGGGCTCAGAGCACAAATCTGTTCCGTGCCTCTCTCCTAGCTTCTGGTGACGGTGGGTAACCCTTGGCATTCCTTGGCTTGTAGATACATCACTCCAGTCTCTGCCTCTGTCTTCACATAGCTTCTCCTTACGTGTCTGTGTCTCTTCTCTTCTTATAAGGACACCGATCATATTGAATTAAAGGTCCACCCTGATCAGTATGGCCACATCTTAATTACATCTGCAAAGAGCCTATTTCCAAATAAGGTCACGATCTGAAGTACGAGAGGTTACAACTTCGACATATCTTTTGGGGGACGCAATTCAACCTGTAACAGAACCTAAGTGATATTTCCTCCATCTTGTTCTCCGTGGTGAGTGTCTGTCTTGGTCTCTTTTTCCGTAATTTTTTCATTCACACATCTGGTAGAGAGAGATCAGAGGAGGAAGGAGAAAAAAGAAAGCCCAATATGTCTGAAGACATATCTTGTGTTGTGATTCATTTCACAACATTTGAACTAAAAATGATTAATTATTTGGAGACTGCTAGAATTGTTCTATCTTATCATGAAATAGATTTTTTTCTTTTTCCAAATACCAGAAATAAGGACTGTGAGTTCTATCCTTGCAGTTTCCTAATCCACGTTATAAAGCATGACTCCCTTTTATTAAATTTTCTATAGTCTTTACATTCTCAGCTTCACCTTTTAGCACTATTATAATTCTTGTTCTTTTCAAGTTATCCGATGCAACATGTACAGTGTCTCTTTAAAACGACTTTTCCGCAGATTATTACCTTCAAGGTCTGATTTACCTTCCTTTAAACTCTGGATCCTACTTCCTTTGACATGACATGTTTCTGCATTTCACTTCTAACCAATAAATCTTAAGACTCATCAGTGCGTGACCTGTTTAATTGATCGGCTGCATCTGCAACTGCATTGCTAATAGATACATTAGGCTCAAGCTAAAAGGAGGAAATGTTTGGTTTGTTGTTCTTGTTTTTGCTAAATACAGAAATGTGGACATTGATTGCTGGACCCCAGTCAGCTTCAAGTTGTTCTGTGTTGTTTACTGTGGCTTCAGCTGGATGGGCAGCTGGAAAATCCTACTTAGCACACAAATGTAAAGAAGAAAACCTCTACTGTAAGAATAAAGCCACTATGGTGGCTACTTAATAAATATTAAGTAATAACAGCAGTCCTTGTGGGGAAAATAGTGCAAAATAGTCTCTCCTTGTTGGACAAAAAACGCAATCACACTTTTTAAAGGCCAAATGATTTGAAAAAGCATGTTATTATTTATAAACAGTTAAATAAGCATTTATCCCATTTATTGAAATTCCCCTTTCAAGGTGTAAAGAATATTGTATTTAGAAAGTCTTATTTTCTATTCCCAAGGTGAGTGCACTGTGCCAATTCCACAACTACACGTAACATTTCAAAGATTTCTGCTCACCAGTTCCCATCTTCAGAAAATGTGTATAGTGTAGCTCGTCTTAGAGCTATTCTTATTCTCCATTTTGTTTCTTCTCTCCTCCTTTCATGCTCTCCTGCTCTCTCTTTAGCCCTCAATGTCTGTCCTCAGGAAATGATCTGATAAGCTCGTTTACACTAAGCCAGTGGTTCTCAAAAAAACTGTGATCCCCAGACCAGCAACATCAGCGAGATTGTTAGGAATGCACATTCTCAGGCCCCACCCCGAAGACTGAATCAGACACTCTGGGGGCGGGGCCAGCAGTCTGTTGTAACATCACGTTCAGGGTACTCTGATGCACCCTGATGTTTAAGAACCATTGCACTTACCCGTAAATGACTGATAGGTTTCCATATGCCAGCCACACTGGAAATACTTGTAATTTTTTTAAAAAAGGGAAAGAACTGAATTTCTAATTAAGAAGTTTTAGTCACTAGCTGTCTTAGTCCATCCGGGCTGCTATAACAAACGACTATAGACTGGGTGGTTTATAAACAACAGAAGTTTATTTCTCACAGTTCTGGAGGCTGGATGGCCCAGATCAGGGGCCCACCTTCGTCAGCTCCTGGTGAGGGCTCTCTTTTAGGCTGCAGACAGCCAACTTTTCAGTGTATCCTCACAAGGCAGAGAGCAGAGAGCCAAAGCAGCTCTCTTGTGACTCTTAAAAGGGCACTGATGCTATTCATGAGGACTGCACCCTCCTCACCTCATCTAATTCTAATTATCTCCCAAAGGCCCCACCTCCTAATCCTATCACATTGAGGGGTAGGGTTTCAACGTATGGATTTGGAGGGCATGGGGGATGGGGGGATTACAAAAATTTAGCCCATAACACCAACCATCAGCAGGGAAGGTAAAGTTTAAACAAGACTTCTTCCTGATTCCCTGACACCACGTCTAAGGTGTCAGCCCTGCCTAACATATGCAAATTGTTCATTCAGTCATCCATTAAATCATCAAACAGTTATTTAAGAATTCAACCAGACACTGCCTAGTTGCCAGGGACATAAGGACTCAGCTCTTGCCCTGGAGACATCTCATTTAGTGGCAGAAATTGGCAATTAGATCATCAGAATGCAAAAATGTAAGTACACACATAGAGGTATACACAAGGTGCTATGCACACCTCCTAATACTGTCACATTGGGGGGTGCGGTTTCAACACGTGACTTTGTGGGGGACACAAACATTTAGTCCGCAACACCTGCCAATCCATGGGGAAGGTAAAGTTTACCTGCCTCAGGAATGATCAGAGGTGGAATGAATTGAAGGCCAATGGCAGTAACACTTTGGCGACAGCCCTGCTGCCTACCTGGCTACATGCAAGTTGCCCATCTCTAGGATTCCCGACTGGCTTTGCCAGAGTGCCTAGGGCTGGTGGACCTGAGATCAGCAAACTTTACATGCAATTTTATGATGCGTTTTATGGTTCATGTTGATGGAGTGGGGGGGTTATCCCAGATAATCTAGAAGAACAGTTCTCAGAATGATCAAGATTGTTTAGGCTCAAAGACAGGAGTTGTCTTAAAAACACTCCCCTTTTTATTTGGCTGCCTATATGTTGCTGTTTTTATAACTTGTACATATCACACCAGAGCTCCACTAATTTCTGTCAGACCCATAGATTTGTCTTTTGTGCCAATAGAATTAATGTTTTAATGGCAAGAGTAAACTCCCTGGGCCCATAGATCATTTCACCATAATAGTAAAATTAATTAGGAGCGTTGTCTATGCTGCGTATGGCTGATTTAATCTTGAGACCCTTATTCTATAACATATAAATTCTGAAGGAAACATTTGTCCAGAATTCATAATTGTTCCCTCAATCATGGATTTTTTAAAAAACAGGTTTAATAAATAAAAACAATATTAAAAATGTTTTAAAGTATCTGTTAGTATCAACTTTCATTAAATTTATGGTATCTTAAGCTTCCTTGTGGATTATAAATATTAAATAAATCCTATCGACCTTTGTATTCACCTTGAGGTACTTTTAAATACAAACATAATATTTCTTTTTATTTAAGAACCTATTCATTTCAATAGAGGCCAGTAAATACACCAATTATGATTAACACTCATTCAACAAATATTTGAAGGCTTCCTGTGTGTACTTACCGTATTCCATATTCTCTCCACAAATGAAGGCACCATCTCTCTTCTATGTGCTTCTGTTTAGTAAATAAATGACTGGATGAAAAAACAAAGGCTAGGAGCCAGGGGAATATAAAGATAAATGCCAAGTGGTCCCTGCCCTCACAAAGTGTATAGTCTTATTATGAAGTAGATAAAACGTGGCTCATTAACTGCAAAATAAACATTTATATGTCCTATAAGAGGAAAATATCATTTCTATTGGATTTCTGAGGAGTGAGAGGATACATTAGTCGAAGGAATCAGGAAAGTCTTCTTGAAGGAGATGAGTTTGCATTTGGACTTGAAAAATTTGAATATGTAGAAGTCAGAGAGGGAGTCATTTTGGTCAGAGGAAACCAAAGAAACTGAAGCAGGAAATGCAAAAGATATCTGGAATGCAGGCTGTTGAAAAGGGAAAAGAGAGAAATAAAACAGAAAGAGGCAGTTGCAGCAAGCAAAGTACTTCAGAATGCTTTCCATCATCAGCAGGAAGCAGGTGAAGTTATCTGACCAGAAAATGGGAACTATTACAATAACCTGATGAGAGATAATGACCCAGACTAGAATGAAAATGGGAAAGGAAAAAAAACAAATAAGAAAAAAGGCTGACTGTATTAATCTTTCTCTGATGAAGATTTTGCAAGGTCTTCATGCCCCTAAATACTCAACTAGCTTTCTAGTGGAGCCGGTTTTCTGAGCATTAAGTGTATACAGAACATCCCAACCAAATGCATGCAAATCTCCTAGACAGAGTTTTGACCCCAAAACTCCTTCCCTGGTGTCGGGAATGGGTCATTTGTGACTCTTCAAAGGCTTGGTTTTCTCCCTAAGAGAATCTATCTCACCTTAGCCCTCTAGATCTTTTTATTTACTTTTTTTAAAGATTTTATTTTTTCCTTTTTCTCCCCAAAGCGCCCCCAGTACATAGTTGTATATTCTTCGTTGTGGGTCCTTCTAGTTGTGGCATGTGGGACGCCACCTCAGCCTGGTCCTATGAGCAGTGCCAGGTCCATACCCAGGACTCGAACCAACGAAACACTGAGCTGCCTGCAGCGGAGCGCGAGAACTTAACCACTCGGCCATGGGGCCAGCACCTTTTATTTTTTATATTTTTATTGAGTTAATGATAGGTTACAATCTTGTGAAATTTCAGTTGTACATTATTGTTTGTCAGTCGTGTTGTAGGTGCACCCCTTCACCCTTTGTGCCCACCCCCCACTCAATCTTTCCCCTGGTAGCCACTAGTCTGTTCTCTTTGTCTGCATTTTTAAATTCCTCATATGAGTGGAGTCATACAGAGATTGTCCTTCTCTAACTGGCTTATTTCACTTAACATAATTCCCTCAAGGTCGATCCATGTTATTGCAAATGGGACGATTTTGTTCTTTTTTTACGGCTGAGTAGTATTCCATTGTATATATATATACCACATCTTCTTTATCCATTCATCTGTTGATGGGCACTTAGGTTGCTTCCATGTCTTGGCCATTGTAAATAATGCTGCAATGAACATTGGGGTGCATGGGACTTTTGGAATTGCTGACTTCAAGCTCTTTGGGTAGATACCCAATAGTGGGATAGCTGGGTCATATGGTAGTTCTATTTTTAATTTTTTGAGGAATCTCCATACTGTTTTCCATAGTGGCTGCACCAGTTTCCATTCCCACGAGCAGTGGATGAGGGTTCCTTTTTCTCCGCAACCTCTCCAACATTTGTTACTATTAGTTTTAGATATTTTTGTCATTCTAATGGGTGTAAGGTGATATCTTAGTGTAGTTTTGATTTGCATTTCCCTGATGATCAGCAATGATGAACATCTTTTCATGTGCCTATTTGCCATCTGTATACCTTATTTGGAGTTTCTCCATTTTTTTTTTTTTTTGAGAAAGATTAGCCCTGAGCTAACTACAGCCAGTCCTCATCTTTTTTGCTGAGGAAGCCTGGCCCTGAGCTAACATTGTGCCCATCTTCCTCTACTTTATACGTGGGACGCCTACCACAGCATGGCGTGCCAAGCGGTGCCATGTCCACACCCAGGATCCGAACCAGCAAACCCCAGGCTGCTGAGAAGCAGAACGTGCGAACTTAACTGCTGCACCACCGGCCAGCCCCTCTCCATTTTTTAAATGAGGACAATAATAGTACACCAAGTTTAACATTATTGTTAACATTAAACAGGACGATGTTGGTAATGTGCTAAGAATGGTACTTAGCCCTATGTGCTTACTTGATGTGAGCTATCGTTTTTCTAACTGTGAGTCTTTATCCCTTGTCTGGAGCTACTGCTTTTTGGCAAGGAGTAGAGGTGAGAAACCTGAGCATCACTCAAAATAGAACATATGCCTTTTAAAAAGTGTACCAGGGGCCAGCTGGTGGTGTAGTGGTTAATTTCGCATGTTCTGCTTCAGCAGCCTGGGGTTTGCCAGTTTGAATCCCAGGCACAGACCTACACACTGCTCATCAAGCCATGCTGTGGCAGCATCCCACATACAAAATAGAGGAAGACTTTCACAAATATTAGCTCAGCAACAATCTTGCTCAAGCAAAAAGAGGAGGATTGGCAATAGACGTTAGCTCAGGGCCAGTCTTCCTCACCAAAAGAAAAAAAGTTTATTGGTGTAGAATTATAAGTAATAAAGGAACGGTGGGTGGACAGAAGGGGAAAAGAAAAAATTATATCAAGATATCACACCTGGATGACTAAAGAGACAGAAAGTTGGACATCAGGAGAAGGAGCAGCTATTATGGCATGCGTGTTGTTCACTTTTAAGTTCATGATGCCATACTAAGTACCATTGGCAAATTATAGACAATAAGCACAGCTACTAAGTTTATCAGTGAGCTTAGGTTACATTGTGTTGCGGTAACAAACAATCACAAAATCTCACTGGCTCAAAACACCCAAGATTTTTTTTCACTTGAACTACAGGTCTATTGATGCTCAGCTACAGCTATGCTCCATGATGTATTTACTCCACGACTCAGATTAATAGGTCAGCCCTTTTCTAAGACACTTCTGATCTCATGGGAGAGAGAGAAGATAAGCATAGACTAGCACATGCCGGCTCATAATCATCTTCTTGGAAGAGACTTATACTTCATTGGCCAAAGCAAGTCACATGGCCAATTCTGGTATCAATGGAGCAAGGAAGTCCCTCATGGAGGGGTCCCACAGGGTGGGGCCAAAATATTTTGGACAGAAATACAATTTAACACACCGGGTCTCTATTGTCTATGATCAAAGAAAGAACAGGTGAATCTAGTCTACTCTGGTACATGATTATGGCCTCATTTTATGAGACAGGAATCGGCAAGAAAATGTTCTAAGATTGTTAAAACCTAGAAATAAACTTAGGTACACTATAGGAAAGAAAAAAATAAGCAAACAACTGGTGAATAAGAGGTGACCTGGGGAGAATTGAAGATGAGAAGCAAAGAATTCATGTGGATCTCAAAGGTCATATTAGGAATTCAAGTTAAGTGGGGAACGAGAGGTCGAGGTCCCTGTTAATATAATGTCGGTGAAAGTTAAAGAAGAGATTATAGATGGAGAAGAAGGCATGATAGTTAAATGAGATGCCCGAAAGGTGAGTTGCTCTGCAGGCGGAGAGAATGGAAAACACAGCATGACAGTGTGTGTGTGTGTGTGTGTGTGTGTGAATAAGAGAGAGGGGGAGAGAGAGAAATGAAATAGCAGCATTTGGCAGTTTAGTTAGTGTTAGTGAAGGAAACAAAAAACAGCAGAGTCAAAAATCACAAGGAATTTACAAGATTGGAGATAAAATAAATTATTATTATAGCCAGTACATCTGGAAACATTGAATACCTTTGGCGAATGGAGAAGATGGGAAGGCATCCCAGTTAATTGCTCTTGAGATGGAGCTTGATAACAGGCCTATAGAACAAAAGCTGCGTTTAGAGAATGCTCTTAAGGACTCATCTTATGTACTTAATGCCTTACCTTCTATTTGCATTTAATCACCTTCTCCCTTAAAATGTTAATATATTATTATTTGTAAATATATTTAACTTATATTTGCTCTACGCCTCTAGAAACAGTAATTTTACACAAGTATGTGTAAAACATATCTGTTTGTGACACCCTAAGAAATTTTAAGGTAATCGTTACCAAACAGAACTTTAATAACCCAGTGGGTTCTGCTTCTCGTATCATTCACAATTAGCACAGTGCTTCACTCATAGCAAGCGATCCATTGAAAAGTGCTGAGTGAATGAAAGAATTATAGTTTTATTCCTGTTGTTTACTGTGGAAGTCATTTGAGTGATGGGTGAATCCAGCAATTGTATCTCTTTGGGCCTTCGCCTCCTCAGACATGAAATGTAAGGCGGATTATCCAGAATCCTCTTTTCAGGACTGTTGAGAAATAAGAAATGTAAATGTCAAGTAATTTGCATCCATAACATTCAACGACTTGTCTGGAAGTAAATTGATGCGGTGATATTTTAAGTTAATCTTCTATATTTTTTAAATCTTAGTGATTACTATTTAAATAAAGATCTAAAATACCATCTTTGTAGAATCATGCTAGATCTATGTGATACTAAATACTGTAGGGAAAATTGAAAATTTTGAGCGACATCTAGATATTTTCATGCACTCAGAAAACCACTACCATATACAAAAATGAACTGGATGTTTAACCATAGAGAATCTGACCCCTAATTATATGTCCTGAAATGGACAGGTGAAATATAAAAAAGAAGTTCTTGAACTTGTCAGGATGTTTCAGTTTTCATGTAGGGCCTTGACATAAAAAAAGTTTAACCATAGAAGCAAAGATGCCCACTCTAGATTCTAAAGAAGTTATTTCTCCACGACTTTGCAAATATCGTTTCCTGCATTCCAATAATGTATTTATTCCTTCATACTAGGCAAAACCAAAAAGACCAAAGCAATTCCAAATTTTTAAGCTGCAATTGCACACATGTATAGTAAAGCATAACTATTTCTGACAGTTTTAGAAGTTTTGAAAGCATCATTATCAAACAAAGCTCTAAGAAATGAGAAAAATGTTTTTGGTTTTAGTCTTTTGTTTCTGTATTTGTTGTTGTTTATCCAAATGGCTGCAGTTAACCGAGAACAACATTTGACAAGGTCCCCAGCACATTCAAACATACGCTTTTGGAATATCAAATGACCTTATATGTACTCATGGAAAGTAACAAAAAAGGCTAAGAGGGGTGGTGGCAAAGGGTTGCAGTTAAAATGAGACTCTCTACTTACATTAAAATTGTTAATTTTACCACAACATAATTTCCTGGCTATCAAAAGATTAATTGACTTTCTTTTAACAAGATTCCTTAAATTATGTATGCATCATTAAAAATAGTAGTGATGTTCAATATATTTGGAAAATTATCATCTAACATGAATAAATCTGATAAGATGTTTAATGGTTAGGAAGATGCCATCACCTATTGAACTATCAAATCAGACACAGCCAAATGGGATTCTTTCTTAGACCTTTTAAATTATTTAAATTCAAACGTTTGGGGTCATTTTTTTTTTCAATAACTAGACTTTAATATGCACAGCTTATGGTAGGTACTAATATATTTAAAATGTTTCAGGCATTGAGTATACTGTATCACAAAGCCATTTTCTTCAAATTAATAATACAAAGCTTTCAACTTTGTTTAATTTGGCACATAGACAAAAATACTGAGGGTTAGCAAAAGGCACTCTAACTACAATTCTTTCTCCACCCTTCAGGCCAGGCAAACTTGCAAACCATTCTGAGGCTCTTAGAACTAATTACTAAGCAGCATAGCTGCCACCTAATTGGAGAAAACTAGGAGGAAGCAACAGTCTAGAAACCACAATTTGACTGGAAGTAGGAACATCACTAATGGACACAATTCCCTTACAGCACATTACTAAGGCATGGTAAAGCCAAAGGAGAAGTGCTTCTGACAGAAGAATCTCTGTGATTCTTTTGAAAAAGAAAGCCAACGCAACACGAGTTCTATAAAGTTTAGCAGCATTTTACTCCTTTCCATCTTATGTAGCATGTTAGTTACAGAATCATGATCTTCTCTTGGCTATCCTTCATGTTGCATATGAAGAAGTCTCCTGTGTGTCTGCTCTAGCTGTTTCTCAGTGTGTCCTTTCAAAATGCTCTTTAGTGGTAAAGAACAGGCAATTTGGTTTGCCTAGAGGACTGACTTCTACCCCTATCAGTTCTGGCTCTTTACTTTCTTCCTGCAGTATCTCCTGATAATGGGCTTAAAAGAAATCCCCAAATACCCTTAGCACTAGATTGCCTGTCTTGTCTAGTCAGAGGTATGTGGCTTTTCAAGATAAACTGTAACATAATAGCATTGTCACATTTAAATCTCGGGTTGTGGAGACTAGGGGTAAAAGCACATGAAATCTGGGCGTTATACAAGATGTTGGCGGTGTATAAGATGTTATCTTGCTTCCATCTGGGAAGTGGTGTACAGACTGGAGGGACTTGAGATGAATAATCAAATGACAGTTGGGCATGGAGGGTGAATGTGTATGCAGAATCAGCACAATCCTTAAACAAAGCTTTGCTCTCATCAACTGATGTCTGTACCAGTGTTTCAATGCACGTTGGTTAAAAACGCTGTCAAGATTGATTCTCTAGGGACACATTCTTTGAAAGTGGTGTTTGCCAATAAATGTGCAGCTGTCAGGTTCTACAATTTATTATTGGCTTTGATAGCACAAGAAATGTTTCCAGGTAAAAAAACAGTTGGAGGGGGATGAGAAACACACCGGTGAAGTAAATACTTTTATTCCTGTTGCTACCTTATTTGATTATGAGAACATTATCAGAAAAATAGAAAAGCTTATTTCCTCATCTTCAAAATGGTACCCATC
Source organism: Equus caballus (assembly GCF_041296265.1). NCBI lineage: Eukaryota > Metazoa > Chordata > Mammalia > Perissodactyla > Equidae > Equus > Equus caballus. Next base: position 97,537,042 of record NC_091715.1, on the reverse strand, counting down.
ATAAAGCAGCCATATTGGAGATCAGACAGCAGGACAAGAATGAGGGCAGAGGCTAAAGATGAAGGAAAGAAAATTGATACCATCAAAAGAGGAAAGAAGTAAAAGAAATGAGGAAAGGCTAAATAAAAACCCTGTTTCTGTCTGCCTTGGAAAACCACGTGAGATGGTAGTAAGCCTGGAATTCAGTTTAAAGGCACAGGACTGGAACAGACTGGCAAGCAGGTCTGGAACTAGAAGAATGGCAAGCTGAGATTTACTATTGCTGTTCAGCTATTCCTTCAGAGAAGCCCTACCAGGTATGTCTCTTGAGGGATCCACACAATAGCTTAGCAAGCTAGCTAAGAGCTGGAACCTACACTGGTCTCTGATCATCCTTCTTGAAATTAGAGGGAAAGCAGGATTCCGGGTGGTAAATTTAACCTGTGTTTGCCCAGCTTGGGGGGTCTCTAGTGAAGAAGTGTTTGAGTTACAACGACAGTAAAGGAGAGCAAAATATACCACCCCAAAATATGCCTCTTTGGCATATTGATTATTTTAAGCTGGCTATTTTTAAGAAACAGCAGACACAAGAGAAGCTCTGAAAACTGAGTAGAAGTACCCATTGTAAGAAACATTCACATTTATAAGGGAAATATCCATTCATCATGGTGTCTCCCTCTCTGTACCAGGAAGAGAAGGATGAATAAATCTCTAGAAACTTTTATCAATGGAGAAGGCTAGGATTTAAATCTGCATAACAACCTTATCCTTCTTTAGACTGCTTTCCTTGGTGACTTCTCACAACTGGCCTACCCCTTCCCCCAACATCTTTGGTGTTTAGCTGGAGATGATATTTAACATGGTGGCTTGGGGCATTTCAGGGAGTTACTCAGTTTTCCTGGCTGTCTCCCATGTGTCCAAGAGGGATACATGTTATTAAACTTCTGCTTGGTTTTCTCCTGTTTATCTGTCTTTTTATTACAGTGGTGTCTCAGCCAAGAATCTAGAAGGGTAGAAGGAAAATTATTTTTCCTCCCCAACAACAATAATCTCTGACTCTGAGCTCAATAAAAATTTGCTAGAACCCCATCCCTTCAAGTCCTTCCATTACCACCTAGCAAAGTCCCTTGGTGGCTTATGCCTTCTCAGAGATCAGCACTATAACGGTCCTGAGCAGCTGCTAGTGTTCATTTATCTGCTCCATCTCAAGAAATCCTCTGCTCCAATGATGTCAGCTGACCTTGGTATAATCTGGTCATTTGTCATTGCCTCATTGTCATGACTCCTCCCATAATCATATGGCCCTTGTTACTATTAATTAGGGTTACCATATATCCTAGTTAGCCCAAGACAATCTCAGATTAATTCTGTTGACCCAGTGTAATTCTTTATAGTGCCCTCTTTCGCTCTCAAAAGTGCTATGTCTTATTGGAGATGGACTCTCTTCCATCAGTTTATAATTCTTGTTTAATGAGCCTCCCAAGTAGAACAGTCTAACTCACTCTCTTACTATTCTCTTACTTTTAGAATTTCTTTGTTTGTTTTGCTCTTTCAGATTCTTCCACCCCCTGATATAGCAGAAAGAGCATAGATTTTGGAGCCCAATTGATTTGTGTTCAAATCTCAGCTCTGGTACTTACAAACTGAGTAGAGCAGGGCAAATCTCAGTTTTCTCATCATAAACGTGTGGATAATAATATAATTCAGCCCATATGATTTCTTTAAGGATTAATAAAACATACTATGAGAATAAAACTTAGCACAGTATCTAATGTTGGGGAGAAAGAATTTTCCTCTGCCCTTCAATGGTTCTTTTGGCTCGTCTAAAAATCGAATCGCCATGAGACAGATTAACAGGAGAAAATCAAATTTAATTTTGTACATACAGGAACCTCACATACATGAGAGGGTCAGAAACAAAAAGGCAAAATGAGGCATATATGCCATCTTGAGCTAAGGAATGGGATAGGGGCCTGAGGCTTCAGAGGGGAGGAGGGTAATCCACAGGACAATAAGAAGAGCAGGTGATCAGTAAGTAAAGGTTTGCCCTGCCATACAGATAGGTCATAAAAACTTATTTCTTGGAATAACTCTTATTATGGACAAAGCCCCCAATTTCGATTCTTTAAGGGAGAGGTAAAAGTTTCTCTTGAGCCCACAGGGTCTCAACTGCCTTTAGCTCAAAACAATACACGTGCCAAAGTGGCACATCCTGGGGAGGCCTGTTCTGAACTCCTTCACTAAGATATTGTAGAGAATGAATAGATGTTAGTGCCCCCTTTTCACTCCCTCCCTCTACACCTGGAAATGTAAAACAGCTTCTCCAGAGTTTGGGTCAGAACACATTTCACCTGATGACATTTAACAACTTACTCAAAATTCTCTTTTTACTGACAATTTCTCCTACCAGATAGTGAATAAATTCCTTACCCACTGAATTATTCCCTGAGTGGTTAGAAGTGACCCCTACCCCTCTCTCTCTCTGCCTATACTTCAATTCCTAATCTTAAATAGAACCATCAATTTCAATGAGCCCATTACCACCTCCCTAGAAAACCAATACGAAGCTTAAACAAAAAGAACTCTTGTCACCTGCTTTACTTAGACCAGAGGTCAGCAAACTTTTTCTGTAAAAAGCCAAATTGGAAATATTTTAGGCTTTGTACGTCATAAAAACCTCTGTCACAACTACTCATCTCTGCCATTGTAGCGCAAAAGCAGACACAGATGATTCATAAGTGAATGAACATAGCTGTGTTCTAATAACACAATTTACAGACACTGAAATTTGAATTTCACATAATTTGCATGTGGCAGAAGATAACACTCTTACTTTTTTTCAATCATTTAAAAATGAATAAAACCATTCTTAGCTCTTGGCAATACAAAATTAGGCAGTAAACTGGATTTTGCATAGGGTTATAGATTGCCAATCACTGCGTTTTCCTCTTTCGGTTGTAAATGGCAGGAAACCAAGCTCAAACCAACTTAGTCAAAAAGCAATTTATTGATTCACCTAATCAAAAGTCCAGAAACTTGTGCTTCAGGTAAAGCTTGATCCAGGGGTTCCAAACAATGTCACCAGACTCTGTTTCCAAGTTTCTCAGTCCTCCTCTCCTTCATGTTGACTTCATTCTCATGTCCTGATTGTCTAAAGATGGCTATCTATATTTTCAGAGCTTTTTCTTCAATGTTCAAACCCAGCAGGAAAGAAAGTGAGTGTTACTATTTCTAAAAATATTAACAAAATACGAAGCCTGATAATCAGTACTTTGAACTGGATCATGTGTCCATCCCTAATCCAATCACTATGACCAGAGACTTGAGATGTCCTGATTGGCTTAGGCTGATAATGTATTGCTGTCCCTGGGCTTGAGTGGGGTCACCACCAAGCAAACTATACAGAAGATCAGTGATTCCCTAAGGCTGTTTTATTTTAAGACATTCCTACCAAAGACTAGGAAAGGAGTAGGGGTGGTGGAAGGGTATGTAATAAAGTGTAACAAATATATACTATATAACATGGAGCATGTCTGACTTTCAAGGGCATTCATATTTGGCCCTTCTTGATTCCCTCAAAAAAATAAACTTAAATACTTTGAAATAAAATGAGTTCAGTGGCATAAGATCAAACCTTCAGAGAAGGCCGTTATATATATATATGTATGTATGTATGTATGTATATGATGAGTAACTAGGCCTCAGCATTTCCCCATAACATGAAGAGGTTAAATTAGACCATGGCAAACATTTTGTGTAAAGAACCAGACAGAAAGTGTGTTAGGCTTTGTGGGCCACATACTTAGTCACATATTTTTCTTTTTTTTTTTCCTTATTTTTCCCTTTTACAACCCTTTTAAAGCGTAAAAATCATCCTTAGCTCAAAGGCCATATAAAAGTATTGGCCAGATTTGGCCTGCAGGCCACAGTTCGCCTACCTCTGAACTCGTCTACCTCCTAGGCTTAGATCTTTAGCAACTGATTCCTACTGCCTCTGCCCAGGAAGGGCTCATCCTTTCACAGAAGTATTCAGATGCCAAGGTCACTATTTTCCCTTGCCCCAGGAAGTGTAACGAAAATAGCTAAACGTTTCTTTGCTCATCTGCATTCTTTTTGGCCCTTGAATACCCAGGTGGCTATATTTTGCTGTTCGCACAAGTTACTCTCTTCTTGTGGTTTTCTTTCTTTCTTGTGGGAAGGACCTCCTGCCAGGCCAGAGACATGAGGTGGCAGCTAAGAATTACCTTTCTAAACTACAAATAGGGGGCCAGCCTGGTGGTGCAGTGGTTAAGTTCGCATGTTCCGCTTCGGCGGCCCGGGGTTCACTGGTTGGGATCCTGGGTGCAGACATGGCACCACTTGGCAAGCCATGATGTGGCAGGCATCCCACATATAAAGTAGAGGAAGATGGGCACGGATGTTAGCTCAGAGCCAGTCTTCCTCAGCAAAAGGAGGAGGACTGGTGGTAGATGTTAGCTCAGGGCTAATCTTCCTCAAAGAAAAAAAATCATTTAAAAAAATAAGTAAAATGCAAATATGATAATATTACTCCACTGTTTAAAAGCCCTAACTGACTGCCACCACCTACAAGGCAGAGGCTATACGATAGCCCCCCCCCCCCTTATTTGCGGTTTTTTCTTCCATGGTTTTGGTTATACTTGATCAACCCTGGTCCAAAAATATTAAATGGAAAATTCCAGAAATAAACAATTCATAAGTTTTGAATTACATGCCACTCTGAGTAGTGTGATGAAATCTTGAACCATCTTGCTCTGTCCTGTCCCGGACATGAATCATCCCTTTGCCCAGCATATCTATGTTGTATATACCACCCGCCCTTGAATCCCTTAGTAGCTGTCACAGTTATCAGGCCAACTATTGCAGTATCACAGTGCTATGTTCAAGTAACCCTTACTTTACTCAATAAGGGCCCCAAAGCACAAGAGTAGTGATGCTGGCAATTTTGATATTCTCTTACTGTGCCTAATTTACAAATAAAGCTTTATCATAGGTATGTGTGTATAGGAAAAAACATAGTCTACGTAGGATTCAATACTAGCCATGGTTTCGGGCATCCACTGGGGGTCATGGAACAGATCCCTTGCAGTTAAGGGCAGATTACTGTACTTCTTAAGCACAGCATTCAAGGAGCATCACAATCTAACTCCACCTCGCTTTGCAGCCTTACCTTTAAGGATTCTTTTCAAGTTTTATATTCACTACCTACCCCAGTCTATTCACATTCTCCAAAATTGCCATGCCTTGGATGCTTTATCTTTTTGCACAGTAGTAGATGACTCACTTTGCCTATGAGGGAGTTCAGAACACGCTACCCCAAAATATGGCATCTTGGCATATTGAATATTTTAAGCTGAAGGAATTTGAGAAATAGCACAGGCAGCAAGGACTCTCTGACCTCCCCCTTCTCCCCTGAAGCAGGTCACAAGATCCTCATATGAGAGGGGCCCTTGCTATGCCTAGAGGAAAGAAGCACCCTTATCTTTGAAGATGGAGGGACTCCAAGAGGAATCTGAACAAACAAGGCTGGCTGAGTTCCCCCAGTTTCCTGTCCTTACCTTATACCCTTTTTTCCTATCAGTTTTTCCATCACTTTCCACACTTCATCAAATCTAGTATAACAATGGTCAAGTTTAACTGTTTCCTCGGGTCTTCATTTCTTCATGAAGGCTTCTGTGTCGCAGCAAACATATTAAATAAATTTGTATGCTTTTCTCCTATTCATCTGTCTTTCTCAGTGTAATTTTCAGGTCCAGCCAGGTACCTAGGAGGGTAGAGGAAAAGTTTTTCCTCCCCTACACCTACAATATGCTTCCTTTTTATCAAGCTCTTGAGCTCTTTCTTTCATGGGCCACATCCTCTTTGAAGCCTGCATTGCCCCCACCCCTGGGAAGAATTTACCCCCTCTCTGTGCTCCTTTATGATCATACTCCTACTTAGTTATACAAGGAAATCATACTCTACATGGGGAGTGAGTTTCTTAAGATATAGAAAAAAACCTCACATAGTTTCAAATTAACCTTGAAAACAAATGTCTTAAGAGGGATATCCCTTAAATAGTGTAGGTAAAACAGTTGCCTTGTGTGTAGGGACTAAGTTGTATAAAAAATATCAGCCTGACAATTTACAGGTTTATAGGCAGCACAGGGAGATGGTCCTACTGTGAGAGGTAAGTGGGGACCCAGACTGAGGAAATTGCAGCTTCCAGTCTTCGACTATCATGCTAATTGTAGGGCCTTGCTCACTAAATGGATTAAGCAGCAAGCCAAATTCTCTCTCTCTCAACTTATCTAAATACAATGACTTTAAAACGTGCACTCTGTGTCAGCTTTCTCCTTCCAACTTGAGACTATAAGATTCTTGTGGGCAGAAATCACGTCGTCTTCACTTTGGGTCCTTAGTACTTATTCACTATGGCGTCGTATAGGTGCTCATAGGTGGAGCATTATAGGTGTTCGTTAAATGTGAAATTGGATTGAGTTTCACACTCTTTTAGTGTTTCCTTCTCATTGCTTTCACCACTTAACAAATTAAATGAAAATAATTTGCCGATGGGGTAATGGACAATCTTGAGGGGAGAAAAGGAAATTTGGGGCAGTTGGCCTTTCCAAAGTAGCCCAAGGACAGTTCAGTTTTGCAAAATGTAGATGACATAAAGCTGCTTTCCTTCCAACCACAGGCCACATCAAATGATTAGATAAGGAATTAGATGAGACCAAAGCGAATTCATTTAAATTTGTCAATAAGTTCTGAGCACTCTCATGATTGCAATCAAGCCCTTAACCTGTTGAATAGTCTTCCACTTCCTGGCAGTCCAATAACAGAGCTTTGTAAATGTTTTGAGCCTTGCATTCTTTCGGTTCATCCACACTTTCACATTACTCTTCACATGAAATTAACCTCAAATAGATAAAACTTTTGATAGTTTCTCTGTACCTTTCCAAATAGCAGAACTTTGATTATTTTTTCTTCTAGTACTAAAATGAAGTACTTTCTGATACTCATCTACTAAACTTCTCAGGGAATGAATCACATGTTGATATTCTTAAGTAGGGCAAAGTATTCTGTCCTCTTACCTGTTCTGAGTGCTTTGACTTCAAAAACACCACAAGGGGTTCAGGAGATGGAGTCTCTATCGTGTTTGTATGATGCCCTGATTCTCAGTCAGCTGGTTATACTTGAGAATATATTTTGGCTACCAAAGAATATTCTCCCATAAACAATGCTCAAAAACAGTTTAATAATTAAAGCACTAAATATTAAATAAATAGATGAATATGTATGAAAGATATAAATATATAAACATGGCTTAATAATTAATTCCTAGTATTTTCAGTTGGTTTCTCCCTTGTGCAACTCAATCAGAGAAATGGGATATATCTGAGTCAAAGCTCATATAACAAACGAAAGGACTCCTTTCATGCATAGCCTAGAAATTACCTTAGCTTTGTCTATATCCCTGCTCTTCTGTCTGTAATCCTGTTGGACTAGCAGACTGCGTGACAAACGATGAGTCAGTTAACCTCTGTTCTGTGATGAAGTCTCACATAACTCCAGGTGTTATGGCTTTCTCACTCTAAGGTCAGTCAGCAAGTAGATGAAGAGAAGGGACACAAACCCAGGTTCCTCTGATTACAAAGCCTGAGCTCTCAGGTGCGCTCTACTGTCTTCCCATGTAGCCTAGCTCCCTTTGTTTCCTGGTTCTCTAAGGTGGACTGAAGCCTGAATAGAACACATGATCATTCTATCTGCCATGATATATAAAGATAACCATAAAAGTGACAGTTTTGATCCCTGCCTGTTCTCGAATTAGGTCAATGAGTCACAGCAAATTGGACTGACAAAGAGTCTTTCACATTTGACTAAGCTGCATGTGCTAGCTGATGTGGACAAAAAAAGAGGACGTTAAAACATATTTTTGTTTCCCCTTTGTTAAGGATTTGACAGACTAGCATCCAAATAGACATAATACAAAGCAAAAGCATGGGGTGGTAAGTGCCTAAGGAATGTAAAATCATAATGCTGGGATGCTTAATGCACAATCCAAAGACAAAGGTACCTTAGAATGTTTGTAGGGAGAATTATCATCTAAAGAGGCATTGAGAAGAGGAAAAGTGTTTCTTTTGAATGATTTGGATTTGGTGATAAGAAAAGCTGAGGAACAAGTTACCATGAATCTCCCTTTCTGTGACAGGGAACACATATTCTCATTCCAAGAATAGCAGGGAGTGGATCGTCTTTTGCCAGCGCTTCAGGGTTCTACCTAGACCCACTGTTTAACCCAGTGGTGAGATAATTTGGCTCATTGTTATTTAAGTCCATTTCCTACAAAGCCACTCTATAGAGAAATGGGTCTACCAAATGCCAACATTGTTCTACTTTTCTACATACAATCACATCGGAGAATTCTATTAACTGTCAGAGAAAACAAAATGACTGTGCAACTGTGCTGTGGTTTTCATACAGAAACATAGTATTCAAATCTGCAGACCCTGATGATTTTTATTCCATGATTCTATAAAAATTGGGTCAAAGTTATTGTGAGACCATACCAGGGGTATATTTATATATTTTCCCCAAGAGGAAAGTAATGACACTAGAAATGATAGGCATCTCAGTTTAACTTCTTTACCTATATGTATAAAAAATTTTTTTTGAAAATGTGTCCCCAAATCTATTTGCGGGCAAATTGAATGGAAAAAGAAATTAATAGCCATAATAGCTTTCTGAAAACTAAACGCTATCAGAGTAAACTTGTCTCTTTCTGCAGCAGACTCGCTAGACAGAAGTAGAGACTTTTCTGAGGCTTTCAATTCCACCCTGTTGACATAATCATCATTGAAATGGGAAAGTGTGGTATGAACCACACAGCTATTAAACTGGACCGCAGTTGGCTGAACCATCATATTTAGAAAGTGTCATCAATCTAGGTAACACAATAATTAGGGATTCAAAGCTTCCAGTCCCAGAATTTTAGAAAAAGGACTTCTAAGATTTTTAACACCATCACTACTAGTTGAGCTGGAAATTAAGATTATACCTATACTTCCTAATAGGGCAGAACTTCGACACGCATAAACAAAAACAATAAAAGAATAATAGAGAGGAATGGATAAGCAAAACAAATGGACTTTCAGATTTTGTGCCTTACATTTAGCAAAAATTCAACAAACATTTGCTGATAGATTTAATTTATGTATCTTGATGTCATAGCTTTCAACTCATTCATTTCACATATATTTAGAGAGGGCTTACTATGAGCCAAACACTGTTTCAGGTGCTGGGGATCCAGAGTTATCTATTAGAAAGTGGAATTTGTCTTCATTTGTTTTATTCTCCATCCCTTTGATGTTAATTGTTGCAGGACTTTGATAATATCTTTATGTAGCATTATTTCTAGTTTTTATTCAAGTACTAAAAATCGAGAACACAGACAAAAATCAATTATTTCTAGTATTCACCCTAAGATAGCCACTGTGTTTATTAATTGACATTGATACTTCTGAAGATGTTTCAAAATTATTTTGGACTGAATAATTCTTGGTACTTTTAGCTGAGCGAGTACAATACCTTCAGCTTATGATAAACTTGTGTCAAATCAAGTGTGTACAAAAATGTCAAAGATTCCTTCTAACTCTGTTGCCATTTCTACATAATGTAAGCATTTTCCAAGTATACTAAATTGTTTGACCCAAAATCATGGTCTTTTCTTGCTCCTTTTCTCTTGCCTCCTGGGCAAGTCAGAGGCTGAGAGAGAAGGAATCATTTAACATCTCAAATGCAGATAATACATTTTATGGAGTACAACACAGCCTAAACATATCCATGGATCTGCAGACCCATCTCCAGACATGTGTTCCTTCTCAGAGACAGAAAAGCTGTCCCCAGACCTAGGGTGACCAGCCATCCCAGGTTGCACAGGACTATCCCAGTTTTAGCACTGAAAGTTGCACGCCCCAGGAAACATTTCAACCCCGGGCAAAAGAGGACCGTTGATCATGCTAAACTTCTCTTAGTCTTATGTTGCCAAAAATTTTTGTCAGGGTATGAGCTAGGATTCCACGGTTTAGGACCACTTTTTCTCGTTAGTGTGTTAGCAGGATTCACTGCGATGGCAGGAGGCAGGGAGGTAATCTAACTCTGATTAGTTTTGTAACTGCTCTAATCATCCTTATGAATCGTTTGAGTGTCTTCTAGTGTGCACATACCATTATTATAGGCGTTGTGAACTCTTTTTTCAATTCTTGTGTATAGGCCAGTTCACAACAAATTTACCGTTGAAATATTTCTTTGGCAAGTTCTGTTTTGCCACCAAGAACCTGATTTCTGCAATTTAGGATCTATTTTAATTCTTCATGAATCACACACACATACGTGTGTAAATATAATATACGTATGAGGTAGCTCTCATATATATATTCATTTATAGTATCAATCAACTCTTCCTTACCTTTTCACCTACTTTTTCATGGGGTAAAAGAAAATATGGGAAGCAGTCTGCTAGAACCAAGTGGAAGAGCTAATCACAATTGGAAGTTTGGTACATACTTGGACATTGATAGCAAGGCATTTCCAGATCAAATGTGTCTTCTTCTAAGTGAAAAAAACCCTAGGCTTTGTCCCAGCATTGATTAACAGGAGGACTTCGAAACAGATGGATTTTTGTCTTCAATGTAATTCCAACAGCAAAAAGTTTTTGAGTGTTTTTGTGGCAGAATGCCATGCTTAGAGACTAGGGTGTCCTAGAGGCCCTATTAGCTGATAATTGATTTTTCGAAGTTATGAACCACTCCAAAGGTTCTGCAATCCACCGTTTCCCAGCAACTGCTAGAATCGGAGATCCACCAGGCACAGAAGCTTCCTGTGTAGAATATTGTAGCAGAGTTGCAAAACCAGATTAACTCTGCTGGTACTTACAGCCTTGACCTTCACAGTTATCATAGGAACCAAGGAAAACCAGGCTATGTTTAGAAAAATGTCTTAATACTTTATCGTATTCTCAGTTTGCTCTAAATCTCAGGGCACAGCAAAAAAGAAAAGATAACCACCAGTCAAGACACCAAATATACTTGACTTATCCTCAGAAAAAAAGTTTGGCAAAAGAATAACAGTGGCAATAACAAAGAGTTCATTTTGTTCCTATTATAATTTTTTTCTATTCACATTAGGGTATTTTCATAATCCTAGATTTAAAAGTCAACATCAGTGTTAAAGAAATGTGAAAGAAATTTTGAACAAAATGTTGAAGCAGTTTGGGGCCAAGAGAACCTAAGTCAAGTCTATTTCACTCCAGGAATTTTACAGATAAAATGTGATTTATTGATTTGAGATACATTCAAACCATTCCATTTTTACCTTGAATTATAGATGCAGAGAAATGCCGAGGGCTGGGCAGGGTGAGGGGTGTGGGGGGCAGTATTACAGAAATTATACCATATGTCTACTATACATACCCATAATCCCAGCATGGCTTACTGAAACACTTGCAATTAATTAAAAAATTCTACTTCTTGTCCAAAATTTTTAAAAGCTGCTAATTTAAATAATAGCGTCTACCTCCAAATTTTGGACAGATGATCAGGACATTTTATCAGTACATTTACTAATCACCATAAATTAACCAGAATACCAGGTACCAGAACAAATTAAAAGGGACAATTTTAATAACTTAATGATCCATTCATATGTCTAATTTTGATGACACATCATTATACAAGAAGTAAAATTGAGCTGCTTCATTTCAGATTGCATTTACACCTCTGAAATTTGTAAGCATTACCTTCAGTTTCCACACTGAAATCATTAAGAATTCTAAAAATCAATATGACTGTTTGATTTGTATATCAACCTACTCTGTAGTAGAAGAAATATAGTATTCAGTTATCTCAAAATTCTTTAAATCCATTGATTTAAAAGTAGGCAAACTATATCTTAGCAATCTGTGGCTGGGTCTTCAAGAATTTTTATCAGACTGAAAAACTTGCATTTGCATTTGCATTGTTGCCCATTTTTGCTTTAATAGGGGTAATCTCAAAGATTTCTTATCTTCCATGATAAATCATTATGGATTTATCCTCCACAATTTATTAAAACTCTTCTTGAACCTATTTATGTTTTGGAGTTAGTCATTTATCATTCTAATTACTTTCGTAGATTTGCTACCTGCTTCATGAAAAGATCTTCATTTCCTCTTCAATTAGCCCGTCTTCAACTGCAATATTGCCCGTGGCTCTAATTTTTACTGAATTTGTTTAAACAAGCCCAAATTCACCAACCTGTATATTTCATGATGTTAAAAACTGTGATCATGCCCCTATATTCAGAAGCTTTTGTTTTGGTAAACACAGCTGAAATTTGGTATGGCTTTTAAATTCTATGTGATACTCTTAGGCCCAGAGTAATAAGATGGTTATTTGTTTTCAGCAGTATCTTCTCACATTGAGTTGGAGAAGTGAAGCAGTGTTGCGAGCATGGACACCAAATCAGTTTCGCTGCCAAGAAAAGGATCTGAGCTTAGATGTTCAATCTAAAGCAGAAAGATCTTACTGGCTGTGTCAGAATCATTGACAATTGAGGGTTCTGGAGAAAATACAGATTCCATGCACACAACACCAAAGATTCTGATTCAATAAGTCTGGGGTGAAGTCCAGAAATTCTTATTTTTAATGCGCTTTCATAGTAACTCTGATGAGCATCCATGAGTGGGAAACTATCCATGTAGTATATCATTGATGTCAACTAAAATACAGTAAGGGGAGATGGTGCTGTGCTATTTTCCAGGACTCAGTCCCAACTGTATTGTCTCCAATATCTCCAACTCATAGCTTGTAGATCCATTCTCTGAGAGATTAAAAAATAGTTGAATAGCATTATTGTGCTTTTACTGATCTTTCACATAGTGCTTTAAGATATGTAATGTACATCATGAGTTACATCTAGCCTTTTGAAGAGTCGGTCCCTTTTTTTTACAGAAGATTAATCTTTTGCATTGGAAGCTGCCTTGTAATACATCTCCCAATGTTTTATTTTCATGAAATGTCTGTGTCAACTGAAGACATGTAAATCATCACATACTGTGCTTCAGTACAGCTGAATTGCAAATCCATTAAGGGCTGGAATTATGGAAACAATGGCCTAGTTTTTCAGTGTATCTCCACCATTCCATGCCTCCAGCTGTTGTGCATCCAAGCTACGACAGGAACATTTAAGTACGATCCTGGGAGAGCTTCAGAAAGCTTAAGAAAGCTTTGATCCAAATAACATAGTTTGATTTTAACTAATTGTGTAGGGTGTGTGCGTGTGTGTGTGTGTGTGTTAAGGGAGAGCAGGGTAGAAAAAGAGAGAGAGGAAGAGAGCCTGAGAATGGAGCAGTGTAAAATTTTCTTTAAGCCAGCATCTTGAATAACGATGAAGGAAGAACAGCATAATTCACTGGTGAAATCAAGTTTTATTGAACTCAGTTAGGCACACATAGCCGATGCTTTTGAATTTTTGTTTGTTTTTAAAAGGTTGTGATCGTCAATGCATTGATTTTTAGCTTTTAATCTCAGAAAAAAAAATTGTGTTATAGAATTGATGATCTTGTTGGGAAAAAATTCCTTTGACAACGTAAGCTAAGAGGGTGATGCTGCCGGGGCAGTGCATTTTGTTGTTGTTGTTACAAAAGAGAAAATTGTTCTTTGAGCTATAGCAACAGCGCCTAACAGCAACTGCTTCCTGTGAAATTGTTCCAAGCACATTTCCGTAAAGAAAGGTTCTATTCTACTCGCACCCTGCTTATATTCCAACTCCATCTGCATTCTGCTCCAGGCTTTGGTGTGTTTCTCCCCCCAACAATTTGACTATTTAATGCTTGTACAGGGCTATGATTGTGCTGATGTCATCTAGCCAATCAATCATAGAACTATTCATTAGGATATCTGGAATCAGGGCAGTGTCAAAGTGGACTACATTCATTTCGCTACTAAATATCAAAAGATGGCAAATTAAACTCTCATTGTAATGATGGTATCAAAGTGAATGGTGGGCAATTATATTTTTTTCTCACGGTTGTGTTATTTTTACTAGAGAAGATAGTTAACATGGGTTTTACTGACTTTGAGACTGGAGCATAGTGCAAAGAAAGCGAGCAGAGGGGCTGATATTTCCACGTGAAAAGCCCCTTCTATTGCATGGATGGAAAACAAGTCACTAAACACTGTATTTGAGCAAAACAAGAATGCATGAGCATATTTTCCATATACAGTGCAGTGGGACCATGTGGCAGCACTAAAAATAGATGCATGTAGGTGCACTGAGTACTCCAACGGCAGCACAAACCCCACAGAAACAAATCGCTAGTTATAACTAAAGAAAAATAATTCACATGCTTACATAGTCCCCTCCTGCAAAAATGTGCTCTTTTCAAAATTAAGGTTAATATAATATTTTATCATTGAAAAACTACATCATAGCCTTTCATAAATTTGCCTTCTATGAAAGGTCATTACTGGAAAGTGGACAATTGAATAGCATTGATAAGAATAATTATTTAGTGTTTTCTCCTGTTTTTCAAGCACCTGAAAGTCAAATGTGAATTAAAATTGTTAAATAAATAAAAGAAAAATTTTAAAGGAAGTTAAATTTGTCCTTTGCAGCTGTCCTTGCCTTGAATTTCTTCAAGATATATTAAGAGCTCTCATATTGGAATCATTAAAGATAATTTAAGACAGATTTTCACAGCAAGAGGTACTAACATTTTAGTGAAATTTTTAATGGGGGAGTTTTTACATGAGGCAAAACTGAAAAGAAGGAATGTTTAAAGATAAAACTACTAATTAACCAATAATTTTCTGTTGTTCTGATGTTTCTCTCTCAGTTACATTTCCTTTCTTCTAGACTCAGCAGTTAGGTCAAAATAACCTCTTTCTTTCAGTGTTGTCCCAGTTTCCGGAGATAATAATTTTACTATAGAATGGAATAGAAGAAGATCAGTTAGCCCATGGAGAATATTTTATTTATCAAAATACATTTGGGCAAGAACCAAATTCACAAGTATGATTATGAAAATCTTGGCATTAAAAAAAGGCTTTTAAATACATTCATTTTCTTTTTATGCTTTTTTGGTGAGGAAGATTGTCCCTGAGCTAACATCTGTTGCCAATCTCCCTCTTTTTGTTCCTCCCCAAAGCCCTAGTACATAGTTGTGCATCCTAGTTGTAAGTCATTCTGGTTCTTCTATGCGGCATGCCGCCACAGCATGGCTTGAGGAGTGGTATGTAGGTCCGCATCCAGGATCCAAATCACCAAACCCCGGGCCGCTTAAGCGGAACGCGTGAACTTAACCACTCAGGCACGGGCCAGCCTCTTTAAATACATTCTGAAACATCTGGTAACTCACAATGCAGAAGTGTTTCTTTAGTTTTTAAAATAATTTTATAAAATGAGTATATCTTAAGAATGCAGTCAAGAGTATCAAAAATTTATTTATTAGGCACATATTTAGCCAGGAATGAGTCAAATTCAAATTTTCTCAAACACGAGAAATAAAATTTTGTAGTTTGACAAAGGAAAACACCTTCTCAAGCAATATGTTTTTCCCAACCACATTTACTTGAATGAAAAATACGTTATTAATTATAAAATATTCATTAAGTTGAACAACTGAAAGATATTATAGGCCTGTGATCTGAATTGTCTAAATAAAGCTCTTTCTATTAAAAGATAATACAAATAAAAATATGTTTACTATTTGTTCAGTATCTCTGGAACGGCCTAAAAACTGACATGTATACTGTACAAAGAACAAAAATGCCCTTAATCACACTGCATTGTTGGTTGAGTGACGACATCACTGCTGGAGTAAAAGGGGCGGGGCAGCACAGCGTGTACCATCACCGGAAGCACTGAGATGTTGCTCTTAGAAACCCTCACTGCCTCTAGGCCTCTAGAGACTGGGCGTAGCTGCCATCACTTCACCCTTGCCAAAATGATTTCTACCCAGTTCCTTTTTTGCATCACCTGTTTCCTATTCAAAGACTAAGGGAGGATCATTTGATTAGCAAAGTCTAAGCTATGTGCCCAAGTCCTAGCTACACTGAGGCTGGGAAAACAAGGACCTGGACTTTTCAGCTTCTTAACATGGCAAGTTAGCTTTGCCTCCTATGGTGAAGGATTCCCCAAACAGAAGAAGGGAGGGAAGGTTAGATCCCGACTGACCAAAACACAATGACAAATGACCACCATGGTTGACTCCATCAGCTACCTAACATCAGTGCACCATGTTCTTCCCATGCCTTATTTTATCTGGCATGGCATAGCTCTTACTTTGTGCTAGGCATTTTTCTAAGCATTTCCTATATACTCATTTAATCCTCACGAAACCCTGTGAGGTAACTACTATATGCTTCCCACTTCACCAGTGAGAAAACTGAGGCAAAAAAAGGTTAAATAACTTTCTCAAGGTCCTAAACCCCTGCATAACACCACATTCTTACGTTACACAATGTAATTGTTCCGCATACAAGCAAAACTACACTCTCTCCACAAAAGGCATGCAACAGACTGAATGTTTGTGTCCCCTCAAAATTCATATGTTGGAATTCTAACCTCTAAGGCGATGGCATTAGGAGGTAGGGGCTTTGGGAGGTGATTAGGTCATGAGAACAAAGTCCGTATAAAAGAAGCCCAAGATAACTCCCACACCCCTTCCATCATGTGAAGATACAGCAAGAAGACGGGCATCTCCAGGGAAGCTGGCTCTTACCAGACACCAAATCTGCCGATACCTTGGGTTTAGACTTCTCAGCCTCCAGAACTGTGAGAAATATATTTTTATTGTTTATAAGCTACCCAGTTTAATGGTATTTTGGTATAGGAGCCTGAAGGGACTAAGACGAGGTATCAACTGAAAATTTTTATCACTTACTTTATCTAGCTCTAAATCCATAATGTCTTGATAATGACCATTGTTCCTTTTTTTGCATCACATTCCTTTCTCAATATTATAATAGGTAAATTTAACGATAACCAAGACACCCCATAATTTTAATGATTATCAACACACCTGAAAAATACTTGGAAAGGTAAAGGAAAATTAGTTAAAATATGCAAATGCATAAAGCACAGTAAGGAGAATGATACAGATTGACGCTACAAAGACGATGCTGGTCCTCTTTTCTGCATCTAATCGCAAGGCTACAATGGTTATTAATGACTTCTTTCTTCTACTGCCCATTAATCTTTCCTTTTCTCTCAGCTCCCACCTCCTCTTGCTAGGGCTCTTTACCAGGACAGGGGAAGCATCTAAACTTAGTGATTCTGCCTGATTAGGGTTCCCATATTTCCTTTTATCGCTGATCACCAGACATAACGTTACTAGGAGCACTCCCAGGAATGCTACTTCTCTCTACCTCAATTGTGTAACAGCAACTTTACTCGAGTTAATAACATAACCCCACTTTTGCCTGTTTACCCAATGTAAATAAGGCACCTGAAATGGCCAGATGATATTTCACTTTTCAATTCACTGTAACCATTGTTGTATCCTCTGGTGTAAATTTTCCTACTTTGAGGACTACGATCTTTCAGTCAACAAACCCTAAAGTTGCTATATGAGTGTTTTATTAGGTAGAATAGTGAGAAAGAGGACTACCGTTTTCTCCCATTGGCCCCCAGACCTATGTAGTGCGGATATGGGAGAAATGTGGCATGTGTTGATCACTAGCTCAGATCAAATATACCTATGCATCCCGTAGAAGAGTACCTGAACCTCACATGATCAGCTCTCAGTTGGCACAGTGGTTGTGCCTTCAATAAGGCAAACTGTTCCATAAATCAATCTACTTGTGAGTGACGGAGTTCATGGACAGACCAGTGAATTACATGGAAATCAGCCAGAATTCATTCCCTTACTTGTTTTGCTAAGAGGTAAGTTCTTTGGTTGAAGGCAGTATTGTGTGGGATACTATGGCTGTTTACATGGCATTCAATATAGGGATCACGGTGCTAGCTGAAGCATGATGAGCAAGGAAAGCATATCAGAATATTTTATTCCAGCAAGGAAAAATGCAACCCTCTTTATGATACAGTCCACTATAATCACTTGTCACTAAGTGGCTGACTGTATTGGGGCTCAGGGTCAAGTGTTACTGTAGGTAAATTGGCCACTGAGTAAGGCCAACCTTGGTGAGAGAGATTTTATATTATTGATGCCAGGCAGAAACTCCATTCCTGTCCCCATAGACATCACCTTATAATAACCCATTGAGCAAGCACTAGGGAGACCAGGGAAAGAATCTCTACTGTTAAAAGAAGAGAAGATAATTTTTTCTATGATTGTTGAAAACCTGTCCTGCCAAGGATGACTTTTGGTGAACGTTCACATGAGACACAAACATTCTCACACTTGGTGTCCATTCTTAGAGATCTATGCAGAGACCTCCTATTCAAATCTCCTTATTACCAATCCTCCAATCTTATTCTTTTAAGCTCTATGATCACCCAGCCAAACCTTTAGCCACTACCCATAAATAAGTAATGATCCATACCTCAGGTCATATATCCTTCCAGGCAAAGTGGACAACGAGATATACAGCTTGAGTTTCAGCCAATTGGAAAAAAAATTCCCTTCATCAGTGTCTTTCAGGGTAACCTCTAAGTGATCCTGTAATACTGCAGTAGGCCACTTTTTGCCTGGTGTCAGCACATCATTCAGAGCCATCTATAAGCCAGGTTCAATATTTTTTTCCTCAGTTTGCTGGTCATCAGGAAATCTCCAGGAAGTCAAAGGTGTCATTTACAAGAAGGATGGCAGTGCAACCAAAATAGGCATATTGGGAGTGTGAATCATCTACTCATACAAATTACTTACGCCTACAGGACCTGTTCAAGTCCAATCTTGTGTACGCGACTTCCTCTGAATGATGGAATGCTGTTGGACGTCCAAGTTTACGACTTAGTGGATCAAATAACATCCTACCTCAAGATGACTAGTTCATACAGGTACTTGATGTCCATGGTCAGGTTTCCAGTCTATACCAGAGCCCAGATCAGCAAGTTAGGAGCTATTTCTCAAAAGAAGAAAGATCTTTTGCCAAAGAAAACATAGCTTTACTCTAAAACCCTTTGGATCTACACTGTGTTTCTCCTTGTTACAGGAAGCTCATTCCATGATCCATCCTGCATCCCAACTTGTCATGGGTAGTTTTTGTACCCATGGATCAACTGGGTCATATGTTCCAAGTGATAGAGCAACTTGCCTTGCAGCCTTCATTTGCTGTGGACCCCTTTATAAATTTTTTCCTCCCAGCCCCACGACTCTGGGCTCTGCTGATATAGAGATCTTAAAACTAAATGGAGGAATACTTCTACCATTGCACACAACAATGGATCCCATGTCTTAATACTCCTTGAACTTTCATCACGTTCAGTTGCAACCAAACCAGAAACTAATTCCAGATTTCCCATATTTTCTGGAAGATATGTTGCTACAACTAATCCATGCTGGAATAATCCTAATGTCTATATCAGTTAGCATTCTCAAGTGCAAGCAACAGAAACCAACTTTGGCTAGTTAAGCACAGAAAAGAGTTTATTCAAGGATATTGAACAGCTCTCAGAATCCCCAAAAGGGTTAGAGAATCTGGCATGAAAAATATGTAGCCAAAAAAAAATCAAAATTATGCCACAGATTCAGTCCAGTGATGAACGTACTACTGCTGTTGATGCTATTGCGTCTGCCACTGGAAACAAACATAGAAATTTACACACTCAGGACATTGGATTATGCCACTAGACTCACTGACACTATTGCCTCTAGAAATTGAATTCCTTCATGCCATAAATATGTAATAAGTTCCTCCCATATGCCACATAATGTTCTCAGTGATGAAAACATAGCAGTGTAAAAAGGAGAAAAAATACCTGCTCCTGTGGAATTTACAGTGCAGTGAAGGGAGAGAAACAGTAAGCAGATTAATCAAATATATTTTATATTAGATGCTGATAATTGCTAAGGAGAAAAATAAAGCAGAGGAAGAAGGATAGTCAAAGTGAGAGAAGAATTGCAATTTTACATAAGATGACCAGAAAGTCTTCATGGAAAGGTGACAGTTGAGTAAAAACCCAAAGAAAGTGAGGCAGCAGAAAGGCCTCCAACTCTCTGGACAAAAGCATTTCAGGGAAAGATAACATCACGTCCACAGGCTCTGAGTTCAGAACAGACCTAAGATGTTCAAAGAGCAGCAAGCAGGCCAGTATGACTGAAAAAGAGTAAGCAAGGAAAATGAGACCAGATCACGTAGAGCCCTGGAGACTAAGAACAAGACTTTAGCTTTCGCTCTAAGACGAAAAATCATCGAAGCATTTTGAGCAGAGGAGTGACCTAATCTCATATATTCTAACAGGGTAACTCTGGCTGCTATGCAAGTAGCCCAAAAGAACGACAAATACATCATTCATTCATTCAACAAATATTTATTGAATACCTAATATTCCAGATATAATTTTTAGGTGTTAAAATACAACAGTAAACAAGACAAACAAAAGTCCTTGTGCTTCTGGCTAAGCTTGTAACGTAATATGAGAAAACAGAATGTCAACAAGCAAATAGGTATGTGATACATTAAGTGGTGCTAAATGCTCTGAAGAAATCTAAGGCAGGATTGAGGGAATATTGCATAACGTGGATGGGAAGGACCTTTTTAGCTAAGGTGGTCAGACAATTCCTCTCTGATATGGAGATGTTTGATCAGAGATGTGAATGAGGTAACAGAGTAAGCCAGGCAAGGGCCTAGGGGAATAATATTCTGGAAAAAGTGTACAGTAAGTCCAAACCCCCTGATATGGGAACGGGATTAGTATATTCAAAGAACAGCAAGGAAGCCTGTGTGGCTGGAACAGAGTGCGAGAAGACAGTGGTTTCAAATGAGGGCAGAGATACATGAAAGTGCCAGATCACATGGGGCCTTGTAGATAATTGCAGTGCCTTTGGGTTTTATTTCGAGGGAGAAGGGAAGCCACTGAAGGGTTTTGACCAGAGAAGTAGCATAATTTGGCATGCTGTTGAAGACTTCCTTTAGCAGCTATGTGGCGAACAGACTAATGAAGCTTGTGGTCAGGTGCTGTGTCTCTACCACAGCCCAGTACTTCACAGCCCAGCATCTCACCTGAAGATATGTTTTGAAAGGTGTATGTGAATCCAAAACTGCCCATCATAACCTGGGTTCTCTCAGATCAACCAAGTCTTAGGGTCAGGCAGGGCCAAGATCACTCCTTTATTATTTGGAGGCAGTACATCCAGAATCAAGCACTAGCAGGACCAGAAGTCACATGTAAGCTGCATGAGCAGGTGGTCCATACCCCCAAATCATCCACCACTGTTCCACCAGTCCCTCTTCCTAAGTTCATACCCATGGTCAGATGGAGAAGGTAACTTATGATCAGCTGATCAATAAAGAAAAAGACTGAGCATAGCTCACGCCTGGACCAGCTTAGTATATGGGTGGAAGCTTAAATGAACTCTGGCTATACTAGTGCCTACTCAGGGATGGCTTTGAAAGACAGTCATGAAGGGAAATTCTCCCAATGTCCAGAATTTCATGTGATGTATCAGATTATCCACTTCATGGGAAAAGAGAAGTAGCCCTAGGTTAGAATATATATGATTTCATGGACAGTGGAAAATAGCTTGGCTGATTGGTCCAGGGCCTAGACGTAAAAAGATTGAAAGATCAAGGATAAGGAGATCTGTGAAAGAGACATAGTGGATGGAACTATGGGAGTTAGCATGCAATGTGAAGATATTTATTTTGCATTTTAACACCTGCCAGAGAGCAGCCAATATGGAAAATTTATTACATAACAAAAGTGAATGCATGACTACACAAATTAGGCTGCTTTAGTCCAGTACAATGGGCACCTTTGTTCCAAGTATGGAGGCTAAGTATGGGCTAAATATTGTGGAGTCTCACTAACCAAGGCTCATCTAGTTACTGCTGTTGCTGAATATATAACCAACTAGCAACAGGGATCAAATTTGAGTCACTATTGTGGCACCTTTCCTCAATGAAACCAATCAACTGCTTGATGGCAAGGGGATTACATTGGATGCCCTCCACTCTAGCAGCAGCAATTCTTAATGAATAGAATTGACATATGTCTTAGGAATGGGCTTGCTTTTCTTGCCTTAGCCAGCATGACTACCTGAGAACCTACAGAGTATTTGCTGCACTAATAGGATGCCACATTATATTGCAGCAGATCAAGGGACCAACTTTACAAAAAAGACGGTTCAATAGTGGGCCCATATCCACTGATCCTGTAACATACTGCACAGTCTAAATGCTGCTGACCTGTAGGGTGATGGAATAGCTCTTACTGAATCAACTGAGACACCAGTTTGAGATCATTTATTATGAAGATGGGATAACATTCTCTAGGATATGGTATACAGCATAAATCAGTGACCATTATATGGCACTATGGCACCAATAGGTATAATACATGTCTCTTAGAACAGAGGGGTGAAAGTAAGGATTGCTCTGCTTACCATCATCCTCAATGACCCACTTAGGCCATGTGTGCTTCCTATTCCCACAACTTCAGACTCTGTGGATACACTCATTTTCTACTGTTTCTGTAAAAATTACTGCAAACGTGGCAGCTTAGAACAACACAGATTGTTATAGTTTTGTAGGTGAGAAGTCTTGTATGGCTTTCTCTGCCTAGGGTCTCAGAAAACTGAAAGCAAGGTGTCAGCCAACCTGGGGGCTTATATGGAGTTTCTGGAGTAGAATCCATTACTGAGCTTTTCAGGTGGTTGGCAGAATTCAGTTCTTTATGGTTGTAGGGCTGAGGTCCCCATTTCATTGCTGACTGTCAACGGGAAACCTCTTTCAACTTGTCAAGGCTGCCTACATTCTTCATCATGTTGCCTCCTCAATCTTAAAACCAGCAACAGCACCATGAATCTTTCTCTTGCTTCAAATCTCTCTGATTTCTCTTTCTATCACATCTCTTCTGACTTCCTCTTCTTCCTCCAACTAGAGAGTATTTTCCCACTTCTAAGGGCTCACGTGATTAGTTTTCACCCACCTGAACATCCAGGATCATTTCCCTATTTTAAGAGTAACTGATTAGTCACCTTAATTACATCTGCAAAGTCCCATTTGTCATGTTGTGTAACATAGTCACAGGTACCAGGAATTAGGGCATGGACATTTTTAGGGGTCTAGAAGTCCTGGTTCCCAGGGACATAGTAAAAACCTCATTGAACTTTAAGCTACCGCTACCTTTCAGTTACTTTAGGATCCTCGTACCAAGAGACCAGCTGGCAAGAAAATTAGTTACCCTACTGGCAGGAGAGTTCAACCTTGTCATCTGGAGGAGGTAGGGCTGCAGTTTCTAATGGGGACCGGGAAGAATACATTTGGCACCCTGTTGCTCCGCTGCTTCATTGTACTCCCCTGATGCTTTTGATAGTAAATGGACAAGAGCAGATGCCATGGCCTGAGAAAGGCCTAGTGGCATGGAACTCAGACCCCTCAGGGATGAGGGTCTATTCATCTGCTCAGACTGCCATAGAAAAATATCACAGGCTGGGTGGCTTAAACAACAGAGATTAATTTCTCATAGTTCTAGAGGTTAGAAGTCCTAGATCAAAGTCTGGCAGGCTTCAGTTTATAGGGAGAACTCTCCTCCTGGCTTACAGAGAGCCACTTTATCCCCATTTGGCCTTTGCTTGTGCATGCACATGGAGAGGGTTCACTCTCTCTCTCTTCCGCTTCTTATAAATCCACCAATCCTGTGAGATTAGGACCCCACCCTATAACCTCATTTAACCTTAATTACCTCCTAAAGGCGGTAATCTCTAAATATAGTCACATTGGGAGTCAGGGTTTTAACATACGGATTTTGGGGGGACGAAATTCAATCCATAGCAGAGGGTTGAATCATCTCACCAGTTGCCACCTGGACCAACAGGGGAATCAGCTGAGGGTGAGGGGACTCTAGAAAAGATAGAAGAGGAGGAGGATAAGGAATATCAGTTACAGCCTCAAGATAGCTACTGCAACAAAAGCGCATACCATTGACCTTCATTTTTTAACTTTTTCCAGGAAAAGACACTGTGGTGGTGGTTTCTCTGATAGTTCTTCTGATACCAAATACATGTTTTTTTAATACACCAACAATGATTTCTCTGACACTAATTGAATTGTGTCCAACAATTCAATTCAGTTGTGACACTAACACTAGAAGTTAGCACAAATGTCACAGGTTAAGGGCTCAGTCCCACAAGATTGCCCCCACGTCATATGCCATTCACAAGTCCCAGGGGCCACTCATACATCTGACCAGCTAGCTATAAATTTGAGGATTCCTCAACCTCCTCCTGAAGTTCAGTAATTTGCTAGATAAACTTACAGAACTCTAGAAAACACTCCACCAATGTTTATTGGTTCATTATAAAGGATAGAAATTGGGAACAGGCAAATGGAAGAAATGCGTAGGGCAAGGTATGGCAGTAGAGGGCACAGAGCTTCCATGCCCTCTCCATGCATGTCACTCTCCCAGCACTCCAATATGTTCACCAATCCGGGAGCTCTCTGAATCTCATTGTTCAAGAACTTTTATAGAACTCACTCTCCAGCACCCCCTCCTCTCTCCAGATGTCAGAGGATGGGGCTGAAAGTTCCAACCCTCTAATCCTGTGTTTGGGCCTTCTGATGACCAGCCCCAGTCCTGAAACTATCTAGGGGCCCCACCCTGAGTCACCTCATTAGCATAAACTGGTGTGGTCTGTGGTTGAAAGAGGCTCCTTATGACTAACAAAAGATACACCTATCACTCCGGAAATTCCAAGAGTTTTAGAAGCCCTGTGCCAGGAACTGGGGACAAAGATCAAGTATATTTTATATTATACCAAGGAGACCAACTGGAATCCTGGAGGAGTTTTCCCAGATGCGTGAACATCATATGAAACAAGTGAATTCAAGTAGCACAAGGGATAGACTGGTGGATTCTGTGGTGAACCATCAGAACCCTTCCCAACCTGCCAGGAATATTGCTACTGATGGCCCACAGCTGAGTCCCTCTCTAAGAATTGCCCTTGCATTTGTGGGGACTGGAATTGGCCACCCCAAGATAGGTCTCTTTGGCATGATGATTATTTGAGGCTAGTTACTTTGCAGACAGGAAAGCAACTGAAAGGTAGAATTTACTTACCCTTTGTAAGACACATTTACATTATAAAGGAACTCTCCATCTGTAAAGATATCTCCCTCTCTGTACCAGGAAGGGGAGATGACCTTCTCTCTAGAAACTCTTAATCAATGCCAAAGGCAAGGACTTAAATCTGCATTTTGTTTACTGTACTTGTGTGGTAATCTCCCATGATCGACTCCCCCTCCACCCCCAACATCCTCCTTTGTCTTTAGATATTTAAGTGGTGGTTTCGGCCATTTTGGCGAGTTGCTCAGCTTGCCTGATGTCTCCCATGTATATATGTTATAAAGCTTTGTTTAATTTTCTCCTGCTATTCTGTCTCATGTGAATTTAATTTGTTCTCTGGCCAGACGAACCCACATTAGGTAGAGGAAAAGTCTTCCTTCCCTATACTTCCCTATTATGCCTGGCAGTAATAAGTGCCAGGTGAATTGTCCCAAAGATAAAAGAACACAGAAAAACAGTGAAGAATTTTCCACCGGTCTGGGGGACATTCTACCCAACTGCATCCTGGAAGGGGTTCCCATACTCAACCAAAGGTTAAAGTTTGGTACTTGCCTTGAACTGGAGTCCCGATTGGAACTTTCCCACAGTTCGGAGTGGTCAGGAGCCATAGGGAGGGATACCAATCCAGCCTTAAGAAAAGAAACCTGTCACGGGAGTCTTGGAGATTGGTGACCGTCCTAATGACTTAAGTGGTTGACCCGTGCCCATGTAAAATTTATATATCAGAGATAGAGTCAGGAAGGAATGGATTAATTCATTCTCCATCACCCTCAGGCTTAAGGCACTGATTCTCTTCAGGCTGAATGCCACAATTTGCCCCATAGAGTACCCATGGGCAGCAAACATGGATTCATACAGCTGTCCGAAAAGGTTCCCGATGGAGCAGTGGATTTAGATCCATCCTTGAAAAAGAGAAAGGCACAAGGAAGACTAGAACTTTAGCTCACAAGCTGGTGAAGCAAGCGGCCTCAGCAAGCCAAGGAGTCAAAAGAAAGATTTCTTGGACTCTCAAGTTCTGGAAGTAGTGCTCCTTTATTCAAACAGTGTGGGGACAGGGCCCATGGGCAGTGAAGAGCTGCAGCATGGTGACAGGGCCCATGGCCAGGACTTAACAGGTCTTATTCTTATAATATTGCATAAGGAAGTATTTCCAGCCAGACATTTTAAAACATACTCAGGCAAAGTTGATATAACCTCTTTATAAAGAAAATCAGCTCAAGCATTCCAACCTTTAAAATCTTCTCAAAACTTAGACCTTTATATTTCACCAATTCAATTATAACCTGAGTCAGGGTTTAAACCTAGTCATCATTTTTCCTTTTTAATTTGGCCTTTTCATAGATACCAATAAAAATTATGATGAGAGCTCTCACAATTGTTTTTTCCCCAATTTAGAAGTTTTCCGAATTTAAATGATCCATCATCTGGCTGAATTGACGAGTAGGATCTTAACAGCAACTCAACCAAAGCTTAACCAAGGACACAAAGAGGCGTCCCCAAAAGAGATCCAGAAAATTCACTCTCAAAAATAGCCTAAGAAAGTAAAGGAAAGCAACAAAGTTTGAGATGACAAAGGCCCCTTATGAAAACAATTAGGACCTCTTATGACAAACTCCCCTGAGAGCTGAAACAGCCAGACAAAGAGAGTGTCCCAGAACCCCAGTCTGCTCAACTGGCTGCCAAGATGCGTGCTGTTACATGCATCCTCTGATGGTGGAGACCAGAAAGGTCACCAAACCAAGCTCTCAAGACATAGAACAAGACAAAAAGCCCAGACAACAGGCTTATAGAGATGCCTGTGTCTTATGAGAAACAACAAAATGACAGAGACAAGAAAAAGTACTATCTCTGGGAGGAAAAGGATCTACCACCAGTGAGTACTCAAATCCTAGAGTCACTGAATCCAAGAAGCTAGCCTCACCAACATTTTCTCCTGCTAATCTAAATTTAGAAGAGCAAAAAATCTCACCGCTCTTGCTTCCAATGGACCCTGCAGGCAGAGATCCGGGAGACTGACTTGGTAAGAACTCTTACCTCTTGCCAGCTCTCGTCAGGGGTCCGGGATCTCTTGGCCGCAGCAATCCAGGAGCAAGCGGTGTCCAGCCAGTGAAATTTTATCCTGTCCAAGACACCATACTGTAGGGGAGGAAGACTTTTCCTCTACCTAATGTGGGTTCGTCTGGCCAGAGAACGAATTAAATTCACATGAGACAGAATAGCAGGAGAAAATTAAACAAAGCTTTATAACATATATACATGGGAGACATCAGGCAAGCTGAGCAACTCGCCAAAATGGCCGAAACCACCACTTAAATATCTAAAGACAAAGGAGGATGTTGGGGGTGGAGGGGGAGTCGATCATGGGAGATTACCACACAAGTACAGTAAACAAAATGCAGATTTAAGTCCTTGCCTTTGGCATTGATTAAGAGTTTCTAGAGAGAAGGTCATCTCCCCTTCCTGGTACAGAGAGGGAGATATCTTTACAGATGGAGAGTTCCTTTATAATGTAAATGTGTCTTACAAAGGGTAAGTAAATTCTACCTTTCAGTTGCTTTCCTGTCTGCAAAGTAACTAGCCTCAAATAATCATCATGCCAAAGAGACCTATCTTGGGGTGGCCAATTCCAGTTCCCACACATTGGTAGTATAGTGGTGAGCATAGTTGACTTCCAAGAACTGTCCTCAACCAAGGAGAGCTATCTTGCCTGGGTTATAGCCCCCCCCAGCGGCAGCCTGCGTACAATGATTGGTCTATTCAAGGTCCAAAACCCTGACCCCTTTGTCTCCATTAGAGACAGCTCTGAAGGACATCCTAGTTATAGGGCTCCCCATAAAATCTCCTGATACCTATGGGGAATCTGCATTGCAGTTCAAATTCTCTGCCCAATTCTGTTTCTCTCATAGCCTTATAGTTGTCATTCCTGACAGCACTCCCCAGGAAATCTCCTGCATGCATATCTCTGTCTTGCAGTCTGTTTACTGAGGAGTCCAACCTAAGACAGGATGTGATCAGAGGAAGCACCAATTGGAATGTGGAGAAATGAGATAGGAAAGAGAAGAAAGCCAATACAGGGTACATTAATTAGCAGGTTATTTTTGTGTGCAACTGAAGTGCAATTCAGCTGAAGAAGAATCCATGCTTTAATGCCACCCCACCCAAGGAGTGAGAAAGCTGGGGTATTTATTCACTAATTCCTACCAGTTATTGGTTAAAGGCTGCTCCCAGGGGTGTTAACTTCCAGGGGCAGCCTACTGAAGTTCTAGGTGAAACATACTCCTGTGACTAGAGAAAGTCCTCAAGCAGAAAGTCACCTGCCTTACAGTAAGAAGACATAGGGAAGTAATTCTAAAACTGAACTCTGAGGCACTCCAACACTTAAGATATCTGGAAGATAAGGATGATCCAGCAAGGCAAGCCAAGAAAGAGCAGCTAATAAAGTAGAGAGATGTAAAGAAGATAAAATATGTTTTCCTTCTGCCCTTTTAGGCTCTTGGCTAGGTCTCTGTAACAAAAGACAGATTAACAAGAGAAAAATAAACAGAAGTTTATTTACATATATATCTCAAATATGTGGGAGAAACTCAGAGATGAGTAATTTAAAGGAGTGGCTAGAGCTTGGGTTCATATAGCATCTTAACAAAGGAACAATAAGTTTTTAGAGAAGTGACAAGACAAAGGAAAAGGACCTTGAATCCCTAGGGGAGGCAAATTGTGGAAGGCAAATATATGGGAAACTAATGGTAGATACAGACTAGTTCGTAAAACTTGCTATGTAGATTCCCCTGGCACCTTCTCTAGGCTAAGGGTCTTAAGTTTTCTCCAGTGCTTAACTTTTGTCCTTCTTGGTAGATAGGGGAGGAGAGATGCCTTTGTAAATTTATGTCCTTCTTTAGGCAAAAAGGGGCAAGACAGAGAGTTTTTCCTGTATCTGCTTCTTCAGCTCAAAATAATCTTTATGATACTGAACCAGTTCCTTTTGCCCACTGTGTCATTATGCAAATCACCAAGACAATGAGTT
Organism: Equus caballus; assembly: GCF_041296265.1. NCBI lineage: Eukaryota > Metazoa > Chordata > Mammalia > Perissodactyla > Equidae > Equus > Equus caballus. Next base: position 97,507,815 of record NC_091715.1, on the reverse strand, counting down.
TGTAAAGAGAAAGGATTTAATTACAAGGCGGCCAAGTGAGGAGGCAGGAGAACCAATCTTAAATCCTCCTCCCCCAAAATGGGGACAAGGGATGCTGATGGGGTAAAGAGGTGGGGAGGTCTGAAGTGTGGGAATAGATGATTGGAGGAGAGGGGACATGAGGTAACTGCTGATCTGCACAAGCTTTTAGTCAAGCTTCATGGCTCTTCACAGGACATATGTTCACAAAATGGCAGCATTACCATGATCTAAGGGTGGAGTTTCCAGCTCTTTGACGTCAAAAGGTCACCCATCGGTCATCCATGCAGGCCCAGTCAATGAGTTAGTCTTAACTAGCCTGAACTCTACAAGGAGTCAACTTTTGGTTCCTGAAAAACTCAAGTACCCCACCTGTTACCATGGTGACCCAAGCCTCAGAGATGTTGTTTATAGCAAGAGTTTAAGTATCCATTATCTAACTTCTTTTGCAAACAGACAACTGAGTATAGTTAAAGCAGATTGACCCCCGGGTTCATTTATGCCAAAGTGGCATATTTTGGGGTGGCAAATTCTGCTACCCTTCAGAGACAACAGAGAGAACATTTCCCCAGAAGCCAAGGAGAAAGTGATCCAACTACAGCAAATGCAGCTCATAGGTGAGTAATATGAGGACTGAGAATTAAGTGTAGGATTTAGAAACATGGAGATCATTCGTAAACTTGTCAAGAGCTACTTCAGTGGAGTGGTGCAGATAAAAATCTGACTGCAGTAAGTTCAAGAAAGAACAGAAGGTGATGAAGTAGAGTCAGTGAGGATTGACAGTTTTAAGGGAGTTTTGCTAAAGGGTGAGCAAAGAAAGGTAATAGTAGCATGAAGCATCAAGAGAGAATGTGTCGAGGTTGGAAGTATTGCCACAGGTGTGCATACTGATGAGTGTGATCCAGCAGTGTTGGAGAAACAAATGAAACAAGGGAGAAAAGGGACACCTACGTAGCCCTCGAATGGATGAGGAGGAATGAAAGTGAGTGTGCAAGTGAAGGCACTGTCCTTTACATATGCTCACTGCATTCACATCTTTTTCACGAAATACCACATAATGAAATCCAACAAATGAAAGGCACCTTTACTTGACATTACTCTGAATTCTTGATGAGTGTTTATTTCCTGGTTCTGAATGTCAGACTCTACTTCGTTCCACATTTTTGGCCTTAATTTCCGCACAACTGCACCAATTGACCCTCATAGCCCATAGTAGAGGACCAATCATGTCTTTAATCAGGAGGTAACGAAGGTTCTCTAACCCATCACTTAGCTGTGAGTGATCTTTCAGCTAGTCTAGACCAAACCTGATGCCTTTGTTCTGAAAACACGTTTCTGCTATTTCCCTGAGTTCCTGTCATGTTAATATGCCTAATACTTATATCTCTATAGGACTGGGGCCTTCTTTTTCTTATCAGTAATGCTCGTCCTTGAGATTTGCCTGCTGCCCTGAACCCTAGTATGGTAGCTAGAACCCTCCTACATTGTGGCAGATCTCCTAGAATGCTGCCCACCTCCTAGCTTCTTTGTTCTTCCAATCCAACTCACATCAACATTCTTCGATCCTCTGTTGGTATATCCCATTATTTCATGTTGGAATCCCCTCAGCATTCTCTCTCTCTCTCTCTCTCCATTACTGATTCCTTCTCTGGACAGACAATGCAGTATTCTGTAGTTACAGCTCTGCCTTGAGGTCTGGCAGAACCTGAAGTTGGCTCAGTCACCAAAAGGTCTAGGCCCTCCACAAACTGTCCTAAGACTCTGTAGTACCTGAGCCATACTTGGCTATGTCATGAAAAATGATACTGAAATTACTGTGATGTAATAACAAAATATATTAATTGGCACATTTTGGTAGGAAAACTAAGCCTGAAACTACCACTCAAATCCTGCTATCATTTTCATTTTTCTGCCAAAACAGTTAAACCTAACCCAAACTATTTCTCTCCCATGAACCTGTTGGCTTTGTTCTGTGAATATTAAATATATCCAGTAATCTCTTGTGGGGGGGAAGAAATTTCCTCTACCTTTCTAGGTTCTTCTGGTTGGTCTAAGAGTTAAATTGACAAAAGACAGAATAACAGGAGAAAATCAAAGTTTAATAACATGTATACATCAGAGAAACCCAAGACAAATGGGTAACTCACCAAAATGGCTAAAGCCGCCACCTTAAATATTATCTTCACCTAAAGACAAAAGAGGCTGTTGGGGGTAGTGGTTTGGGACTTCAAAGGAGAGGAAGGCCATTCACGTGGAGATGGATGAGCAAATGTTTAGTAAACAAATGTTTTCTATGACTTTTGGAGACAATGGGACATGGAGAAGATTCTGATCAAATGGCTCTTGCTAGGTTCCTCCCTGTCTGCCATGCATAGTTCATATTATGCTAGAGTTATCTCTGGGGATAGCTCCTTCCTGGAACAGGCTTTCTATCTTAAATTCTTTTAGGCAGTTAGGGGGAAGGTCAAAGTTTCTTCCTGAGTCTTTTGTTCTTAAAAATAGTGAAGCCAAAGAGACACATTTTGGGGTGGCAAATTCTGATCCCCTACACTCTTATCAGCTTTCACTGGAAATAAACAGTGGCTAAGTAACTGGATTAGCAGCTAGGTAAACAGTCTCAGCTGTGATTATAAATACAGTGTGGGGCTTCCTGTGACTCTTGTCTCCCCCTGCCCTTTAATTGGGCTGTATTTACATTTGCCATATCCACTAGGAATCCAATTAAAAAAGCGAATGCTATGCTTCTTGAATTGACCTGACCATCATATCCAATAGTTCTAATTCTTATCCTTCGTACTGTTTAAATCACAAAGTAGTGTCATTTCATTCACTTGTAAATCTTTCACATCATTTCAGTTTTGACTACCTTCAAAACAGGAATGTCTGTCTTTTTCTCCAAATGGAGATATTCATTTCCTGTTCAGCAACACTGCTTTCATTTAACAATTAAAGTGTGAATGAACTGAGACTATGAACAATTGAGAAAAGTTGCTGCTATGCTCAAGATATTTTCAAAGTTTATACACAGCAATAAAGGTCTTCACAATGAAAAAAGTATGCAAATGTGATTAGCTCTCTTAAAAAGAGAGCTGAAATCCAGCCTATCAACACACAAAGATCTTGCCTGTAGCAAGTCATCTACATTGGTAATTACCAAGCTCACTCTGGAAACTGAGCCATGATATCAATGAGATCAATGAGTTTAGTGGGTTGTTAAATACTCAGCAAATAGCTCTTTACCTTAAATATATTCTTTGGGATTAATTTGAATAGTTTACCAAAGTGTACAGTTAAGTGTGAGTCTATTCAACTGGGAAATGATAGAAAATAAAACATTTATCTTTTTGGCTTACTTTTTAAATCCACAAACAATTGAAAAACATTTTCTCATTAATTAAAAGAAGCAACAACAAACTACATCTCAAAACATAGATCTTTAAATTCTTTCTTTTGAAAATGACCAAGGATCTTAAAGGGAATCAGAGTATGCCACCCCAAAATATGCCACTTGGCGGATGGATTATTTTGAGCTGAAGGCAACTGAGTAATAGCAGATGCAGGAAGAGCCCTCTGCCCTCCCCCTGTCTGCCTAAAAGCAGGGCATAAATTTCCCATGAGAAAGGTGCCCTCCCTGTACCAGGAAGTGGAGAGTTGCTCATCACCAGAGATGGGGACTTGAGGCCAAGATGGCTCCACATAAACAGACCTCACTAAAATAACCATTATCTTCTGTCAGTTACCCCATATATTTCCTAGCTACTGTCCCACAATTTTATCATCCCTAGAAGCCCGATCCCATTTTCTTTGTCTAGTCACTTCTCCACAATTTATTGCCCTTTGTTAAAATGGTATATAAGCCCCTGAATCTAATTGCTTCTTTGGGTTTTCATTTCTCCTCTGTGAAGTCACCACGTACATAAAAATATTAACATCAATGAAAATCATATGCCTTTTATCCTGTTAATCTGTCTTTTGTCCGTTTAATTTGCAGGCCTAGCTACCGAACCTAAGAGAGCAGAGAAAGCCTTTTTTCTCTCCTACAATCTACAATAGGAAGTTTCATATTTTTACAGGAAAGTGGGGAAGGTAATATTGTTAGTCTCTGGTCATCTTTGGTTACCTAAGGAGTCAAACCTTCTCAAAGGAAATTACTAGCATCATTTCTTATTCCCTGCCCACTTTGAAAACTTTCAGTTGATAACAGAGTCAATATACAGAACTGAATCCTGTAAGTCTGTCTAAAATATTTGTAATTATACATTCTTAGCACAGCATCTGCTCATGTACTCTTCTGTCAATAAATATTTATTGAGCTCCTATTTGATACTACCTGCTGAGTAACAGACATAGTCTTTGCCCTTATGGAGTGCACAATAACACAGACATGAAACAAGTAATCACAAGATAATAAGTGTCAGAGTGCTATGGTATCAAATTAAAAAACAAATCTTGACTGAGGAAAGGAGAGACTTTATTTGAAAAAAATTATTGCAAGGGGTGAGGCAGGGCCTATCACAATAAAGAGAGGAGGACAATCACAATAGGGAGTATGCTCTGACCTCTGCAAATGTCTCAAAGGTCAGGCAGAAAAGGGCTTTTCTTTTATGGGAGAAGTGGACAAGACTAGAAAGAAGTGGATGTGGGAGAGTGGAATGGGTAGATGGAAGTGGCACCATCCGACGGTAGATCATGACAAAGACTATCTCCTTGACCAGACTTTAGCAAAGCTCCTCTGAGCCCTCTTCTCATCCAGACCTCAACCTTGGCCTAGGAGAGCTACAAACTCTCTGTACAAATGATTTCATCTACTCCCCATACTAAGAGGCTGGAATAAATACTAGCATCACTTCTAACAGCTCAAGGCAGTGCCCTTAGGATGATGACCCCAGCCTTCTTAAGTTCCTGCCTGAGAAAGCTAAAAAATGTACTGTTTGTTTCAGCTAAAACCTTACAACTGATTCCCCCCCTCCACCCCTGAATTCTCTTTTCTTAGAGGCATTCACTTAAAAAACACGTAAAATTATAAATCCTTTCTCTATTCCTTTGAGATGTGTATGTATCTTCTACAACCCAGGAGTGTCTTTCTCAAGGACCTGAGAGCCATTCCTGTGAAACGCAATCATCAGGAAGGATTGGGCCCCTGTCTCCTAGTCTCCGTGGGAGAATAGGAGCCTAACTTTAATAAGTACCAGTCAGCAGACACAAATGGCCTAATCACATTGAAATTGACCAACCACCTTACGTGCTTTTTACAGTTTTTCACTTCCCTGACTCTTCTTGAGCCCCTACTTCCTCATTCTCCCTTTGAAATGCTCAGTTACCTCTGCACAGATCAGATCTGAGCTCAGGTTAAAATTGGGGTCTCTCCCCTACTTCAATGCGACTATTAGGTAAAATCTATCTTTACTGCTTTTAACGGGTACATGGTGTTGTTTTTCTTTAGTAATCGGAGACTGTTTTACCCTGAGGTCAGCCTATTCTCAGGAGGGACCACTAAGAGGGGGTCACATGCTGGCTTGAGCTGAGGGGACTCAAAGTTGAGGTGCCTGGGGAAAGGAGAGAAGCATGACTAAAGTTTGATCAAGTAAGATTAATGGGCATTTGGTTCCAATTGGTCACTGGGGGAAAACAGTTAAGCTAATCATTTATGAGACAAAGAATGGGAATTTGGAGGGCCTCTATGTTGCAGTAGGTAAATGATAGGGACATCTGTGCATCTTATCTAAATCATCTAGGAAGGGTGGCCCTTTGCAATAAGCCAATTCTGGGAACACAAAAGGCTGGAGAGGATTTCTTAATTCTTGCTGTTTTCCAGGAGCACAGGGCTCAGGTAACATTATCCATTGTCAGTGGGAATACACTGCAGGACACTCATCTTTGTTCAGGGGTTAGAAAAAAAACCACCCAGTTCAGTGATATATAAGTTACTTGCTGAATGATGGGTTGGAACAAGCCAGATAAATGGTGCTTGGGTAGAAGATATTAGCCTGTGATGATACAGATTAATGCCTGTGTGAGGAATTTCAAGTGTAGCCTTCTTGTAACAAAAAGAGTAAGGAAAGTGACAGAACTGAGTAATGTGGTGACAATGGTGAATTTTACCTGAGCCCTGTGCCCCTGGAAAACAGGGAAGGTTAAGAAATGCCCCTATCCTTTGTGTTCCAGGAAATGGCTTACTATGAAGAACTCCCCTTTGCTGTATTCCCACCCACTAGTTACCCCAAGAAACTCAAGGGTGGTTTGGATATTTTAACTGTCTTTCCAAATTGTTCTTTTTCTTTTTGTTATGTTAAGGAGATGAAATCACCAACCACCCTGAACCAGATCAAGCCTCACCAGAGAGCTTCGCCTATGACCTTTGCCTTATTTTTAATGCTAAGATCTCTCCAGGAGGAGCTTATGCCTTATTACTATAACCTGTAGTGTATGTGGAAGCATGTTTTCCAACTGAGCCTGTGCAAGCAAATACCCCGCTTCTGACTGTTCATTCCCCATCAGAAATAAATGTCCCTGCTTCTCTTTGTTTGGGGAGCCATGACTCTGGAAATGATTCTTCATGGCCTCCTATTTGCTGCAAATATACTTTACTTTGTGAGACAACTACTTCTGGTAGAGAGTCTGATTTAACTCACCAGGAGGGAACCCACTTTGGTTCAGTGACAATATGACTTAAATAAGACTTACTGAAGCCCCCTTTACTTACCAAACACAAGGCCAGATATGGTCCCTCCAAATTCCTATTCTTTCCCTCGTAATTGATTAGCTGAACTGTTTTGTCCCTACTGATTGATGGGGATAAAATGCTTCTTAACCAAACTTTGGTTAAGATTCTGTCCTTCCCTCAGATTCCCATCCTCGGACGGAACCGGCAGCCTTCTCAGCCTTCTGAGAACAGGCCGGCCTCAGGATAAAACATTCTCTGATCAACCTCCTATCACACGCCTTTCATCCCACTCCCCCACACCTGTTTCTATCTAACTCTGTTTACTCCTATAGAACAGAAAAATCCTCTCTGCCTAACTCTTGAGACTTGCAGATGTTATGGCCACAGCCCTCTCGATTGCAATAGTTCATTTCTCCCTTGTAATAATCCTTTTGAATAAAGTCTCTCCCTACCAGGTTCAGATTTGGGTTTTATTTGACAGTGGCTAGAGAGGTAGGCAGGGGACAGATCACAGAGCCTTGCTATCCCAAGGCCATGGCAAAGCACTGAAGGTTTTGTAAAAGAGTGATGAGATCAGATTTGTATTCTGAAAAATCTTTCAGGATTAAAGGAGAAGAAGGGATTTCTGCCTTGGCCATTTGTATGGTTGGTGGGGTTTTCACTGAAGGAGAAAAAGAGAAGATTGGGGTGGGAGGAGGTGATATATTCTTTGTGAACATGCTGAATTTGAGGTGACCTGGAGATGTTTAGCTAGAGCAGGATGTGATTCTGAAGCTTGGGGGAAAGATGTCTATCAAAGAATGAACAGCATATACATGGCCACTGAGGCCCTGGGGTGAACGCGCTCTTCAACTTCAAACTGCAGCATAGAGGGCCTCTTCTTTTAGTCGCAGCCTTCCCTGGATCATCTCACTGCAATTTTAACTTCCATTGTTGTTTCTCTTTACTTGTTCTTCCTTCTTTAAAATATATGGACGCTGATGTATAAGCTATAAAAGTAAACTGCATCAATGAGAAACTAGATGAATATTTGTTCTTCCTCTCAGGCTGTATAGCTTCATTTAACACCTTTAAGTAGTTGCTAATTGCGCTCTTCATAATGAAATTGAGTAAGTATCAAATTCTGTTGAAGCGTATTTACCATACAACAGTATCTACCGCAGGGGTGGGCAACATCGTTAGTCCTAAGTGTAACAGGATGGGTAGAGGAACTAAGAAATTCCTAAGGGCTTTACTAGATACTACATTGGAAATCATGAAGCACAGGAAAGCCAGAAAGAAGAGAAGGAGAGATGAAGAGAAAAGTAACAATTTAGAAGAAAAGATATAAAGGAAAAATGAAGAGTGAATAGCAGAAATCACTAAAGTACCCAGAAAGGGGAATCTTAAAGGGTGGGGTGGTTGATGATAACACTACTCAAAGGTTTAATTTTAGAACAATTTAGTAAATACTGGAAAATGACTTTGTTAAGGCAGACCAACATGACAATAGAGCCACTGCTTGTTCTAGATCTTCACCATTTTGTGGCTTCAAAATAAGGTTCAGTTTACCTCAAGAATCAAATTATGGAAGGTCCAACCAGTTTGCTGAAATATAGCCCTTCTCAAAAACTTCCCCAGTGATTTGAAGAGGTTCCATAAATGAATCTAGCAACTCCAATCCCTCACTTTCTCTGACATCCACTGTCAATACCATCTGCCCAATAATCCTCTAGATAAAGCCCCACCGCTGCAACTGCTCATCAAGAACACCCTTATGTACATGTTATGGCAGCTGGTTCCAGATCCTTCCAACACTTGCAATGAGCCGCACAAAACTGCGGGTGCTGAGAGCACTTTCTCTTTCTCAAGTCTCTGCCACAGTTTTCACCTGAAACTGTTCCTTTGTGCCAGAGTCTTACATAGGCTTTTTAAAATAGGTGTGTCTTTTTCCAGCCCTCTCTCCTCTAACCATTCAGTTATTCATTCAATCTATTGTGTGGCCAGTACCATGCTAGGTGCCAGGGATACAACAGAGAAGAAGATAGACCTGGTCCTTGGCCTTTCTAGAGCTTACAATCTAGTGATGATGATAACCCAAATAACAAGAGCGAAGTGACTTACGGGCACTATTCTTTTAGTTCTTACTATTACTCCTCCAGGTAAGGACTATTGTTATCCTCATTTTACAGTCCTAAACTCATTAAGTTGCTTGCTCAGAGTTACAGAGCTAGTGAGGGCAGAACCAGGATTTAGACCCTGGCGCACGTCCTTGATGCCTAACAGTGTCCCTCAAAATGCGTCCACAGAGCTGGATGGTTTGATAGAGGCCAGATCTACTGAGCGCCTCGCTCACCTCACTCCTCCATTCAGCCCTTTGCACCAATTCAGTGTCCCTCTCTGAGGCCTGCTTCCCACCCTGCACCAGGAGCTTAGGGGTATATCACTAGGTATAAACATAAGTCAGGGCAGATGAAGTAGGCAGAAAGGGGGTATCCTGTGTACTAAGAGCATGTGTGAAAATCTCCGTAGGCCAAAAATGCTTTCATACCAGTCAGAACAAAAACTTTCTGATGATAATCACATAGTGACATATCTTTGAGACTGGTGCCTACAAATTTGTAGTATCTTTCAACTAAGTCATAATCCATCTGGTCTAAAGAGGACTCCTCTTGCCCACTGGAAATCTCTCTGGTTATAACAAGATCTAAAATGAAAGGGTTACAGCATTAAGGCAGCAGGATTAGGGACTTTATCTGAGTTTGGGATGTCCCCAGCAATTCGGATTCTCAGCAAGTCACCACACAAGAGCTTGCTGGAAGTTGAGCTGTCCTCCACATTCAAAGGAACCACTGGGCTCCACTCTCTATGTTCTGGCTTTCGAATTGTTTCTCCGATTGTGAGGACTGGTGTGTGCTGAGCCACGCCTGCTTTTTCATTTGGGCTTCTCTGTGATAAGCAGTACACTTCTGCGAGGTGGATGACACGTAAAACACGCTACCTGTGTCTCTGTAACAGACACTGAAGCAGTGACTGCCCTACTAAGTAAACCTCGAAGCTGTTCAGGGCTCTAGCCAGTGCTGCCTTTTTCATTACAATTTACTTCCTAGAATGTTGAGTAAAATATTTTTAAGGTCTTAAAGGTTCAAATGCTTTGAGATTACGCTCTTCTGCGTGAAATACCAATCTGTTTGGAGCCAGGGGCTAGGGCTTCTTCTTTTGTTGTTATTCTTCAACTATTGCTTAGCATAGATTGTCCATACAGTATTGATGAAAAGTCTCTGCACAGTGTAAACCCAGCCAGGGGAAGCAAGAAACACCTGCCAGTCAACTGATGGTTTAGATTCTACTTGATAATGGAAGACTAATTGATACTTCATAGAATTGACTGAATGGCACACCTGCTAAATAGCTGCATAGTCATAGCCTGCGCTGTCCAATATCATAGCCGTGTGGCTATTTTAAATTTAAACGAAAGTTAAATAAAACTAAAATTTCAGTCCCTCAGTCACGCTGGCCCCATTTCAACTGTTCAATAGCCACATGTAGCTAGTGGCTACTGTACATTGGACACAGCACAGATATAGAACATTCTCATTGTCCCAGAAAATTCTATGGGACAGTGCTGGTTTCGATGAGGAAACTACTGTCACTTTATTAGGGTAATTCAACTCAGTACAAAGTTACCAAACACCTACTCTGGGCAGATGATTGTTTCTACTCTTAAGGAGTTAATATTCCCCTGAAACAGATATGTGTACAACCACAGACTATCACACGGGGCAAAGGTGCTAAGTGTTCTAATTATGGGAACAAAGAGAGAAAGTCATTTGGACTCTGGGAGTTTTGGGAAAGGCTCATTGTTGCAGGTGGCATCTAAGCTGGTTTTTCAAAAAGGGTGAGATGAAAATAGTCAGAAATTGACCAGCGGCTGGTGGGAGGACTAGGGAAGTGCAGAAGAACGCTTTCAGTGGAATGTGAGCAAACGATGCCAAGATGGAAAGTTCTGAACCTGCATGGGGAGTTATAAGGCTTGTACTGGTTGCTGGCATGTGCTTGTAGAGCTGACATTTCAGAGTCCAATTCTTTTAATTCCTTTATAAAACTATGCAGCTCACCTTATTTTAATATTCATGATGAAAATGCCTTTTTTACTTTCCCTGTGATTTGAAGACAAGGTTGCAAGCTAACTATTGCAGCCAGGCTAATATTTCTTTTATACATATATATAAACCAGAGATTCAATTTATTAATTTATAATAAGATATATAACTATCAACTGTCCAGGTATTTGTGTCCATCGAGCAGTATACTCTATCCTTGTAGGTAGATTTATAAGGGAAGTTAAATTTTAAACACAAGATTGCTTGGAGAGCCTGGAATCCAAGCAAGAGGTGTCAGTTGGATGTTCGCAATAACTAGTGTCATCCAGCTATGACAGCCTAATGCATCTATGGCCACTATTAGAATTTACTCCGATGATTCTTTCTTAAGTACAATGTATTATCATGCCATTCCTGTACTGTTTCTTGCCTAAATTAGTACATCCAAACTCCTCTACCTGGCATTTAATGTCCTACTTAATCAAATGACCTCTTACTTAGTTGAATTTATCCCCCGTTATGATGCACAACATAAAAAAACATTATAATGCAGCCATTTTGATGTGACCATTTTAACACAGCCATTTTGATGCTAAGACCTTTTGATGATGCTGCCTGAGCAAGATTGCTTTAACATAGACATATTTGACAGATTCTAAAACACAAACTATTAAACTGTCAGCTTTTTCTTTTTAATGACCAAATAGGGAATGCAACATCTGTGACCCCAAACCTATTCTCAACTCTCTTCCATATCCACCTAAGCACATTCTACTCTGTGTCCCCATGACTTGCTCGGTAAATGCCCAGTAAGTAATTATTAAATAAATTAATGAGTGAACGTTAGATAGTCATTATGTTGTTCTGTATAGTTGCTACAGCTCTCTATTATTTCATGGTGAAGCTTTTTCTTTAACTTGAAGCTTTTTATAAGTAGCTTCTTAAGGTATTTTTTTCTCTGCTTTCCTTGTTTAGATGTCTTATGCTCATTTGTAATCCCTATGTATGCAGTGCAGTAAATAATCCATCAAACAGTCTGATTTCCAGCAGAAAATATATATATATTCTCTCTATATACATCTAGAGAGAGAGAGAGAGATTTGGCCCATTACTCTGGGGGCCATTAGTGGTACCCAAGTCCTTTTTATAGCAGTAATAATGTTTAAAAGATAGCAATGCTGAGCTTATATTGTTCCTAGCATGAATTAACACTCAAGACATTTAATAAAATGACATTACCACCATGGTATTTCACTCTTCAAGCAACTCTCTTCCTTTTATTCATTCTGATGGGGTCTTATTGTAAATGAGAGCAAGTGGTCTTCATTAAAATCATCAATGCCTTGCTGCTTCCTAAATCCAGTCCAGTCCTCTCAGTGCGTACCCTCTTTGCCCTCATATACTATTTGAAACTTTCCTGTATCTCTCCTCTCCTGGATTTCATGTCATTATGTTCTACTAGTTTTCCTCCGTCCTCTACGATTTTTCTTTCTTTGTCATCTTTACTGTCTTCTACTTTTTAACCCACTCTTTTCATAATAGTGACTCCAAGGGTCTCAAAGGTACCTCCCACTCCTCAAGTTGAAAACTGAACTCATGATCTCCATTCCACTCCCATAATCCTGATCTTCATTCAGTGTTCTTTAACCCAGAAAATTGTACCACTTTCATCTAGTTTTACAAACCAAAAAATGAGAAGCCATTCTCGACTCCTCTCTCTTTTTCACTTTTATATGTAATCCACCATCAAATCCTGCCAATTATACTTCCTAAATACCCATGTTTCTCTATTTTTGCCATTACCATCCTAGTTCACGTTATCATCATCTCTCACCTGTAATACCCTTCTAATTGATCTCCTTAAATCTAGCATTGCCCCCTTCTAATTAATTCCTTAAATTGTGTAGAACAGTTATTTTTCAAATAAAATCGGATCATGTTACTTACCTATTTAAGACCCTTCAGTGGTTTCTCGTTGCTCTTAGAATGAAGACCAAAATCCTCATGATAGTTAGAAAAGCCCTCTATTATCTGGATTTTGTCTCACTCTCCAGCTTCATCTCAGACTATTCTTTCTTTTGCTTTTACTAGGTTTTTTTTAATATGAGGATATGTCTTCTATCACTTCTGGAAAATTCTTAACCATTGTTGCTGTGAATATTACCTCTTCACATACTCATTATTCTTTCCTGCTGTGATTTCTATTAAATATCCTTTGGGCATTCTCAATTTATCCTTCACCTCTCCTGTTATGATCTCGGCCTCTTTAGGCTGTGTTCTGGATTATTTCTTCTGGGTCTGGCTGTTTATTAATTCTGTTAACTTTTGTTCATCATGGTTTGTACATTAACGTGCTTTGTAATTTTGGATTGCAAATTTGTATTTGGTAAGGTTTTTGTTGTTGGGATCCTGTGTGGCAATCTGGAGATGAGGGTGTGTCCTTCTGAAGACATTTGGTATTGGTGTTTGCCTCTGACAGCTTCCTTAGAAATGTCACCAGAATGGGATCACTTCTTATGTTAACTTATTGCCTTTGGTGTTCCTAGAAAATGCAGGTAGTGGAAAACTCCTTTCCCAGGTGAGGGAAAATCTGTGGTAATTAATTTTCAAGGTGGAAAAAATTTTTATAATCTAGAACCCCGGATAACATAGACAGACTTCCTTTGCTGGTGGCTTTGTTTTTTTCTTGTCCCTCCTTACTCTTAGAGTATAGACTATAGAGGAGCTTGGCTTTTTAAGATGATCTCAGTTTTAAATTTCCGCTTCTCACAGACCCAAGGCCTTCCTGTCCCTATGTGGCCATTAAACTCCAAGTTCCACTTATGGAAAACAGCTAATTCTCTCAGATCCACTAAGGAGTAAATTTATTCATTTATTTATTCAACAAATATTTATTAAATGCCTGGTATGCCAAAGACTATTACAGGCACTGGGGATATAGCAGTAAATAAAACAAAGTCCCTGCCTTAGTGGAATTTATGTTTACCACTCCTGTTTTGAGGTTTCTATTTGTTTGGGGCCTATTAAGAAAAAGAAATATCAAAAACTTAAAAATTAATTGATAGAATAGCTATTTTCCCATTCAGTATCATACTGGAGCATTGGATAAAAGGCCCACCCAAGGATTATTTAATTCTTTAGGGGAAGGCATTTGGTTTGACACACTATTTAGTATTGACTAGGGCCCGGAATGAAAAGTTACATGTTAACTTGTTGGGTTTTGTTTAATAGATGTGCGAATGATTTCTATCAGGTAAAAAAAAAATATAACCTTAAAAAGATTATGGTCTCATTGCCTGATAGGACATTAACTCATTCTGTGCCTAATTCATCAAACCTTTCAGTATGCCTTTCCTAGTGGACTATAAAACCTCTATTCCTCTAATTCTCCTTTGACCCAATTTTACCATCCTGCTCATTCCTTTGTTAATGAATTAAATAAATCTTTGACACACCCTCACTTCACATTTGTATGAGAATCATGTTCATAATTTTTTATAAATCATAAGTTGAAAAGCCCCCAAAATTTCCTTTAGTGTGAGTTCTGATATGCACATAAAAGGATGTTTGTCACATTTTGTCCATCCTTACTAGATGTTTAATAGTAGGAGGTTTGCCGTCCATCTAATCTCCCACTAGGAAAGGAACACACCTCCTCTCTGTGCTTCAAGCACTTGGGCTTTCTTTCAGTTCTACAAAGTTCTACATTCCTCTGCCCTCTGGGACTTTGCAGAAACCTATTCTCTACCTGGAATTCCCCCTTGGACCCTCATTTCCTTTTGCTTGGTTGACTTCTACTCTTCCTTCAAACCTTGAAAGTTATTTCCTTAGGAATCTTTCCTCTACTACCTTTGATGCGGGGTCAGTGAGCCAAGGAGTCAAAAGAAAGATTTCTTGGACTCTCAAGATCTGGCAGTAGTGCTCTTTTATTTAGAGAATAGTATGGAATAGCATGGGGACAGGACCCATGGGCAGGCAGAGCTGGGGCAGGCAGAGCTGGTGCTGGCATGCTGCAGCTGCTGCTGGCATGGGGACAGGACCCATGGGCAGTCAGAGCTGCTGCGTGGGGACAGGACCCACGGGCAGGAGGAGCTGCTGCTGCCACCGCTGCAAACATAGGTGGAAAGAAAGGCTAAATTTAAGGCATAGGCATGTGAGTTATCTCTTTACAAGACAAAGGAAAGAATATGTAAAAAGAGTTGTTAAAATGGTATCAGTGCCCATAGGTTCTGGTTATTGGGTGGTCCTATAACTTTTAGATAAGAATCAAACTGGATTGAGATGGTTTGGCAGAAGTCACTGCTTAAATGTTATCTTCGGCCAAAGACAAAGGAGGATGTTGTGGGGGCGGGGGGGGGGGGGGGGGGGTGGGCATCAGTTACATGAGCTTGCCAGACAGTAAACAACTTAAGTTCTTGCCTTCCCCATTAAGAGTTTCCAGAGATAAGGCCATCCCGCCTTCCTCCTGGTGCAGAGGGAGACAACCCCCACAGATGGAGACTTCCTTTATAAATGCAAACGTCTCTCAAAGGGCAAGCAAATTCCACTCCTTGGAGCCTCCCTCTCATCTGCAGTTTTTAAAATTAACCAGCCTAAATCCTCATCACCTTCAGCCCCTAAAAATTTTTCAGGTCCCTCTGCTATAGGATTCTTTTTAGGACCATGTACAGTTTCTTCATAGGCACTTAACAAACTTGTAATTCATTAAGTAATTTGTTGTTTGACATCTGCCTCCCCACACAAGATTGTAATATAGCGTCCAATTAATAAGAACAGAGACTGTCTCTTTTCTCACAATTTTATTCTCAAGTCCTATCCCACCTCTTTGTTAGGTACTTCTTTGTTAGTAATTTGTTCAATGAGTTAAGGAATCTTTATTATCTTCTTTCTCTCTGGGGGACCGAATCATGTCCATGACTTCAACTAACATCTACACTGATAATTCTCAAATTTGTATTTATAGGTTACGCCTCACTCCTTAGTTCCAGGTTCATATTTCCAGTTGTCTCTTAAAGACCTGTAGCTGAATATAGTACAGACACTTTAAACTCAACTGATTCAAAACTTAATCCACTGTCTCTTCCTACAGATCTGTGTCTTTTTTCTGCTCCCTATTTCACCACTATCCACACAGTCATCAACATTGGAACCTCAGAATCAACTTTTATGCCTACTTTTCTTTCACCAACTATGTACAATTAGTCACTAAATCTTGTCAACTCTACCTCTAAGAATCTTGATCACACTTGTTCTTTCTCTACCGATTGTCACTCTCTTAGTTTAGTTCTTCATTTTCTCTTAATCAACTATTCCAGTAGTTCTCATCTCTCTCCCTGTCTGTCATCTACACAGAAATTAGTTATTTTCCCTAAAATAGAGAGTCAATAATGCAATTCCCTGGCTCAAAAATTTTAAATGAGAAAACAAAAATTAAGAAAAACTTCAATGCCCCCATTACCTACATAATAAAATTTGAGCCTCTTAGCACAAGATAAGAAGCTCTTCACAACCTGACTAGACCTATTTTTCTGATTATATTGGTCTACTCTGTCCTCCAGAAATAAGGTTATTTGCTTGTTCTTGAACATATCACATGCTTTCATGCCTCCATGCTTTTGTTTGTGTACCCCTTACCAACAATGCCTTCTCTGCCCATTTTCCTCATTTGGCAAAAACACACAAATCTTTCAGGGTCTGAGCTCTTCTGTGAAGACTTTCCTATTCCCTAACTTTCCAGCTTTCCTCATTCTTCCCCAGGCAAAGTTAGTTCCTCTGTCCTCTCTGTTGTCTTACAGCACTTTTTCTATTTTATTTTGTACAAACCTTGGCAGAAAATGTAATCCAGATCATAGGTGCATAGCCGGAAAGGGCTAGGGGTTCAGACATGTTTGGACATGTTCTGATGAACTGATGAGACAAGCTCAGCTGAAGTCTCTTTGCTGAGGAGTCTTCTGAAAAATGACTCCAGCTGTGTGCACTGCTGGGGTTCAAACATATCTGGGCATATGAAGCAAGTCTCAGGATCAACCAAACAAAAACCTTTTTGGAGGAAAGAACGAAGAGGCTTCACAAGAGAATTTATCTTTAAAAAGGAAATAGGAAGGCACAAGGACATAACTTACTAATAGAGAAATAGTTCTCAAAGAGAAATAGAGTTTCTGAATACAGCACAGCTCCTGTTATTCAAATCCGCAGGGAGCTGGAGGTCTAGCATCAGAAGATATAAAAGTAGCAAGCTAATAAAATTTATGTACTAATGTTATCGTGATCTAATTTGCTCCTACAGGCTGGCAAATCTGGGGAGACTTCGATTTGTTAATATTAGTTACAGTTTATGATAGTTATTGCACTCATTGTCCCTGTTCTATAACAGTAATCTTACATGGAGATTTATTTTCTTCACTCGGCTTCAGGAAGACCATTCGTTATTCTCTGTCAACCATCTTGGCTGTTTCTTTTTAATCCTCTTCGTTGGATCCTTCTCATCTCCCAGACCTCTAAACACTGTAGTTTTCTCTAAATCTCGAGACCCCCTCTCTTCTCTTCTATTTACATTTATATCTTGGGTGATCTCATTCAGGCTCATGACTTCAAAATACCATCTCTACACAGATAATTCTTAAAATTAAATCTTCAGCCTTGACCTCTGCCAGGAACTACAGACTCAATCTAATTTCCTGCTCAACATTTCCACTTGGGTGCGTAACAGACAGCTCAAACAAACCATGTCCCAAACTGAACTCCTGATTCTTAACATGCCCTAACTAGCTTGACCCACAGACTTCTCCATCTTAGTTAATGGCAACTTCAACCTTCTTTTTGCGTGGGACAAAATCCTTGGTGTCAGCCTGGTTTTCCCTTACAATCCACCGTGTACATATCAGCAAATCTTGTTAGCCTTACATTCAAATTACAGATGATCCAGAATCCAGCTACTTCTTACTACTTCCACTGCTCCGACCCTAGTCTAAAATCATCATCAAGCAATAAATTTCTAATTAGTCTCTTGGCTTCCACCCCTGCCTCCTTCTCCCCAGCTGTCAATTCTCCACACAAAAGCCAGAGTGAACCTTTTAAAATGTAAATTAGATCATGCCACTCTTCTACTGCAAACACTGTAGTGGTTTCTCATGTCTCAGAATAAAATCTAATTTCTTGTCCTGGTCTACAAGGCACACATTATCTTGTCCCTGGCTTCCTTTCTGATCTCATATCCAATACTCTCCTCCTCTCTCACTTAGCACTAGCCACGCTGGCCTCCTACTGTCCCTGATATTTGGCAAGCAGATTCTTGCTTCAGGGTCTCTGTATGAATTCTTTTGCCTGGGTTGCTCTTCATCCAGACATTGCATATCTTACTCTCCTGATTTATTCAAATTTTGCTCAAATGTTACCATCTCAGAAATAATTTCCCTGACCACCCTACTTAAATAAGCCACCTTCCTATCTCCCATCACACTCTGTTCCCTTCTCCTGCTTTATGCTCCTTCATGGATTTCTTTAAATTTTCGATTTATTATTTTCTCTCTCTCCCATTACAATGTAGGCTTCAGAGTCACAGGGACTCTGGATTTATGCTCAGTACTAGTTTTCCCGCTTCTAGAATAGTGCCTGGCACAGAGTAAAGGCAGAAAGAACGTCTGTTGAACGAGTCAATTAGTGAATAATGTTGGAAATGACCAATAGGAGTAAAAAAAAGCTATTAAAGGTCAAAACCTTAAAGAAAGCTGATATTGCTTCAGAATATTTTTGTAGAGCAGTCATTAAATAATTTGGGTATATGTTGCCGTTTCTGTGTTATAAGTCACAAATTAAAGAACTTATTTAATTATTCTCCTTAAAATGGAGTAATTTAAGAACATCTGATGGCATACTGTGTAAAAACATGTAACAGTTGGTAGATATCTGATGAGCATGTTCATGAATCAGTCACTTAGTTTAGAAGCTATTGTAGTGATTCTGACCATTTTACCAATTTATACTATTTATAAGTTATGTATCAGCCAGCCCTGGTGGTCTACTAGTTAAGATTTGGTGCTTTCACTGCTGTGCCTGATTTCACTTTCCAGTCAGGGAATCACACCACTCATCTCTCGTTGTCATATTGTGGTGGCTGCATGTTTCTGTGATGCTGAAAGCTATGCCATCGATATTTCAAATACCAGCAGGGTCACCTATGGTGGACAGGTTTCAGTGGAGCTTCCAGACTAAGGCAGATGAGGAAGAAGGACTGGTCACCCACTTCTGAAAAACTTGGCCATGAAAACCCTATGAATAGCAGTGGAGCATTGTCTGATATAGCACCGGAAGGTGAAAGGATGGCGCAAAAAGACCGGGTAGGGTTCTGCTCTGCTGGACACAGGGTCGCTAGGACTCAGATATGGAAGCTTATATATACTTTGTTTCTTCTAACCCATGAAATTTTCAATTGCATTTCCACTCATGGATCCTTCTTTCAACTATTTAAACCACAATGGATATAAAGTATATCTACCACTGTGTTAACTCTCTACTGGGTGCTCAGTAAATATTTTTGAATGAAAGCATAAATATGACAATAATTTTATATATTTGCCTCAATATGATCTCAACTCAATAGAAAAGTTGCTAAAATTAAAGTTTATGTACTATCGAGACAAAAAGTAGATTAGTGGTTATCTAGGGCTAGAGATAAGAGTGGGGACTGACTGCAAATGAGCATGAGAAAAGTTTTTGGGGTGATGAAAATCTTCTAAAACTGGATTGTGAAGATTTCACCCTTCTACCCATTTACTAAAATTCGCTGAATTGAACATGTACAATGAGTGTGTTACCAAACCAGGTTCATTTTGCCTGTCGCCCAGAAAGCCAAACACTGAGATGACGAGATTCCAGCAGAAAGAGGATTTTAATCACAAGGCAGCCAAGCGAGGAAATGGGAGAATGAATTTCAACTCTGCCTCTCCAAAAATGGGGGCTCAGGGATATTCATGGGGTAGGGGCGAGGTGGTCTGAAGTGTAGAGATAGATGATTGGAGGTGAGGAGAGGTGAGGTAATTGATGATCTGAGCAAGTGTAGCCAAACTTCATGCCTCTTCATAGGACGCATAATAACAAAATGGTGGCATTAGCATGATCTGAGGGTGGAGTTTTTAGCCTCTTCCAGTCAAAAGGTCACTTATCGGGCATCTATATGGGCCCAGTTGATGGGTTGGTGGTCTCAACTGGCCTGAACTGGACAAGGGGTCTTAATTCCTGAAAAACAGCTCAAACATCCATTGCCATGGTGACCCAGGCCCCAGGGAGATGTTATCTATAGGAAACTAGTGGGAGTCAGATAGCATATTGCCTAAACAGCACAGTTAACAATGGGCTGGGGAACAGCTAAAAGCGGTAATCAGTAATTGCAAAAAAGGAAAAATTTTAGTTACTAGCTACCTAATTGTCAGTGGCTAACTATTTACTGGTTTCAGGTGTATTTTGTGACATGCAAAATTGTTACATCTCAACAAAACTGTTATTTAGCAGTGTCCATAGAAGCTCAGGATATGGCAAGTACTTCAAAGACCAACGCATAATAAAGAAAATTTAGGGACAAATACATCCACTTTCTCTTAATATATATTTGGAACAAATATTACATAGAGTAATAATATGTCATTTGCAGAATAGTGCTAACACATGGAAACCTTTGAATCTTATCATAGTGGGTGGTGAAGGCGAGCAGAATATGCCACTCCACAAAATATGCTTCTTTGTCATATTGATTATTTTGGGCTGATTATTTTTGAGAGGCTGCAGACATGGGAGAATTTCTGACAATAGTAGAAGCTGCCCTTTTGTGAGGGACAGGGACATTTATAAGGGAAATGTCCATGTGTAAGGATGTCTGCCTCTCTGTACCAGGAAGAGAAAGATGAATAAATCTCTAGAAACCTGCATAACAATCTTACGCTTGGTCACTGTGCTTTCCTGGTAACTCCCCTCACTGCCCCCTCAACATCTCTTTTTGTCTCTAGAGGTGGAGATGGTACTTAAGCTTGGGCCCTTTCAGGAAGTTACTCAGTTTTCCTGGCTCTCTCCCCTGTATACAGGGGGTAAACATGTTATTAAACTTCTATTTGTTTTTCTCCTGTTAGTTTGTCTTTTATTATGGGAGGAGTCTCAGTCAAAAACCTCGAAGGGGAGAGGGAACATTATTTTTCCTCCCCTACCATGGGGAGTAATCATAAAAACAAACTGTTTGATTTCTATAAGCAAAACACATAAGATGTCTGAATATGATTTTATAAAAACATTTTTGACTATTTTGACTCCATATAGTTACATTTCAATTTACATTTTAATATACATTTAGCCCTCAAATATGAATATAATCTATGCCACTTATATATTAGCAAATCATACTTTTTCTCACATAATTGATTAAAATTGAATAGCATTTCAAATGAGAAAAATAAAGGTCTATATTTTACGAATATCTAAGATGTACAATAGAATTTACTTAAACTTTATAATGCAATATTTAATAATGCAGTGATCTAAAATAATTTTTTACTGAAAATAATTTTTACATAACATAACTATCAGTCAGGGCTCTTCACAGAAACAGAACCAGTAGAAGATATATATATATATTTAGAGAGAAAGAGAGATTTTAAGGAATTGGCTCACATCATTGTGGGGCTGGCAAGTCCAAAATTCATAAGGCAGATTGGCGGCTGGAGATCCAGGCAGGAGTTGATGCTACAGTCTTGAGGCAGAATTTCTTCTTCTCCAGGAAATCTCAGTTTTTACTCCTAAGGCCTTCAACGGATTGGATGAGGCCCACCCACATTTTGAGGTCATCTCTTTTGCTTAACTTCAACTGATTGCAGATGTTAAGCACAGCCACAGAAGACTTTCACAGGAGCACCAAGGTTAATGTTTCATTAAATAACTGGGTGTGCAGCCTAGCCAAGTTGGCACATAAAACCAACCATCACAACTATGCAAGCAAAAGTCACAAATATATTTTTATATTCCCAAGAGGATTTTTAAATTCTCAATTTCTATGAAAAGGGTTCAATAATAATACATAAATGAATAAAAAATATTGAAAGCCGCTGGTGAAGAGCAATGACTTTTCTAAATTGTCTTTTTATATTCATAGAAATATTTGTTCAAAAAAATCATGAACGGAAAGTCTAATATCTAAAAGAGGTAAAAACAAAGCTTTGATGGAAAAGATGTAGAGACTCCCAGAGCCCACTCATCCAGCTTCCTGTCAATCTTGACAGCAAGCATTGTCATGGACCCTTACAATATCTCAATGCACCTTTGTAAACTGTTGATGTGCTGGAATCATAAGCTCAAATGCTTCCAGGAATAAGGCAAATAACAGAAATGAATGAAGCCTAGGAGGAACTGGCACTTGGCTGCATTGCCATGGAGACAATGGGGAGCACTGGGGGCTGTGGTATACTGGAACAAGCAGATCCTGTATGAAACCCAGCTGCTCCTCAGCTCTTCCAGTTGTCACCTTGAAGTAATGTAGGCCTTTTATTAGCAGATCTAATTTTTCGATCGCTGAAAAATCACGACTTTTATGTCAGATCTCTGGATTTCAAAATATGGGGTTTTTTTTATGTGAGAGCTCTTAATTTTGAAATTTATAATTCATTGTAAGAGAGGTTTCACACTTTATAGAACAAACAAATCATGTTGCAGGTCAAGGGGAGCAGAATATGCCACCCCAAAATGTGTTGTTTCGGCACGTGGATTATTTTGAGCTGAAGCCAATCAAGACCCATCAGACTCAAGAAAAACCTTTACCTCTCCCTTAACTGCCTCAAAGAATTTGGACAGGGGGCCTGGCCCAGAAAGAGAGTATCACCAGAAATAACTTTTTATCTGAAAGACTTACTTGCAGGGCAGGACAAATATCTGATTAACAAACATCTGTTCTTCTTATCTTCCTGTGAATTGCCCTCCTCCCCTTTGAAGACCAAGGCCCCTACTCCATTCCTTAGCTCAGATGGCATATAAACCCCAATTGCCTGACTGCCTTTGGGTCTCATATTTTTATAGGGCTCCCATACATATGAAATTAAGTTTGTTTTTCTCTTGTGAATCTGTCTTATGTCAATTTAATTATTAGACCAGCCAAAGAATCTAGAAGAGTAGAAGGGAAATTTTTTCTGCCCCAACACAGGCCATATTTAACCACCTTTTTTCAGTGTCTGGCTTTTAGCATCAATTTCATATCACTTTTAGATGGGTCAAATATCAATAACACTTCTCTTTCTAATATTTTCCACTGCCAATTCATTCTTAAAATATATAAAATTTAGATTTTTTAATAAAATTATAAGTCAAAGGCCTAAAATAAATGCTCAACTACTAGTCACATATTTGTATTTGGTAGTTGAAAATATTTTTCTACATTGAAAGCTACTATCTATCTTACCAAATTAAATTTTACCATGTGCTTTTTCTAATACAAAAAAAAAATTACTTAAGTAGCACTTAAGTAGTTAGGAGGAAAAAAGGTCCACATTTCACAGTTCTTTAGATAATTAGCAACTTGCTTTAACATTTAAAGATTTTTAGATAATTAAATAAGGCATAATTTTTTACAAGTGAATTAGGGTCCGATATTATTTCCTTACTTTCTCCTACACGCAAATACACACACACACACACACACACACACACACACACACACACACACTGTTGCAGTTGTACTCCATTAAATAATTCTAATTTTCACAATTTTTTTATCTTCCCTTTCAGAAGCATACACTTTCCAATCCAGCTGTGGAATAAAATTGTACTTTGGTAATTTATAGAGAATATAAAAAACTTGCTTACTTACAAGGAAGATATGAAAAATTATCATTGAACATTTATAGAGAAAAGATTGTTCATACTTCAACAATTGTGTTTTTCCTAGTGAGGTGGTTGTTGTTAGTTTCCTTTCTTTATTTACTCTAACAAGGCGCATTCAATTTTCTCTCCCACTCAAAAGAAAATACACAGCATTGTGATTACTTGAAACATAATAGAGTAATTCGATAGAAAAGGTGCACAGAATTTTTATGGAGCTCTCACTTGGTCATGTGAACATGTTCAAGGTTGCTTTGCATTGGCCAAATTCCAACCAGTGCAGCAGCATCTGTTACTAACCAGGTTTATCTATCCTTTGAATTCAAATGGCATAACAGAGCACAATTATGTAGGCTTTTTGGCCAATATTTTCTATTTTTCTACTGGACAGGAAATAGGGCTAAACATGTCAAAATAACAAGTTTGGAAAGAAAGATATAATTTGAAACAGAATGAAAAGCTTTTGATCTGTACTCTTTGCATTTTTGTATTAAGTTAAAAGGATGGAAATGATGAAATTTTGCTCAGTTCTCAGCATGTCATACCCAGCACAGCATGCTTGCAATGTGATCTTTGTTTCAGCTTGGCCACCCGGAGAAGTAGACATGAATAAGAGATGTCTTTATGCAGTGTGTGCTGCTTAACATCCATCTCCAGACAAAGGCTTTCGCAAACAAATCCATGATAGGGTTTGTATTCCAAAGGCTTTGCCTTGCTTTGCATTTCTGTTTGGGGTAGCAAAATAGAGTAAGGTACATAGGTCCTGTCAGAGGCTTGAGGGAAATGGCGACTTCGGTTTGCTCTAACATAACATCTGTAGTCTTTTATTCCCCAAACAAGAACATAGCTAGCTAAACTATCTTATAAGAAAGAAAGCAATAATTTTGAGTTGCAACTGTGATGACAACCTCTAAATCTGTTGATTAGCCAGTAACTTAGATTTTTCACCCCATTTAGAATCCTTCATTCCTTTCTGAAAGTTCTTGTGTGTAAATTTCATCAATATTCTTACAGGGAGAGTTAACACACTTCAGAAAAGGCAGCTTACATTTTTGCAATAATTGGAAAAGAAAATAGTCTAGATATTTGGACTGTTATTCTTAGACTTCGTTGTGTTATCTTTGCTGAAGTAATGGCAGGTTCTCAGGGCCTAACGCTTACTCAGTCTTATAGGAACCATTCCCAAACCTAATTATTACCAAGATAAAATGTGAATTTGTCAGAATGACTTATGATTGTTGATGGATTGCATCAAGAAAACCTTCATGATCAGAGTCAATCTTAATCCAAATGCATAACTGAAGCATGCCAGTTTTGCATGAAATTCAGTTACCGAAATCAAGTCTATGTTTTAATGCCCTGTGATCATGCAAATCCGCAGGGATCTTCTTAAAGGTATTAATTTCCAGGCTTCACTTCAGAACTACTGAATCAGTATCTCCAAGGGAGGGATCTAAATTTTTAAATTTTTAAACAAGATGTTTGGGAAATACTGTTATAGCACAAATGAGATTGTGCCAAGAAAAGACTGCATGACAATTGGAGGGGCAGGCATACATTTTTTTTCCCAGTGAGGACCCTTTGAGAGAGAAGGGGGGCATTATTAAAACTTATGCCAGAACAATAGGCATAAATGAGATCGTTCTGGACAAAGTGGGATCATTTGTCAATCTAATATTGTGTCACACTTGGATATTACTTTTTTAAGAAAATACATTTTTTTTATAGACTAGTTTTAGATTCACAGCAAAACTGAGCAGAAGGTACAGAGAGTTCCCATAGACCCCCTGTCCCCACACACATAACATCCCCCACTGATAACATGTGGTACATTTGTTACAATCAATGAACCTAAATGGACACGTCATTATCACTCAAAGTCCATAGTTTACATTAGGGTTCATTCTTGGTGTTGTGCATTCTATGTACAGATGTATAATGACATGTATCTACCGTTATAGTATCATACTGAATAGTTTCACTGTCCTGAAAATCCCCTGTGCTCTGCCTGTTCATACCTCTCTCCTCCCTAAGCCCAGGCAATCACTGATCATTTTACTGTCTCCATCGTTTTGCCTTTATCAGAATGTCACATAGTTGGAATCATATAATAACTGGCTTCCTTCAACTAATGTACTTTTTCATGGCTCCATGTCTTTTCATGGCTTGTTAGCATATTTCTTTTTAGCTCCGAATAATATTCTGTCGTCTGGATATACCACAGTTTTTGTATCCATTCACCTACTGAAGGACATCTTAGTTGCTTCCAAGTTTTGGCAATTATGAATAAAGCTGCTATAAACATCTGTGTGCAGAATTTGGGGCAGACATAAGTTTTCAGTTAATTCGGGTAAAGACCAAGGAGTGTGACCCTGGATCATATGGTAAGAGTATGTTTAGTTCTGTAAGAAACTGCCAAACTGTCTTCTAATATGGCTATAACATTTTGCATTCCCACCAGCAATGAATGAGAGCTCCGGCTGCTCCACATCCTTGTCAGCATTTGCTGTTGTCAGTGTTTTCGTTCGTGCCATTCTAATAGATGTGTAGTGGTATCTCATTTTTTTCTTCCTAATTGCAGTAACATTGGGTCATAACATTATATAAATTTCAGGTGTACATCATTATATTTCAGTTTCTGTGTAGATTACATCATATTCACCACCCAAAGACTAATTACAATGCATCACCACACACATGTGCCTGATCATCCCTTTTGTCTTCCTCCCTCCCCCCTTCCACTCTGGTAACCACCAATCAAATCTCTGTCTCTATGTGATTGTTTGTTGTTGTTTTGCATTTTTGTTTTAATTTGCAATTCTCTAATGACATATGATGTTAAACATCTTTTCATATGCTTTCTTGCCATCTGTGTATCTTCTTTGGTGACACGTCTGTTCAGATCTTCGGCTTATTTTTAATTAGGTTGTTCATTCTCTTATTGTTGAGTTTTAAGAGTTCTTTGCAAACATTGGATACAAATCCTTTATCAGATGTGTTTATTTTGTCTTGTTTTGTTTTTTGAGTGGAAGATTTGCCCTGAGCTAACATCTGTTGCCAATCCTCCTCTTCTTTTGCTTGAGGAAAATTCACCCTGAGCTAACATCTGTGCCAATCCTCCTCTACTTTGTATGTGGGACACCTCCACAGCATGGCTGATGAGTGGAGCAGGTCTGCACCCAGGATCTGAACCCGCAAACCCCAGGCTCCTGAAGCAGAGCACCTGGAACTTTAACCAATCAGCCATGGGGCCAGCCCCCAGATGTGTTTTTTGCAAATATTTTCTCCTAGTCCATGGTTTGTCTTATTATTCTCTTGACGTTGTCTTTTGCAGATCAGATTTTAATTTTAATGAAATTCAGCTTATCAATTATTTCTTTCATAGATCATGCCATGGTGTTGTATCTAAAAAGTTATCTCCATATCCAAGGTCATCTAGATTTTCTTCTATGTTATATTTTAGGAATTTTATAGTTCTGCATTTTAGATCTATGTCTATGATCCACTTTGAATTGATTTCTGTGAAGGGCGCAAGGCCTGAGTCTGTATTCATTTTTTGCATGTGGATGACCAGTTTTTCCAGCCAGCACCATTTATTGAAAGAACTATCTTCAGTCTATTGTATTGCATTTGCTCATTTGTCAAAGATAAGTTGACAATATTGTTGTGGGTCTCTTTCTGGGCTTTCTATTCTATTCCATTGATCTATTTGTCTATTCTTTCACCAACATCTCATTATCTTGATGACTATAGCTTTGTAGTAAGTCTTAAACTCAGGTAGTGTCAGTCCTCCAACTTTGCGCTTCTTCAATATTAAGTTGACTATTCTGGGTCTTTTGCTTCTCCTTATAACTTTAGAATTAGTTTCAATATCCACAAAATAACTTGCTGGGATTTTGATTTGGATGGTATTGACTCTATATATCAAGTTGGAAAGAACTGACATCTTCACAAAATTGAGTCTGCCTATCCATGAACATGGATTATTTCTCCATTTCCTTACTTCTTTGATATTTTTCATTAGAGTTTGTAGTTTTCTTCATATAAACCTTCTACATATTTTATTAGATTTATACCTAAGTATTTCACTTTTTTTGGTTGCTAATATAAATGGTAATGTGTTTTTAATTTCAAATTCCACTTGTTCATCTGATATATAGGAAAACGAATGACTTTTGTTCCAGGAGTTTTTTTGTCGATTCTTTGGGATTTTCTACATACGTGAGCACGTCATCTGTGAATAAAGACAGTTTTATTCCTCCTTCCAAATCTGTGTACATTTTATTCCCCTTTTTTTTGTCCTATTACATTACACAGTGGCAAGGAATGCAGCAACGTAGGTGGTGCTTTCCTCTGCAGCGTTTGCCTGCCTGGGGTGCCATGGCGTCCCTCATAGAGTTGCCTCTGTCACAGGTTAGGGCTGACTCCCCAAGCTCAACACTCTGATATACTGGTGGGCCACTGATATAGTGGGCCCAATAGCTGGTCTCCCCTTTTGGCACTAATCTAGGCGAACTCTCCTTGGTTACCAGGACCTGATAGCCCATGCCCCTAGTTCCTGCCTGGGAGAAAGAAGCAGAGCCCTACTGTCCCAGTTAGCTCACCTTGGCTCAACACAGGGATTTTGCATGTGATTATAGCTGATCACCTCTAAACTCGACACCTAGTGGGGTCTCATTTAGAAACTAATGAGAAACACACTCACCTCAAACTGGGCCTGCTGGTTGGTCTCTGCAGGGGAGTCTGACCTTGTACAGCACTGACAATTAAGTGTGGGGTCCGTGGCAACACCTGGCAGCAACAACACCACAGGCTGCCAGAAAGCAATGGTTTCTTCCCAGAGAGAATGAGCAGTCTAGGAGAGGAAGTTAATAAGCCATTTGCAGCTCCAAGCCATTATATAGGGGTACAAACTGCACCCACAATCCCATCCTCCTCATCGCCAATTGTGTTGAGGTGGACCCAACCCCTCAGAAGTTGATTGGGGGACACTGTACAATGGGAAGTGGCAGCATGTGAGTTAGGGGAGAGGCACCCTCTCTCCCAGGTGTTCCCTGTTACTATCCTCCATACCAAAATGTCCAGCAACGACCAGTGTGAATGAAACACAGAAACATACAATGATACCAAGATAAAAATACAAGGTTTTCTAGAAAAATTTGTTCAAATGGAGGGGGAGAAAGGCCCTGATTGGCTCTTATGGGTCTTTGGAATTGGCTCCGAGCTGTTGCTTTCAGTGGCTGAGGTGAACCAGCTGGCCAGACTGGCCAAAGACCCCAAAGTTCATGATTTGTCAAAAACCTCAAGGTATGGAGGACTCATTTTTATTAGAGGATCCCTAAAGGACCACCTGGACTTGTCACTGCAGCAAGAGTGCTCCCAAATGCATGGAGCCACCAGGGCAGGAGATGCAGACAAAATAAAGGGGATGGATGCTGAGCTCCTCTAAGCCTCCAGAGTTCACAGGGATAAGGAGGAATAAGCTCTGCCTCTCCTGGCTTGGATTTTTATGGCTTGGCACCGGGCCCGTCCATCTGCTGTGGCTATTACAGCTAACGCTCATGGCAAGTGGACAACCCTAGATGAAATGCACCTCCTCTTATGTAAAATTGGGATGGTTCAACGGGTATACCATTTTGTTGAGCATCATGCTCCCACAGACTCCTTGACCATTTTCAACCCAGAGGAGATGCCCTTGGTGCCAGAATTTAAGGAGTTCTTGAAGAGTGATCCCCCAATTCTAAGGCCATGCTGTGACAATTCTTAGAACTACCAGATACAATACAACAGGCATTAGACCACGTCAATGTTGTAGCGAAACATGAAAAAGAGAATTTTCCTGAAGCCCAAATCTTGTTTGCCAGTACAGGTAAATAGGCCCCGCTGCCCCTTCAGCCATGAACCCAATGGAGGGGCCGTAGGCAATGCGGAGGCTTCCTGGACCCAGCTCCCTCCCTCAGCAGGTGACCTCTCTGTGTTGGCATCTCCAGAGATCAGGGGTTCCTAATGACTTAATCTAGGGATAGCCCAAACACAAGTTAGAAGCCTTTGCTCAGGCGCTGCAGGCTCTTCAGGAGACTGCTGACCCTGTCCTGAGG
Organism: Equus caballus; assembly: GCF_041296265.1. Taxonomy (NCBI): domain Eukaryota; kingdom Metazoa; phylum Chordata; class Mammalia; order Perissodactyla; family Equidae; genus Equus; species Equus caballus. The sequence goes on along the minus strand of NC_091715.1, from coordinate 97,478,107 downwards.
GCAGGTGCCATCACCCCTCTGAATGCCCCAGCCTTAGCAGTAGGATCCAGATCCCGTGTACCCTGATCTCCAAGAGTGGCAGCTGCCAAGGTTCCTGCCCTAGGGATCCAGCAGTTCCCCAGAGCTTGTCTCTCCTCTGGGGGACGATCACCTGTGTACTTCTCTAATTACCCATTGACACACACAATAGATAACACTTTACTACTCTCATTGATGCTGGAGCACAAATTACAGTGCTTCCTGGGAACCCCTCGAAACATAAGCAAGGGGAACTCTTTAAGTTTTAAGGCATAACAGGCAAGATAGTAGAAGGCATTCAACTTCCATTGGATGTCATGTTGAAACAATCTTTGTTAAAAGTCTTTTAGTGGTGGGGCCCCTTTGGCCTTAACCTTTCCTGTTATAGGTATGGATGCTTTGAAATGCTTCCACACCACCTGGAACAAACCCAAATTCCAGGTGTTTCTGGTGGGACCTGCACATTGGGAGCCTATAAGACTGCCACTTGTGATTAAGACTGTAAATACTCCCCAACATCACTTGCAACAGGGGACCCACTGTGCTGCTACTGGACCACACTTCTATGCAAATTCCAGCTGAAATTCCAATGCATAGTGGCTTCAATGGATGGCTCATTTCTTTTAACTATACCTCCCCAAAAGAAGTGGAAATATTTGCACTTGGACCCACAGCAGGAATGGTGTGGATCTCTGAAAGGGGAGAAGAGGCACTCAGGTCAGTTGACGCCAGTAACGTTAGAAGATGACAGCATGGTGATACAATCACAACACTTGGCTCTACCCCACTTTGGAGGAGGCCACCAATGAGATGCTGACCCACAACAGCCCCATAATAAATCTTAACATGGGGCAGTCAGTGCGTAGACACAAAGCTATCAAATGCAGATGTTCGCTGCTGCTAGCCTTACTCTGTGCCTTTTGTGCCATCTGGGTCATGGGACTTCTCCTCAATCCCAGAGAGACAACACTAGGAAGTTTCTGGAATCGTGCAGCACTTGCCCATATTGAACCCCAGGATGAGGGAACAGCAAGAATTGGAAGTCGGCCCTAGTGAAGCTATGCCCAAAATGCCACTAGGTGTGGATAGTAGCTGGGTGATTCAAGTTCTCTATGTTAAATGGACCAATGGCACAAATGCTTAAAGGCCGCCAACCCTGCCCAAACAGTCATTGACATCCTGACCTCTGAGCACTGGCCATTACATTGCCCTAATTTCAACCCTAATTGGCTGATAGCCTTACGCAGTTCAGACCCATCTCTGGTAATACAGGGCCAAATATTAAGTTTTCAGGAGCATATAACTAAATTTTCTTTAAACCAAGGCTACATATTTGCCTCCAAACTTTACTATTTATGGATGGAGACCTCCTATGCCTCAGAGGAGAACACTACTCAATCATTTGTGAGGCGCGCACCTGAAGACCCCCAAAATTTACTGAGAATTTGTGATACCAGTAGACTTTCCCAATGGTGCAAGCCAAGACTTAATCAGGGTATCCCAAATCTGAGTAATGCTGTTAGACCCCTTGGCCCCTCAGTGGCTACCTGGGAGAGCGACCCCTCTCTGGGATGGCTCCCTCCACCTGCGATAACACCGGAGATGACAACATCCCAGCCCATGGCGATGATGTGGGACACAACCTCATCCTGAATGCTGCCACCACAACCTTCCACTATAGCGGAGATGACACCAAGGAAGACACGGCAGCTATGATGGCAAGCACTCCCCGGGACCTGGTTGCTGAGCTGAATGCTTGTTTATCTGAATTCCCTGCTGACGACCTCCTGACTTCCAAGTTGCTCTCTGCTGGGGCTTTGAGCTTTGGAAGGACAAAGTATGGATCCCAGTCTCACAATCTTTCTGGGGTCCCTTTAAACTTTCACTTAGTTGCTTGCCCTCACCACACTCATTAGATTGGTCCATGTTATGCATCCTACTGGGAGTTAGTGAGTTTCACTTCTGTTGGGAGAAACCCTCCCTGGCTGCAGATGTTGCCACCACCACAGCATCCCCCTCTACACCCTCTAGGACCACAGCCACAGGGTCATCTCCCTACACTACCCTGAGGGGACCCTTCCCCATAGCCACCACTCAGGGCTCCACAATTCTCCTCTTGAAGTTTTCTAATAGTCTTAATATTTCTATACAGTGGGCAGAAATCAGAGCACATTTTTCGGTCTGCTCTAAATGCTGGGCACGTTACTGGATTCAGCAAAGGCTTCCTCCTGAATTAGTGGCCTACCCAGCTGATTTATTGACCTTGACCCCCCTTTCCCGACAGAAGGCACCTCACTCATTCCTGCAGCTTGCCCAGCCACTCTCTATGGTGCTCAACTGCTCCCATGCAGGACACTTTGCAACACAGTATGTGGCGCCTGGCAGGAACCCTCATGCGCCCTTTGTAATCCTCCATATCTACCCACGCACCACATGGATGACTATGACCTATACCTCATCCCAATGAGCACAATCCCTCTGGTCTTGGGCCTTTCAGCCCAGCCCTCTTGGGGGAGCCTCAATTTATTTCAGCTTCCTTAATCAAGCAGTTGGTGTCCACTGGGGGTCCAGTGCCCTGGGGCCATCACACGTACATAGCTCTCCATATGTGCACATCTCTTTTCTTCAAACTCCAATGCATTTGCCTCCATGCTGGCCCCTGTGGAGTCCTGTCTGTTCATACTAATGTACTTTAGTCTCCTTGGGACTACCCTTACAAATCACGAACAGGACCCCCCCCCAACCATCTCTCTTTCTGCACTCACATGTCAGAAGTGTGTGGTATTCATCCCCATGATGTTGGGAGTAGGTCTGCTACTATCCCTCAAGGAGAGTGGGCTAGGTGCCGCCCCACTGGCCACGAAACAACACATCATTAAGGCAAACTCCAACCTGTCAGCCATCCTGGCTACACACACTGGACTGACACGCCAAAGCTGAGCCTGAATGCTGCAGCATCACGATTCTTCAGCACAGATAGTTTTGGATAACCATTTAGCTTTAGATCACTTATCGGGCCGGGAAAAAGGGGTATGCACCATAAAGGGCACCACCTGCTGCGTGGAGATTAATAATTCTGGACAAGTGCAGACAAATTTACAAAAGATGGCCCAATAGGTACAAGTATTCCATAATCTCACCCAAGTTTTTAATCAAATACCTGCCTTAACCTTATCCAAGGGCTTTAATTTATTTTCTTGGCTGGACCCCAGCAAATGGGGGGATGGTTACAGACAGGATTTCAAACTGTCGTTTGTCTATTGATATTGCTGATTGGGATTGTTGCTTTGCTCAAATGTTTCATGCACTGGTTGACCAAAACCCTGCCAGTGGCCTTTAATATTTCCACCATCCAGACAGTGCCTATGATTTCCCCTAAAGATTAATGCCTAGGCATCCCGGGGTCAATCGTGATAAGAAAAACAACTTTTGAGAAAAACAACTTTATTTCTCTGAGTTGCTGCCTGGGCATTTTACAATATGATAAGCTTGCTTACACCAAGTCTGGACATTTAGATAAGGACTTGAGTTTAGGATGCCCACCATAAGTTCCCACTTTGCTTTTTCCAGGGCACCTTTTAAAATAGCCACTTAGAGTGAAGCCTACAAAAAGTTAGTGACCTGTGCCTCAACCACCCTATAAGCAACAGGTACTTGCTCCCCTGCTCTCTATCTCCTGCTCGCCCATGACCTGGGACAGAGGACTGCCTTTCCCCCAGCTCAATTGCATCCCCTCTCTTCTGGGATTAGTAAGTAATAAATCTTGTGACTGCGCATTTCTTTCGTGTAGGTATATTGAAACTGCGCCTTCAATCAAAACAACCCCATGGTTTTCACTTGCCCAACACGGAAGTTTGGATACTGAGGGAGTTATCTGCTGATGCCATGTGAGTGGCTTATGCCTCCCATTCAGCAGGTCATAATCTGAATATTCTTCATTCCACACACCAGCTCCGGTTTCTCAACACAGACTTCGAGTACAATGTTGAAAAGGAGTGGTGAGAGGGGACATGTTTGTCATTCCAGATCTTGGTGGGAAAGCTTCATGTTCCTCACCATTAAGTGTTATGTTAGCTATAGATTTTTTGTAGATGTTTTTTATCAAGTTGAGGAAGTTGCCCTCTATTCCTAGTTTACTGAGAGTTTTCGTCACGAGTGAGTGTTGGAATTTGTCAAACACTTTTTTGGCATCTAGTGATATGATCGTGTGATTTCTCTTCTTTCGTCTGTGGTTTGATGGATTACATTTATTGATTTTTGAATGTTGAACCAGCCTTGTATATCTGGGATTACCTCATTTGGCTGTGGTAAATAACTCTTTTTATACATTGTTAGATTTTATTTGCTAATATTTTGTTGAGAATTTTTACTTCTACGTTCATGAGAGAGAGTGGTCTATAGTTTTCTTTTCTTGTAATGTGTTGGGGCGAGGAAAATCCCCTTTCTTCCCTTCTTGTGTTCTTATGGCTGGAAAAATAATAAAATTGACACAAGACTAGATCAACAGGAGAAAAACCCAGTTTAATCTGTACATATTGGAGATCATAAAGAAACGATGCTCAGAGAGGGAACAAAGCAGGCAGTATATATATCTTTTTACACAAAGAAACAATGAATTTGTGAGGAGTTGACAGGACAAAAAAACTTAGGTTTGGGGTCCATAATTGGTGAGGAATTTCAGCAGAGTTTAGGTTTGAGCTAGTAAATTAACAAGGCTTGTTGACTCAGGCTGCTCCATCCGGAGTTCCCAGCTCTGGTGATGAGGATGTAAGGAGAGCACCTTTCACAGAGATTTATTTCCTGCTTTCAGGGGAAACAGACAGGAGGGTCAGAAGTCCCTTTTTGCTTTTTAAGTAACTTCAACTCAGAATAATCAATACGCCATTGTGGAACATTTTGAGGTAGCCTGTCCTGGCCCCAACAAACGTCTTTGTCTGGTTTTTGTATTAGGGTGATGCTGGCCTCATAGAATAACTTAAGAAGTATTCCCTCTGCATCTATCATCTGGAAGACATTGTAGAGAACTGGTATAATTTATTCCTTAAATGTTTGGTAGAATTCTCCTGTGAACCTATCTGGGCCTGGTGCTTTCTGTTTTGGAAGGTTCTTAATTACTGATTCAATTTCTTTAATGGATATAGACTGATTCAGATTGTCTATTTCTTTTTTCATAAGTTTTGGCAGATTTCAAGGAATTGGTCCATTTCATTCAGGTTATCAAATTTGTGGGCATAGAGTTTATTCATAATACTGCTTTATTATCCTTCTAACATCCATGAGATGGGTAGCGATGTCCTTTCTTTCATTTCTGATATTAGTAATTTGTTTCGTTGCTACTTTTTTTCTTAGCCTAGCTAGAGGCTTATTGATTTTATTGATTGTTTTTTCAAAGAACCAACTTTAGATTTTATTGATTTTCTCTTTTGATTTCCTGCTTTCAATTTCATTGATTTCTGGTCCGATTCTTCTTTATTTTCTTCTGCTTTGGATTTAGTTTCCCCCAGCTATGTACGATAGGCTCTGTTAAAACCCCAGCAGATTAGGCTCTGTTAAAATAGTTTTTCCTGAGGGACAGCCTTGATAAGAACAACAGAATTCTCTGGTGTATTTCAAAATAGTTACTTTTCCCCTCCCCCTGGAGAGAGCCTGAGGGGATTTTTCTCCAGTATTCTCTGTGAGAACCTGGTAGAGCTCCAGGAGGTAAAACTCACAAAATACAGGGACCACTCTCACTGGGTCCCTTCAGAGATTTTAACTTTCAGACTTGTCCACGTTGAGCCTCCAGCACGTCATTAACCACCGTTCAAGTTTCCTACCATGGTATAAGCTCCCATGGAGGTTTCTACTGGTGGGTTTCTGCTTCCATAAGTTGTGATTCTCTGTGTCTGCCTGCCTGTTTCTCTAATTTTGGGGGCAGTGGTTTGCCCTTTGACCTCACTTTTCTTCCTGATAGAAGAGGAGGAGTTGATTTTTCATTTTGTTCATCTTTTTCCTTGTCATTAGGATCGAGTGGCAATTTCAACACTCTTTGTATACCAAACTGAAAACCGGAAGTCTGGATATTACTTTTCGTTTCCATTTTGAAAGCACTTTCAAACGCAAGTTTTGCTTGGTTCCATTCTACTATGCTACAGATTGCACTAAACGTTGTAAATCACACTTAGAATCTGAGGAAAGATAATTCACCAGAAGGCATAGATTCTCTTCTTCCCCAGTGACGGTTAGCTCCTGAAACTGTGGAATAGGGTGCTTTCAACACCCAGCATGGTAGCTTTGATGGAGAAACTCTTGTAGTCTCCAGAGATTTTGCAAATGATTCACAGGTGTAGCTGGTTTGAGGAAACAGATGTGTTCTTGAAGAGTTGTGTGCAAATTGAATTTTCGTTAATTGAATCTTATTTAGAATTCATTTTAGGAGAGCTAGCTATTTAAAGTAGCCCTTTGGTGGATTCGTTTGTAAAATGAATAATTGCTCTCTATTTTATCTTTTTTGCAAATGCAAATTTTTCTATGTGGCACTTTCTTAAAGCTATGGACCAATTCTAGGCCTGTGTAGGAAGCATAGTATACTTGGGGCTCATTTTTCTATAATTAAAGAAAATGCTGTGTATAAATAACTCAGGGTATCCTATATGCAGTGTGATGTTCGGGAAACAAAAGTAGCCTAGAATTAGGGGCTTGAAGAATAGCAGCAATTTGGAGTAAAATAAATTGGGTATTCAGTCAGCATTGATTAACAAACGACAATAATACAGATTCAAATGACACTGTACTGGTGATTCTGATTCTATAGGTCTACTATAGGGCCCAGGGATGTGCATTTTTAATAAACATTCTGCACTGTCTAGTATAGTAGTCATTAGCTACCTATGAGTATTTAAATTTATATTAATTAAAATTAAATTCCGTTCCTCTGTGGCACTAGTCACATTTCAAGTGTTCCATAACACATGTGGCTAGTGGCTACCATATTGGATAGCACAGATTATAAAACGTTTTCATCATCTTGGAATGTTCTATTCAACAGCACTGCAGTGATTCTAATAACAGGTAATATTGGAAAACATAGGTTTAATTACAGGAGGATTCTCCTCAGAGTCAGGACCCTAAGGTTTTAGGCTCTGCCAGAGAAGTAACGTTCTGTGGTATTAGTTTATTTGTTGTTACAGGTGCCATTGGGAGCCATTGTGCTGAAAATTAAAAAGGTCTTGTCTCTTTCTCAGTGTTAACCTTTATCACATGATTAATAATTTCAAGCTTCTGCCTTATAGGTATGACTATGAAATGAAAAGAAGGGTTTTCATTGACCACAAATGAAAATCAGTTTCATTACTTCAGAGGCACACCTCAAAGACTACATGAGCAACCGTATCATTTCTGAAGAGGGTGCAAATAAAATTGATAAATTCCAAGTGAAGTAATAAATTTTGGCTGGTGATATTTTCCTAGGGTAAATTTAGTAGAAGACAGGAAATGTGTTATTGGATTCATATGTTGTATTAAAAGATATTATAGAACCCCAGAAAGTGTTCAGTATTTATAGCTCAGAAGAACTTTGGTTCAAAGACAGAACTGGTAGCCCTCCGTTCCTTTTATTATAGGTAAGTAACTGGAAACATCAAAGCCTCTGATGGAACTGCTCGTGCCTCAGTTTCCCACTCTATAAAATAAGGATAATAATAGTTCCCACTTCATTTGTGTGCTGTGAGGACTAAATAATAAATGAAAAGCACTTGGAACAGTACTAGCTACACATATCAAGGGCTTAATACATTTCAGCCGTTACTGTTGTTAACATTCTCATTAATTTGATCACAGAGTTACTCACATACCTGGGAATGGGACTGGCTTTACTAACATCTTAATCCTTCTGTCTGTACCAGGTTGTTTTGAAATACAGTCTGCTGTGTTCCACTCTGTTGGTAGACTCACTTAGAGGGCCTGGGGTCTGGGCTATCTGACAAGAGAGGAGATGTTTGGAAAACGTGTTTTTGTCCTGTGCTGACTTTTCGTTCTCCAGATCAGTCGACCTAAATCTTAAGAGAACCTGAGAATCCTGGAGACCCATGAATGGACCTGGCCTTGAGGCTCTGAAGGAATTTGTAAGCATTAACAAAAAAAAAAGGGAGCGGCCCGGTGGCACAGTGGTTAAGTTTGCACGTTCTGCTTCAGTCTTCTGGGGATCGCCAGTTCGGATCCCGGGTGTGGACCTATGCACCGCTTGTCAAGCCATGCTGTGGCAGGCGTCCTACGTATAAAGTAGAGGAAGATGGGCATGGATGTTAGCTCAGGGCCAGTCTTCCTGGGCAAAAAGAGGGGGATTGGCGGTGGATGTTAGCACAGGGCTAATCTTCCTCAAAAAAAAATAAGTCAAAATATTTCTATTTCTATTTATCTATTTTGGAAAAAAATATATTTAAAGGATTCTCTATTTGCAGTAAACATCTAGATATGAAATGACAAAGCTCATATCTTTTTTCGTCTTTTAATGCAGTCTGCTGATGACCCCTGATGAGTAGGACTACAGACAAAATGTCACTTTCCTGGTTCAAGTGTTTACCAGACATTTCAGTGTTTCTGACAAGGATTACATGTTCAGTATGGTTATTCTTTGACTTGTTTTCCAAGCCTCCAGCTAGTAGTCTGTCTTGCACTTGCATGTCATGGTCATCTTTCCTTGGTGAGGTCAGTGATTCTGACAGGATGTGTATTTTTCACTCTGTAGTATATAAATTTACACAGCACCATATCCGACTGGAAAGAAGTATCATGTGTCGTTATAGTTTTGATAGGTAAACCTTTATGAAGAGTCAAGCTCTTCAAATCCAGACTGGCACAGAGTCCACCATAAGATTTCCAGTAAAATAGATCAAAAACCAAAGGAAAATAATCATATAATAGAGTAGATTATAATTTAGTCGTTTTTAAAAAATCAAACCCCCACGCTCAAAATACATTTAAGGATCAGGTAACTCAAAACAGCGAGTTCTGAATAACCTCCCAAGAAACTATTTTGCTAGATATATAAAAAGGCTGCTTTGTTTCAAACATTTCTCATCTCCTATGGAGTCGTAACTAAAGACCTTGATTTTTCAGGTTCCCTGAGAAGCGCCTCCCACTCACCACTTAGCTGATCTCCTGGTCCGCTTTCCCACCCACCTCACTCGCTGCATGGGGCTTCCTGCCTGCTTTTCATGCCTCCCCTCTGTTCCTTCACAAAGCCCACATTTCATTGCTTGCTCTGCTAAAGGCTTAATGCCTCCTTTGTCCCAGCCAATTATGGAGGAAGCAAGTCAACCGGGGATGTGAAAGAGGACACAGATTTTTTCCTAAGCTTTCCTCTACCCCTCGGCTACTGTTTTATCAGTAATAGATACGGTGGAAATGCCTGTTCTCCTTCCTTGTTTGTGAACAAGTTAGAATCACATGTGTTTGCCTTTCTGGCATTATCTTGTCTCACGCTGAAACAATATAAAGCATTTGAAAGGGGTCCATTTAGAGAGCAATATTGAAATAAATTTCTAGGCCCAAGATGGAGCTGCTCCTGCTTGGGGTGCCACATCAACAAACCAAAATTAGGTAACTTCTGTGTCCCTGCAAATGCTCCCTTTGACCAGAAACGCAGTATATTCAGTCAGCCAATCGCCAAACACCAAGCCAACACTGGGCCTTCTCACCCTAAACAAGGTTGACTATGCGGCCCCAGTCAATCAGATGTTTTCTATTCGTCTCTTCCTTATTCTTTATCCTATAAAAGCTTCTTGTCTCCTGCCTCATTTTGCAGCTCTCCACAGGAGACTGCCCTCTTCACGAAGTGTTAAAGTTTGTTTGTATCACCTAAATTGTCTTCTTGAATCATTTTTTAATGGTAGTCTTCAAAGAAAGATCAATTGAAGTTGACTCCATTGCCTGTAGTATTCCCAAACTGGGCCTGGGAGGAGAATTACTTGGAAGCTTGTTAAAAATACAGATTCTCGAGCCCCATTCCAGAATCAGAATCCATAGAGTGGGACCCTGGGAATCTAATGTTCTTCAGTGTCCCAGGTGGGCTTGATGGTGAATGGATCCCCTCTTCAGATACTGTGGTTGGTAGGAGGGAAGGTCCTGGGCTGATTATCAGCACTTTTGTGTGCTGATACTCCCCTGGCTCAGCACAGATAATTGAGAGTTGATCTATTAACTTTTGAAAATTATCATAGAAGAACATCAAAGGCCCCAAGCACAAAAGGAAGATGGGATTCTTGTCTAATAGGAGATTTGTTTGTATCTTATACAGTTTAGCAATGAAAAAAAGGAATTAGAAAAACCATTGTTTGTTGCAATAGCAGAAAGGTCACAGCAACCAGACAGCTGATGAAAACAGGTGGCTATTGTTTGTAGCCTAATTCAGATGGCTTTTACCCTATAACCACTTAGATATTTTTTTCTTTTTCTTGCTTTCTCTTTAAGCAGTCAGTTCGCCTTCTCTTTAAGTCCTCAGGCGGGCACCCATTGGGGAGGTTTGCCTGTATGTTACATCTGCAATAAACATTACTCTCATCATGTACAATTCCTACTGTTAAAAGATCATTTTCATAAAAAAGGTAAAAGCATGACTCTCATACATATACAAAATGACTGCATGTTAATGATTTTATTTAAGTTATTATTAATGAGGGAACTTGGCAGCTTTTTTACAACCAATCCAAACAACAGACATATTTATAGATCTGGAGTATTGAAATAGACTTGCAAATGGAGGCAAACTGGCTTCTTTTTTTTTTCTGGTGGAGAACATCCCTCGGGATGGAAGCCACAGACAAGAATCATTTGCATTACTGCCATCAGTTCTTTACAATTTACCCACTTATGAAATACCTCAAAAGCAATGAAAGGCTAGAACCAGATAAACTGGAAGGGTGTGCCCTAAACAATGCATAGTTTTCCATCAAAGCATAAATATTTCCCTCCACTACTGAAGACTACATAATAGCTCCCTATTACTATTAAATCCTGACTTGTCTGCATGACTTTCAAATCTCTCCTTAACCTTGTTTGCTTTATGCTGTTCCATTTCCTTTATTCTAAATTCCAATTTTTTTAAAATATTCCTGAGCTGGCCCCATGGCAAAGCAGTTAAGTTCAGCCCACTCCGCTTCAGTGGCCTGGTTTGCAGGTTTCAATCCTGGGCGTGAACCTACACTACTCATCAGCCATACCGTAGTGGGGACCGGTGACCCACATATAAAGTGGAGGAAGATTGGCAACAGATGTTAGCTCAAGGCTAATCTGCCTCAGCAAAAAGAATCCTATTTTCAGATGACTTCAATTTTATTATCAAGTTAGTGCATATTCATTTTGGAAATTTTGTAAAATATAGAAAAAAATGTAAAGAAGAGAATGAAAATCATTAATCGCCCTATCTCATCTGGAGGAGGCGTTAGGCTAAAACACTGTTGGTGGTCAAGGAAGTTTGAAGGCTTTTTCACCTATTTTTCCATGGCTCTCAACACCGAATTTGCTAAAGGTTCTGTCCACCTACCGGAAGAAGACTTTGCCATTGCTGTGGCCTGGATTTCAGAAAGCCTGCACATGCCAATTCACTGTGCTCTTTTTTGACTCCCGTCTGTATTTCTGCCATGCAGACTCAGTCCTTGTGCTCCGCCCTAACAAAGGAAGACATCCCTTGTTCTTCTAAAGCCACTAATCAGCAGCATTCCCCTGTACATCTTCATGAGATTGCAACTGAGCTTCTACATTAAGGCCATCAAAGGCATCTGGGAATTAGGAACGTTGAACCAGTCTTCCTCCGTTTGCTTTGGTTTGGAAGGAGTAGGTCAATGCAGGGTGAGATGTTCCAGGAGGGTTTTATACCAGCTGTTGCTGATACTCAAAGTCCTGCACTATGTTCATATGTCTTCATTACCCTAGGGTTCAGGCTGCTAGTAATGCCATGATCTTTAATCTTCAGAGCCAGAACCTGAAAGGCACCACGGGCCAGTAGCCTTCCTACACTTAATTCTTCAAGACTTTCAATGTACAGCAACAAAACTAGAGAGACCTCCTCTGCTTAGATGCAGGAGCCAATGGCACATTGATTGCCAACACATGAACACACGCATGAAACCCATGTTTGGCCCCTGTTGGTTGTCACATGTGTGTGTTCACGTTAAACATTTAACAACTAACTCTCTGAAAACAAAAGCCTTAATTTGTAACATTTGTCAATTTCCATGATGTCAATACTCCCACTATGGCTGATTGTAAGCTATGATGTCACTGAACATGGAGTTGGGAAGAGATTCTGCTCAATAGGTTATCACAAGGCGGTAAGGGCCAGCTCTAGCACAATGCTGCCTTCTGCCCCTCACCCCTCACACAGAGGTCGGCCCATGGAGGACGGTTGGTCAGAGCCAACTACAGAGAGCACCATGCTGCAGCAGCTGGTTGAGGATGATCTCACCGAAGTGACTCCCGAGCCTTTTGTAGCTTAGCTGGGCCTTAAGTCATCACGTCCCCTCTCTCTCCTTCTGCCCTTAGAGCTGGGCCTAGGTCATCTTGTCCAGGCATTCTGGCCCAGGTACATGATGACTCAAGTGGGCCAGAGCCCATCTCCCTCCAGACCACTCACCAGACCTCTGCTTTATAGTGAACACAGGTCGGATAGGAAAATTCCACTCCAAGGGGACCCTTGTAGTCTGAGGTCCTCTGAAATAACATTATCTATTCCTCTAGCTGTAAAAACCCAGTATTGGGGTTCAAGTTTTCTTATTTGAGGGCCAGGTAGCCCTCAACTTATCATGGGCTTATCATGGAGACCCAGAGAGTAGTCTTAATAAGCTGCTTTTTTTTTAATAGCTTTATAAAGGTATAATTTATAAACCATAAAATTTACTCATTTTAAGTGTACAATGTGGGTTTTTTTAGTAAATTTACAGAGTTGTGCAACCATTATCACAATCTAATTTTCCACTTCAGATAGAAACCCCATACCCATGAGCAGTCAATCCTCATTCCCGCCACCCTCCCTGCTCAACCCTAAGCAACCACTTTCTCTCTCTATGGATTAGCCTATTCTAGACATTTGATATGAGTGGGATCACATAATCCATGGCTTTTTGCCTCTGGCTTCTTTTACCCACCATAATATTTTTAAGGTTCACCCATGCTGTAGCATATATGATTACTTATTTTTTATTGCTGAATAATATTCCATTTATGGATATATCAAATTGCATTGATCCATTCAAAAGCTGATGAATATTGGTTTTTTTCCCACTCTTCTGCTATTATGGATAATGCCACTATGAACATTTGTGTACAAGATTTTATGCGGACTTTTTTATTTCTCTTAAGTATACCTCATGATACCTAGGAGTAGAATTGTTAGGTCTTATACTGCTCTTATACTCATCTGAGCTGAGACCAAGAATACCTGCAGACTGATCTCAGAAAATGGTACAAATACCAGATTGATGATGTTGTCTTGTCGATATCAGGCTCCCAGTCACCTCTCCCTCCATCTGCCTGTATCTCTCAACTACCCTCCTCCTCTCTCACTGTGTTTCTCCTGACCATCCAAGCAAGAATTGTTACATCTTCAGAATCTCACACCTGGCACTCATTTTAGAGTCTGGTGTATTTCCTGGTAGAGTCCGGTGTGTTTTCACGTGTTCTATATTTTCCTCGCTCTAATTCAGATTATCCTCGATAAACTGAGCCTGCCATAGTCCATGGAGTGGGTGGTGACAAGACTCTGCCCTAAGTGCTCTTCCTAAAGGAGTCTCAGGGGAAAGGTGGAGGAGCTGGGATAGCCAGCAGCTAGAGAAGGTACTTCCTCAGCAAGAAAGACAGCCTCTGCCCTGGCCTTTGTTGTCTCTGAGGCAAGCGTCTGTCTCACTCTTTTTCTACTAGAAGAATAATGACTTTCATTGACTTTTAAAGAAGATTCACTGTTGAAATAATAAATCTTTATGAATACAGTATAAATAGTTTTGTATTGTCCTTTTTATTGGCTTAACAGTATAACATAAGCATTTTTCAATCATGAGTAATTCTTCAAAAACATGATTTCAATAGCCATATACTATTCCCACGTATTGCTGTACTATAATTTATTTAACCATTTCTCTATTTGGGAGGCATTCAGAATTTTTCACCATTACAAGGCGCACTAAGATGTATTTTGCAGCATTTTTAATTCCTTTGGCTAGATTCTTATTAGTGGATTTACTGGGTTAAAGGGTGTGAATATTTTTAGTTTATATTACTGATTCAAAGGCCAGATTTAATTCTACGTCTATCATGAAGCCTTCTCTAGCCACTGTAGACTGGTAAGGCCTCTCTTTCTCTGAAGCGGTTACACTTACAACTGTTAACACACAGAGATTTTATTTAATTTTCCCCTAATTATGACTTTCTTTTGTGTTTTGCATTAGATGGTTAGACTGCAAACTCCACAAGAATGGAGACTGTGCCCTTTACTCTATTTGAATTCTTCACCAAATTTTCTTTCAGTTGCGTGAAAAACAGGAATAGTATTCTCAATTTCTCAGGAAAACAAGCATTTCAAAGGACAAGTGGCACGCTTCTAAACACAGGAATTACGAATTTGTTGACATTATAGCTCATTTGAGTCTGCTCCTTTAACCTTCTAAGTTTGATAACCCTGTTTCTTCAGTTACTAGATTTGCATATTCTAATAACCCTAGAAAAGCTTAGATGTTATGTTATAACCACTACTCTAGCCTATGACCTTTTGTACTTGAATCAGTAGAATAGATCTAGCTAATCCTTCCTGCAGCTAAAACACACACCCTTCCTAATGTGCCAAGTTCTTTCCATTAACCCTAAGAAAGGGTCAAAAGAGTAGACAGTAGAATAAGCCCCATATTGACTGCAGTCCTCAATTTACTAAACAGCCAAACATAAGATCATTTTTTCAGTCAAGGATAATAGAAATAACAGAGACCTAGAAATCAGGAAACATGAGCTTTAGTTCCAAAAATGCAGAGTTTGTGAACATTAGAATGTCACTTCGCCTCCCTGGGCCTCAGTGTCTTTACCTGTTGTGGTAGGCAGAATAACAGTCCCCAAAGATGTCCACATCCTACTTTTCTGAGCCTGTGAATATGTTAGGTGACATGGCAACGGGGGCTTTGCAGATGTGCTTAAGAATCTTGAGGCAGGAAGAGTAGCCTGGATTAACCAGGTGGTTCTAATATAATCACAAAGGTCCTTACAAATGGAAGAAGGCAGAAGAAAAGAATCAGAGGGAGATGGGACTCCCAAACCCAAGCTCACTATACTCACCTCGCTCTACTGCCTCCCAGGACTAGTGTAAGTGTGTGATGGTAGGGAAGCTTCTAGAGAGGAACAAGGCCTGGAAAATTTATTGGGGCCCCTGGCATCCTCTTAGAAGATTTTTAAGGTCTTCAAAGTCACAATCCTGCCCATCCTCTTCTTACAGATGTCGAACCAATTGAGCAATGTGCACCAGAGTCAGAGAGGAATCAAAATATCACCTGTGATGGTTGTAAATCTCGCCGCCTTTAACTTGCACTCACGATTAGACTTTCTAACACCAGTCCCCTGACTTTTTCACCAAACAGCAGAACCGAGAAGGCAGATATTTCTCCGAATTTCACCAGCCAGATGAGGAGATGAGGTACTCCTCACTCCACGAGAAGGAGGGAAAGGAAATTCTATCAGAGAAGTATATTTCTGGTACCCACCCAACTTGTTCTAGCAAAATGTTATAATTCTCCAAATCCTTTCTTCTACTTCAACGTCTGGATTTTTCTGAGGCTGGCAATTTTTTGGCTCAGATTTGTTTCAGATATAAATGATCTAATTATCTGTTCAGGAGTATAAACACTACTTATTTATCAATGCAAAATTATACTTCTTGTCTTTCCTCTTCCTTTGGGAAATATAGATAAAAATATCTGAGAGGTTACCTTCTTTCCTGAACACAGAAGCAAATAATTTTTTTCAAAACTCAGCAGTTTCAATCAACCACCATAATTTTATGGCCAATAATAACACTTATTATGTATATTAAGATAAAGATAATCAAACTTATGCCTCAAGTAATAAACTAATCGGCACAAGAGTCAGGAATTTTTTTTAATATCCCATGTTCAGAATGCCTATTTTAAAGCTATAATTCTCTTTAGTTTTGGCTTCTAGAGAATTCTGGAAGTTAGAAAGAGAGCCATTATTTATGGCGTTAATGTGAACAAAATAAACCTGCAGGAAACATGTGGAATTGTTCACAAACACACATCTCTAGATGTTGGGTTCGCCAAGCCTATTCTCTGCTTCTAGATTCTGCAGACTATTTTTCAAGATGATCAAAGTCATCATTCCAAGGCAGTAAATGGTTATTTACTTCAAACAAAGTGCCAGGACCTAGCCATTCTCTGAAGCTGGAACCCACATTTGACTCATCAGATTTCTTACATCTCAGAAAATCTGCTACTACCTCTTACCAGCCCTTAATGCATTTTCTCCCAATTCTTTACCTGTAGTACTTTTGAAGCTGCTGGTTGTTTCAAAAAAATCTTCATGAAAGGTTGGTCTGTGTAGGAACACATTTAACTTTCTTAATTATGTGTTTTGGCTCTCAATGCCAACCCTATTCTTTTTTCAATTCCAGGTTAACCTTATAACTAAGGCTAATTTTAAGCAATTTTTTCTTGATTAAATGAGCTTTACTGTGGTCATAAGGATCATATAAGCTCCCTAGTGGTTGTCTATATAAAACTTCAGAATATTATTGAACAGAACACTGTTCTGCCTGAAGTGAAGAAAATAGATTCTTGTTTTTATTAAGAGTAGGGCTATGACTGATCTTAGCTGTAATATAGAGAGAAACAATCCTCCAAGTAATATACCCTGATGGGTCTACTCTCCTATTTTGAAAAGCATTGCAGCATGCGAGCACAAAGCATTTATGAATGCAGAGTAACTCTTTCCATTACCAAATGATCTGAACAATTTTTCTGCATAAATTATCAGGTATTGTGCTTACCAAATATAGCATATTATACAGGTGATGGAAAAGAATGCAAAATTTTATTATTTACCAAATATCCATACTGATCGTGATATATTGGTCGTATTTAATCTTTTTCCAACTTAATCCTTCTATGATAAACAAAATGAATAAATTGTATTGATTCGTTTATTATGCTGTTTCTGGATAGGATTATTTGATTTTCTCTTCCTCTTTTGGTACTTCACACACCTTGAATCTGTAAACATTTTGTGTGTTTTGTTGCCTTCTCTTTACATCATATTTTATTTTTGTAGAGAGAACAATTAAGTATTTTTAAAAATTAGAAAAATACACTTTAGGTTGTGACCAAAGGCAAATAGGTACAATTCGAACGTATATAAACTCTTTCAACATGTTTATTTTCGATCATTGTAATTCATCCATCAGTTTCTGAATTCAGTGTCTTCCAAAGAGAGCCTGAAACCTACACTGAGATTTCCAATTTAGTTTCTTTGACAGGTGAAATCACATATATCAAGAAATTGCTAGTACTTACTCAGCTGTAACTACAGATGTGACCAGGGAGATTTTCTTGCCAACACTGGCATTCATTTGCTTTGAGGATTTTTCTCACACTTCTCTTTTTCTCAACTTACAATAGATGGCCTGGTTGTTTTAGATGGATTACACCTGTTTCTGAGCAAATCAAATACATTTAAAGCCTTCCCAACATGTGGAATTTGTGAGCTGCCAAGAAATTCACTGTTTTCCAGAAAGTATAAATCTCTAAGGTGGAGTTGGACAATCCCTATCTTCTTAGTCTTGGCCGTGCTCGGGTTCCTTTCTTATGTTTGTTTTGGTTTGTTTGTGGCTTGATGAATTGATCTCTTCATTAGGCAGAACCACCTGGAGGCTGAGGAACACGGTTCCCGCAGTCCCTGACTGGTGTCCTACCTCGCAGCTGGTGAGCCCCAGACGAGCTTTGACCTTTCTCTTTCCATTCACTCCAGATGTGATCATCCTTCTTTTCCTGCTCCAGAAAGAGCAGTGATCCCCCTGCCCACACACATGCACACGATACTTTTTTTAACGATAAATGTAAGAAACCAAAGAATCAGCAAGGCAATTTAGCAGTCTGTAATCATCATTTGCCCGTCGCTCTGATTTTTCTTCTTTGAAAATATTGCATATTTATTTTAATCTTAGTTTCCTGTTTAGTCACAGTGGCTACAATACCCTTTCTCATTAATTTTGTATGCTTCTGTATGCTCCTTTCTCTAACTGCTTTTCTATCTATAAAGACTGTTATCTTTATTTTTCTTGATCCTAGATGCGTCAAAAGCTGGCCACTTGTCCTGCGTCTGACCATTCTCATCACCACTTTCCAAACCCTTCTGCTCATCTACTCAGTATTTTTTTTTTTTCGAATAAACCTGTTGTTAGAGTCCTCTCCTAGTCACCTCTAGAAAGGTAACCACTAAAACACAATATCCTTCAATGCATTTGTAGGTATTCAGCCATACATTGCTTAACATCATGCTTATCTTAGTGGGCAACATACATATTAAGTCAAAAAGCAATCATGTTCCAAAGCTGTAAAAATCTTCTACTTCTGTCTTTTCTACTTAATACTGCCAGTCTATCTCTGGATAGTTAAGATCTCTTATTGCTACTTCCACTCTGGCCTCTTTGCGGGCCTTTTTTATGTGCTCAAGTCATTTCACAGTCAACTTGTTCCTTTTTGTCTCGTGGTCTACAACATACAGGATTCCAATAGCTAGTTTACTAAAATACATCCCAATGTGTCCAACTTTAAGTCCTAACAGCTCTGTGCCCTTACTAGGTTCTTCTCCATCCTCTATTATTATAATAAATAAATCATTCAGGTATAGAGTTTCTATTCTATATTGCTTCATATCCCCATGGCCGAGTGGTTAAGTTCGCACGCTTCGCTTCGGCGCCCCGGGTTCACCAGTTTGGATCCTGGGCATGGACCTATGCACCACTCATCAGGCCATGCTGAGGCGGCATCCCACATAGAAGAACTAGGACTTACAACTAGGATATACAACTATGTAGGGGCGCTTTGGGGAGAAAAAAAAAGAGAGAGAGAGATCTTTCAAATTCTGTTCCTCATCATTTTAGTCAAGAACATTTTAACCAGGTACCTCACCTGATATCAACTAAAAGAGGTTTATAATAAATGATGCATCTTCATGTAAATCCATTCTCTTAAAAAAATGTTATAGCCCTCCCTAAAATTCTTGAAATAAATTTAAGATATATACAGCCATGTCTATAGTAACCATGAATTCATAGCTTAAAGATCAACAGCACTCCCACTGCTTCCATCCTAGCTATGCCTTTATCACTTCATGTCTGTACTGGGGCCACAGCTATGTAGCCAAGCTGCCTCACTACAGGCTTTCTCTGGTGCAATCTATCCAGAAAACTACCAGCTGAATGATCTTCCTATGATACCATTTACAACAAGCCATTGCCCTGTGAAGATCTTACTAAATGTCCTCAATAAGTTTATATTCCCTGACCTTGTTTTTTAAAGTTTGCCACAATCTGGCCCATGATATGTATCCAAACTTATTTTTCACTAACACACAGCCTCTGTTCCAATCATACCAGTTTCCACACTCTATGACCATTCCATTCCTTTTGATTCTATTAAGTGAGCCATTGTTCCCTGTGACTCCCCCCTCCAGACAATGATGGTTCTTCTCCCTTAGACAAATAAAAAAGTTTCCCACATTGCAAGCCCCACTTAAGTTTACACTCACTCCGTGAACACTATTTTCTAACATGCAGGAAAGTGGAAAGTGAATAGCCATATATCACCAATTATCTGCTACAACCAATTAACATTTTGTTCTATTTGCTTTGTCACACATCTATCCATCTGCCCATCCTTCTATCCATCATCCATTAACCCATCTTATTTTTGGATGCATTTCAAAGTAAGTTTTAGACATCAGTTTACTTCACCCCTAAAAACTTCAGTAAGTATATTATTAACCAGAGTTCAATATTTGGTTTTGGTTCTTTTTGGTAGGTAAAACTTATACAGGATGAAATACACAAATGGTAATTGTGTCACTGGATGAGTTTCGACACATGTATATGCCCGTGTAACCCAAAATCTCATCAAGATATAGAACATCGCCATCCCTTGAAAAAGTTCCCTCATGCCTCTTCATAGTCAATTCCCACCCTCAGTTCCAGCAGAGGCAAAATCGTTGTGAAGATTTCTACCATAAATTAGTTTTCTTTTTTAGACTTTAAATAGATGGGGTCATACAGTTAGATACTCTTCAGTGTAAATCTATTTCATTCTGCATAATGCATTTGAGATTAATCTATGTTGTTTTTATTGCTGAGTAATATTACATTGTTTATACATTTTCCTCTTGATGAATACCTTGAACTGTTTCCAGGTTTGGGCTAGTATAAACAAAGCTACTTTCTTGTACAACTGTTTTTGTAGAAATATGGTTTTATTTCTCTTACATAAATACCTAGAATTGAAATTGCTGAGTAACGGGGGTGGTACATGTTTAGGGTTTTGGTTTTTTTGGTGATGTGCTCTGATTTTTCCTATTCCATTCTTTTTGTGCATGTGATTTTTTTTTATCATGGCAAAATATACAAAGCACAAAATTGATCATTTTAACTATTTTTAAGTTTACAATTCAGTGGCATTTTAAGAACATTCACAATGTTGTGTAAGCATCACCACTATCCCTTCCCAGAACTTTTCTCATCAACCCAAACAGAAGCACTGTACCCATTAAATAATAACCCAATAATTCTCCTCCCCATCCCTTCCACCGCCAGCCCCTGGTAACCTCTACTCTAGTTCCTATCTCTATGAATTTGCCTATTCTGGGTAACTCATATAAGTGGAATCATACAATATTTGTCCTTTTGTGTCTGGCTTATTTCACTTAGCATGATATTTTCAAGGTCCATCCATTATGTTTAGTTTTATAAGAAACTACCAGACTTTCCTCCAAAGTATTTGTACCATTTTATGCTCCCACCAGCAATGGATGAGAGTTCGGTTTGCTTCACATCCTTGCCAACATTTGATGTTGTCAGTCATCCTGATTTGTAGCCATTTTGTCTACGTAAGCTCAGTTTGACTATATGCTTTTCAGAGCTCCTCTTGCTTTGATAGTCTGCACCACAAGATTTCGAATCGACTGGTTCTCTAAGCATTCTGTGCATATGAATTCTTTTCCCCAGATGGACTTCAAACTCCTTGAGAACAGGGACTGTGCCTTACTCTGCTTTTATTTACTTTGTGGTACCGAGCATTAGATTATGCTCATAGTAATTGCCTAATGTTTTTTGGTTGACCATTTGAAAACATATTGAATTCAAACTGAGACAGAAGGGGATTTAACTTAATATGCTAGTTACTGTTCTGTTGGTAGATTTTCTTATTGCAGGTTGAGGTCTCAAAATTTCAAGTTGTCTTTACCTCATTCTTGACCTTTCTCTAACTACGGACTCAAAAATTTCCTTTTTTAGGAAATAAAATGTCAATAATATCTAAAATTCTAACCTGAGAAGCATCTATGGTTGCTAAAGGACTATTAATTCATCCATAGACTTCATTCTGTGTACTGGTTAAATTCTTCCATGAATATAGATTCAGAATGACTGATAAAGAGAGAAAGTAAAAGAAACAAAAATAAGAAAACCAGCATATTTACTGTTTCTTTCTAGGAAAAAACCTCAATTCTGGGGGACAAATTGGTCTTTTTAAATTTAAATGACAAAATTATTAAAAGCTAGAGTATAGCTCATTAATGCATATTAATTTTTTCTGTTTATAAATAACATATATTGGGAAATTAAGAGTTTAAATAAATAACCCTATCTTCAATACTATGTACCATCTACTGCTATGGACTGAATTGTGTCCCCTCAAATTCATATTTTGAAGCTCTAACCCCCAATTTAATGGTATTTGGAGATGGGGGCCTTTGGGAGATAATTAGATGGATAATTAGATGAGGTTTAGATGAGGTCATGCGGGTGGGGTCCTCATGACGGGATTAGTGCTCTTATAAGAAGAAACGCTAAAGAGCTTGCTCTCCCCCACCCCACCTTGAACATGAGAGGACACAGGGAGGGTGGCTATCTACAAGCCAGAAGAGAGCTCTCACTGGAAACTGACTATGCTGCCCCTTGATCTTGGACTTCTAGCTTCCAGAACTATGAGAAAATAAATTTCTGTTGTTCAAGCCACCAAGTTTATGATATTTTGTTATGGCAGCTCTAGCTGACCGATACACTTACCATGTTTTTTACTGAAGTTCCACCCTCCACAAAAAGGCATTTTTCTTGGAAAAAAACAGAGTTAAAGGTTTTCAAGAAAAAAATCCTGATTGGCACATAGTACACTCTCAGTTAAGTGTGTTCTGAACTGAATGGAGCTCAGTTGACACCCTCTATAACATTAGCCTGGAGCTGGTCTACTTAACATATCGGCAGAGGTCATCAGCTTATCTATCTTATGATTTGAGAGGATCCATAGTCACCCCTCCTTCAAGACAGCTACCTATCCTAATAGCCACTTACCTTTAGGTATCAATTCCTTCCTAAGTAAAGCATTAGCCCCAATCTAAATCCAAACAGTTTTGAAG
Source organism: Equus caballus (assembly GCF_041296265.1). Taxonomy (NCBI): domain Eukaryota; kingdom Metazoa; phylum Chordata; class Mammalia; order Perissodactyla; family Equidae; genus Equus; species Equus caballus. Next base: position 97,455,442 of record NC_091715.1, on the reverse strand, counting down.
GCACACTAAAACTAAAACATTGTCAATGGTAAATACTTTAACAAGAATTAGTGAATGGGATTACCCAGCAGGATCTGAAGAAAAGAAACACAGAACAGGTAGATTTGTATTTGTCTGGGTGGGTAGGAGTAGGTGGGGAGTGAAGCAGATGGAAAAAGTAGTGTCGTGGCGGAAAAGTGGGTAATACTTAAACATTGGGAGAATTCAAATGAACATGTAAATTTTTAGTTTCTCTTGAAAAAGCAGATGTAGAAGCACTGGGCTAGCATCCTTGCATAGCAATAGCCACCTGGAGCGACATGGTAGCTGCCCTGTTCAAAAGGGCATCTGCTCTGCCTTACCACCGTCCCAACCCTCCCCACATCTCTTATACCAGGTACAACTTTATTGTGCGATTTGTGGAGCTCCTGCAGACTTTTCAGTTTGCTACGCCCAGCCTAAAGCCTAGAAGGGTAGAGCTAAATATGACAATGACTGGGGTTGAAGGGACCTCTGGGCAGTTAAGGGTGAGAGAGATGTTGAACACAGAAAGAAGTGGTGACAGGAGTGAGAGTGCTCACTATGTAAAGTAAACGCAAGTGAGATGCACAGAACCTTACGATCTGTGCCTTCATTTTCTGGAATGCCTCGTACCTATTTTCCAGAAACCTCTAAGAAATTAATTAGCTGACCGTATGATGCAACCATTGCCATAAGTTACCTCCAATTGAGCATTGCATTTCCAATTTATTCTAACAGTTTGAACATAATCTGTAGTTACCCTTCTGAATATTTTTTATCGTGCCAGATGATGAAGGTTACTCAAATTATTTTGCTGTTAATCTACCACATTTGTAGAATCATTCTGAATAATCCATTTTCTTAGAAGAGAAGTCCCCACTTTCAAATGGATTCCATACTTCCAAATTATATTAACCTGAGAAATACAAAATAACATAAGTGAAGTTACAAAGACTCATTAATGTTATCAAACGTGATGACACATACACTTGAATTTGTTTTAAAGGGTGTCTTGGTTTGTTGCCTTAAAACCTGAAAGAAGTGGTTGCCATTTCTTCAAGCTTGACAATCTCCTTGTGATGAATAACGAGTTTTATTATTAGCTGACATAAGTAATGGACTTAGCATAGGGTCTGAACAAAGTTAATACTCAATAAATGTTACTTTTCTTCCCAGACCCACTCTCCCCCTTCCTATAGCCTTCTTACTATTATTTTAGTTAGGGAAATCGAATTAGAATGAACCTAACCACACTTTACAGATAGAGCCCCTTACCAACTTATATAAAACTTTGCTGAGAAGCTAAGAATATTAGAGGGATGGTCAAAGAGGAGGGAAACTAGTCTTTCAAATTAAACATCAGTTTAATCTCAGAAACAAATATAGAAAATGGTTAACAACAACAGTCCCTTTCCTTCTTGCCCAAGCGTCTTCATTCCTGTGTGGAGTCTTGGGTCAAGACCTTTGCTCACTGGCGGGCACATTATGGGAGATGCTGTGGCCAATAATGAGGAAAGGAATTTTTGTCTTTTCTATTCACTGCTGTGTCCTACAACCTAGCAAGATGCCCATCAGATAGTGGACACCAATTAGATCAGGTGAAGGCAGTAATCCATTAGAAAGTATAGTTCCCGCCCTTGAACTGTTTGAAGTTGAAACAAAGAAATGACAAAGCGTGAAGCGACACAAATCGCTTGCAAAATTACGTGAGCATGAGTGAATACACCCCTTTCACCTCCCTAATTTCTCTTGTCCACCACCCCCACGCATACTTTCCCATTAAAATGCATGTATAGAGGTGGAATTAAGTAAACAACGAGGAATGTGCAGTTTTCATCGACATGGATTTCTCACTTGGACTCACACCCACCAGCTAAAGTAGTGCTGATGCAAAGTTGCAAGGCCATAGGTTGCAAAGTTTTCTTTTGAATCTAGATTTTTCTCCTGCTTCTTTCTTATTTTCTCCTTAGTCAAATACTTTCATCTAGATTTTTGTTCTTAAAGCATGAGAGTTGTGTGTGGGTGGGAGAGCAGGGTCAGACACGATGCTTAATTAGATTCATAACGTTGCAAACCATGTTTGTGACAACCATGTATATATGTTGCTTCCTTTGAACTCCAGAAAGAGGATCATGCTTTCGTAATGTAGTCCTCAGGGTGCAGGCCCCCACTGCCACAGCTGCTAGCAGCATGGAGCTCCCTATTGAGACCCTCCCATTGGCATACGAGGCGGCCTTTTCAAATCACAACAGTTGCCAGATCCTGTCTGTGTACCGGGAAGGAGAACTTAGAGATGGAAAGGACCATATTTCCATTTTTCCTTATTTATTTTTCAACACGGTGGGATATCAGAAAGAAGACAATGAGCCAAGAGAGTAAATATGCAAGCAAATACAGTAGTACTCACGAAAGCGCTGAAGGGATTTCTCATATAGGAGCTCCATGATAGCAGAAACCTTGACCATCCTGTTTCTGCTCTAACTCCAGCACTTAGAACAGTGCCCAGCACAGAGTAAGCACTCGCCAAGTTTTTGTTGAATGAATGAGTTGTATGTAAAGGAGCGATCAGAAGAGACACAGTTAGTATACAAAGGCAATGTGAAGTTACATGATATCAGTTTTTGTATAGGAGGACAATGAGTGGAGTAGCTTGTGGGAGGCAGAGGAATTGTAGCTAAGAGACATGAAGTAAGGTATCTGGAAGTAATGAGTTATATGGAGGGAAACCATCTAATTTATTATCCAAACCTAGACATTTTGAAGAGTGAAAGGGGCACTTAATAATTATTCTGGGATGACGTGTACAAATCAGGACTGTCCTGGGAAAACTGAGATATCTGGAGGGTTACCCTCTTTATACGACACCAAGTAGACTGAGTAAGGGGTTGGGCTGATGAAAATAAAGTTTGAGAAGGATTATTTTAGTTTCTACAATAGATATAGACTTTAATTCTGAAAGAGAAAAAGAAAGAGAGACTAGAAGACAGAAGACCTGCTAGAATTGTAATAGTTATAATCCAGGGATGATGGCTTTGAGAATAGAGAGGAAGGGGTAGATCTGATGGAGTTTGTGAAGAATCAAGCAGAATTGATTAACCAAGGAATATAAACGTTCAGTCATAATATTGCCTGCAGTGTTGTTTCAAAAACCTGTAAAATACAAGCTCTGATAAATTCTGCGCTCAACTGAAGCTACCTTAAAACCTTCCAGCTCTGTAATATTGGAATATTTACTTAACCTCTCTGACCCTCAGTTACTTAATGTAACTAAAGGTGAGTCATACAAATAAGCCTTCTCAGATTTTCAGACCGTATTAGAATTCCCCTAGAACTAGAATTTTTTTTTCATTATTCTTAGCCAAAAAAGTTCTTAAGTAAAATAATATTCTCGGACTTATTGAAAGTATCTTAAAACAAAACAAAAAAATTAAGCTGTAACTATACAATCAAGATTTTAAAAAATATTTCATGAAGAAACAGTAAGATGACTCAACTTATGCCTAGAGTTTGTTTTCAAGGGATATTTCTACCAATCGCATCTTGCATCTTTCCTGTATCAGAAAACATTTCTGCTGGAAATCACAACAAAAAATGGTTAGATTTTGAGTTCCTCATGGTAACATTTGACTTTCAGAAAGAAGATTATTGGACAAAATCTTTGAGCAGGAGAAACCCCTATTCTACCAGATATCTTTTTTTTTGAGGAGGAGGATTATCCCTGAGCTAACATCTGCTGCCAATCCTCCTCTTTTTTCCTGAGGAAGAATGGCCCTGAGCTAACATCCATGCCCATCTTCCTCTACTTTATACATGGGATGCCTACCACAGCATGGCTTTTTGCCAAACAGTGCCATTTCTGCACCCAGGATCCGAATCAGCGAACCCCTGGGCCACCAAGAAGTGGAACGTGAACACTTAACTGCTGCGCCACCAGGTCAGCCCCTCTACCAGATATCTTGATTGCCCCTTTCCTCCAACACTGAGAACTCCTCTCCCCTTGCCTCATAGGAAACTGCTACGGGTCTTACAACCTTTAGCTACCTCTCATCCATGTGAATACTGCCTTGTCCAGAAGGGTCTGGTCTCTCTGATTTTCTACCCTATTTTTCATGCGGAGTCTTGGTTTCAACTCCAATCCAGTTGGCAGGTCAAAGTTCTCTCCTCTTCACTTTCTGCAGAAATAGAAATTTTGCCAAACTTCAGAAAAAGAGAAATGATTTTCCAGTCTCTCCCTCTCACTTTTGTGTTTACACACTTGACTTAAGGGAGAATTTGTGACATAATTCTCTTTAGTGAATCTTTAACTACAATAATTCTACTGGTAGGGGGATCAGTGAAAAGCGTAGTAGAAATTCTTGATAGCACCTAAATGTCACGAGACTCATATTTCCCATTGTAGAAATTGAACCACTTCTGAGCAGTTGAAATTATTGCTAAATATATTTACAGTCTTTTTTACGATAAAAAGCTTTATTACTCTTATTATGGGCTGAAGAAATGCTTTAAATCTTGAGTTCTGAAGTAATATCTCCTGTCCTAAAAGCAATGAAGCTTTTCAAGAGAGAGGGAGAAAGGAAGTGCCTTCTGAAAAGGGAGTTTATGGTTTTAGATTTTGTTGCAATTTTGGTTCATATATTTTTACTAAGTGTAACCTTTATATGTAAATTAAGTGATTATATAAGAGAGAGTGCTGTTTTCATAAAGAAATGGTTTTATATCCTAAAAGACAGGAGTATAAACCAGTAAGGCAGCTGTGCGTGTGTTTGATGGCTGTGAAATGACCTGTTTGATTTTCTATTACAGACCAGCAGACTATGCTGCCCTGGCCCACCAAACCCGGACTGTGGGGTAGCTGACTTCTCATTAGGAAGTCCTGTGATACAGAGCGCATTCATAGCCTGTCATAAATAAAGCGCCTTTAAAACCGCATGTATAGAAACAGCCCTCCAATGTGAAAGCGGTACCATAAAAAAAAATTATCCTTTGAAACACTATTGGAGAGAGAGAGAAAAAATTACTTTCTGGCTAAGGCCTGACAAATGAGTTTATCATTTGGCCATATGGGATAGTGTATGCACACATGTCCAGATAGTCAAATTCACTCAAATTGGTCCAGACAGACTAATTCATCAGTTCTTTGGAGGGAAAGCCCAAGCCTAGTTAAATAAAATGTTAAAATAAAAGCAGTTTAATTACCTCAAGGGAGAAGTAGAGAGAACTTGGCCTCCAGTCTTAACAGAATTCCATAATGGCTTTAGTGAGTAGATAATCATTTGTGATTAGCACATTCACTGTATACAAAAGCTTCAGCAGAAGTAGGGATCCTTTTAATCTCCTCACTTAGTCTTATTTCTCTATTTGCTAAGCAGACTCTGTGTTTGCATCCATAGTACGGACATACATTTAGGTGGGACAAGTGGAGATTATTGCAGATCCCAAACTAACAGAGTTTGGGTTAATGAGGTTTTATTGTCTGTGTACACGTGACAGACAGGCAGTAAAGAACAAAATGTGCCACCTGTACCTCAGATTTTAGCTCCTTCTATTTGTTTTCTTCACTTCCAGTGCCATAAATTCTACCTGTGATATGAGGGCCAACCGATCTTCCTGTTTCTGGCACTGTCCTTTGTGATAAAAAACTTTGTGATCAGAATTTACCTGAGAATTTGTAGATACGTGAAGTAAGATATACCTGGTTATAATTTTCTCTCTTGGGATGGTTATCTACTGTAATTTTTTCTTTATTGAACACCAGTAACTCAGAAGAGGGGGGACAAATTATATTTATGATACTTTCCTAGCTACCTTAAAGTCTATAAGTGAAATGCTGCAGAAAAGGCCAATGACTAGGAAGGCATACATAGACGAGGCATGAAAGAAAGATTTGGAGAAACCAGTAAGGGACCAAAATAAAATTTAATAGATTGGAGGGATTCTGGGGAGATAGCAGACTAGGAAGCACCAAAGATCTGTCTCCTCACCTAGACAACAATTACACTGGCAGAATCTGTCTGATGTAACTGTTCTGGAACCCTGGAGTCTCTTGAAGGCTTGCAACTTCCAGGGGAAGACTTGGTAAACTGTGCTTAATTTCAGTTCTTAGCTCAGCAGCTACTACCCATCCTCACCCCAAGCCCTGTGGAATGCTGCTGTGCATGTGTTCCTGGAGCAGCTCACACATGGCTTATGGGAACCAGGGTGGGCAATAAGGACCCCATCCCCCAAATATTTGGGATCTGTGTTCTGGTCACTGATTGCTGACTCAGATAATGAAGGTGCAGACACAGAAGCAGCAGCCATTGTTGCACCTCCCTCCCCATTGTTACAAGCACCTCCCCCTCCAGCTGAAGTGATTTCCAGGGGATTTAAAGGGCCAGCATGTTTTTCTTCCCTTAATTTTTCTCTTTTTCCTCCATTGGGAGCCAGACATTAAAGAATAAGGTATTCAAAAGCTACTGCATATACAGAGGAAACCAGAAAGTCACTACACATGCCCAGGGAAAGGTACAGAATCAGAAAATATCTGAGAAGAACTTAAGTTTCCTCCTCAGGCTGATTTTCAGTAAAAAGACAGCCTACAATTAAAAAAAAACAAAAAAAACAAAAAACCCTGGGCAGTTGGAGAACCCACTTTCCAGAGTTACCACATTATTAGATTCAAATGTATAGTTTTTAGCCAAAAAAAAAAAAAAACACAATGCATACAAAGAAATAGGAAAGTATGGCCTATTCAAAGGAAAAAAGTAAACCAACAGAAATAGTCCCAGAGAAAGACCATATGGCAGACATACTAAACAAAGTCTTTAAAACAGTCTTAAAGATACACAAAGAACTAAAGGAAGATATACAGAAAGCCAAGAAATTATGTATGAACAAAATGGAAATATCAATAAAGAGATAGAAAACCTGAAAAGAAACCAAAAAGAAATTTTAGAACCAAAAAGTGCAGTAACTGAAATGAAAAATTCACTAAAGAAATTCAAAGGCAGATTTGAACAAGCAGAAGAAAGAATCAGCAAACTTGAAGACAAGAAAATTGAAATAATGGGGTCTGAGGAACAGAAAGAAACAAGATTAAAGGAAAGTAAACAGAGCCTGAGGGACTTGTGGGACACCCTCAAGTAGACCAACATATGATTGTAGGATTTCCAAAAGGAGAAGGTAAAGGAAGGGACAGAGAGAATATCTGAAGAAATAATGGCCAAAAACTTCCCAAATTTGATGAAAATACCAATGTAAACATCCAAGAAGTTTAACAAATTCCAAATAGGATGAACTCAAAGCCACCCATACTGAGACACGTTATAATCAAACTGTTGAAATACAGAGACAAAGAGAATCTTTAAAGCAGCAAGAGAGCCCAGAAATAACCCTCTCATAAACACTCAAATGATTTTAGACAAGGGTGCCAAGACCAGTCAGTGAGGAAAAGACAGTCTTTTACACAAATGGTGCTGGGACAACTGGATATCCACATGCACAAAAATGAAGTTGAACTCTTACCTAGCACTATATACAAAAATTAATTTAAAATTGATTGAAGACCTGAAACGTAAGAGCTAAAACTCTTAGAAGAAAACATCGGGACAAAGCTTCATGACATTGGGTTTGTCAATGATTTCTTAGATATGAGCCCAAAGACACAGGCAGCAAAAGAAAAAATAGATAAACTAGCCTTTATCAAAATTGGAAACTTTTGCGCATCAAAGGACACTTTCAACAGAGGGAAAGGGCAACTCATGGAACAGGAGAAAATATTTGCAAACTATATATTTGATAAGGGATTAATATTCATACAATATAGAGAACTCCTAAAAATAAACAAAGAGATCAAACAATCTGATTTAAAAATGGGGGGGCTGGCCTGGTGGTGCAGCGGTTAAGTGCTCACATTCCGCTTTGTCTGCCCAGGGTTCACTGGTTCAGATCCTGGGTGCAGACATGGCACCGCTTGGCAAGCCATGCTGTGACAGGCATCCCACATATAAAGTAGAGGAAGATGGGCACAGATGTTAGCTTAGGTCCAGTCTTCCTCAGCAAAAAGAAGAGGATTGACAGCAGTTAGCTCAGGGCTAATCTTCCTCAAAAAAATAAAATAAAATAAATAAAAATGGGAAAGATCTCTCCAAAGAAGATATTCAAATAGCCAATAAGCACATGAAAAGATGTTCAACATTAGGGAAATCAAAACCACAATAAGCTATCACCTCACTTCCACTAGGATAGCTACTACCAAAAAAAAAAAAGAGAAAAGAAGAGAACAAATGTTGGCAAGGATGTGGAGAAATTGGAAACCTTGTGCACTGTCAGTGGGAATATATAAAATGTACAACCACTGTGAAAAACTGTGTGGTGGTTCCTTAAAAAATGAAAAATACATTTACCATATGATCTAGTAATTCCACTTCTGGATATTTACCCAAAAGAATGGAAAGCAGTATCTCAAAGAGATGTTTGTTCTCCCAGATTCATAGCAGCATTATTCACAACAGCTAAAACATGGAAGCAAGCCAAGTGTCCACCTGTCCACTGACACATGAATGGATAATTAAAGCTGTGGCATATATATACAAGGGGATATTATTCAGCCATAATAAAGGAAGGAAATTCTGACATACACTACAACATGGATGAATCTTGAGGACGTTACGCTAAAGTGAAATAAGGCAGTCACAAAAGACAAATACTGTATGATTCCGCTTATATGGAGTACCTAGAGTAGTTAAATTCCTAGAGACAGAAAGTAGAATGGTAGTCGCCAGGGGCTAGAGGGATGGGGAAATGGAGGGTCCCGTTTAATAGGTATAGATTTTCAGTTTTACAAGATGAAAAGTGTTCTAGAGATGAATGGTCATGATTGTTGCACAACAATATGAATCTGCTTAATACCACTGAACTATACACTTAAAAATGGTTAAGAAGGTAAATTTTATGTTATGTGTATTTTACCACAATAAAAAAAATGGAGAAGAAAAAGCCTTAATGAATTGTTCCTCTATTACAGACTTGTAAAACTGGGAAAGTATGAGGAAGTAGAACGTTGGAGCTGAATGGAGAGTTGGATATCATCTGGTAAAATCCAACCACCTCCTTTTCAGATGAGGAAACTAAGAAGAGAAAAGTTGAGTGCCTTTTACAAGGTCACATAGCTTGTGAATGGCCGAGGTAAGCCTTCTGACTCCAACCTGGTTCTTTCTAATATGTTATTGTTCTTGTTTTAACCTCAGATGCTGAGGTTTGAATTAATCCTACCCCTCAGATCATAACACATTATCTTAATTGGTCCTCATAAGCTTCCTCTCATTAATTAATTAATTAATTCCCCTCTATCCCTATTCCTCACACCCATTCCACACCTCCCACCAACCATCATTCTGTTGTGTTTACCATCTATGTGTTCTTGCAACATGTGAATATTTGGTTCATTCTTTTTAACTTATTTGATGCTATTGTGCTATATGTCGCTGTGCTTCTTGTTTTTTTCACTCAGCACTGTTTTAAAATCCATCCATGTTGCTATATGTACATTAATCCATTGCTTCTGACTGATACATGGTTCTCCCTGTTCCATACTCACCACATTTGACCTCTCTGATTTCCCAGCACTTGATGCGCAGAATTCCCCCCAACTCCTTCCATCACAAATAATGCCTTAATGAATATTCTTGTGCATAGTTCTTGTGGAACTGAGTGAGAATTTATTGGAGCTATAAATTACTTTTATTTATATTTGAGTATATTTAATTTGAATAAATATTGCCAGATTGGCTGTATCATTCTATAATTCCACTAGCTCAGGAAACTTTTTTATCCTCACATCATACCAATGTTTGACATTATCTAGCATCTAAATTTTTTCCAATCTAATAGATGCAAAATGATTTTATGTACATTTCTCAGATTATTAGTGATTTTGATCATGTTTTCATATGCTTATTAGGGTTTGGGGATTTATCCCCTGTACATTTTCTGTTCTCAACCTTTGCCTGTTTTTCTACTGAGGTGTTGTTTTTCTCTTGTTGCTTTATGAGTTCCTTGTACATTTTAGATATGAATCCCTTATTGATTTTAGACAGCTTATATCTTCTTTCATCTGTCACCTTCCCATGAAATTTTAAACTGTATCTTCATTGAATAGATATCGTTAATTTTTATGTAATCAAATAAATCAGTTTTTTATGTTATGATTTGTGTTTTTGAAGTTTTAACACATTCTTGCCTACCCCTAGGTCACAAAGACATTCTCCTACATTTTCTTCTAACGACTTTATAGTTTAACCTTTTAGATCTGGGTTTAATATATTTGGTGTCAGCCTTTGTATATAATGTTAGGTAAGGATCTACATTTGTTAGTTTGTTTTGTTTTGCTTTTAAAATTTTTTTGGTTTTAATTTTGAAAAAATGATAGATTCACAGGTAGCTGCAAAAAATAGTAAAGAGAGATCCTATGTGCTTTCACTCAGTTTTTCCCAGGGGTTAACATCTTGTATGACCATAGTACAATATCAAAAACAGGAAATTGATATTGGTACAGTACACAGACCTTATCCAGACCAGTCTTACAAGTGCTCTTGTATGCGTGTATATGTTTGTGTGTATAGTTCTATGCAATCTTATCACATGTGTAGATTGTTGTAAGCACCACCAGCACAATCAACATATAGAACTGTTCCATCATCAAACAAATTCCTCCTGCTGCCCATTTATAGTTACACTTACCCTGCCCTTCACCCACCTATCACCATAACCCCAACAGCTGCTACTCCTCTGTTCTCTATCTCTATAATTTTGTTGTTTTGCTTGTCATTCCATTATATAAATAGAAAACTACAGTATGTAGTCTTTTGAAATTGGATTTTTTTCACTCAGTATAACACCCTTAAGTTGCATATATCATAGTTTATTCTTTTTTATTGCTGAGTGTTATTCCCTAGTATAGATCTGTACCAGTTTGTTTAATTACTTGCCTGTTGAAAGACATTTGGATTGTTAAGTTTTTTACTATTATTAATAAAAGCTTCAATGAATATTTTTGTACACATTTTTGTGTGGTCATATGTTTTGAATTTCCTTGGCTATATATCTATGAGTGGAACTTCTGGTTCATATGATTTCACTTTTTGAGTAAAATTTTGTCTGACTTTGGAAAGAACTGCCAGACTGTTTTCCAAAGCAGCTGCACCATTTTACTGTCCCACCAGCAAGGTATAAGAGCTGGTTTCTTCCCATCCTTGTCAGAATTTGGTATTATCAATATTTTTTGTGTTAGCTGTTCTGATAGGTATGTAGTAATATCTCATCATGGTCTTCATTTGATTTTTCTCATGGATAGTGATGCTGAACATCTTTTCATGTGCTTATTTGCCATCCATATATTCTCTTTGGTGAACTGTCTCTTCATGTCTTTTGTTCAATTTTTTAATTGGATTGTTTTCTTTTTCTTTTGAGTTTTGAAAGTTACGTATATATATTATAGATATTAGTATATAATATCTATATATTAGTATATAATATATAGATAGATATATTATAGATAATAGTCCTCTGTTGGATAAATGGCTTGCAAATATTTTCTTCCAGCCTGTAACTCTCTTTTCATTCTCTTAATGGGGTTTTCCAGTGAAAAAATTTTAAATTTTGATGAAATCCAATTTATTGATATATATTTTTTTTATGGATCATGCTTTTGGTATCTATGAAAGATTTCTTTTCTTCTTGTGGCAATTTTGACATTTTGTGTCTTTCTACAAATGTATCTATTTCATCCAGATTTTCACATTTTTAGCACATATTCATAATACTTTAAACAATTTTATCTATAGTTAATTTAAATTTCTTTTTAATCATTTTGTTTATTCATATCTTTTCTCTTTTTTCTTGATCATCTTGCCAAAGCTCTGTCTATAGAATTCATCTTATCAAAGAATTAGGTTTTAATTGTGCTAATTTCTCTATCATTTGTTGTTTTTGGTGTTGTGCCTCTGTTTCATTTATTTTGTCATCATTGTCGTTATATTCTTCCTTCTCATTTCTTTTGTGGACTTTTTCTTTTGTTCTTTTCCCAAGTTCTTGAGTTGAATACTTAGTTTGCTTCTTTTTATTTTTTGATGAAATTTTAGCACATACAGAAGATATGCAAAACATATATGGAAGTAATGGAACATTTCTACTCTAGGCATACTTCAACCAAATTTTATACACAGATGGATATTTTAACAATTTTAAACCCTAGGGAAAGAGATTCCTCAGCTTCCCTTAAAAACTGTGCTTAATATAGCTGTACTGGTGATAATTCTTAGCTAAAATCAGAGTCTGGAAGAAAGAGATATATTATGAGAAAAATGCAAATATGTGTTGAAGATATTGATGAGACCACTGCTGGTCGATACATCATATTGAAAAGTCTGTCTTTGTTTATGATTTGTATCATTACTCTAATATGTCACTCTTGAGAATTATTATTGATTTACTTTATTTCACGTTCAAAATGGGTATAATATTTGTTATTATCATTATGATCTGATGATATAGTTTAAACAGGGCTGGTAAATATTCTCAGATGGAATTTGCTGTTAAAAAAGAAATCCATAACTTTTTCACAAAGGTTTTGCTTAAATTCATTACACTAGTTTTCATTGCTACCTCAATGTTTTTTATCACTTAATACGTATAACATTAATAATTATGAGAAAGATATCCCTCTTTAAAGGTTTTTTAATCTTCCCTTTGTTCCCACATCACTTTGATACTTTATTTGAAGAGAAATGATTTTCTGCTAATAATATATGCAAAATATATCATAACTTAATCAGACTCTTCTTTTCAATATGTAGCATGCCCCACATTCCCCTCCACCACCCCTTGCATGCTATAACTCCCCTCTTTCTCACCTGCCGGAAACTGTAATTGGAGTAGCATATGCATTGTTCCTTGTAAACCAACTCAGTCAGCAAATCCGTATTGGTCTCCTACTATGTGTGTGATGGAGTGTGGTTACAAGAGTGAAGACTATATTGAAATGCTTGCAGGAACACCCCTCTGGATGTTTTTGGCTCTAAATGCATACTATTAATAGCCTTTCCTTCATTTTTCATCCTTATCTCCTGGTTATAAAAGTAAAAATGTTAAATATAGTTTAAAAATAGAAATTTTTAATAGAGTATGAGCAAAGCCATGTTGTTTAGATTGTCTTCTGCCTATGCATTTCATATGACAATATAGATTGTCAACTTGCATATATTGGAGATATATAGCACTTTACTTAATAGGTGGTTATAGCAATTTTAAGTAAAAGTTTATCTAAACGCTTTTGAACCTTTAAAAACAATATTTTCAACTTATGCCACTAACTGAGAAATGGATTTTTTGGTGCATTTACTGTCTGCTATTTTACTCTACTTTGTGACATCACTAAATTTTAACCTACTGCAATAGTTTTCTTCTCATTTTCCTGGCCTCCTAACCATTCTACATTCCTGAAATGGCACTTTGTGCACTTTACTTCAATGCTCAAAAACCTTCAGTGGCTCCATATTGTCCATGGGATGCAAATGATTATTATTTGCCTTACACTACATTAATTCTCCCAAGAGAACTTAGACACTTGCTGTCCTACATAGTAGATTATCTTTTGTTAGTAAAAATTTTATATATTTACCAAGCCTGTAGATTCCTTAAGGAAAGAAATATATCTGTTCCTCTCCAAAATCTATCCCCCAGAACACCTTGAATTATGGCTGTGCCTCAGGAGACACTTGATAAATGATAAATGTTTATTAAATGATTGATTGAGTTCATTTGAACCTTACCTATGTTTGTAGTTTCTTCGTTTTCTGACTCTATTCTTTCACTATTCATCTTTACTAAGTCGAAAAAAGGTGACAGGAAGAAGAGGACAAATAGTCATGCTTATTGGCCTCTAAAGGCCTGGAATCTCTATATACTCTGACTCTATGGATCTTACCCTCACTCTAAGTCCCCAACCTGTTCAGGCTTTCCAAGACTGAGCCCTCTTTCCAAATTCCTCCAGACATCCATTGTCTTCATTCCCTCAAGAGAGTCCTACAGTTGACTTCAGCTTGTGCTTTTTGATAGTCATGACTTACCTTGAAACTGCTGAAATAAAACTTTAAAGCATTAATCATAGTTCTCACATTCTATACATTGTTATTAAGTCCATGTCCATCTCTTAATATTCACTGAATATGTGATAGACATGTAGTATAATCTCCATCATTCAGGTTTTATCTTTCCAGATTGAAAAATTCATGTATGTATATGTGTATACGTGTATGCATGTGTGTACATATGTACATATGCATGTGTGTATACGTGCATATGTGCATTCATGTATAGGTATGTGTGTGTACATATGTATGTATGTGTAGATGTATGTATGTATATGTCTTCTTATGGATAACTCATAGACTCTTACAGTTTGGGAGAAAATTTAAAAGTCAACCATTCCCAACCAGTCACCCAATACTTGAATCCTAATGGTCTTTCTCAGTTTTCTCTTCAGATTTTCTCTCTCTCTTCGCTTGAGATGATCAGAATGACATATAATGATTGGCGTATAGCCATGTCATCATTTTCATTCAACAAATGCTGCAGCATTTTCGGTCAGGACTTTCAGGGTAGAATCAACGACTCCTAGTTCTCATTCCTGGAACATGACCATTTAGAGATGATAGCTCAACTTATGTACTACTAATGAAAGTGTGGCTCATGTGGTTAGACTTGAGTGGTGTCATATCCAAGAGGCACACTTAAAAAGCAAAAGAAATTTAATTTATTCATAAACTCAAACAATGTTTCACTTGTCCCCTTTCTTTGCCTCCCTAATTTCTCCTACCCCACACCCTTTAGAGACCAAGCATTCTTCCCACCCCAACTCTCCTTCTTTAGCTTGCAGAGTCTCTATTTGCTCTCTTGTCTCTTTATTTTGTGGATTCATTTAACTTCTTTCACTTAGTCTTTTCCTTGTTTTGCACCCTCTTTTGTCCTGCTACCCTGTCCTTCTCTGCCTGTTCTTTGATTCTTAATTATGGAAATCTAAGAACTAGCTGGCTGAGACCAGACATGTTGAGGAAGAGGAGTGGTAAACTGAGTATGCAAGATAAGATTCACTTTTGTGACAAAAGTCCATTAAAACTTTCCTGTTAATAATTGCACTGCATTATGTAGTTAGGATTATGTTTTCAAAGAATATCATCTTCCAGGCATTTACTTTATAGCTCATCTGCCGTTTTCTACCCTTTCTCACTCTCACATGATTTCCTTGCAATTGTCCACTCAGGGCTTTTATGTTTTTGTTTTGTTTTTGTGACCTGGCAAAGCTTAATGCTAGCAGTAAAAAGAAGGCTCTGCTGTGTATTATCTTTTCCAAATGTATTCACATTTCCAACTGTATTTTCATTTTTCATTTATGTGTCTTTTCTACCATTTTTCTTTCTTTCTAGGTTATTAGGTCCTAGAAGCCAAGGAACATTTCTATTGACAGAGTAATTGATGTCAAAGCACAAATACTTTCTGATATTGATCAATGCCAATATTTATGAAATGTAGGTGTTTCATATATACAAATTATTTCATGGTTGCTAGCAGAAATAGGGCTCATCCAGGCAATCAGGGATCTCTTTCTGGAGGCAATTTCATCTCTGCTTCCCTATCCCCACCCAATTCCATCAGCTCTTCCCATTCATCCATTCTCTTCTTAAATCTCTGAAGTCTGAATTCTCGCTCTCACCACTCAAGTGGAAAGTACTTCCCCAAAGGTCATCAAGATCCTCAAATGTTTCTTGAGTGCATACTACATGTGAAGTACACTACAAACTAAGGAATGTTTCTAGAGTGGTGGACAAAACAGACATAATTTCTGTCCCCAAAGACATGCAAACTAGAGAGGGACACAGAAACTAACCAAAGAATTATACAAATAAGAATTAAATATTTGAGTGCTATGAAGGAAAATAATGTGACCCTATGAAGAATATAAAAATGATCACCTTGTTTTGATTGGAGAATAAAGAATATCTATCTGGAAAACCCATGTTTAGACCAAGACCTGAAGAAAGAGAAGAGTTAGATACATGAATCGAACAGAAGAAGAGGTTCCAGACAGTGGGAAAAGCATGTGGGAAAATGCTGAGGAAGAAGAAAATTGGTGCACAGAAAAAATTGAAAGGCATTCTGTGTAGCTACAGAACAAAGAGCAAGGGGGAAAGGTGGTGAGAGAAAAAAGTTGGAAAGGTAAACTTAAGGAATATTATGCTTGGCTTTTTAAGGTCACGATAATGATTTTATTTTAGCCCTAAGTGCAATGGGAAGCTGTTGCACGTTAAAAAGAAATGATAAAATATCACTTATAGTTTTGTAATGTAGAGAAAGATGGATTGGACGGGTACAATGGTATGATATTAAATGATTTCAGGTAAGAAGTGATGGCAATTTTGATAAGGTACAATTAAAGGTATATTTTTATGTAGAATTGACAGGATTTGATGATGGATTAACAGATTGAATGTAAAAGGTGAAGTAGAAAAAGGAAGTCTCAGTTTTGGGCAGTTGGAGGAATGAAGTGCTTTTATTGAAATGGGTCAGTCAGAAGAAGAGCAGACTTCTTTCCTGGAGGCTGTGGGGTTACTCAGGTGTCCACTTTTCGATATATTGAGTTTGAGAAGCCTTTGAGACATCCGAGTGGCAATATCAAATAAGTTAGAAGGGTGATCTGGTCTGGAGGTATACAGTTTGGAATTATAGTCATATAGGTGATATTTAAATCCATAGGAACAGATGGAGGAGGACAAATGAGAGTGAACAAGAGTGACTCACTAATCGTATCTTTATGGTGCTTTTACAATTACTAATCATAATGAAAGAACTCCTGCCTTCCTGTAGATGCTGTAACATTGTACTCTCCTTTCCAATCTTGATTGCTTCCTCTTCCTACCCTTTACAAGAAGATAGTCCCCAAAGCTGCCATTAACCTTCTCCTCTCCGGCCCCCTTCCTCCGCCACACACACATTCCCTCCTTCAACAAAATCATCTTCTGTATTATTTGGGGTCTGTGATGGTTAATTTTATGTATCAACTTGACTGCATCATGGGATGCTTAGATATTTGGCTGAACATTATGTCTGGGTGTGTCTGTGAGGGTGTTTCCTGACAAAATTAGCATTTGAATTTGTGGACTCAGTAAAGTAGTTTTCTCTCTCCAATGTGGGTGGTCATCATCCAATCCATCAAGGGACTGAATAAGACAAAAGGGCAGAGGAAGGAAGATGTCAGCCTTGCAGCCTTTGCTTGAGCTAGGATATCAATCTTCTCCTGCCCTTGGCACTTCTGGTTCTCAGGTCTTTGGACTTGGACTGAATTACATCACTGGCTTTCCTGAGCCTCCAGCTTGCAGGAAGCAGTTCAGGGGACTTCTTAGCCTCCATAATTACACGAGCCATTTCATTATAATAAATCCCTTCCTCTATATAGTCTATCACTTCTGCTTCTCTGGAGACCCTGACTAATACAGGGTCATACTAACTGCTCTAACATAAAGACTCCAGAATGCAACGGCTCAAACAAGATGCATGTTTAGTTTTCTCAGGTAATAGTCCAAGTTCTAGATCAGTGAGAGGGTTTCCTGCACAGCATAACTTAGAAGTCTAATTTCCTTCCATTTTGTTTCTCTGCCATTTCCTAGGGTATTGTCTTTATATGCATGGTCAAAGTGTGGCTGCAGTCACATCTGTGTTCTATTTTTCTGGAGAGTGAAAGAGAATGTGAAGAAAGCAGGTCCACTGTCTTGAAAGCTTCAGCCTGGATGTCATGCATGTCAAGCAGGAAGATCCAGCTACCAATCCCAGGTGAGAATACCCACTGTGCATGGAGGATGGCAAAGATCATAATCATGCCAACCACCAGAGTTAGGATCCCATTTGACCCATTGCGTCTTTTATGGGTTTGGAGTTGCTGAGGAGGACTCAACACACAAGATGTTGGTTGGAATAACACTTTACTCACAGAAAGAAGAGACACAGTAAGATCAGCGTTTGTAGTAAGCGCTGGTCTCCCATGGCCGGCAGGTCTCTCCTGATGGCTGAAGCAGAGCGATGGACTGCACACACCCCTCTTGTGCTATAGACGAAGACCCCGTTCCTTTCACATGGAGCCAGATATACTGGTGGGGCTGGCCAGGTGCCGTATGATGCACATGCTTAAGTAGTACAAGGAAGTTCACTCTGTACCTGGAACAGGGAAAGGTTTCTTCCAATAAGCAAGAAGAATCTGCAGCCAAGCAACAGCTTGGCTCACAGCCTCTATATAAGGGAATGTTCCAGACCCAAGGCACTGATAGGGTGATCCTCAGGAGAAGTGACAGGTCATGCAATGGGTCCTTCCCCCCAAATACACATCACTATCTCTATCATTTCACTGGTGAAAATTTAATCTCATGGTCACATGTAACTATAAGAGCAGGTGGCAAATATCGTATAGCCAGCCAGTTGTATTAGTTTCTTACTGCTGCTGTAAGAAATTTTCACAAACTTGATTGCTTAAAACAGCACAAATTTATTATCTTACAGTTCTGGAGGTCAGAAGTCTGAAATGAGTCTCACTGGGTTAAACTC
Organism: Equus caballus; assembly: GCF_041296265.1. Lineage (NCBI taxonomy): Eukaryota > Metazoa > Chordata > Mammalia > Perissodactyla > Equidae > Equus > Equus caballus. Next base: position 97,436,815 of record NC_091715.1, on the reverse strand, counting down.
AAGGTGGGACCACTTTCTTTCTGGAGGCATTAGGGGAGAATCTGATTCCTTGCCTTTTTCCGCTTCTAGGGGATTTCCACATTCCTTGACTTGTGGCCCCTTCTTCCACAGCCAAAGCCAGCAGCATAGCATTTTCAAATCTCTCTCTGACTGACCTCCTCTTCTGCCTCCCTCTTCCATTTTAGAGGAAGGAATGACCCTGTGATTACATTGGGCTCCCCCAGATAATCCAGAATAACCTTCCCATTTGGAGGTCAGCTGATTAGCCACTTTAATTCAATCTGCAATCCTGATCTCCCCTTGACATGTAACCTAATACAGTCATGCGTCACTTAACGACGAAGATATGTTCTGAGAAATGAGTTGTTAGGTGGTATCGTCATTATACAAACATCACAGAGTGTACTTATGCAAACCTAGATGGCATATCTTACTGTACACCTAAACTATACAGTACTAATCTTCTGGGACTAGTATCATGATATATGAGATCCATCATTGACTGAAACATTGTTATGTGTTGCATGACTGTATATTCACAGGTTCTGAAGATTAGGATGTGGACATCTTTGGGGGCCACTGTTTGACGTACCACACCAGCCATGTATGTGCCAGGCTATAGTTCTATGTCTATGGAAGAAAAGGTGAATGGAATCTAGTCGTCTTCAACACATGAACTTTCATGGCTTTATCTATTCAAGTAAAGGCTGTTTTGCTATTTGGATCAAAATTTTGTGGCTCAAAATGGTGGTGGTTGAAGTGTCCTGCTTTAATCAGTTCTGTGCTGATGACTCTCCACGTGTAGTTCAATCTCATGTATAAATTAGAACTCATCACATAATTTTACCCCAGTGGTACCACCACTTCTTGTCATAGCTAAAAATCTTGAGGTCTTATTTAACTCTTCCTTTTCCTTTGTCTCTTATATCCAAACTGTCATAAAAGACACAGAGGACAGTTTGCTATTTCTTTGTTTGCTATGTCCTTTTGATTTGCCCCTCCTTGTTCATTTTCACTTCCATTTCCTTTGTTCAGTTGTCCATTTCTTCACTTATACTTACTAAAATACCCTTCTTCACTTTGACTCTGTTCTCTTTTGTGATATAAAGTGTCCTAAGTTTGAAACTGTTTCATCTATTGTCTTCTCTATTGTTTTTTATTGGTTTAATTCTGTCATCTTCTGGCCCAGGAACCTCTCTGTTTTCTGCCTTATCACATCCCAGCCCCTTTTCTGGGCTTACTAAACTATCAATAACCTTATGTAACTCCTCTCTTATATGCATGATAACTTCTGTTATCAGTTTTATCCTTTCTCTCCCACACACAGGTACCTCTCTGCGACTTTCTCTGTGTTAAACGCTTCCTCTAGTGGAGATACCCTCCCTTCTTCACCACCCCACATCCTAAACGTCCCTCAAAATTCCGCCTCTAGCTGGTCCATGAAGTCTTTTATTCCCACTCCGGCTTAGGGGATCTCTCACTTCTTGGCCACTGCCTCTCAGCATGATATTATACATGCAGCATTTCATTAATCTGTAATTGGAGAGTTTTGATGCTCCAAATATGTAGTAAAATTCTTCAAGGCAAGGGGTCATGTCTGGCACTAAAACATTGTTTTTGCTTACTTTGCAGTGCCTAGGTTGTTCTTGAGGATAAATACTTGACAGCAGGACAGAAGGCAGAGGATTACATATAACAGGATGAGGTGGAGCCCCCGCACAAAGAGCAAGACCGGCCAACCACTGCAGTCTGCACGCTCATATATGGTGGTTAAATTCTCCCTGACATTAACATATGACAACCTGTTGAAATGATTTGTAAGTCTTTTAGGGTTTTACAAACAGCTTTATCTCTCAATTCTACATGATAAAATGGCAAAGAATTATTTATTATGTCTTCCACCACTGGCATATGGAATTTTTAAAAGATTTATTTTAACTTTGGGGTTCTCTTGAGATTAGAGAATTGGCAAGAAAAAGAATGAAATCTTTGTCTCCTCAGGCCCACAGCGTTATAAACTCTACCATGCTATTTCGTCAAGGATCTCCCTCTTATCCATGCAAAGGAAGTCCTTTCTTTTTATTGTAATATAGTTGTAAAGCTCAAACAGCCGTCATAATTTCATTAAATCATGCTGAACTTCATAGAATTGCCGAAAAGGATCCATAACATGCAATGTTTGTTCTGCAAACTGACTGAATATTTATAATATTTAGTCTATACCATGCTATTTATTCTAAAAAATGACATATTTGTTTTTGTTTTCTTAGTCGAGCATAAGGCAAATTATATTAATTAGGCTATTTACATGATTTCCTAACTTAGAGCAGTGAAACTTGCCTTCAGCTAGCAAATAATTGGAATTACAATTGCTAGAGATATCACAAGTTTGTTAATTATATCAGGCTTCATCAAGCTCTGATAGGTCGCTAAATGGTCTTTTTCTCTTCTCCCCCCTTCTTTCCTTTTCCCCTCTATCTGGATCCCTGTCCCCTTCATTCCTTACGTAAAATAAATTTGCCATGAAGTAAATATACACTACATGATCATCTGAGCTACAATTTCCACTTCAGATTTGGGAGTCTATAATCTTCTAAAGATGAATGGATTAGTCATTGTTTCCTTTTGAAGAAAATTAGGCCTAAAGGTTGAGAGAGGCCCAGGTCTTATTTTCTCTGCTTTTCAGAAATAATGGAAGTTTTAAAAAGAGACATTAAAGTCAGAAACCAAAACCATGAAGCCTATCAAGTTTAGTACCAGTGTAGTACCTCTGCAAAACTATTTTAGTGTTGACTATTAGGATGTATTTAGACGTTTTCCTGGGCCTTTTTATAATTTGCCGATAGAAGCCAGTTGGGGAGGGGGTGAGAATGACAGAAAAACAAGATTCAAAACAAATCACTAATTAGTGAAAGAAAACATAAGGCTAGCATTATCTAATCATATCACTGTTCCTTGAAAACTTACAATGCTTTCCCATTGTTCTTAGAATAGCACTTTCCAGAATGTGTTTGGGGACGCTAGGTCCCTAGCACCCTACTCCTGAGATATAATCCTACCTATAAATGGGAGCTGCCCCATAGTCAGATAATTCCAGGAAACGGTGTGTGCTATACCTCACTCTGGGAGAGCCGCACTGTGTATCAATAGATCAAAGACGGAGGAACCCTACAGTGAAGACAACTATTTAACATTGCTTAACCTGTATTTCCAAAGCATTTTTGAGCATAAGTTTTTCCTTTTCTTTTTCCATACACCTATTGGCATTTTGTGGACTTCTTGGAGGAAATGGTGCCTTAGGCTAAAGTCCAACTGCTTAACCCATCCTACGAGGGTGGTCTCAGTCTGTCCCTCCCTACGTCTCCAGCCTCACCTCTTGCTACTTTCCCCCTGCTCCTCCTCTTTTCAGTTCCCTCAAAGAAGCCTTTTCAGTTCCCCTGAAAGAAGCCGGTCTCCCCTCTTGGCCTCCCTTCCCTTAAGGAACCCCTTCTCATGCTTCTGGTCTCTGAGTAAATGTCGTTACTTTGGGAAGGTTTTCCTGCCCCCTCATCTTTAAGACTGGGCTAGTGGGTCCTTTTGGGGGCATTTTCCTCTTTCTATCTACTTTGCCAGACACACTCTATTTGCTTGTGTGCTTGTTTGTCAGCAAGCCCTGGAAAGACAGGACATTTCCGAGGCCTTCACTGATACAGCCTCAGACGGTTGTATGCTGGAGCTGACTTTTGCTGGAGCCAGCTTGTACCAGCTCACAAGAGCCCATTGTTCCAGTTTCGGGAATTTTGTGAGCCGATTGATGTCCCCTTAGCAGCTTGAAATCTGTCAAAGTGGGAATATTTCCACCACAGAAACTAGCAAACATGACACAGCAGACTTGTTTTCAGCTGGTGGTTAAATGGTCACCAGCACACCACTGACTCAGTACCTAGCTTAGTACCTGGTACCTGGTGTATAGTGGGCATCTAATTAGTGATTTTTTTTGAATGAATGTATGAATAAACTAGCTATATTTTTAAAATATTTTCTGTTGGCTTAATTTTTCTACTTCTTAGGCTCCCTGTTCACATTGCAAAAGTATTTCTCCTGTCTTATTTTTTTAAAACCTATTTTGCCTGAAGGAAGGGACTGTGTCATTTATTTCTACATATCCTACAGTGCCTCACAGAGAGTAGGCACATCATAATTTTTAAATGACAGCTATATCTATGAATTGAACTTGTGCCGTCTCATGCCTTTAGTCAGTCAATCATATTGCCTCTAACTCTTACTCCGATGGTAGCAGCAGTCACTGAGGCCAGTGCTTTTTCTCAAATATACCAAGTGTAGAGTCAGCATGGTGCAGACATAAAAATTAGTTGTTATTACTGAAAGCTCAATTCTGCTCATCAGATTGTCCAGGTGAGAAGGAGAAAAGATATACAAATATTGTTCTTGCAAAGCTTAGAGTCTTGCCTCATTCACTTGGATAACTAGATTACTTTCTCGGGTCAGGTTCCCCAGAAGCCGACATGGAGATGAAGATTTGTGTACAAGTGATTCATTAAGGAAGTGCTCCCAGGAGAAAATGGTAAGAGAGTGAGGGAAGCAGGACAGAGACAGGAAGCCAACAAGGGTGTAATCTTGGCAAAAACTCTGGGGAGTAAAGGCTCCAGCTGGGTTCCCCAGACAAATGCGAGTGTGTTACATGTCAGAATCATGGCAATCTGAGGCAAGGGTGCTGGGCTTTCATACGCCTAGGCCTGAAGGCTGTAGTTGTCAGAAGCAAAAGTACACATGAGGAAGGGCACACAGATATTATGGGAGAAATCTGAGGAGATCTGGAAGGGACACTGTAAAGTCTAAAATGGGATCATCAAAAAATTCAGAGCTAAGCTGTTCACCTTTTAGATACGCTTTCATTACCTTTAGTCTTGGATGTATTGTTAATCACCTCTTTGACTTTAGGTGGGTAAATCAAATTCTGGGTCTCAGTTTCCTCATTTATAAAATAGAGAATGTTGGACGACATATCTCTAATGTCCTTTTTAGATCTGACGTTCTATTGTTTGTTAAGAACTGTGAAGGGTCTGAGGTTTTACCCTATTTGCAAGCTAACAAGTTAGTCTAGCAGAAGACATGAGACTCCTGGGTCAGAGGCAAAAGACAGTTTATTATTCATAGGGATGGCAGTACCCAGGGTATTAGCATTTGTTTAAGTGCCCTGAACCCCAGTTACCAAGGGTGATATGCAGAGGGATAGGCGGCATCTGAATAAGCAGTGGGTTGCATTATAGGAGAGAAACTTCAAGCCTGATGTAAATAGTTAATAGGCAGTGAGCATTCCAGATCTTCTTCCTGGAGGGAGACATTATTTTTCGTCTATTTACAGAAGCAAATCCGCCCTTTATTCCAGCAGGAGACACTCTGGCTCTCTGGCAAGGTTGTTTGCCCTATACATATCCTTAAAAAGATAGTGCAGGACAAAGACAGTGCATCTGCTTGCTCATTGTGTACAAATGCCTGAGATCCATGTAGAACTATTTCTTTACAATCTTCTCGAGTCTATTTCACCAATTGTTTCTTTTAGTATCATAGCTAAGACACGCAAACTAGCAATGGGTAAGCATTTTCTCAAAATTTGAGTACATGGAATCCTTTCTTATCAGATCATCTCTTTGAAAACAGTGGGTGCAGGTGAACTTGACAGGCAGGTTCTCACGCTCAGGATGTCTATCCCACAATACACACGGATGCACTTCCTTTCTTCTCGCTTTCTTTCCTTCCTTCTTCCTTCCTCTGTTTATTCAAACTTCCCTCCTTTTCCTCCTTCTTGAAATACTAGATGCCTAGTAGTTACTAGGATTAGGCATGCTATTTTCAATCTGTACTGTGGCCACACTATTTGTTTTAAGAAATATAGTAAAATTTGAGAACGAACAGTAGATATTACTCACCAACTTCCTGGCAAATCCATCCAAGTGATTTCCTCATCTCTGGAAAGTTTCTCACCTTGGACCACCTTCAGAGAGAATATAATCAAGCCAGGCAGATAAGTATACCCTCACAGGCCCAGGGCAAATCATAATTTTAATAAAAATTGGAAATATGACCCATAATGCAGGGACTGTGGCTCTCTGGGCTATTCAAATGCATCATTTTCAAGGCACGGTATGGAGCAGGCTCCAGACATCCTAGAGTGCTAGGAACACGCATTAAGTTTTCCTAATCTATTTTTCCTACCTGATAAGGTAAGCATCTTGGGTATTTTCTGCAAGTGGAAAATGTATACATTATAAATACACAAAATAAAATATTTGCAAAATTCATTTCTATTCCAAATAATACTAGAACCATGTCAGCCAAAATACTAAAAAATGATCAATTGAACTGATTTGTGTGAGAATCTATACCAAATATCAATTTTCTCAGAATTTCAAGTAGCACGGCCCATTTCTACATCCTAGGAGAAGTTAACATTCACGAAACTTTCAGATTGTCTTAGTCTTTCCCAGGAAGGAATTTTTGAGTCAAGGTGTCTTGGCACTTTTCACATGATGTAGCACAGATTCTTCAGCCCGAACAGAATATACTAGCTAACACTTTCAGGTGGTTATGTCACACACTTCAAAGCCTGTCTCTCTGTTTTCAAAGCAGAAGAGGTATAAATGTATAATTCGTCATCCACAAGCATAAGATAGTGAGAACGCTTCCTGTGTGTGAGTTGTGGAATGAGTCACATTTCTTTTCCCTTACCTCTCAGTGATATACACACATAGCTGCATTATTAACCTCAGTCCATAGGACAAAATCAATAGCATTCAAGAATTCTACAAATGATAACTGAAGGAAATCTCAAGCAGTGTGCTGGATCCTGTACTTCCTCTGGGAGTGGCTTGATGACTGAAATTTGAGAATCACGTATTTGAAATGACGTTTGGCCTCACCTGTGTGTACGTGTTGTAATTCTCAGAATAATAGAAAATAATATTTCAATATGGTTTCTTTTCTCTCCTTCTGAGCAAGTCTCCCTAGGAATCAGTTTTATTAATGAGACCAAATTACAAGCAGCTCCAGTTGCTTGTCCGTGCTATAATGAATTTAAACAAATAGCCAAAAATAGTCCCTGGTAATTATGTTTTATAGGTATATATTCTGTGTCATTTTTCAAGTTGCAAGCAGAGTGTTATGTACGCAGTTGGTGCTCAATAAATATTAATTGATGTTGATGTAACAATTTCCTTCTGGAAGGAGTCAATTTCTCATATTTGTGCATCCTTTGTTTTCCTCTCTGCTTGCCTGATTACAAGGCCCTGATCAAAGGCTTCCCCAGCTCCTCATGCTTAGAAAAGCACATACTTAAAAAATCACTAAATTCCTTTTTCATAACAAAGGAAACTCCTGTCAAAATGATTTCCTCGCCACATTTAGTATTTCCCTCTTTAAAAAAATGCACAGAACAATATATAATATCTTGGATAGTGTTTATGCTGGGAAAAAAGTACCTTTTATAATAAAATCAACCACAAAACAGGAGTGTTTCCTTAAGCTAGGCCAGGGCTAATGGTTATTGGAGTAGGTGGCTGTTCATTTGAGGCTCAGATATATTATTCCAAACGGTCATGCTTGAAATTCCCAACTTCAGGAGAGCCTTAAAGTCTATCTGAGCTGGGTAAAGGGAGTGTGGTACCAAAGTGGGAAAGCACATTCATTTACACATGACCTGGGATTGCTTTTTCTGATTAACCTGTTTTTACTCACTAGCAGGAAAGAAAGGAAGGGCTCATAGCGGGTGGAGCACAAGCTTGCTTTTGATGAAGGGAGAAAGCCAGGATATGGGACACATGAGGTCAGTGAGTCACCATGATAGGAACAGCAGGGTAATTCGGGCCCTGGGCCGGAAGATTGCTTATGACAGGGGCCCGGAAAGGAGAGATGACAAAGACAAACTCCATTAACTCCACAATTTCTACTTAGACCAACCATATTCCTAAGTTTAAATAAAAAGGCAATTTGTGCTTTAGCAGTGGTTCTCAGCCCTGTCTGTACATTAGAATCACCCAGGGAGATTTTTAAAAATACAGATGCCTGGGGCCCACCCCCAGAGATTCCGATTTAATTGGTATGGGATAGGACCAGAACATTGGTATTTTTTACCTCTCCCCAGGTGATTCTAATGTGTTACCAAGTTGGTGAACCACTGATCTATAGTAAATTGAGGAATTCAAGCTTGCTTCACACATGTGAAGGATTTCTAGTCACTGTTTTTCTGAGAGCAGTGGTTTTCAAACTTGAATGTGCCTCGGAATCACTTGGGGGTATTTGCATATTTAATTAGCACCTCCAGACAATTCTGATTGCCGTGGCACACTTTGATGAAAGGAGCCTGAGATGAATGAGAATGATCAAAGTCTGATATATAAATAGAAGGCGAGGCTGGGAATGCACACTGTGGACCACAGCTTTGCTACTTAAGGTGAGGTTCTCAGGCCAGCAGCATCACAGCATCAGTAGCACCTAGAAGCCCGTTTGAAATGGAGAATCTTGGGCACCTACCCCAAGCTTACTGAATGAATCAGAATCTGTAGTTTAACAAGATCCCCAGGTGATTGGAATGCACATAAAAGTTTGAGAAGCATTGGACTATAGGATGCTTGAACTTGACTATTCCCTGACTACTTACTCAAACCACTAGTGAGGGGTTCTCAAACTTTAGTATGTATCAGCATCACCTGGAAAACTAATAAAGATCACAGAGGCCCAGGCTTCTTGAAGTAGGAGAGGATCTGAGCTGTTGTAGTGATACCAAGGTCTCAGGTGATTCTGACACTCGACAAAGTTTGAGTACTGCATAATGTGATTATTGGTAGTAATTTTTGTCCGTTTATTGTCTGCGTTCTCTACTGGATAGTAACTTCCACAAATCTATTTTGTTCTTCACTGTACATCTAGCATCTAGCATAACACCTGTTACATGGTATACAATCAATAAATATTTGAATGAATGATTGAATCAAGGCATTTTCTACCTTGAAGTATCAAATACTGGGGAGAATACTTCCTCAATGAATCTTTTTTCCCCACCCTTAAATTTTGTACATGGAGCCTTTATAAATCTGAGGGAGGGGGTGGCTTTCCAAAGGTTAACCAGAGAAGAATTTGTCTCTGACTTCTGGCCACACACTGCCCCCCCATAAAGTTCATTAGCTCTAGTCAAGGTAATTCTCCTCTGACCTCCTGTGCATTTCAGAAGGGTCTGTGTATACTCTGAGGCTATGTTTGTACTTTGCTTCATCTTTTTTCTGCGTGTCTGTAGGCATGTGTGTGCATGTGTGTGCATGTGCACTGCAACTCAGGCATGCGCTTACATGCGTACATTCACTAGCATGCTTGGCGCTGCACTGGAAATACAACAGAGTTGGTTCCTATATTATTAGTATCCTTACTAATCTCATTATCATATCTGTAATGTGATTGAGTATGATCAAGACTCAGGCAGATTTATATTTTTGGTTGACATGTTCGTGATGCTATTGATTCAGATGGCCAGAAAGCCACATCTGTTCAGAATTCAAAGGGTATTTAGTAATATCTTTTTATTGCTACTGCTAAAAAGTCACATTTAAAATTTTACTTTGCTTATTTAACTACAGCAAACCTTCCAGCTAGGAACTGAATATCCTTGAGCATAAGAAATGCTGTCATTGCATTTTTAATAAGCACCCCAGGTGATTCTGATAAAAGTGTTCTCTTGATCCCAATTTGAGAAAACCTGGTCCAGAGCAGCAAGTAGGAAGGAGAAGGAAAAGCAAATATTTATTGAGCCTTTACTATGGGCCAGGCACTGTGCTGCTAGGTGCCTTTCTGCATATTGCCTCATGTGATTCATGCCACAGCCCTCTATTTTCACATATGAGGACAATGAGGCTCAGAAAAGTAAATCACGTGCTCCAAGTCGCACAGCTTCTAAATGATGATCAGAAATGAAGCTAGATTTATTTGAGGTCACATCTTCTGGAGTCCAACCACCCGGGTTGAAAGCCTAATTCAGCTACTTACTGCGTGACCTTGGGAAATTGCTTAAACACTCTATGCCTCAGTTTCCACGTCTATCAAATGGAGATAATAGTAATTCCTACTTCAGGGGGTTGGTGAAGGCTTAAATGAGATAATAGATGTAAAGTGCTCAGAAGAGCAGCTAACTCATAGCAGGCACCCAGTCAAGGAGAGCTGCTGCCGCTATTATTATTACTACCATTATCATGATTATCATCATCATCATAGTATCTGACTCCAAAGAATTTGCCATTTTCTGCATCATTTTACCTCCCTACAGTTGTGATTGTAACATAGTCTGTGGAACACAAAGTTGCCCTCTGGAGAGAAAAGACTAGTCATTGCGTAAGAGTGAACTCAACAGCTTGAGTCCGTCACACCATCCTCTCCCCTTTTCGGTCTCTCTTTATTCGCTCCTTTCCCTCTGCCTTCCCAACTCACAGATCTCTCTGGGATAAAGCATGGGCATCATTGAAGGTGACTGTCGAGTATGGCGATACAAAAGGAGGTGTAGTTGAGAAAAAACACAGATGTCGGGGCCTAGGCAAGGTATCCGCACAAGATTAAGCAGGTGAACACTTGTTTCAAAGAACAATCCACTTGCCAATTAAACATTTTAGCAACATGAGGAGCCTCGGTAAACAGTGGCATTAATTACATCTTACAGTTTAGATGGGTTACTCTAAGATTTGTCTATTAGAAAAGCTGTTAGGGCACAAATATTGTTCTGGGGTCAAAAATTCACCTTGACTTTAATCCCATCTACATAGGTCCCATACTTCTAGTTCTTCCCTGGTCAGGAGGGCAAATATAGCATGTGAACCTGAATTTTAGAGTTAGAGAAGGCCTGACGTTGCCACTTACTAGCACTGTGTCTTTGGGAAAATTATCTTAATTCTCTGAGCCTTTTCTTCAGTGGTAAAATAAAGATAATAAGAATTCTAATTTTAAAAGGCTGTTGTGAAGATTAGTTAAATATTGTCAATAAAGTACCTGGTATAGTGTCCAGCACCAAGTGCTAAAAAATATTTTCTAATATATCAGCAATTATTCTGCCACCTTATGTCCTACTGTTCCTAGTGAGCCTTTACTGCCTCCTTATAGCATCTGGACACTGGCTGTGACACCTTACAACAGTGCATAGATTATTTATTAAGTATCCAGTAGCTCAAGTTAGGTTTCTTTGGGTCCCAAGAGAGCTCAACTTGGTAATGCCCATGGATATTGGGTATCAAAATAAAAACCAAAAGTAATTTTTTAACAATAAATATTGCTTCACACATATAAGAACATAAAATAGGATTATAGTATACTTCATAAGATTTAATAAAAGATTTTTTAACACGTTTTAAATTATTATATTACTTGATATTCTTTCCACTGGGAAATCAAAGCCAAAAATGATACACTTGTTCAACCACCCACATATTTTCTTCTCATTAAATAGAGAATGCAGTATTCCAAGCATGAATCTTTCTGGAATGACACTTTTTGGAAGCTGTGACCTTTCTTTCTGTTATCCATTGGAAGAAAAATCAATGTATTTTCTACCTTAATGAATGCATGCTGGGGAGAAATCAGCCACTCAGATATTCCAGTGTAATTATTTCATTATAAGAAGTAAAACCTAAAAACAGGGTCTTTCTAGTTTAAATAATTAAAGCTTAAAAAATCCCCTATTGAAAAACCCCAGTGAGCCAAATTCATATGTGATTACTGCAAATTTAATGTTTCTGCTCCTTTAGGAGTTTTATTAAAAACAAATTTCCAAGTTACAGCACTTAACATGGGACACCTTTTTGAACCCCTCAGCACAGAAAGAGTCCCCAAACTCTGTGTTCTACTTTCTGTACTCTGGGGAAGACTGAAGGAGAGCCTATCTGGGGCAAGGAAAAAATCAGAGGCAAAAACTTGAAAATGCATTCCAATGAATTTGGAAACTTAAATGGACATCAACCTACCCAAAATTTAATTTATCAAAATGACTCAGATAGAAATAGAACACTCAAATGGACCTATAAATTCTAAAAACAAATTGAATCAGAATTTAAAAATCTACACACACACACACACACCAGGCTTTGAATGTTATACAAGCTTTTTTCTAGGAACATTCAAGGAACAGATACACTGTTATCAAATATCACTTTATACAGATGCCATTTTATACAAAATAATCCAGAGAATTAAGCATCTTTAATCTCAGTGGTACATGCATGAACGTGCATTAAATTATTCTCTAGCTTTTCTGCACATTTGAAATATTTCCTAATTTAAAGCTGGAAAACAGAAAAAAAGTTTATGAAGAAAGACATAGCAAGGAGCTTTTCAGGGAAAACATAAGTTGTGCAAAGCCACTGGTGGAAGTAAGAAAGAGAGTGGGCAATGGTGAGGAAGACATAAGAACAAATAAGCATGGGTCAAATTTGGGGTCAGAGAATGGAGCCAGAGACTAAGGAGAGATTTTTGAGTAACTGGCATAGAGATAGACAGAAAAAATTATTTGGGATGCTTTGGTTTGTGTTGTATGACCCAACAAAAAAGAAAAATCTACATGTGCTTACATGTTCTTTGAGTCGAAGTTAATCTTCTTTGGAAGTGACACCGTGTTAAGATTGCCCTAAACACCAGCCCCAAGAAGACCAAGCTTTATTTAGGTTACATATGTATAGTATCCAGTCAGATTTAAATTCCCCAATGTTATATTATCACCCAGAGAAAAGCACCATCAGCATAGGAGAGGCAAGATCAAATTGAAAGCCTCGGAAAATGAAAACTCAGAATATTCAGGTTTGCCTTTTGGCCATAGTCAAAATTATAGATGCCTACCTGCTCTTAGAGCGTCACAAAGGAAGACAGAAACTTGAAACAACAAACAAATATGAACTGTGGCTCCTTCTTCTCAAGGCACAAAGAAAGAGGATGAGCCAATTTATTCAAATATTATGATTATGTTTCCCTTCCATAAGCAATTAGAGCTTCTACTCTCCCAATAGTCAGCTTCTAAATAGATGAGAGAAAGAAGAATGTGCTGAGAGAGAATATTTTTGTTGAATCTCCATATGAGTGGGAATTCTCGTAAACCCCTAATGAATGAACTAAAATCACTGCAGATCCACTTCTCAGCATGGTAACCACTCTTCTGGGGAGTGGTAACCAAAACTCTGCCCGAAAGATGATGGGCTGTGTTTGTGAAGATGCACAAGGTTGGTCATGTTATACCTCTGTATCGCAGGAGATCAACGTCCAGAAAAATACAACTTTAGAAGCCTGTGTTCTATTCTTGCTAAATAAAGTGAGCTCGTTCTAGAGGATTAGACCTTCGTTAGAGAGTAGGAGTAAGAGGTGGACCATTCCAGAAAAACATCTTCAGAATTTTTAAAAAAGCAAGGGATAGTATAAATTATCAAAAACCTAAAGAGATTAGCTTAGCTCTTCTCAAATAGCAAGTAAAAATGGCATGCATGCAAAGCATATCTAAAGTACTGTAACCACAGCAAAAGGAAATTCTCTGGGTAGCTGTTACATAACTTACCTAGACACGCCTTGAACTGGTACAGTGGAAACTGCATAAACAAAAGAGCCTGCACGAGCATCAGCTACTGTGTCATGGCTTTACCCCGCTAATTTATTCTCCCTGGCCCTGACCTGGATGTTAGCAGCCAATAATAGCGCGTAAAAAAACGACGACAACAAAACTTACCTTTTCCCGTATTTCTTTTCTTGCAGTTTGCACTCCGACACTGCAACGAACAGCTGCATTGGTCATGAACTACTTGCATTTTATTATACCTACAATGATTTTTAAATGGAGAGAAACTGCTCATGGGAGCTCTAATCCTTCCATTATAGAAATAATTAAGCTCTTTTATTTGCAAGGGGAAAAATCTTTGGGGAAGGTAGGAAAACTATCAAATGGCAACACCAAAAAGAAGACAAGATATAAACAGACCCTGGATATCGAAATTTCAGTTAGTGTCACATAATGAGAGGTGCAAAAGAACTTTCAAAAATCAACATGCACAGGATTTCTCCTCTGTCCTTTGGTGCAATTGTTCAGTGTAATTGGTAGTTTAGAAACTCCTAGATATGTAGATATGCAACCACAGAAATATGCACATCATTTTCTGCTGTAAATACATAGAAGGGAATGTGAATTCCAACCCACTTTATGGTTCTTTATTGCTGCTACTCCCCACCCTCCTCCTGAAACTTAAAATGAGGAGAAAGAAGGACGCCTGTCAGGACTCCTTTCCTCCTGCAGGAGTGTCTGTTTCATCAAACGCGGTGACGAAATGGGTCATTTTCTGAGATGTCTGTTTGATGAGAATCCTTGCCAGGCCTGAAATGTGCTTGTCCCATTGTAGAAACCTGCAGTGTCAGCAAGGCCAGATTAGGACCTTTAAAAGAAATCATGTATTACGTAATTCAAAATACAACTTTATTTTTTTCAACTAATCCATATATGTGTATTGAAATTCAAATAACTTCTCCACAGAATTTCTGATTGCATGACACTGGGCAAGCTTGTTACAGCAGGCTATTGTACTGTGTAGCCCGCCGCGTGGGGGCCTCCGGCCTGCTCTCAGACTGCCCATTGGGTAAACCAGCACTGCAAGTTTTCCTACCGACTGTAGGGTTTATTTATTTATCTTTTTGGTTTTTTATAGCTTTTTCCCCCTGCTTCAATAATGGTTCTTTTGGAATTATACCTTAGAGTGTCCCTAAATTCTTCAACTGGGCCAACATGGCTGTTATGTTGATTCCAAAATTGACAATCTGGCCACAAAAAGCTCAGAGCAGAAATTCTCATAAATGCTCTTGGATTTTCTTAAGAAAGATGCTTCTCAGAAAAGGAATATTGCTGCCAGAGGAAAGAGCATTCTCTTCATTTATTCATCATCCATCCATCCATTCATTCATTCAACAAACGAAGTGCCTATTATGTGCTATATATTCTGTTAGGCAATAAAAAAATAGGGAGGAGCAAGACACACTTCTGTTCTAAAGGAAATTTCAATCCACTTAAAATGGTGGTCTTCTGGGCCACAGTTCTCATCTAACTACATGGAAAGGAAAGTCCATTTGGAAGAAGGCTTTTGTCAGTGTCTTATCAGCTGTGACTATTGAGTGATCCTACCTGATAAATATAACCACTTTGTAAGCTCACATGCCAGGGGGTGCTTTTGCCTTCTTTGGAATTTTCCCACAGTGCCTAGAAATATAACCCCTGAGCACAGATTAGGCATGCAGTATTTCTGTGTTTAAGTACTAATTGTGACAAAGCAATCGTGTCTGTGTTAGCGCATTTGTTCTTTATGTATACTTGCGAAACATTGAGCATCATTTCAAGTGGAACTGCTTTCTTTAATTTTCGCTCACGATATGATCAGTACAATACGAATAACTCTATGTAAGATTAATATATGAATACGATCATACATTTGTCCATTTCAAATTTCAAGTTCACATTTTTAGGAGTGAAAGATTCAATAAGCTGTTCTGTAGTCAGAATCAGTCTTCAAAGAAGAGGAGACATGAATAGCGTGATAAAAAGCCGAGGTTTTTGAACAGAGAATATATCTTACTCATCTTCCGAGGAAAAGCTCCCCAGCTCCTTGCATAGACCCTGGGCCAGGAGGGGCTCAACAAATGCTTGGAAGAGAAGGAAAGGGAGAATTCTGAAGACCAGATAACCAGTAGGTGGTCTGAGGATGTTGTGGTAATTCCCAAGTGAAGGGAGCAAAGAGGCATTTCAGGCAGGGTGGAAGTTCTGTAGATGTGGAGAATCTGATGCTCGGAGAGAATAGCTAGAGATAAAAGGCTGAGCAGATGGACAGAAAACAGGCCAAAGAACTTGTCTTTTATTCTGAACTCAATGGGGAGCCAGTATCAAGTTTTAAGCAAGGAGAGTGGCATAGCAAGAATTTCTTTTCTTTGGAAGGATCATTTGGTGGCCGCGGGGAAGATGTATTTGGACTGGAGGCCGAGTGAAGTCGGATAGACCACTTTAGGAAGCTGTGGCAATAATTATTCAAACACTGACAATTATTTCCTAAACTTACAGCACTCTCCTCCGATCCCAAATCATCTTATTTCTGTTGTAGCCAAAGCTTGTTTCTCTCCTCCCTGTTTAGGCCTCTTTCCATTCTGCCATTTACACTCAACCTTACCTGATACAGTAGTTAGTCCCCCTTTATCCTCAATTTCACTTTCCAGGGTTTCAGTTGCCTGCAGTAAACATTGCTCCAAAAATATTAAATGGAAAATTCCGGAAATACACAATTCATAAGTTTTAGGGGCCGGCACTATGGCCGAGTGGTTGAAGTTCTGCGTGCTCCACTTCTGCAGCCCAGGGTTGGAAAGTTCAGTTCCCAGGTGTGGCCCTACCCAACTCATCAGCCACGCTGGGGAGGCATCCTGCATACAAAGTAGAGGAAGATTGGCACAGATGCTGGCTCAGGGCGAATCTTCCTCACAAAAAAAGAAAAAAAAACCCAGAATTCCTAAGATTTAAATTGCATGCATTCTGAGTAATATGATGAAATCCCAAGCCGTCTGGTTCTGGCCCACTGGGACGTGAACCATCCTTTAGTCCAGCGTATCCAGGCTGTGTACTCTACCCACCTGTTAGTCACTTCACAGTTGTCTTGGTTGTCAGATCGACTGTTGTGATATGCAGTGCTTGTGTTCAAGTAACCCTTATTTTGCTTAAGAATGGTTCCAAAGCACAAGAGTAGTGATGCTGGCAATTCGGACATTCCAAAAGAAGCTGTAAAGGGCTTCCTTTAAGTGAAAAGGTGAAAGTTCTCGACTTAATAAGGAAAGAAAAAAATCATATGCTGAAATTGCTAAGATCTATGGTAAGAACGAATCTTCCATCTGTGAGACTGCGACAAAAGAAAAAGAAATTTGTGCTAGTTTTGCTGTCACACCACAAACTGCAAAAGTTATGGCCACAGTACATGATAAGTGCTTAGTACAGGGAAAAACATAGTACATATAGGGTTCAGTACTATGCGGAGTTTCAGGCATCCCCTGGGGGGCTTGGAACACATCTCTGCAGATAAAGGGGAACTATGCACCGTTAATTTCTCTGCTTACTTTCCTTACGTAGCTACTCTTTTTTCACCTCTCTCTGCTAAATCCCCAACTTGGTGCCCAAAGTGCAAATAAGGAGGAAATGCATATGTGGTGGGTGTAGAGGAGGGCCTTAAGCCCAGGTCTGTCCACACTCTATCACTATGCCATATTGCCTCTCTAACCAGGCATGGTATTGGTGTGGGATTTTTTCGAACTCCAAAGTCTAGGAAACATTCACATTGTTTAATATACTTCCAAAATTATGCATTTTTATTATTTCTTGGAACACATAAGTGCTATACTTTACTCTTGGCTTTCCTTGAGGTAATAATTTAATGGGAGAGGATAAGAGAAGAATGTTAAAATCTTCTATTTAATTTAGTGCTTTGCATTTTACCCAGAAGCACTTAGCCTCAGAGAGGAGCCCATGAAGTCTTAAGTACCGACAGGATCCACAGCCCCTTCCTGAGCAAAGTGGCCCCAAGCTGTTCTTTCTGCATTAAAATGCCAAAGCTCGTGCCCAGGGCTTCTACCATGCGCTGAATTGATAGGGGAGGCCATTTTCCTCTGCGGTGGCTTCACATGAAACTGCCCAGGACGACTGCTCCGTGTTGGATGACCGCAGACTAAGTTGGAGGGAGAACAGGGGCATTCAAAAGAGACTCGTGCTCAGATTATATCCTAAATGATGATTAACTATTTTGCCAATTTTCTGTAAGATCTGTTGTGTGTTCCAGGCTAGAAAGTTTCTGAGACCCAGAATGATAGGACAGAGGGTCATTTTTTTTTCTATCTCATTTCTCTGTGTATAGCTAGAAAAAGCCCATTGCTGAAGATAATCTGTGCCTATTTATTCCTTGCTATCTATATCTTTTTTTTTTTTTTAGGAAGATTAGCCCTGAGCTAACTGCTGCCACTCCTTCTCTTTTTGCTGAGGAAGACCCGCCCTGAGCTCACATCCATCCCCATCTTCCTCCAGTTTATATGTGGGACGCCTACCACAGCATGGTTTGTCAAGCGATGCCAGGTCTGTACCCGGGATCCGAACTGGTGAACCCCGGGACACTGAAGTGGAACGTGCGCACTTAACCACTGTGCCACTGGGCCGGCCCCCTATCTGTATCTTTTGTATACTTCATATATGCTCTCACTCTGAGGTGAAGATCACATGGGTGTTATCTCAGTTCCGTAGATTGACGGCTGGTGGCTGAGACACATATGTGGCCAGCCGCAACTAGTGTTGGGTTGGAAGTCAGAGGTTTCTAAATACAAGTCACATGGCTAAGACATGTCGTTTAATCTCTCTACGTGTCAGTTTCTTTATCTTTGAAATGGGAATATTACTGATACCTTCATTGAGATTATTGTGAGGAAGAAATAGGAAAATACTGTGGCAACTGTATCCCAGAGTGCTGGGAACATTGTGTGCTGATACCTAAGTGCTTAATAAATGGCAGCTACTATTTCCGAAGTTATAGTTACGTGGATTACCCACTCTCAAAGAGCTAGTAAGAGATGGAGCCAGGATTATTTCTATGATTTATTTCTAGTCCAGCACCTTTCCCCCCACAATATCATAGTGTTAAGATCACGGTAAGCCTTTGTTATGAGAGTACTGATAAAATTAAAATGAACAATGATTCAACTATCTAAATCTCCACAGCAACAAAAGAAATCGGAAACAAGCTGTGGAATAGCAGTGCAACTGCATTACAGAAGGGTTAACTAAATTGATGCTTGATGGAATATTAAGTCATTTAAGAAAAGGTCGAGATGTTCAATATACATAGCTAACTTCTGAGCATAGTGTCTTGGAAAATAAGCTAATAACTTTCATTCTCTCTCTCTCATAAAAATAATACCTGACTGAATAGAACCTGGACCTGTTCCAAGCTGACATTTCTAAAAAAGTTATTAATACGGCATATGCTACAGTTTTTATTAATGTCTTTATGTTTCCGTGCAAATATCATTCAATAGATGTAGCCAAAATTTAAGATATGAATAAATAAAATGTTGCGTATCCATACAATGGAATATTGTTTGTCCACAGAAAGGAATGAGGTACGGACACATGCTATAACATGGATGAAACTTGAAAGTGTTTTGCTAAGTAAAGTAAGTCAGTCACAAAAGACTACATATTATATGATTCTGTCTATACGAAAAGTCCGGAACAGGCCAATTTATAGAGACAGAAATTAGAAAGCGGTTGCCTAGAGCTGGGGTGGGGGTGAGGAGTGACTGCTAAAAGGTATAGGAATTCTTTCTAGGGTGATGAAAATATTCTAATTTTAAATTGGAATGATAGTCATGCCACCCTAAAACCACTGAATTGTACACTTTAAAGGGATGAATTTTATGTTATATGAATTGCAACTCAATAAAGATGTTTAAAATATTACAGGTAACACTTGCGTTCATCAGCTATTGCCACACAATGCTGCGTAACAAACCACTCCCAATCTCTGTGATTTCCAACAATTAGCATTTATGGGCAGTTTGTCAGGAGTGGCTCTGCTTTACGCTTCAGGTCAAGTTTAGGTCTGTGCCACGTTTATTATCTGAGGTCCAGGCTGGACAGTCTGCAACTATCTGAGGTATATTTTTCTCCCTTATAGAAATTAGAAGTTTCCAGAAGGCCAAATAGAAACATGTGATGCTTCTTAAGGCTAAACTCAGAGCCAGCACACTGTCACTTCTAGTCACATTCCATTAGCCAGAGGAAGTTACTAGCCAAATCTGGCATTAATAGGGTGAGGAAATATTTTTCTCTCAGAAGTGTAGAAGAAAGGGAATGAACATTTGCTTAAAATTAATCAAATTTACCACATCATTCAACAATATTCTTGCAAGGAAACTAAATGTAGTTACTGAGATACACACACATATATATATATTATTATATAATATGGTACATATTTACAATATAATATAATATATATAATGTGTATATATATAACGACTGCCAGTCTGACTGCCTGAGGGAACAAAATAATAAAATAAAGAAAGGAAACTTCATCAAAAACAAGAATAAAAAGGGCAACAATGTCCCTCTCCTTTGCTTTATCAGGGAAGATGCCACATTGATGAAAAGCTGTCCAGAAAATGTTCTCTCATCGTTGCGATATTGTGTAGTTGAGCTATGGATTCGCATCAACTAAAACAGCAAAACGGAGCCAACACGCCTTGCAGTGTTGCAGGTGCTGCTTGGTGTTGGAGCTTTTTAGAGCTCTCCACAGTGGTGGGGCCCTAAGGCCTAGCAGAGGGGCAGGTGGCATGTGGGGACTGGCCCAGACAGAAGCCAAACAGGATATTGTCCTGATTTACAAAACCAGCACTGAGGCACCACATTGATTTCAAAGGCATCGGGGAGGTCAGAAGAAGCCAGAGCTTTGAGCCAATCTCTGTCTTCTCAAACTAAATGGTTCATCCAAACCCAACCTTTTCTCAACTTCAGAATTAATGTTTATAATTAATGCAGAGACCTCCACTTTTCCCATACAAAGGTGCCTATGTTGATGCCAGAAACAATTCAGTGCTCAAAATTTCAGAGGTTTCGGTTTTCCAGATTAGTCTGAACATGACTCATCCATGAACTTGATATTGAGGAAGCTGCAAAGAATGACAAACCTTCCTGCGCAGGTGCTGATTCAGCTAACGGCAACTTCACATCGGGGGCAGAAGACGCCTGCTTTCAGCAGCACAGACTTCCCACAGATGGCCTTAAAGCTAGCAAGTCCGGAAGCTGTAAAAAAAAGCCCTCTCTTCAGCTTTGTCACACTGGACAGGATACAGATTTTTGAACCGTTTTCTGTCCAAATGCTAAGTGGTGATATGTTGTACAATCCTACAGCTGGGTAGCTTACAAAAGAAGGAACTGTCCTTTAGGCTCTAACACCGCGGTAGAAATCCAGCTCTCTTTGCCGCTTCTGAGTCCCAAGCGGACTGTTGCCTACATATAATTATATACAATTGGCACAGTCAGCGGATGCATTCGGGAGAGCCCCAGCTCTGATCTTTGCTGGCTCTCCAATGACTTCTGAACCATGAAGGAGGTGGACGTGCCGGGTCAGGGTTTATTGTGGAAACAGAGAGTTTGAAGGGACTGACATTGGAGCTGACAGCAAGGCGGTTGACTTGCAGAGGAAGGACTTCATCCATGGAAGCCTGCATGTCTGGAATGCAGAGAACGTGCCTGAGCGGTTTCTTATACTGCCCAAAGTGAAGGAGAACAAAAAACGAATTCCTTGACTTTGCCAGCAACTTTCCTTTTCTTTAATATTCAGTGTAAGCCGTTCAGAAATTCTATTCTGTTCTTTACAGGGATACACTAAGGAAAAGATTGTGAATTCTAATAAAATCAGACGGTAAGATACTTGAGCTTTTACAAAGCAGCATTACTTTACTAGGCTGAATGTTTATACAATTCACTGTAGACCTAGGCAATTTAGCCTGCTAATATATTTTACTGGTAGGTTATGTTCGGCCATAAAGATACCTTCTGTGGCACCCCTTACCCTTGTAAGAAACATTATTATACGCCAAGACACCAAGATAACATAACAAGGAACTGTGGAGTTTTTCATAAAATTGAAAGTAAGTATAGTCTGTGTATGGTGATAAAGGACGAGCATGTAGACTGCAGAAAAATTCATAGATTTGTGTTATCACCTTTCTACATCCCCCACAAGAAGCTGAAAAATGATGTTCATGAAGGTAAATTAAAATTCTAAAAAGTGGTCCTAAGATGGAGGTGATTTTTGCTTCATTTTTTTAAACCAGAAATTGGAAACATAAAAAAGAATACATAAAAAACTTCTGCTCTTTGAAAGACAACGTCAAGAGAATGAGATGACAAGTCACAAGCTGGGAGAAAATATTTGCAAAAGACACATCTGATAAAGGACTGTTATCCAAAATATACAAAGAACACTTAAAACTCAACAATAAGAAAACAAACAACAATTCAAAAATGGGAAAAAAAAGCCTCAACAGATATCTCATCAAAAAAGATATACATATGGCAAGTAAGCATATGAAAAGATGCTCAACATCATATATCATTAGAGAATTGAAAATTAAAATGACAATAAGATATTTCTACACACCTATTAGAATAGCCAAAACCCAAAACGCTGACAACACCAAATACTGGTGAGGATGTGGAGCAACAGGAACTCATGCATTGCTGGTGGGAATGCAAAATGGTGCAGCCACATCAGAAGACGGTTTGGCGGTATCTTACAAAACTAAACATACTCTTACTATACGATTCAGGAATTGCACTGCCTTAGTATTTACTCAAAGGAGTTCCAAGCTTATGTCCACACAAACCTGCACACAAATGTTGATAGCAGTTTTAGTCATAATTGCCCAAACTTGGAAGCAACCAAGATGTCCTTCAGTAGGTCAACAGATAAATAAACCATGGTACATCCAGATAATGGAATATTATTCAGTGATAAAAGGAATGAGCTACCAAGCCATCAAAAGACATGGAGGAACCTTAAGTGCTATTACTAAGTGAAAGAAGCCAATCTGTAAAGGCTACATACTGTGTGATTCCAACTATATGACCTTCTGGAAAAGGCAAAACTATGGAGACAGTAAAATGATCAGTCATTGCTGGGGGTTGAGGGCAAGAAGGAGGGCTCAACAGGCAGAGCACAGAGGAATTTTACGGCGGTAAAACCACTCTGTATCTTATAGTGGTGGATACATATCATTACACATTTGTCAAAACCCATAGAACGTACAACATCATGAGTGAACCCTAATGTAAACTGAGGATTCTGGGCAATAATGATGTGTCAGTGTAGGTTCATTGATTACAACAAAGGCGCCAGTGTGGTTCAGCAGGCCGTCAGTGAGGAGGTTGCGCATGTATGGGAACCCTCTGTACCTTCCACTCAATTTTGCTGTGAACCTAAAACTGCTCTAAAAATAAAGTCTATGAATTTTAAAAAAAAGAATATATGTGCACACACACAAACACACATTAGCACACACACCAACCCATGTATTCGCTATCTAGCTTACAAAATAGAAAACTGCTGTGAATACTGAATTTCTTTGTTATGCCCCTTTCCGTCTCACCCCCTCCACTGCCCATCCTTCTCTCTGAGATAAATATTACACCAATTTCTGCTTTCATTCCAATGCCTTTCTTGACCACATTTGTTTGTATCCCTAATTTATATGTGACTTAATTTTGTATGCTTTTGAACTTCGTATAAATGAAATCATGCTGTAGGTAATCCTATGAGATCTGTTTTCATTTTGTTTTGTTTTGCATTTTGTGTTTTGTTTTTGCTCAACCTTATAGTGATATAATTCTTTCACGTTGGTGCCTGCAGCTGTGGCTCATTCTTTTTACAGCTGTGTACTATTTCCTTCTGTAACGTGCTCATCGTGTTGTTCTCTTCTCCTCTTCTCCTGCTTTTGGACATCTGGTTTTCACCTTTTCCTTTCTTTCTTTCTTCTTCTTTTGCTATTACAAACTTTCTTTACATGTCTTCTTGAGAATAGGCGTAAGAGATTTGTCTTAGGAGTATTCCTAGAGGTGGAATTGCTGAGTTCTGTAGTATATAGCTCTTCACCTTTACAAAACAGTGCCAAATTGTTTTTCAGACTTGTACCACTTTACACTCTTCTCAACAGGTAGCAAAGCTCTGATTGCTCCACATCCTCTACAATATCATATCTTTTTCTTTTTCTTTCTTTCTTTTTTTTGTCCTTTTAACCAATTTGATGGGTTTAAAGTGGTATCCCATTTAACTTGCATTTCCCTAATTACTAATGAGGTTGCTCTTGCATTTTTCATAAATTTGTTGGTCTTTTGTGTTCCTCTTCTATGAAATGTTTGTTTGCTTTGTTTGCTTATTTTTCATTAGATTGTTTCCCCTTTTCTTATTGTTTTATCTTCTCCCGATTTGTATTTTCTTATTTCACCTTAGTTATGCTTCATTTTTATATCATCAAATACGTCAATTTTTCCTTGCCATTTGCACTGTTGGTGTCTTATTTAGGGAATCTTTTCATGTAACCAAGTCATAAAGATATTCCTCTATGCTGTATTACCAAAGCTTTCAAATTTTGCTTTTTACATTTGACTTTAATCAATCTGAAACTGATTTTGTGTATGGATATAGCTTATGTTTTCCTGTATGGATAGTCAATTGTCCAAGCATAATTTGTTGGATGTTCCATACTTTACCCTTTGAAGAATACCAGCCCTATTATAAATCGTGTCCATATATATGAAATCATGTCCATATATCTTTTCCCGGAAGGTTTTCATTATTTCATAGGACTATTTGTCTATGCCTAAACAAATGCTACACTATTTTGTTGACTGTTGTTTTATTAAGATCTTTATATCTTTAGTACAAGACCTCCCCAACCCCTTGTTGTTTGACTTGAGATTTTTGGCTATGGCTACCCTTTTCTCTTCCATATAAATCTGTATTGGTCAAGGTTCTCTAGAGACACAGAGCCAATAGGAGATAGATAGATAGATAGATAGATAGATAGATAGATAGATAGATAGATAGATGATAGATGTCCACCTGTACATATACATACATATATTTAAAGAAATTTATTGTTAAGAATTGGCTCAGGTGATTATGGAGGCTGAGAAGTCCCACAGTCTTCCATCTGCAAGCTGGAAACCCAGGAAAGCCACTGGTGTAATTCTGATCTGAGTCTGAAGGCCTCAGAACCAGGAGCACCAATGGTGTAAATCCCAGTTCAGGAGAAGACCAAGGTGTCAGCTCAGGCAGTCATGCAGAAAGTGAGAATTGTCCCTTCCTCGACCTTTTTTTTCTATTCAGTCCCTCAATGGATTGGATGGTGCCCACCTATATTGAGGAGGGCAGTCTACTTTACTTAATCTACCAATTCAAATGCTAATCTTCCAGTAACACTCTCACAGACACACCCACAAGTAATGCTTAACCAAATATCTGTGCACCTCATCAGTCAAGTTGACACATAAAATTAACCATCATGGAATCTTAGAATCAAATCCTCAAGTTACACACACACACACACACACGCACATGCACACGTACACATACACATACATGCCTTTTGAATTTTGATTGGAATTGCATCAAATCTAACACTAGATTTAGGAAGAATTGGCATATATATGATACTGAGCCTTTCTACCCATATCCATTTATTTAGACTTAATATCTTCTAATTTGAATTATGATGAAATAACACAATCTACATGATACATGTTCTGTGAAATTTAGGACTTGTTTTATGACCTAGTACATGGTCAATTTTTGTAACTTTCCACATGTGATTGAAAATAATGTATGTTATACAATTGCTAAGTCCATTGGATCAAGATTATTAGTTATGCTGTTCAAATACTTACATACTTATTGATTTCTTTTTGTCAGCTTAGATATACTGGCTTTCATTTGATTAGTATTTGCCTAATATATCTTTTCTCATTTATTAATTTTGGCTTTCCTGTGTCATTATGTTTCTCATATGTCTTTCTAAGTAACATATAGCTGCATTTTATTTTTTTATGCAGTCTGACAATCTTTGTCTTTTAACTAGATCTTTTAATCCATTTAAATTTACAGTGATCATGGTACAATTAGGATTTATTTCTACCACCTTAATTACTGATTTCTATTCATCCTACTTTTTCTATTGGTGGTTTTTATCTTCTTTATTGTATTATTTGGGAGTGATTGGGACCTTTTTGGTCTCATTCATATTTCCCCCAAATGTTAACATGTGTCTTTAACAAAGTCTAAAGTTAATCAAATTCTCCACTCTCCTCCAAAAAATTCAAGAGAACATTTAACTCATAGCACACCTTACAAAATGATATGTTATATTTCCAGATTTTAAATCTACTTTGATTTTGCTAGCCCCATAAATTGGCCATCATTATTAATACTTACGTTGTCAATGTCTGTTTAGATATGCACACAAATTTACTGATTTCTTGACTCACCATTCCTACTAGCATCTGAGCACCTCTTTCTGGAATGATTTCCCTTTGGCCCTAAGTACAACCTTCAGAATCTTCTTTGGTGGAGGTCTGTTGCTGGTAAAGTGTCTCAGTTTTTGTTTTTCTGAAAACATCCATTTTGATTGTCTCTTTCTTCTTGATCGTGCTCTCAATTTCACATCCCTTCCCCAAACATAATAATTTTAAGTACTTTACAGCCTACATCCAATAATTCCAATAACTATAGTCTGGATCAGGTTTTATTCTGCTGCTTGTTGTTTTTGCTGAGCAGATTGATAGATAAAACAAATGGGTGGCCAAAGGAGACAGCACATCCTCATGCTGGGCATGAGTTTAGGTCTGTTAACCAAGAGAATTTGTTAAGCTCAACTCTCGGTATTAGGCACAATCACCCAGCCAGTCTCAGGAGGTGCTGAACCAGAAGAGGACTGACTGCTCATGTGTCAGGCGGACGGGTCCTTGGAGGAGCAGAGCAAAACACGGGCTTTCTGTGAGCAGGTCACTCCCACAAGGAAGAGGGAAGTTGCTGAGCTAAGTGTGCCTCAGTATTTTCCCCAAATATTCCGATCAGATAAGTTACACCGTTAACCCTACTCTCCAGGTGAGAGTAAGTTTAGGGGCAGAAAGATATCAGGAGTATAATGCCAGTGAAGATCTGTTAACTTAGCAGGACACATGGGGAGCCGGGAAGACAAGGTGACCCTAAAAGTGCTTTGTGTCTGTACTAGTTTGCTGGGGCTGCCATATCAAAGTAGCACAGTCTGGGTGGCTGAAACAGCAGACGTCTATTGTCTCACAGTTCTGGAGGCTAGAAGTCTGAAATCAAGGTGTCAGCAGAGTTGGTTCCTTCTGAGACCTCTGAGGGAAAATGTATTCCGTGCCTCTCTCCTAGCTTCTGGTAGTTTGCTGGCAATCTTTGACATTCTTTGTAGACGGCATTATCCCTGTGTCTTCACATTGTCTTTCCTTTGTATGCTTCTCTTTCTTTTCACATGGAGTTCCTTTTATAAGGACCCCAGTCATATTGGATTAGGGGCCCACCCTACTCCAAGATGATCTCACGTTAACAAATTACATCTGCAATGATGTTGTTTCCCAATGAAGTCACATTCTGAGGTTCTGGGGGTTAGGACTTAAATACATGAATTTTGGGAGGACACAGTTCAACCCAAACAGCGTCCTTATATGTTCTATGGGCTTTGACCATAAGTGCATGCTCCTTGGAACTTCATCTGTGGAAAACCTTTGAGGCCGGGATTGAAGATGCATTTCTCCAGAGAGGGTTTGAGGTTGATTTTGCCAAGTGCCTAGAATACATCCAACCTGAAATAATTATGAAATCAACTCCCTGGGAGATTTTTCAGGCTGTACACGTAGTATGAACTCAGACTCCAAGCTGGCCCAAGGTCCAACATTTTCTGTTCAACCTTGTGCTGAGACTAAGATAAGCAAGTTTCCTTTCTACCTTTTTCTGTGAGGTTGGAATTTTTTTTTTTTTAGCTCACCCCTTACAATGAGTGTCTTAAACCCTTACGATGACGTCAAAGCTTCTTTCAAGAGTCTCCTACAGATCGTCCCCTCTAACTCCCACATGAGTATTAGGCTTTGTCTCCAAGCCCCTGGACCAAGTGATCTTAAATATTGATGCTCAAGGTCACCAGGATTTACCGATGTGTCCAAGATGAAAGCTAGCTTTTGTCCTTACTTAGATTATTGCTTGATGCTCATTTTTGGCTTTTAAGGGTTTTTCTTCTTTTCTTGTCAACAAAGATATGCAAATAAGAATAATTTATTAAATATATTTTATTCAACATTTTCAATTGTTGTGGCCGAAAGAATTATTCACATTATCTACCCTGCTTTATCACCCAAAAGAGATGTCTAGGTGGGGTCTTTACAGAAAGAGTTGCATCAAAATATCAATAGCTAATATTTATGTAATGGATACTATATGCATGCTAATATTATTCTGAGTGCTTCACATGGATCACCTCATTTAATCTTCACAAAAATCACATGAGGAAGCCAGCCCCGATGGCCCAGTGGTTGAAGTTCGTCATGCTCCACTTCAGTGGCCAGGGTTCAGTTCCCGGGCATGGAACCACACCACTTGCCTGTCGGTAACCATGCTGTGGCAGCTGTTCACATACAAGAACTAGAAGGACCTACAACTAGAATATACAACTATGTACTGGGGCTTTGGGTTGGGAAAAATAAAACAGAGAGGAAGATTGGCAACAGATGTTAGCTGAGGGTGAATCTTTTCCAGCAAAACAAATACAAAAACAAAAACAACAAACCATGAAATAGGAGGCTGGCCTGGTTGCCTAGTGGTTAAGTTTGCACACTTTACTTTGGCAGCCTGAGATTTGCAGGTTCGGATCCTGGGTGTAGACCTATGCACTGCTTATCAAGCCATGCTGTTGTGGCATCCCAGATACAAAATAGAGGAAGATGGGCACAGTTGTAGTTCAGTGACAATCTTCCTTAGGTAAAAGGAAGAAGATTGGCAATAGATGTTAGCTCAGGGCCAATCCTCCTCACCAAAAAAAAAAAAAAAAAAAAAAACTAAACCAAAAAACAACACATGAAGTAAGTAGCTAGTTTTCAAATGCAGAAATTTAGTCTTAGAACAGATGACATACTTGCCCAAGATCACAGAGCTGGACATTGATGCAGATGGAATTCAAGTTTGTCTCTGTGTGATGCCAAAGTTAGTGCTCCTAAACACTATCTTATACCTCTTCCCAAGCTAACATGTTATTGAAATGAGTATACATTGATTATGTGCATGGATTTAATAAAAACACTGTGATTGCGGTTACAGTTACTGTTTCACCCACTATTGCACCCCCAGTGCCTATCATGGTGCCCAGAACATAACAGGAGTTTAATAAATGCATTGAGCATATTCAAGGATAAATGTACATAGGCACTCTTATTCATGTGTGTGTTGACGTTGAGTCAGATTACCTGCTGGCAATGGGCTGACAATTTGATAACACCAAACATTTGAGCAGATTTCTGGGGCCCAGTGTTTCTAATGTTTTTATTTCAATTTTTTTGGTCTTCAGTGGTTAAATTTGTCCCAGCCCTGGAACCCACAACACACCTGTAGTCCTGAACACATTTTGCTTCCATTTCATGTGCTCAGGGATTGGGCATTAGTGATTTCCACCTACTCTGTCCTCTTTTATACTATTGAGATGGAATCCCAATCACTATTAGAATGTTAAGTTCATACTACTACTGTTAGTAATAATAACTAGTACATGCCTACTTTTAGTTTATACTTGTTTCCGAAATGATTCTGCAAGTTATTATTGTTGTCTCCATTTAACAATAAAGAACCTAGGAGGATCACACAGTTAATTAGAAGAACAGCAAGTCATGAAAACACCTGTAACCAGAAAATTCCCCGTGCTTCACCTACTCCAGATTATTCCCCATGCCCCTGTAGGGGAGAAGGACTTATCTTCTACCCTCTTGGTCCTTGTGGCTGGGCTATGAATTAAATTTACATGAGACAGAGTAATAGGAGAAAATCAAACAAAGCTTTATAACACATATACATGGAAGAAACCCAGGAAAACTGAGCAACTTGCCAAAATGGCAGAGGCTCTCATCTTAAATACCATCTTCAGCTAAAGACAAAGGAGAATGTTGGGGGTAGTGGTTTGGGTTTTCAAGGGGGTGGAAGGCAATTTACATGGAGATTGGAATGTAAATGGGCCAACTACAGACAATGTGACCTGAGAGAAGCGTTTTACATTACACTACAGTTATCTTTTGGTATTAGCTCCTTCCTGGAACAGGTCCTTCTATTTTAAATTCTTTTAGGCAGTTGGAGGGCAGGTCAAAGTTTCTTTCAGAGTTCTTAAAAATAATCAAGCCAAAGAAACACATTTTGGGGTGGCCAATTCTGATCCCCCACACCCCCAAAATCCACTGTGCACTTTTAGACCCTTAGGTCATATCTTATATTATCCCCTCTTCCCAAAGGCCCTTCCTCCCTTACATGGCTAGTGAACCTCTACACATCCTTCAAGGCCCAGCCCAAATATCATCTCCTTCATGAAAACATCTGTGAACCCCTCCTGGTCTTCCTTTCTATTTATTCCCTAGCATTTTGTGTATTACTAGTCTCATTGCTCTTTAATGAATTGTGTGTCTATCTCCCCATGTGTAGCTGTGATCCAAGGAGAGAATACTATTTTCCTCACCATATCTCCAGTAACTAGCATGGAACCAGGCACATATAGCATGAATGAATCAGTGACTAGATTTAATGGAACTAGTTAGAATTCATCTGGAAATACTTCATGCTAATAATTCTTACATGGTTTTAATCCATATGTCAAATGAGTTCTTCCTTCTTTTACTAAACCCTTTCTTCATTCTCTTTGAGGCAGTTTTCAGAAAACGGTCTTAGGTATAGTTAAAATGATATGACAATATTTGAAACTTGTGTAGAGATTTACAGTCGAGAACTTTCCATCACATTTTGTTTTCTCATCAGCCCTCTGAGTTAGCTTAGGCAGGTGGTTTAGTCTTATCTTACAAATGAGGAAACCGAGAGCCAGATCACACGCTCAGGAGGTGTTAGAGCCGAGTGCTGGTCTCTTGTCTTCCAGCATCAAGCCCAGAGCTCTCCACTCTGTTCTTGTGGCTACAACTGTCATTGGAAGAGGGAAACCTCAGTGATTTGAGTCACGTTAAGCTTAAGTAAGTGATCACAGGATGATATGATTCTCCAACTTGCATGTAATCACTAGGAAAGCTTGTTTAAATTGCTGATTGTCAGACTCCATCCTCAAAAATTCTAATTGAGAAAGTCTAGTCTGGGGTCCAAGAATGAACCAGCATCCCAGGTGATTCTGCTGTAGATGTTTCTTAGGCCGCAATTTGTGATGCACTGGAAAAAGGCTTGGCTAAATTTGTTGTTTTCTGGTATATTCAGAGCAAAATGTGGTCTCGAGTGGAATCTGTGTCTGTTAAGAGGAAGAGTAAGGAGTGGGGAGGGGGGATGGAAAAGCCAGCTAAGGGACAGAAAAGGAAAAGCCGAGGTGCACATGATACCTGAATTGCCTGTTAGTCTTTTTTATAAGGTATAGAAAGAAAACCAGATAACACACTCTGTCAAGTTTGTAATATTTGCCGCAAGTTTCCAAGGCATTTAGTATTGGAAAAAGAACCATGTTGGTGCAATCCCATATCTAGCATTGCCATTTGTTCTTTTTCTTCCACAGAAGGTGTTACTTTCTATTTTTTCCCTTTCTGCTCTCTAAAATAGGTAACCATTTGGTTGTTTTTAATTGTCACATTTGTTCTCGTACCAACATGTTAAATGTAACTTCAGCAAAAGCCAAACCTGCAAATCCTTATCTCCCCTCTTTCTGAAAATCCACACAAAACTGAAGTTAGAGATCTTTATGTTTCTTTCTGAGTTTGGGTTCCTCATTACATTTCTAAAATTATCAACTTACTACTGCCCAGGAGTAAGAGAATCAGGATTCACTTTTGGCTACTTGTCATATTCTGAATATTCTGAGATAAACAGTGCAGACAGAGACAGAAAATTCAGTATTTTAGACACCGAAATTTACCTATAAAGTAATATTTGTCCTGCATATCCTATTTTCTTATTGGCTTCAGCATAAAATTGACGTCTTCTCCAAAATAAGATTTTGCTTCCAAGCCCTGATAAAATCACGAGAAAGAAAACAACAAACCCTTTAAATTCACATTTAAAGGAGAACAAATATTTGATAGGTTAATAGCAATCAAAATGCCACAACATATGCATGTAAAGCAGTAGAGTTATTTTTTTTCTTTTATAAAATAGACTTAAAGCTCTAAAGGGGAAAAAAATAACTAAGAGCTTAAGGGTACAGAACTCACTGAACCAGAATGTCCAGTTTATATCAACCCTCCATTCTCGTATTCGACTCCCTCACTCACACTCCATAACAGGCGAATATTTTTGGGGTGATCAAACATTAGTGGGAACTGACAGGGCAGGTGGACAATTATTTCAAGCCTACTATGTGACAGACTGTATGCTCAGAATATTTTCTTTCATTCCAATAAAACCTTACAAGACTATGTCAAATTTACAAATCAGGAACCGAGTCGCAGATGGTAAGCAACTTGTTTAGAGTGATATAGTAAATGACAGATTATACCCCAATATTTCTGATTTAAGTTTAGGCTTTTCAACGAGATTAACATGTTCTCAAGTTTTTTAGGTATGATAACTCATTTTCTCCCTAGATGATAATTATTTTATTACAAAATAAGAACAAAGAGAGTCTGGAATGACAGCCTATGACATCTTCCTATTTTTCAGTCTGACTCTGAAAATCATACCTTGTAGAGGGTGTACATTAGGTTTCAAAGGTGGAAAGAGTATTTGAAATAACTGGCACTTAACACAGCTTTCAGATAATATGGTTCCAGTTACTGTGCACTGGAAAATGAACATCTAACTATAAAATCATGTTTATTATGTATCGGTACAATGTGGAAAGCCAAAACTCAATAAAAAAAAACACAGAGGAATAATATATTTCCGGTAAAAGCCTATACACCTAGAGTATAGATAAGCTCTTGGAAAGAATGTGCTTTGAACATCTCAAGTTGGACATCATTATAAACAGGCAGGTGTACAGATGCGTCTGGAAGTCAGAGCTAGGGAATCAGGGTTGGAGGTTTAAATTTGAGGAGTTATCAACATGTGGATGGTATTTAAAGCCATGAAACAGGATGCATCACCTCAGGAGAAAGTGTGAAAGAGGAGTGGACAGAAGACAGAGGCCTGTAACACAAACATGATAATTCATTTTAACCCCCCAAATTTCTCAGACTGCTTCCTCAACACACACAGACACACACACACAATGATCGTAGTTGTACTTTTAGTATCTAGTTGAATTTTAGATGTTGCATATGCTTGGAATATGTAACATCACTGGTAAAAGTGAGGCTATGAATAGGCAAATTGTCTTGGGAAGGGCTGTTTGGAAACGTTGAGCGTCTCACAGAACCAATGCACCACTCAGTTTAAACAGAGCTGAGGCATAGTAGTTAACAGCTTTGGCAGTGGCACCAAGTTATTTGGGTTTGAATCCCAAATGCACTGTATCTATCAATTGCTCTCGGGCAAATTACTTAATCTCATTGTTCCTCGATTTCCTTGTTTCTATAATAATGCTATCTACTTCCTAAGGTTTCCATGCGGATTAAATGAGCTAAAATATGTAAACCATATGGGAGCTCAATAAATGGCCACAATTATTAGCCAGGAATTGTGTAACTCTGAAGGGATCCTAGCAGTTTTCTTTCCGGAGCATCCCACCCTCCAGGAATCCTCTCTAGGAGCTCACCATGTCACAAGGCAGCCATCTCCATGTTGGCAAGCTCTCAGTGTTGCACAGTCGCTTTCTACAAGGAAACGCAATCTGCCTCCATGTTACTTCTATCTTTGGTCCTACTTTTGCACTCCGGAGAGCTGCAGAATAAGTTCCCTCTTCTAAGTGATGAGTCTTCAAACCCATGGAGCAGCTCTCATGTGCTCTTTCATCTTTCCTTTACTGGGCAAAGCATACCCTGCTCCTTCAACTGTTCTGTATACAAAGCGAGGTCCAGACTTCTCACACTCCTGGACTTCCTCATCTGTAGATATCGCCATTTACCAAAGTTCCTTTAAAATTTGCCTGTGAAATGTGTATATCGACACACAAGAGCTTCTAAGAGTGCAAATGTTAAGCCACATCTAATTGGAACTGAGAGGGACGAAGCAAAACTACAAGCCCATTAGGTATTTGTGAGGCTTTTAGGCTTGATGACTTTAAAAGGAGTAAAGGAAAACTAGCTTAATTATTCCGCTAATTGCAAAGTTAAAGGAGATTCCCTAAGGTGTTTTTCTAACTTGAGCAGAACCCACCCGGCCTTTCGATGACAGGCATACCTGTTTATAAATAAGCGATTTCAACATGTGGGTCATAACATATATATGAGAAATATTCTTTCAATTTTGGAGTGGCTTTTCATTAAACCTATCCTGGCTGGACACCTGTGAAGATTCATAATCCATTATTTATCTTGTGCATTTCTATAGTGCCTGTTGCCATAGTAACCAACTCAGCCTGAGATATGAGACAATAAACAGATAAGCTTGGAAAGACCGCTGGAGTAGCATATCCCTTGAATCATGATTATTGTACTATGATGAATAGGACAGTTGATGATATTCCATTGAAACAAATGATGAATCAAGATTATACAGGCCTCCAAAACAACATACAATAAGGAAAGACTGCTGAGTTGCGTGTGAAAAAACCTGGGTTCAATGACTGGCTCCATCATTCACTAGCTGTGCAACCTTGCCAGATTATTTGAGCTGAAATTCAGTTTCCATCTTGGAAAACCTGAGATGATGATATCTGCCGCACACCTAGTGTCTTTATGAAAACCAAATGAGAGGGCTCTGCAAACAGCGTGTTGTATGGCTGGGCAAATGGGAGATAGTTTTCTAAAATAAGCTTACCTTACCTGCATTATTGTGCTTCATTTTAAGAACATCTGTGCATAAAATGAGACAAAAAATAGTCCTGAGTTTCCAAAATCGATACGTCGTGACATGATTATCATTCTTGAACAGTATTCTTAAATAGCAAATTCTCTCTGCAGAGTTAACTTAGTTTTACGGAAACTTCCGTTTGAGTGTTGGCTCCTCCATTTACTGTCTGGAGATACTTCCTGGGCTTTTCAGTAAAACAAGTAATTTTCCAACCATGATTTGTTGCAATGAACAATTTCTGGGGTCCCTTTCCATTCTTGTGGTGGTGGGGGTGGACTGTATAAGCAAATGGGCCAACTCATCTGGGAAGGGACTTGTGACCTTGTTTCTATTGCTCATGTATAAGGTGCACAGACTTTTAAATCAATTGATGCAGTGTTAACATCCAGGACTCCCTTCTTGGCGGCATAATGTAGTTGAAAAAGTATAGTATTGGGGGTCAAACCCAAGTCCTGTTACATATGAACTATGTGGTCTTGGGTGAGTCATTGAACGTTTTGCAAGAGAATCTCATCTCTGAAATGGAAATGAGAATATTGCCTTTGCAGAGCTCTATAAGGCTTAGCTTAATGTGTGCAAAGCAACTGGCACACAGTAAATGGTGGTTGTGATGACTAATCTTGATCTAGTTTCTATTGACATATCCTCTATTTCCAGTGAACATAAATTTGATTTGAAATTTATTCCAGACACAGAAGCCAACCTTGATCTTATTGCAAAAATTGAAACAAAAATGTAGACTGGTAATGATTAAAGATATTACCAGCCAAAATATTCATAGCTTTTTGACCATGTATAGAGCTCATCAGATTTGGAACATTAGACCACATTTCTGTATACTCATCTGCAGCAGGATTCAGATCACAGAAGGCGAATGTTCCCCAAAGTAAATTTTTGAAACTGTTTTTGACACATACTATTTAGGAAACT
This sequence comes from Equus caballus, assembly GCF_041296265.1. Taxonomy (NCBI): domain Eukaryota; kingdom Metazoa; phylum Chordata; class Mammalia; order Perissodactyla; family Equidae; genus Equus; species Equus caballus. The sequence continues at coordinate 97,401,182 of NC_091715.1, read as the reverse complement.
GCCACAGAGTCACTTGTATGGCTGAGCAATCATATCTGGAGGACTGAAGGAGAAAGTTATCACCTTCAAAATAAAGAAGGTGATTACAACTACTCATTCATAAGGATGCCAGCTCTTCCATGAAGCCTTCCATTAAGGACGAATCTTTGTTTCCTCTCTATTCCCCTCTGCTACCTCTGCATTTCTATTATAGAACGCAGAAAATTCTGTCATGTATTATGCTTAGTTGTAGACATGATGTTTTTATTCACAGGACTATGATAGGTCACTCGCATTTCACACACTTCCACCCACAGGAGGAAAGAGAGCTCAGGAATTCTGGATATTTCAGCTAAGACCCCTCTTCTCTGGCCTCCATGTCACCCATGACCCTTGTCATTATGAACGGGCTGAGGTGAGACCAGATCTCTGCTTGTTTCTGAAAAGATAGAGATTTCTCACTCCCTGGCAATGTTCACAGTTTTGTCACTCTGATTTGCCTTGAGATCACCCAGATTAATCTCATTATGCCTTCATCTCTGTTTCTGCCACAAGCAGCCCAGGTCTCCTAGGTCAGCCTTTAACTCCCAAGTCTAATCTCATAAGACTCTACATCAGCAATTAAACCTTCTCCCTCCAATACTTCTCACTATTACTCCATATCCCTCTGTCCTGTTTTATTTTCTAGGTAGCACTTATCAACACCTGGATATTTTTCTTGTTCCTTTATTGCTTGTCTCCCTCCACTAGACTCTAAGCTTCCTGAGGGCAGGTATTTTTTAGTGTTTTACTTATTGCTTTTATCCTCAATGCCTGGAACTTTGCCTATCACATAGTAGGTGCTCAATACATATTTGTTGAATGAATTTGAATCATCCATAAATGTCCTAAGCTCAGAGGTTGTATCATATTTGTAACTCTGTGTCTCTGCATTAGTTATTAGACATTCAATAAATGTGCATTGAATTGAAAGAAGTTGAACATCTCTACTAACCTAAGTCTTTAGATTCTTCCAACCGTGCTGATATTGCAAACTGGGGAAGAGAGACTAACTGAAATACTGTGGTTTATATAGTTTAAGTGTAGACTATGAACATGAATTTAGACCTCAAATAATTTTATAATGAAGAATTGGGAAGAGAAAAAAATTCGAAGTGTATACCGTCTATCTTCATTACTTGTTTATAAGCCCATAACAAAACTGACTTATACCAGAACCACTTCCCAACATTAATAAAAATGTAATACAATATACTTCTGGCCATGAATAAATTAAAAAATGATGAGAAATCAATAGCAACAGGAACTTTTCTACTTATACCATGTATTAGCAACAGTATGACATCTACTCATAGAGCCCAAGCTACCCAATGAGTATGGTGCAAACAAATGCATCCATGGCCCTGATTATCTTTAGAAATGAGAGCTTGCCTGACTGGGAGAGAGAAAAAGATGGCTGCAGAGAGAACCTGTTGTGCATGCTAGACAGCAACATAGTAGGTAATGTTTTTTTTTTAAAAAAAGACTATTTTCTCCGGACAATCTTCCCAAGAACATCAGGACCATTTGGAGCTGAAAGCAGTAATCAGAAAAAGGTTAAATAAAAATAAAACACACCCATTGATTAAAATGATAAAATTGTAATATGTTGCTAAAAGTATGAACATTTAAGCTTTGTTATGGGCCTTTCTGAATAAACTAGAGAATAGCAGAGGCATTTACCCTAAATATTTAAGGTCTATAAATATTTAGCACAATTTGGGGCCTATAGCACCCTTTATTTTGACTAAATTTTAAGGAAAATTTCTTGCTATAATTTTTTGCTCTTTCCTATTTGACTCCATTTTCTCTATCTTTTTTTAGCTAATTCTTTTGTCCAAAAGTATGCAATAACAATATTGTTGTACGCGTTAGCTGTTCCTAGACTTATGTACCTTGGGTGTCTGTGGGCATTTAAAGATAAATTACAAAGCTAAAAAGGAAGAAATAACTTTAGAATGGTGCTTAACATGATGGATTTGAAACTCTCAGATTTATAGAAAATTACTCTTAGCTAAAAGTCATGCTATTATAAGCTAAAATTAATGCAAACCCCAAAACTCACGCGGGGAGGGGGTAGTGCTCATTGGTCTGAGCTCAGAATTGGGTCTCTTCTCCTGAGCTTTAATCCCAGCACTCTGACTAGGAGTAAGTCATATCCATTTTAACCCCATGGTGCCTCAGTTTCCGAATTTGTTATAAGGAAAAAATACTGACCTACCTTGCTGAGCCTTAGAGATTTAAGGATGAAATATTACTGTTCTTGGAAAATATGAGCCGCAATAATGCTAATTATTATTACAAAAATAAATGCATGTTCATCATATGGTAATTTAGGCACAATGAGGTTGGGGAAAGGAGACTCTCAGAGCACTTTTGTGTCAGTTAAATGAGTCCTCTCCGTTTACTTGGTTCCCTAATAGCAGTCGGCTGAACATAGGATTTGCAAACAATACAGTGATGATGGGGGTTGGCAGAATGAAAGATTTAAAAAAAATCTCAGTTCTCTGACTCATCTAGATTAGGAAGCAGCAGCCCAGCTCACCGCAGCGCCTTGATACCAAAGACCTGCACGTCCGTATCCAGAATTCACAAGCTGTCGAGAAAACCTGCAGTCAGTCCAACAAATGTGTCACTCCCACAGCCGGTTAGTCACATTGACATGGCCTCTATCAGCATCCCACAAAATCAAAGATACATACGAGACCAAAGAACTTGCTATTGCAATTAAAAAAATCGAATTCCTTCTTGCACAACTTTTTGCTAATTAGAATTATTATGCCAATCTTTTAATTATACATTCAGCCCTTTCCACATGACAGTGACCCATGATAGACAGAGGCAGCGTATCAAACTGGCACATGAGAATCTCATTGGTTCTGCCTCGCTTATCTTCCCTGCTTCAGTCAAATAAATATTTATATCATCATCATTGTTGTGTTGTGTGGGAGATGTACATGGGGCTTTTTAGGCACTAGGACAGAGATTGTATTGTTTTCTGGCAGGGTCATCAAACAGACTGGTCATGGAACAGTAGAGAATTTAAGTGGGTATCCATTTCAAAGAGCATAGAGTGAAGCTGTCAGACCAATTTGGGTAGATGGGGAGGTGACTTAGAAAACAGTAACTCAAGAATTTCCCCCAAACTTAGGGGCAGCAGAAAAGAAAGAATTGAAGTGGAATTATATTAAGGAGCCAGGGGGACAATTATGAGAAAATACTTGTTGGGTATACATAATAGGCAATGGCATAGAAGACATTTGATTCACCTGTTTCAAGGGGCCATTTTGAAGTTATCTTTAAAAATTGTCTGATTGGTAGGTTTGCTTTCTTTTTTAAATCAGTAGCTGAAATCACATGAGATTGGCTTTGCCTCCAGATTTCCTCCTTGCTAGACATCCCTCACTGGGTTGCCAGAATGACGTTTTACCTAAAATTCAAATTTATCATGTTGCTCCATAGCTTAAAATCCTTCAGTGGCTCCTCTGTTCCTAAAGCATAAAGTCCAAACTCCTTTTAACTGTGATTCCAATGGACTCTAAGATCTGGTTCCTGCCTCATTCCTCAACATCCGCTGCTTTGAAATTTATTTCATTCCCATGACCTTCAAGATGAAGTCCAAAGTCCTCGGCATGGCATCTGTGCCTACCTTCCCGCCTCCTACACTACTGTTCTTCATCCTGCTGTAGCAGGATTTTCAAATCTCTGTGCCTTTACAAGTGTTATTGTCTATTTCTAAAAATCCCAATCACAGGGCTGGCCCCGTGGCCGAGTGGTTAAGTTCGCGCGCTCCGCTGCAGGCGGCCCAGTGTTTCGTTAGTTCGAATCCTGGGCGCGGACATGGCACTGCTCATCAGACCACGCTGAGGCAGCGTCCCACATGCCACAACTAGAAGAACCCACAACGAAGAATACACAACTATGTACCGGGGGGGCTTTGGGGAGAAAAAGGAAAAAATAAAATCTTTAAAAAAAAAAAAATCCCAATCACAGCTGTCCATCTTTTAGGATCCCTTTTCAAAACATCATTTGTTCTGTGAAACTTTTTCTAGCCATCTATTCCATGAACAACCCCTGCTCCCCCCCATCTCCACCACAAAACCAGGAAAAAGTGGTCACTCCCTTCCTATTGCGCCTAAAATACTTTGTGTAGACACACATATCACATTGCGGAGAATATTAAGTGGTAGGTATTTACTCACGTGTCTACTTCTCTCTTTGGATCAGTGTTCTCCAAACATTTTTCATAGCACACACCTTTCAGTAATAAGTTTGAATCATGTACCTCAAATCTACCTGTATTTATTTATATATAAATTATATGTATTCACTACTGTATCAATATTTTATGTACATATAAAACACAAAATTAGAAACTAAAAAAGAAGAATAAAATATGAATAGAAGTTCTAACAGCCTTTTTCCTGCAGCCTCCTGGATTGCTTTGCACAGCCCTTACTGGAGTGCGGGCACCCCTCTTTGCATTAGCTTACAACAATGGTAATGCTAACAACAAAATGTTTTGACGCATATATTACATTAATCCAACAAATTTAATAAATGCCAACTGTATGCATCTACTGATCTAGACACTGGAGATATAGCAATGAATAAGACAGATTCCTGTTCTTGAACTTGCATGGTAGGGCGAGGGGTAAACAAGAAACAAGATAATTGCATAACTTGATTCTGAACAGCTTGAAGGGATGATGTGTGGTATAGTAAGAAATAACAGGTTTTAGAATTAGGCAGACAAGGTTCAAATCCATGGTTGACTATTTACTAGTTCCTTGACCTTAGGCAAATAACTTATTTAGTCTGAACTTAAATTTCCTGTAAAATAAGGAGAAGTTGTAACTCAATAGCATGATTTAAGAATTAGAAAAGATAATGATTCAAGTTTCTGGCATAAATGCCTAATTGGTAATACTTTTGTAAAGCCTTTGCTGCCCCCAAAAACTCCCCCTTCATGGCTAACACCTCCCCTCCAATGTGTTTCGCATTCTGATTGGGAGAGCAATCCTCTATCTAGGATACATTCGTCTCTAGGTCAGAAAACATCTCATCTGGTTTCTCTAGTGCCACTGTGCTTGGATCACAGTAAGCATTCCTGAAATGCTTGTCAAATGAGCATATAATTAAATGTGTGTAGTCAATCACTAATGGAAAACCAGTTCAACTATTTCCCCATCTAGCCTCCCAAACATTGGTTTTAAGTCATGTTGATGCCCTTTAAAATTAGGCTGAAGTCTTTTCAAAGGAGCAACTTCCAAGATTTTTGACTTGTGTCTTTCTAAAACAGATAATATCTCAGGAGCCATTTTGTAGTTACCACTTTATAAACCGGGTGCATCGTGAAACACCAAAGTTCAACACTTTCACTTTCTCAACATTACTTTTGATGTTTCCTTTCTCACTGACCTCAGTTTAGACATCTAATGCATTTTCTTTCAGAAACACAGGTCTTCAACAATAAAATGATCGTTCATAGTTTAACGGGTAACTGTTGATGGGGAGGAGATGGCCCTGTGCGAGGGTCATAGAGAACGTCAAATGTACGAATGGATGTTCCACTTCCCTTGTTCTCCTGCTCTTTCCTCTGCATTTCTGCTTTTTCCTTCTTGGCATATATTTTAGGTAGTATATAACTGCACATCCTCAAAACTGAAGTGAAAATGTAAAACAAGAACAGAGACTTCTAAATACTTCTCTAATCAGAACCCTAATTAGTGGCCTAATGACGAAGAGCCCATTCGCCCCTCCTTAGGGTAGGAGTTGTTACTGTTTCTCTGAGCACATGGGTCAATTGGACCTCTGTTGATCCTGTTCAACAATCTCATTTCTTCAAAATATATGCAAGTTAATGCTCCCAATAGAAGTACAAATCCAAAATTACCTAGAATATCGTGATTTTACAGTATAACGGTCCCGATATTAATCCAGTTCCCATTTTAGACTTTGGAGACTTTAATTTTTCAATTAAATTTTTTATTTTGTGATAATAATGGATTTACATGCTGTTGCGAGAAATAATACTGAGGGATTCCATACTGTTTACCTAGTTTCCTCCAATGATATAACTTTTTAAGTTGATATTATACTTTAAAACAAAATGAGGTTTAATAAAATTTCAAAAGACGTTATTACACTCGTTAGCTTATTTTTGTCCCTTGTGAATGTTTAGTAACAATTTTGAAAGGGTATGTCATGAGAAGAATGAGAGCCTGCTCATCTCCTGGTCTTCTTCCTCCACATACTCACGGTGGCCTGCCTCCTTTCCCCTGATCGTGCCTCACCGTGTCCCACTTTTATGTCACTGCTTAGACTGCTGCCACCATCATCTTCACACCACCTCACACCACTTCCAAATACTACGTCCTCTTCAGGGTGCAGACGAAGTTCTTTCTGCTGACTCTACAGAATTTATTAATTATAGCCCTCTTTTAGCCAATCCAAATCTCTTTGGGAGCAGGCAGAGTGAAATGTATAAGGGACTAAAAATCATTTTAAAGGACCAAAAGCATGTGTCTGCGTCTGCTCAGGCCGCCATAACAAAATACCATGGACTGGGCAACTTCGACAACAGAAATGCGTTTGCTCACAGTTCTGGAGCTGGGTGTCCGAGATCAGGGTGCCAGTATGGTTGGGTTCTGGTGAGGGCTCTCTTCCATAGCTGAAGACAGCCACTTTCTCGATACGTGCTCGTGACCTTCCTCCATGAGTGTGCATGGTGACAGAGAAAGAGCTCTCTCTCTCTTCCTCTTCTCATAAGGCCACCAGTCCTATTGGATTAGGACTCTACACTTATCACCTCATTTAACCTTAGTTACCTCCTGAAAGCCCTATCTCCAAACACAGTCCCATGGCGAGTTAAAGCTTCAACATATGAACTTGGAGGGGGCGTAATTCAGTGCGTAGCAGTATGTCTTTCGTTTGAAAAGTAATCATGTACTGCCTTGTAACATCTTTTTTTCTTAGATGCATCTTTTAAAAATAACTGTTTATTTTTTTCATTACAAGAAAACTTATGTTCCTGTAATTTATTAAAAAATACGTAAAATGAAGGTAAGCCAAAAGAAGAAAACAAAAACAACAATAATCTCACAGCCCAAATAGATCAACTGCCAACATCTTGCTGTCTATATTTATAGGCATTTTTCAATGTATACGTTCATGTTTTTAAAAAGGAATAATATTATGTATGCTATGCATATGCTTTTATAATCTGACTTTTCATTGTTTAACATTCATATACACCTTTTTTTTTTTTTTTTGCTGAACAAGATTGGCCCTAAGCTAATATATGTGCCCATCTTCCTCTGTTTCATAGGTGGGATGCCACCACAGTAGGGCTTGATGAGTGGTGTGTAGGACCACACCCAGGATTCAAACCTGCAAACCCCAGGCCACCAAAGCAGAGTTTGCGAACTTAACAACTACGCCACTGGCAGCCCCCGTATACAACTTTTAAAGGTTGCATAGTATTTCACTGCATGAATAAACCATAACTTATCAAACAACTTCCTACTTTTTGACATTAATTTATGATTATTATAAACAAGAATACCCTTGTACATCCATCATTGTCCACTTATCCACTAATATCCTTAAGATCAATTCCTAGGGATTGAATTATTGAGAAAAAGACAATGCATTTTTGTTCAGTTTTTTTCATAAGATTGCCAAATTGACCTCCAGAAAGAAATTATCAATATATGCCAACACCAGCAGTGTAGAAAGAACCTATCCCACTAATTCTAAAATTATCATTTTTAAATATTTGACCATTTAGTAGGTAAGAAATATTTTCTCATTTTAATTTTCATAATATTGATTATTAGTATAATTAAACATTTTTTTCATATCCTATTGGGAGTTCATATGCATATCTTGTTTGGAACTTCCCTGTTCCTATCCTTTGCTTACTTTTTAAAAAATTGGCATGTACATCCTTTCCTTTTTGCTTTGTTATACATCGAGTATTTCTTGAATTGCTACTGACATCTTTTTCCTCTTTCTTTTTTTAAAGATTGATGCCTGAGCTAACATCTATTGCCAATCTTTTTTTTTCTTCTTCTTCTTCTCCCCAAAGCCCCCCTAGTACATAGTTGTACATTCTAGTTGTAGGTCCCTCTGGTTGTGCTATGTGGGACACCACCTCAGCATGGCATGATGAGTGGTGCTATGTCTGTGCCCAGGATGTGAACCAGTTAAACCCTGGGGCACTGAAGCAGAGCTCACGAACTTAACCACTCGGCCACAGGGCCCACCTGGCTACTGGTATTTTTACTGAGCGTTTTTGGAAAACTAAAGCCTTCCTTTCCTGCCTAAATGGTGAAGGCACTAGTAAAATGGTTGTACTTCTGTGGCCTAAAAGATCATGTTCTTCTATCTTGTTTATCCAGTATTGATATCATTTATAGCGATTCTAATTTTAAAAAGGGTGAATTTGGATACTCTCAGTGCGTTACATCCTTGATTCTAAAGCCACCCCTTGTGTAACAAACTCAAATTATTTCATTAGAAATCCTATTTCCTATCATAAAAAAATATTTTCCACTCAATTTCCTAGCATTGTTTAGAAACTAATTTATGATATAATCTCACTGGAAGCCTTTAAGTATTCCTAGTAGGAAAAAATGCAAATTCTTATAAATAACACATCTTAGGGCTGGCCCCGTGGCCGAGTGGTTAAGTTCGCGCGCTCCGCTGCAGGCGACCCAGTGTTTCGTTGGTTCGAATCCTGGGCGCGGACATGGCACTGCTCGTCAGACCACGCTGAGGCAGCGTCCCACATGCCACAACTAGAAGGACCCACAACGAAGAATATACAACTATGTACCGGGGGGCTTTGGGGAGAAAAAGGAAAAAATAAAATCTTAAAAAAAAAAAAAAAAAAAAAAAAAATAACACATCTTAATATTACCTGATACGTGAAGTGAATAAATGTGAGTTAAACAAAATTTATTTTATATATAAACTAATAGACACTTTTACTAAAATAGAATTGCAAGTGGAAGGTAAAATAAAAAATAACAGTGGGCTTTAGTCACTCAATTTATAAAACAACTCAACTATATTTCCATGTGTTTCAAATATTTTAGTTTGGTTTTTAAAACTTGAAAATATGTCAGTCAGTTTACCATGTGTATCCTGGTAATGGCATTCGGTTGATCCCTGTAGTGGATCCTTTAATAAGTTGCTCTTAACACTGTCACCATAATCTTCCCAAATTAATCACAATCATAAGAAATTCCATCAGCAACAAATACCTAGGAACTACAAGCCTTCCGCAAATATAGTGGTACACAGTAAGATTTGTGATTGATGAGAACTCTCACTCTGGAATGATTGGATCTGGATACTAGTTCTACTTAGATTCCTCATGTATGAAATTAGTTGAGTTTATTTAGGTGATCCCCGTGGTTGTTAGTTTTATGTGTCAACTTATCTCCTATAGTTCTCACTTATTTAATTAAACATTAACCTCAGTGTCACTGTGAAAGTGTTTTGTGGATGTGGTTAACATCTATAATCATTTGATTTTAAAGAAAAGAGATTATCCTCAATAATGTGGGTGGGCTTCGTCTAATCAGGTGAAGGCCTTAAGACCAAAAGCTGAGGTTTCCCAGAGGAGAAGACATTCCTCAAGACTGCAGCATCAATTCCAGCCTGAATTTTCAGCCTCAGGCCTGACTTACAGATTTTTGGACTTGCAAGCCCCTACAATTGTGTGAGTGAATTTCTGTAAAAAAAAAATCCCTAAAATAAAGCGCGCTCCCTCCCTCTCACTCTCTCTCTTCCTTTCTCTCTCTATAAATAGATATAAACATCCTACATAGATCTTATATATGCACATATACATATATTACATCCTATATATATATACATCCTATGTATGTATCCTATATATCATAGGCTATATGTATATCCTATTGGTTTTGTTTCCCTGGAGAAGCTTGATTGATATAATCATGAATATCACTTTTAGTTCCAGCATTCCATGATTCCATCAAAGTAAATTAAGAAGGCCACCACAACTGCTTGATTATGGGAGACAAATAATTAAAACGTCACTTCTCATTAGTCCACCAAGCTAGAAAAAAATATACCAAACGGGTTACTTTTCTAAAAAGAAAAGGTGTGTGTATATGTGTGTACGTGTGTGTACGTACAGACAGATTGTGCTCATGCGTGTGGAGAGACAGACAGAGATGGAATTCTGTTACATAAACTTTGAAGGATTCTTTCTTGCATCTTCATTGTCAATTTAAATTTAGCGCTGAGGGAAGATGTCCAAGTGACAGTGCTAGACTCTGAGGTTCTCTCTCAGTGGCTGTCTAGTGCAGGAAGGCAAAGAGGACACACGTTTCTCATGCAGGCCGCTGCACAGTTATAGATCTCTTAATACTTAAACCACCTCTGAAAAGTGATGGCTCAGTCATGGTCGGGTACAGAGTGTCTGACTCAATATTAACATCCTAATCATATTACCGAATGTGGCAAAACTCACATTCCCATAAAAGGCGTGTTAAGTATTCTCATTTGGGTCATGTGCACAAACACAGAATTAGCAATTTAGCAGCAATGAAGTCAGCAGCATGGAAGAGGCCTGTTAGTGGAGCAGTCAATAGGGGAGCACGTCATGCGCGTGGATAATATAATGTACATCCATCTCCGTAGCCTCTACATATAATAGGAACAAATGACTGGAAGGCCCTTTCCGTTAGAGGGCTTCTTATTTTGTGTTAACAAAGGCGCTTAAGACAGCCAGCCCAAGACTACCAGGAGCACCACAGTAGCCAAAGTCAGGTTTTTTATGCTTGCTGCAGCAAGGGAGAATGCGCACCAGGGGAACATGGGGTGGCTCGAAACGACGGAGTTGGGAAGCAGGCCTCAGGAGATTTTGGAGGCTGAAATTAATAATAAGATGGTCTTGGCAGAAGCTGGACCAAATCTGTAAACTAAAGAGTAGTTGGAACAGTCAGTGGACTTTTCTGGAACTTCCAAATACTACGTCCTCTTCAGAGTTACAGTTGTTCATGTTACATCAGTTTATCTGTGGTCTTCTCTAGAAAATATGGGTCTGAAGGAGGCGGTGTTAAAGCTTTTCTGGTTTATGATTATGGTTTGGTTTGGTTCAGTTGTTTCGTGAGTGATCGTACCGTTGTTCAGGTGTGGTTTCTCTTTCATTTCTCGGTTCCCCCTCACAGCCTTGCTGCCAGCAGGACTATTTTTCATTTTAATCCCCCCCTCCCCGTCTTCTGGTCATTCTTCAACCTAAGCTGAAGGATAGACCATTATCTTCTGGGGGCTTGATCAATCCAGATCTGTACCACTATTTGATGGGTCATGACGGGTCGCAATGATGTAACTTGTTTTTGATGGTAGCGGCTTTGATCTCTGCAGGCATCAGGCCGCCTTATTCTTTGTGTTGGATGATCAATTGTTGCAACATGAGATGTGACAGCAGCAGCATAACAGCATTTAAGACTCCGGAGTTCACATATCTGGCCACTGCAACACAGACAAACACTAAGACAAGGACTATTATTGAAGATTGAAAGGTACTTCAAGACTGCAATCCTCGGCTTCCAAACACAGGCCGTGAACATATACCCCAAATCGATTTGGATTTTCCTTAAACAAGTGACTTTTTTTCTTTTGATTTGGGTATGTATTGCTCAACTTTTCCAGTTCAAATCCCCAGAATTACAATGTCTAAACAAAATCTATGATGCTGAATTAAGAGATGTCCTATTTGAAAAGAAGAGAACCAACCGTGGAACTTCACCTAAAAAGTTCTGGCCGAATATTTCACAGTGATCAGTTTCTAATTCTTATTTCAACCCCAGTTTTAAATTTTTGTTTCTTTTGATTTGTTTTTTGTGTGATCCAGTGTCACTGAGTGCATATCGATTAGAGGTTCAAACGATATTGGAACAATGTTGATGTTGTAAAATGTTTGTAGAAGAAAGCAGTAAACGTGGACTCTGGTGTTTTCTAGACCTGGTTCACTAGTTATGTGAACTTGGGCAAGTTTTTCTGTTTTTTTTTTTTTTTTTCAAATCTCTGTCTCTCAGTTTCCTTATCTGTAAAATGGAAAGATAAATAGTAACTATCTCAAAGGGTTGCCATGGAGATTAAATGAGTTTGTAAAGTACTTTAGTCAGTGACTGGTACAAAGTAAGCACATTAGGAACACTTGTTAAATAAATGTTTAAAAAAGAATACCCCAATGGGGCCGGCCCCATGGCCGAGTGGTTAAGTTCGCGTGCTCCGCTGCAGGCGGCCCTGTGTTTCGTTGGTTTGAATCCTGGGCGCGGACACGGCACCGCTCATCAAGCCACGTTGAGGCGGCGTCCCACATGCCACAACTGGAGGTGACCCACAGCTAAGATATACAACTATGTACCGGGGGGCTTTGGGGAGAAAAAGGAAAAAGAAATAAAAAATCTAAAATAAAAAAGCTTAAAAAAAAAAAAGAATACACCAAATATGATGTCATTTCCATCAGGTCCCCAAGGAAAAAAATTTGAGAACCAATGGTTCCCCAATTTTAATGGCCATTAAAATTACCTGAGAAGATTTTTAAATATTCCTAAACATCAAACCAGACCTAGTAAAACAGAACCTCTGGGAGTAGAGACTAGCAATGTGCAGTTCAAACAAGCATCTCAGTGGGTCTGTCCACTATATCTTTGGTAAGCATTGTGGTATAGCCTTGTCTGGCAAAAAGGATCACAAACCTAGATTTCTGGATATCATGATATTTTCCCTTATTAACTATAGTAAAGAGTAACTGAAAAAGAGAAACTAATCATATACATATAATGACAAATAAAAAGAGCCAAGTTATGTATAAAACTAAAAACAAAAATTGTGCCTTTGAAAGGAAAGGTACGTATTATGTCATATCCTAACCATAGCACTAACTTCATTGTCATGTATCTATTCCATAGGTACTTACTGAGTGTTTACTGTTTCCTAGGCACTGGGCTCATTTCAATGAATCGGATGGAGATTAAGATATGACATAGTCCCAGCCCTCGAGGAACTCACCCACGGTGGTAGCTATGAATAATGATGCTTCCTACCTGTGATGGTTCATTTTATGTGTCAGCTTGACTGGGCTAAAGAATGCCCATATACTGGGTCAAACATTATTTCTGGGTGTGTCTGTGAGGATGTCTCCACAAGGGATTAATTGGCATTTGAATCTGTAGACTGAGAAAATCACCCTCACCAATGTGGGTGGGCGTCATCCAATCCCTTGAGAGCCTGAAGAGAGCAAAAAGGCAGAGGAAGGAAGAATTTGCTCTCTTGATTGACGGGACATCGATCTCCTGCACTCGGAAATCGGAGCTCCTGATTCTCAGACCTTGCAGCTTGGACTGCGGCATATACCACGGGCCCCTGGGTTCTTGGGCCCTCAGACTTACACCGTTGGCTCCCCTGGCTCTCAGCCCTCTGGATTTAGACTGGAACTACACCGTCAGCTTTCCTGGGCCTTCAGCTTGCAGATGGCAGATCATGGGACTTCTCAGCCTGCATAATCGTGTGAGCCAATCTCTTTTAATAAATCTCTTTCTGTGTATCTCTATACATCCTATTGGTTCTGTTTCTCTGGAGAACCCTGACTAATACACCACCTTCTAGTAGATGTATCATGAATGAAGATGATGAAATGTACTCTATGAAAGCCTTTTCAACTTTTAAGTTGTATCTTTCCCTCAGCGAACACATTTTGCGTTTACCGAAGCACTCCCAGAAACCTCATAATCTTCATGTCATTGATTCTAGCTACTCCTGAATTTGACCCCCCCACACAAAAAATATATGCTATGAAGGGTATATATTTTAAACAAAACACAACAAAACCCTGTCGTTTACTTATCTGATCTCTTCCCCATTATTTTCTGTGTCCTTGCAATGGTATTCTAAACAGAGAGCTGCATTTATATTCCTGTGCATATGGGTCTTTCATACAATAGTAATATACCATACATAAAATTCTGTACCCCTTTTATCTCCTTCATGCTGTATCTGGGCGATTCTCCCATTCAGTCCTGACAGATATGCTTTGTATTTTCTGACGGGGTCATAATTTCCCATTATATGGACGGACAATAATTTATTAAACAATTTTCTACTAATAAACATTTTAGTCTGCTTCAAATTTTTTGCTATTGCAAATAATGATACAGTGAATATCTCAGTGTGTATATGTACAAGGATGCGTGAGGAATAAATTCTTCAAAGTAGGATTCCTGAGTGAAAAGATATCTGCATTTGAAATTTGAATATAAATTGTCAAGTATCTTTTAAAAAATTCATACCAATGTACCCTCCCACTAAATATATGTGTCATACACTGTTACTACGCCAATGTGAAGGTGAAAATTTCTATCTCTTTGAAGTTTGAATTTGCATTTATTTGTAATGAGTGAAGCTGAGTATATTTTCACATCTTTAAAAGATATTTTTATTCCTCTTCTCTGAAGCCTGTCTTCATGATTTTTGCCTGTTTTCTATTGAGTTGTTCTTTTTCCTTTTGAGTTGTTCTTTATATATTACTGAAAAGTTCTCTTTTTCATATATCACAAATATTACATTTCCAGTATATTATTTGCTTTATACTTTGTTTTTGATACTTTATCTTGTAGAAAAACTTTTTTGAATCCATTCAAATTTGCATGTTTCATTTCCTGTGGTTTCTGTATTCTGTGTCACATTTTCAAAGTCTTTCCATGTACCAAGATTATTTTTCAAACTATACCATACTTTCTCCTAGTACTTTTATGGCTTCATTTTAATGTTTAAATTTTTTTTTATCTATCAATTTGCAATGTCACCTTTATTGTGTACTAAATTTCCGTATATACTTGAGTCTATTTCTCGCTTCTCTATGCTGTTCCATTAATCTGTCTCTCGAGATTTATGTGTATCTCGTTCTGTAATTACTATAGCAATATAATATGTAGTAGTATCTGGTAGTGCTATGCTCCCCTCATTCATCCTCTTTTCTAGGATTTTTCCAGCTCTTCTTACACATTTATTTCTCCATATATAGTTTTGAGTCAGCACATCTAGTTTAAGAAAATTTGGAATTTTATTGGGAATTTATAGATTTATTTCTTAGAGCATTGAGGTCTTTAAAATGTTGAGTCCTCCTAGCCAAGAATATGGTGTCTTCCCATTTATCCAATTCTGTTAAGTCTGATAGTGGCAAAGTGGCCAACAGCAAAGTCTTATTGAGATGCTGAGGCAGGGCTGTTGAGGAGGCTCATTCACTAGCCAAATGACTGATTCCAACACAGAAACCAGCCCGGAATTAGGTTCATTCCACATTGGGGCTTTAGCAAAATTTTAAATGACTATAGACCATGGATGTGTTACATTTGTGAGTGCTTAGAGCCTAGTGAAAAATCAGTCACACGTTTTCCTTTTCAACCAGGAAAACTACTGAATAAGTATATACAGTAAGTCATAATCATAAATATATACAGTGAAACAATTCACGTTGCTTGTGACATATGAACATTATTTCAAATTTAATTGTCAAATATCATTAATAAACACCTTCCAGATTAGCTTCAGAGGTGTCTCTGCCAGTTAACTAGTAATCATTAATGAATTATATCACAATTAATGAATTATATTCACAATAGGTGAATGAATGATGTGTTGGCTGGCTTTCTCTTTGGCCTTAATGCTCAAATTGACATTGTGGTCAATGCAACACATGACTTCCATTTATGGCTATTGTCTTACAGGTGACAGCAGACGAAAGAGTTGCCATAATCTGTTTTACCTTCCTTTGCCATCTGTTAGAGCACACACTATCACAATATGCCGTGGGAGTAAATCTGCCCCAAATGTCCTCTTGTCATACGGAGAACGCTTTTCCTAGACTTTTCAAATCACTTGATGTCCTTCAACTTGTTTCTGAGAAAGTACACATGATATCCGTCCAAAATGTTCGTCATACTACTGTCACATTTTGCATTTAAAAATGCAAACAGAATCAGGACAGAACTTTCTCTCTTGAAAACTCTTCATTGCTTTCCCTTCCTCATCCTGACAAATTTCAAATTCATTATCGTGGATTACAAGATCTGTCAAGATCTGGCTCCTACTTGCTTTTCCAGCCTCATTTTTTACCACTCCAGCAATGCAGACTACTTTCAGTTCCTTAATTTACTATGCTCTCACTCACGTCCAGGGGAGGGCTGGTAGGTTAGCCTGGGGGTGGGGACGTCGTAGAGGAAGGCCCCGATCTGTAGCATTTGCTGATTTCTACAGGATAACTACTCCCACTGTGGCCTGTTTCAAGCTACAAATGGTTTAATAATTGGCTTGCAGAATTCCTCCAGCACACTACTATTTCTCTGCCTAGAATATTCCTTCCGGCCTCGATATCTTGTAATCATCCTTCAGGTCTCAGTTTTGATATACTACCATTTATATTCCTGCAAGAAGTCATCTCTGACTATCTCATGGGTGCGTGGGAGGCCCGTTCTATGTGTTCTTATAACACCTTTGCTTCTCCTCATGGCCTTTATTATCTTATGTTGCAACTGTCTATTTACTCTTCTATATCCCCCTATTGCCTGAAAGCTTAATGAGGGCAGGAATTACTATATTTCTAACATTTGAATCACAGAGTTCCTGGCATATAGGAGGTCAATAAATACTTGTTCAATTAATGAGTGAAAATTTATTCATAAATGTTTCATTATCTTAGATTAATACCATTTCTTTTATTTTTTATTTATTTTTATTGAGGTAACACTGGTTTATAGCATTATACAAATTTCAGGTGTGCATCATTATATTTTGATTTCTGTGCAGACCACCCATAGACTAATTACCGTTTGTCATCATACATATCATTTCATTACACTATGACAGAAAAGAAATTAGGAATAGTAGAAAAATGGAATTTAATATTCTAATTACTAAAAATTCAAATACTATAAGAACAAACATATTATCAAAGAATAAGTGTGTTTTTATTACAAGTAAAAAACATGGTCATAGGTGCGTTATTTAAAACTTTTTTCAGGAATCTGCTAGAAGAAGTGCATCTCAGGTACCGAATATGCTAGTTAATATTAACTTAGCAGGTTATCCTAAGGTTTCTGTTCAATATAAGTACTAAGTACATAGTCGGCACTTGAGAAATTTGCAGTGAATTGAATTACTGAACCTGCACAACCAATGCTTCCTTAGAGTGAACAAGATAATGGACTGACCCTTCCTCCAGGGGCATCCCAATGAACCAGTTTTGCTTTACTGTATAAAATCCAGAGATAAGCAATTATAATGAGAGGAATCGAAAGAACTAGAAACTAGAAGTCACGGCTGCTCATGGGCCAACTGCAGTCAGTCTGTGTGAGGAGTGAGCGGTAACCAAGGCCCAGCGTGCTTGAAGAGGCCAGCGAGCTTCTTCTTATGCAGTGAAAGCAATGCAGACGGAAAAACTGCGACTCAACGGGACTAAAAGAAAGTTCTGCTTTATCAGAAAGACTCAGAAGATTCCACCATTGGGTCCACTTCAACCTGGATGATCTGGAGCAGGAGCCTCTGAATGACGGCCATGACTAAGTGCAGAGTTGTTAGACATGGAAAGACTGGCAGAAAATGTTGGTTGAATCAGGGCTGTGGGTAACATTTTTGCTAAGACTCTGTTATGGGTGGAAAATCAAGCACTCGTATTTTAGTCTTTATGTTTTCAGCTAGTGCCTGCCTGATTTAGAATAAATAGTAGAGGATCAGTGATCTGGGATCCTTTGTGCTACAACATGATGTTTCAGTTCGCCTGGAATGCCGGTTCATAGAGTAAACTGAGAAGGTGTATCACTAAGCCTTTAGCATATTTTCTTCGAGTCCGTCCAGCACAGAGCTTTCTGAATGTGAAACCCTGACATATACACTTTTGACTTTTCATCACGCAGTGGGTAAAATCCTTTAGTCTCTGGATCCACAAAATTTGCAGAAGTAATGTTGAGATATATGTTGGTGAGGATCAGTCCTTGGAGGGGGCAGCCCGTACTCCTCATTGCTTCTTTGTTTTTCTTGCTGCCATCTTCACTTTCAGTGTTGTGTACTGCCTACTCCATTGCTGTCTCATGAGCCCAGCTGCAAAAATCTAGAGCAGCAACAGAGGCTTAACAGATCAGGTGGAGAACACAAAAGATGGGGTCACTGCCACCCCCAGAAGGCCCTCTCTAGGATCAGCACGGCTGCCCGAGTAGGGGAGACCCTAGGGGAGAAGATGATAACAAACCCTCTGTCAGTCTGTCCAAGGAGCATCTGAGAGAATTGGGACCCTTGTAGATGAAGTGGAGACCCAAACAAGTTTACTCTTTTCTATGTATTTTTAACTTCTCTGGGTCAGCTGTGGGCTGACTTTCCCTGGATCCGCTCCCAAGTCTGCGATGCAGCCACAAGTCGGCACTGGGTGTGAATGGCTATGCAGTGACCTAAAGAAGCTTACTGTTACCTGGAGTGTGGCCCACTGCAGGAAGTTTAACAATACTGACTCTAAAACAGGGCAGATGGCAGCAATGAACGGAAACCCCATTTTCTGCCCCTTTTTGCTGTCTCAAGAAGTCCAATGAAAGCAGGATGCCAGGAAAAACAATACAAGGTTCTGAGCTCACCTCCTTTACATAGAATAAACTTTTTGTGTGGTGCATGAACTCTGACGCTTTCTTACACTGGGATCACTTCTCCTACTCTGTCTAGGTTCCGTCTAAAGTCTGTATGCAGTGACACATCTTCTGTTTCGGTCATATCTTCATGTACCCAGTTAAAAGGTGAACTCTTTGAAGAAGGTTCATGGATGCTGTATCTTTCTCTTTGCCCTTTCCCCTTCATACATATATTTTGTTTGTGTGTTAACTGTACAACCAAGCCCCAAATATCTACCTATTTACAAGCCATTTGTTTCTTTGGGACTCAGGAAAATGTGCTTTCATACACTTGCTGCTGAATTATCCAGAAGGTAGAGTGAAAGGGAAAGGAGGAAAAGAATGCATGACAGAGCAAGGATAAGAAACAATGCGGACATAGGTGGAAGGGAAAATGGAAGAAGTAGCAAGTACTGCAGAGTTAAATGGTAAGATCATGAAAATAATAACTTTTTACATAAATAATCTTTATTTTTTAAGAAAAGTAAAGGCTTCCTTTTACATAGGTAATTTTAGTAACCAGTGAAGGGCAAAAAAGAGAGTTGAAGCCTCAATGTCTCCTAGGCATAAGTACCTGGTAGTAAAGTGATTTTTGTTCTTTTTTGTTTCTGTGAGAGAGAGGCAGAGAAAGGAAAACCAAGATGAGGATGCAGAAAAGATTAAAAGGTGGATTTTATTTGGGGTTTAAGAGGTCAAACGCCATGTCAAACTTACCTGAAGCCTCAGCTTGAGAGACAGTTATATATGATGCAAAACAGATGTTTTGTTCCCTGATCATCTTACTTGTTTTCAATCATCAGCATCACAGAAAACCCAAACTAAAATAGAAATTAGTTCAGTCAGAAAAAGGAAGTATTTTTTAAGTGACTTTGTGTCTATTTTTAAGTAAATGATTCCAAAACACAAGAATATTGTTGTATCAAAATAAACAGCCTGTGGAACAGAAGAAAACATTTTAATTATTTTGAATAAAAAAATCTCAAATGATCCTGGCAAGAAAGTGCTACTTCTTTCAGATTATTTTTCTTTAAGCTTAATTTTTTTTTAATCTACCAGATGGAAGAATTTCGAAGGTTAAGCTTTAAAGTACTACCATCATCAAACCTGAAAATTTGCTGTTGGGAACTGACACAACTTTACATCTTGATTTTACACAAATCTTCCCTTTCTAATCTCAAGCAGAACTTACTTGCATTTTTTTTCTTTTGAAATAGTTTATGATCACTGACATCGAGCTACCACGCTATTAGAAGGAAGTCATATTTCCCAAATTACCTTGGAAAATTCTGTGGCTAGAATTTAAAAAATGGAATGCCTTGTTCAGAGTCTGAGTTAATGTTTGACTTTAGTGTTTAAATAAAGATACGGTCCCATTCTGTGTTGGAGTGATCACTGGAAGGCTGAAGAAACCAACAGTAATTTCTAGGTCAGAGGGAGTAAACTAAAGGCCTGCTGGAGAGGGAAGTCTCTCCTCCTTCTTTGGGAAATCAGGGATGGGTGAACCACTGGGTGAAGGAATGGAAGGGAAGAAACAATTTATGGTAGTCAGGACATAAAATTTGCAAATGTGGGCTCCCTGGCACCAAAGGTGCAAGGGAGTGAGGGGTGGGGAAGGACATTTCTTAGTAATACCCAAAGGCCTTGTGGGACAGTGCAGTTGGCGTAAGCCATGTGATGCCTGACAAAAAAGACTCGACACGTAACTGATATTCAGTTCCTTGACCTGTATTTTAAGTGCAGCCCAGGCAGACATATGCATAGGCACTGAAGGTGACCAAAAAGCGCTATACTTTCCCCAATCTGTGTCTTCAAATCAATTTGGCCTCAGTTTCCATAGCAGTTTACCAAAGTCAATAATTTCAGCCTCTTTCAACTTCTAGGAAAATAGTCGCTGTGTCTAGTACAAAATGAAGAAATTAGCGATGATTTTAAAAGGGGAATAGATCACTTTGGGGAATTGGTAATGGGGTTCTGCCATTGGCTTATGCCAATAGACATGGTCTGTTTGCCATCATTGGAGAGCTGTGCAATGATGATACAGAATGAATCCCTGCTCTCAAGTCTAGAACCTCATGGACAGGTGTTCATGTCAGCATAATAGAAGTGAATGAGAGTCTCAACTTAAATTCTAACAGATGGTATTGTCACAGATGCTAAATTATACTATCAATGGTAGATATAATTTTCATATTAAACCAGAGATTAGCATTAGGGAAAAATGTACTAGGGCATGGTAAGAGTATATGCACCAAAAAAGAGAAATTCTAATTTTGAAATGAGATTGGGAGAAGAAAGAACGGGCCATGAGTGTTTTTCAGAATCACTTGAAGAAAATTACTTTACAAAATCAGTGTGAGCTGAGACAAAATAATTATCCTAGTATTTTAAAAAATCATGTTTGGCCCACCTATACGTTGTATAAGAAAAATTAATACCTTGCTAATAATAAAACATAAATATTAAAATTTGAAAAGAAATTATACAAATATTCAATAAGCAGAAAATGACTCACATATTAAATTTATATGCCAGAGTTTACCACTTAACAATTTGCCAAACTATTTTGTTGTTTATCATCACAATAGTATTGTTTTTTCCAAAAGTGCTATACTATCAGTGCAATTGTGATGTCCATTTTAGGGATGACATTGAGTAATTTATTTTTCTTTAGTAATAATCATTTTCATCGTGAATCTATTTGCTAAACCTTTTAACTTCCTATGTACTTTTCAGCTATTAAACATATAAAGAACGGTGATTTGGGTACTAATGTAGACAATATAAACCATTTTCATTCAGAGCAAGTTTTAAGTTATGTCCAAATTTAAGACATACTGAAAGCAACTTAAAATATAATGTTTAGTCCCTTCAAATGACCTTCTATTTAACTCAAAGCAAAGGAACTCTGCAATAAGTAACAGCAAGATTTATTCTACTTCAAGAAGCACCACGATGCCAGCTGAATGTGAGGAAATCGTATGGCTTTAATATTTCCCTCAGATAACTGTGTTCCCAACACAGAGATACAATGTGACAGCTAAGTGTATGGTGGGGACTGTCCTTTGTCAAGATGCAGTAACGTTTCTCCATCCTCAAAACTACCATAAGTGACTTGCAGATAAGATGCTTTGTCACTACTTCCAGGTTATTTCCATTTGCTCGGATGTGAAAGCACATAGTGTAGCACAGAATTGTTACTCAAATTTTATCTCCTCTGATGTCGAACTACTGCAAGGATCTAGAAGCACACTTCTGTGTTGGGGTCAACACACTCAGATCCCGCTCTCTCAAAAGGGAAATTTATCCAATCTGCATAGTGTGCGAGTTTAGGGGCTAATTCATAGATTTTAACGGTCTTTTCATTTGCTGCACTGCGTGAGGTGACAATCACAGTTTGTTTTGTTCTGCCTAAATTTGATTTTATATCATCTTCACATATGGCACTTCAGCATTATCACCACTGGGCTTTCCCCATAGGAGCTGTGTGCTCATGTTCTACAGCTCCTGATGTGACAGGGTACACAGAGAGCGGGCACTGGATAACTGAGCCTGTCAAGAAAGGATGGATAGACGGTAACACGGATGTATCATTTCTTTGTCATTCAGCTGCACCATGGAGCTGCTCTCAAAACTGGGACTAGTTATTTGGCAAAGAAGAGATTTTCAGGATAAATCTCTATAAATGAAATAGTTGTACCTCAATCTTATATAAATATGAGTATGCTCTTGATTCTTAGTAATATACCACTGGCTCATCTAGATGCAGAGTCTGAGGCTACCAACACTCATGGGATGGGACAAAAAGCTCAAGGTTGAGCTGGGAGAAATGGAATACATATAAATAAGAATCATCATCCTAATTATAGCATATATATTTATGATTGTTGATGCTACGTATTGAGAGCTTTCCATCTTCTAGGCACTGAACTAAGCCCTGTTCCAAATATAATCTCATTTAATCTTGGCAACAGCTCTGTGAGTTATATTCTATTATTAGCCTCACTTTACTGATGAGGAAAATGAGGGTCAGAGAAGTTCAGTCACTTTCCCAAGGTATATGTTTCAATGACAGAGCCAGAAGCAGAACCAGACTCCAGGCCCCAAGCTATGCTGTACTGCTATCCACGGATCTGCATTTTATTTCTCAGGTATTTTTCGATTGTATTCCAAAGACAGAAATAAATTATTTTTCTCAGATTATTTACATGTGCTTTAACCATTCTTTCCATACGCGTAACTATTTCCGGAGTTGACTTTGTCTTAAAGACAATATGTCAAATTTTATACTCAGATAAAGGTCGCTGAAGTAGTGAGCATGTGCCTATGGGATGAATTTGTCTACTGTGAATTGTATATCATCCCAGCACTGTGGCTAGAATGACTATATTTCTTCTGTGAACTGGGATGGCAATGAGGAGTGGGTAATTGTGCGCCAGCACTAAAAATCCATTACAAAATTTGCCTGAGAATTTGGGATGAAATTACCAAAAGATTATGTAGCATGCAGTTGCATTCACATTCTTGAATATTGCTGGATTCTTCATTTAATCAACTATCCTATTTTAAAGCCATATAAAATGCATTGTGCTCTATGTATCTTTTGACATACGGCCTATTGTGTATAACACTCTCAAATCTGCCAGCTGTGTTTAAGGAACAAAACTATTTTGTTTTCAGACAGCTTGATAGAAATCCTGAAGTTTGTAAGAAAACAGAACTTCTTAAAAATGTGACTTGAAGCCCTAGAACCTCTGAGATGCTATTAAGAAAGGAAGAGTCCCTGATTTTACCATAATAGAAGCATTATCTTTTTTTCAGTAATAATATGTTGCCAAATCGTATTGAGCTTATTTTACACTATGGCTTCTAGTTAGTCCCTTTGCTTTCTGTTTCGGGATCTGACGGAATAAAGAATGCTTCCCCAATCTGGGCCAGATTCTGCTTTGCTGTGTTGATCACACACAAAAAAATTTTAGGATCCACAGAGACTGGTTAAAGGGATTTAGACCCTAAGAAATGTAACATCTAAAACATAATTCAGTATTATTTAATTTTTCATTTTCTTCCCTCTGCCTTTAGGACAGAATCTTCACTTGCTCAAACTGCTCAGAGCTGGTGATTGGGGCCGATGGTGGGCGCAGGAGGGAGGGTGTTGCCCTGACTCTGGGCCTTGGAACTCTGGCTCTTCCGACTCCACTTGTAGATGGAGGGCGTTCTGACCGCCTTTATTACTGCCACCAAGGGAGAGGCTGGGAACCTATGATGACATGGGCATCCAGTCTCTGCCAAGGGTATGATCCTATTAGACTAGTGTTTTGCAAACTATAGATTTTAACCCATGGGTAGGTTGTGAAATCAATTTAATTATTTTGACCAGCATTTAAAAAAAAGTTCAGAATAGAATATATTGCACACTTTCAAACTTCTGTTTCAGTTGTGTGTGTGTCTGTGGGTGTGCTGGGTCATGATATAAAATGTATTTCTCACTGTTCGTTGTAAAATAACAAGTGTGAAAGCTACTGCATTAGACTTCTACCTTTGACATAGCAATTATGACATTCTTTTGCTTTATTTCAGAAGTAAAGGAGCGTTTTTTTCCCTGAGTAAATTAGAGAGTTCAAGAAATAAGTAGGATTTCTAAACAAAGGGCTTCAAGCAACCAGTTTGGATATATTGCTCATTCTTACTCAGTGCAGATATGCAGTGAGGGCAGCATGCAGTCATCTTTGCATCTTGGTGGAAAGGCATAGCCTGCGTAAGAAAAGCAGACACCGTTGATTACTGTCCTCTGTTCATATAGGCAAAAATGTAATTATATACTAAAAGTCAAGAGATTCAGATTCATGTGGAAACTTTCCACCAATACTTAACAACTGAACACCTGTAACGTGCAAAGCACACTGTTGACAGGAGAAGGGGATCAGAAATACAAACAGGAATGATACCCAGGCTCTATTGTCAAAGATATTTATAGTCTAGTGAGAGCGACTTGTAAAGTAATAACTCAAGGGAACAACCAGTGTGGGACTGTGTAAGTCCTTGGTCTGTTGGCTTTCAAATCCATTCCTTGCACTTTCCTGCCCTGCTCTGTATCATGAGGGGCTGACCCCTACAGGCGACATTTCCAAGATTCTTTTGTCAACTGGCTTCTCCATGGGTTTGAGTGATAGAAGTCGCCGGTAAGATATTAGAGGATAGGAAGGAGAAGGCCTAATATTTCTCTGTCCTTGGTGTCCGTGGCTCCAGCTCCCTTTGTAGAAACCTGCCATGATTCCAGGCCTCTCAGTGACCTTACCCCCTGGGTTCCAGTTCCAGTTACATCTGCTCTGTCCTTTGGACTTATAGTCCAAGACTGTAGCAGTTTCCTGCTTTTGCTAATCTCCCAATTGCTTCATCATTCCCTGTTGGCCCCTGAGAGATCTTTCGTAATCTGTGTAACACTTTTCTGCATTAAATTCCCTTTGTTTTGGATACTCAGTGTTGTTTCTGTTTTCCTGGTTAGACTCTGATTAATACAAGAGCATAAAATGAAGTATTTATGCACCATCATTACCATAATAATAACTAATATTAATTTAACGCTTGCATGTGTCACATATTATTCTAAGTGCCTTTCCTGTATTAACAGCTCTATTTCACATGGGGAAACTGAGGCACAGAGAAGTTACTTAACTTGCCCTAGATAACTATTATGTTACAGAGGCCTCTAAGTACTAAAGCATTGTCCGTTCCTGATTTTCAATTTGGATTTTTTTTTTAACTACCCAATACTTTACCTGCAGAATTCTTCTGCTAGAGGGTAGCATTCCTCAAATTTATCAGGTATTTTGTAAATCCCAGGAACTTGGGATATTGATGGATTGCTTGATTGATATAAATGAACATTTATTAAGCATCTACTATATACCAAACACTATAATAACTACTGTGCTTGAAAAAGGCATGATGACTGTGTTCTATTGATATGATCCCCTCTTCCAACCTGCTTTTATATGTGTGATGTCACTGCTAAAATCAAAGACTAAAATCAAGTATAGTAGACTTTCAAACCTTCCAGTCAAGTGAGATCTAGATGGCAGCCCAGAAATATCAGTTTACTTTTGAAATAAAGTTGCACTTGGAAATATTCCTCTCTGATCCTCAAAGCAATCATTTGCAGCCTTATCCATAAAACCAGTACTCCTTAATTTGTCCATTTAAAGTAAACACACATTTTAGTACCAGGGTAAATCAGGTCTGAGAAGGAATATTTCCTTTGTAGCTAAATAATCGTTGATGCACAACATTATGGTTCTTTCTCATTGTTGTAGTTTGGGGAGCTACTTTTCTCAAACTTTCTCGATCAATATAATATAAATCTATCAGCTACCATCCAAACAACCCTCTGGCTATGGATTATTTAGTATGCATACAAGGCTACTCATATTACGGACTGAAATGTACAATCAAGCAGAATGATGTGCACACAGCTGTTTTATATTTAGTTGGCTTTCTAACGTGAGTTAATTTGTTGTAGGGACTGAGGGCATTACTAAGATTTATTTCAAGTTTAGGATGAGATAAAATTATGGTTTGAAGGTGAAACTTTAGTCTCCACTCAACTTTGGCAGACATTACTTTTGTATTTCTTAATGTCAGATGGAGGAAAGGGTTTGATATATTAACACATATAAAGACAATAAGGCTTCACAACACCTCCTCCCTCCCTGAAACCAACATCTTAAAACCCCTACTTTCCTTTTATAGTGATAAATGTGAATAAAAGCAAAGGTGATATGAATATTACTTAGACTTGAAAACAGTCTATGTGAAAATTAGATGGCAATGCCATAACAAAATACAATATTCTCCTTGTTCTTATACTTATATCCTAGCTAAATGCTCTGACAGAAGGCAAGTCTGTTCACTAGACACCTAATATGTGTAAGTTGCTTTCATTTATGCATGTTTTTCCCTTGGGCCAACATGAAGCACAGAAGAAGGGAAAAAAGACCTTCAGGGGAGTAAAATGTCATCCTCTGGTTTCAGAATAAACTGGTATTATCTCTTGAAACTATACCAAGGCAGAAAACCTTGTAAGAAGAGAATCAGCAGAAACCATTATGCGGGAGAACACCACGCTACAACTCCCAAAAAGGATGAAGTTAGTGACCCCGAATGCAACAGTATTGTATTGGCTGTGAAGCCTAAATCTACTCTGTCAGGATGTTAACAGCATACAGAATGTTAACTGTAACAACCATGGAAAATAGATGGACCAGAACCATTTAATTATATCAATGAATATTGTTAATTTAATAAGAAGTCGAAACTTTAGAGGAATGCTAGACTCCCTTTAGAAGAATTCTAATTCTTCTTGTTGGCTCATGATGAAGACCTGGATATCCTGTTTAATTCAAAATAGTACCAAGTAGAAGACATACCTAATTTCTGCTTCTAAACAAGCAAGAAGAGAAATACATTATCCATGTTATGGAATAAGATTTTATTTAAGCACCCTGCTATGCTAGTGACCCATTAACTGTGTAATGATAAAAATGTCATACTTGAACAACTTTAAAGACAATGTTGCTTCATAATAGGAAACCATCTATATAGTTCAAATATTAGTACAGGGCCTGAAAGAAATCAAGATGCAAACAAGCTAAAGTTATAACCAAAAATTAATATTTTAAGTTCTATCGTTACCATTTTATTTCTTTACCCACTTATGTTCACTGCCATCTTCACAAGGATCCTGATGATTTCTATCAGCTAAAGATCTTTCTGATTCTTGCATCTCCCTCCATTCTTACAGTCACTACACTGGACCAAGCCACCTCTTGCTTGGATCATAAGAAGAAGATTCCAAATAGCACTACTGCCTTCACACTTGTGCTTCTCTAATCCATTCTAATTCGTTCTCCATTCCTCAGTCAATGTGATATTTCTAGCACATACATTTAATCATATCAATTCCCTGCTCAAAACATTCCAGTGTTTCCCCTTTCCCTCAAGGTAAAGTTCCAATTTCTTAATACAGCTTATCAGTTCCTGCCTGATCTGACCTTGGCTTATTGCCTCTGAGGTTTAAGCACAGTGAGGCAGGTATCTGTGCGAGATTGAAATGGCCGGTTTTTTAGCTCTTCCCATTAAAAAGTGGAGTCTATTTCCCTACCCTGTGAATATGACCTGGTCTGGCGACTTTCTCTGATCACAGAAGTCAAGGTGGTGAGCTCTGAGCCTGGTCCTCAAGAAATTTGTAGGGTCTTCCACTCTTGCTCTCTGGGAGCCCTGCCTCACAATGTGAAGATGCCTGGGCTAGCCATTTTGAGGATGAATGACCACATGAAGAGAGAGGCCCAGCATTGATGGACCAGCCCAGCTAAGTTCAATCCAAATTTTTGACTCACAAAATTTACTGAGCCAGTAAGTAATTATCGTTTTAAGCCACTCAAGTTTAGGATGGCTTGATACACAGCAAAAGCTAGCACTATCTTCTCATTGTTTGTTGTTTTCCTTTTCCATTTTGATGAAGAAATACAATGTTTTTATCCCGTCATAAAACAAACAGAACCATGACTCATGTTCCACAAATTAGATATCTCTGTAATAGTCCATATATTTCTGAGAGTTCTATTATATTTTTTACAACTCGCCAATGCTCCCTGTTCTGGGAGGTTGTGCGGATGATGGTGGGTGATGTAGGGGTGTTGGAGGTGGAAAGGAATGCCCCTACAGCTCAATCCAGACAGGGCAGGTATGTGCATAAAATCCTTGATTGGGATGGCCTATCGAGTAGGGACAGAGTGGTGTTGGCTCCCACAGATATAATGTAGTTATGAGTGGGCACAATCCTGTGAAGTCACATTTACCAATAAATCAAGAAGTAACTGAGAGCACAGACATGAAGTGATGCTTGTTTCCATGGGAAAGTATTCTGACTAACTTGACAGGGCTCAAAGGACCTCAAATTCTATTAGAGATGTGCTGAGTTGCTGAGTACTCCTTTCCCTGAGTGAAGGGTAAATCTTGGCATGCTACTCTAGGTCTGAATTCTATGTGGGACTCCAGGGAATTCCTTTGGAAGGCGTCTCAACTTTCAGGCTCTCCAAAGGATTCAGTCAAGGCAGAACAAGCTCCTACTCTAGGATTCCTGAGGCACTGTCTCCCCTCTGCACTCTCCAGATTCCTGCCAGTGGCCAGTCAGCCTAAATTACTTGGAGTTACAGTTACTGCCCTAAAAATCTATCTTTCTGGATCTTTTTCCTCTTCCCTGACAGCTGTTTCCTCTTCAAGGGGGTCTTACCTCTAGAGTAGTATCTTAGGTACCAGGTCACATCACCTCCTCTGGGTTTTCCTTACAAATAAACTTGATTTTAAGTAACTTTCTTCTAACACCATCTGACAGGTAACAATCTGACTTGGAGTCTTATTGACATATGTGAAAGTTCTGCTCTGGCATTAACAGCAGTGTGACCTTAGACAAGTCATTTATCCTCTCTGGGTTACTCTGTAAAATGAGTATACTACCCACCTTGCAGGTTTGTTGTGCTGCAATGACTTCGTGCTTCCTCAGAACCTTCCCCATATCACATGGATTTACCATCTCCATCAGAATCATCTATTTTTCCTTCAGTCAGTCATTCAACAATATTTGTTGAGTGCCCACTCTGCCTAGACACTGTTCAAAGTAATCAAAGAAGACAAAGATGGCTGTCCTTGAGGAGCTTACATTCTAGTAGAGGGAGACAGACAATAAAGAAAATGAGTGAGTAAAATATTTAGTATATAGAAAATGATAAGCACTATCAAGAAAAAACAGTAGAGCAGAACAAGGGGCCTTACAAGAGCCAAGGTGAGGTGGGGGTTGCAGTCATCAAGGTAGACTTCATTGAGAAAAAGAATTTGAGCAAAGATTTGAAGGCATTGAGTGAATTAGACAAATGGACATTGGGAGAAGAAAACTCCAAGCTGAAGGAACAGGCCCCTAAGGGGACAGCATGCCTGGCATGTTTGAGGGATAGCAAGGAGGCCAGCATGACTGGAGCTAAGAGAATGGGGAGGAGAATAGCCTTTAGAGGTCAGAGAGCTCATGGAGACTAAATGAGAGAGGACCTCATTGGCTATTGTGAGCACTTCGGCTTTAATTCTCGTTGAAATGAAAATATTTTGCAGGGTTTTGAGCAGAAGACTGACATGATCTGATTTTATTTTTAAAAAATCACTTTGGTTTCTTAGTTTAAAATAGACTCTAGGCAAAGAAGGAGTGAAGCCGAATACCAGTTGGGACGCTATCGCAGGTGGTGGTGGCAAGAACCAGGGTGGCAGCTGTGGATGTGATGAGAAGTCATCAGACTCCAGACATATTTTGAAAATAGACCAATAATATCTCTTAATGAATTAGACATGGAATGTGAGAGAAACAGAGGAGTCAAAGATGACTCTAAGGTCTCCAGATGTTTTATGTAACACATCCCTCTCGCATCCTCCCATTAAAGGTTAGTGGTTTTGTGTTCCATTCCATCAAGATCTCAACGCTCCCAACTAACCAGTTGATTAATGAATAAATGTCATTTTAGTATAGTTTGGGTTTTAAGTTATTACTTTAGACTGACCTTGGGTTAAGCAGCCAAAGGGTGTAGAGATGCTTGATTGACTAGGCTGAAGTCCAATCAATGATTAGGGCCTATTAAGTTGCTTCCCAGGAAATCTTTCTTTATGCTGTAAGCCCAAATTCTTGGGACAAACCTGGTTCCACGCCCCACCGTGGCACTTTGCTTTTGTTTGGATTCAGAATTACTTTGACTCTGAACTCCTTTGGGTATATAATTATGGACTAAATCTAGGTTCTCAAAAACAGCTCAAAAGGCAAGACCTAACTGTTACAAGTGGTAGGAATGGTTTATCCTCATTCACCTTAACCTATTTTATTGGCCTTTCCAATTAAGCACTTTAAACCTCTCCCTTAAAATAGAACCTTCCTAATCCCTGTCTCACCCCTCCAAGAAGGCTATAATTGAAGCTCCAAAGGCTTCCAGGTCTTCCAATGGAGAAAACAAAATACTTTATACTTCAAATGTGAGGGCAAATTATTCTTTGCTGGATCAATCTCCGAAGCGCGACCATCAATTTAGTCTCCAAAGTTGTCACTTCAGGAAATGCATGGAAGAGCGAGGTTAAGAAGAGCGAGGTTAAGAAACATCATCATGTAGTCACCATTTGAGTTAACATGGAGAATTTGTTTTCTTTTGACTTCAGAAAACAAAGAAAATCTAGCATTTGGTCACCTCTTTGCTCAGAAACATCCTAGAACTAAGAAAGATCAGCCATTGAGCATTTCTTCTCTTTTATTTTATAGATGTTTAAGGGAAAACAATGAAACAGTATTCACCAGTATTTTGTGATTGCTTGTTTTAGAATTTTCAATTTCAGAGTCAGCCTGAAAAGATTACAGCAGTATTTGCAAACTGTTTCCAAAATCGCTTTAGAGGTGTTCAACAGAGACACACCTTTTCACCTTGTCATGAATCAAGATAAGACATTTTGTCTATTTCACTTTCTGACTGCTCTTTACCTTCAGAATTTATTTATTCTTTGTCCAGAAAAATCCCCCTGACCTTCACCTTGGTCAGCATAAGACCTTTGGAACACCTTCATTCTTTCTACAAAAACAGTCTTCTAGCACAAGGAAATCTAAGAAATAGGTATTATGTTATTATGTAGTATTAAAGGTTAATTTCTCTTTCTATAATTGACATGATCCAGCTCAGAATCTAAAGGCTCCCACTTCACCTTCAACTCATTTGACAAAAATTACAAAATGAAAGCATAGCTTTTGACTTAGACTGTATGTATTAAATCAGGAAAGTTTGACCTTTTCTTCCATTATATATTAGCTTTCTGTCCCCTTACATTTAGTATTACTTACCTCATGTACTCGAGTATCATCATCACACAGCTTTATAATGGGACTCTTCCGGTGTATGCAATTCAGTACCAAATTCTCTGGAGATCCAAAATAAACCCACATAATTCCTTTAAATCGTAATATACTACCATGAGTTTCCAGTATATTAGCCATCTGCTAGATTCATTGTTGTAGATACGACTCCATCGGGAATAAATAATTTTAAATAGACGTCTTGGTTGAGAAGAAATAAATTGATCACTTCTCGTAGAAATATTAACTCTTTCAGAACTTTGGAGCCCTTACTAAGAAACTATAGACCTATTAAGCAAGCAAACAATCAACAACAAAAGACGCTTGCTGCAGGAAATGTTTCCGGATGCCTATGTTGAATAGGTCTCTCCCCACCCCAGGCCCCTCAACACTTGTGAATCTAATTTATTCTGCCACTTTGTAATTGTACATTGCCTTTTGTTTTCTTTCCATTCATTTTTGCGGTCATTAAAAAATTGAGTAGATGATTCAGCCCTTAACTGTTTGTATTTTAAGGGTCTGTATATATTGTTCACTTGTCACGTAATCATACTCCATCTTGTGTGGCATATGTTGTTATGGGCTGAATAGTGTCCCCCCAAAATTCATATACACCTCAGAATGTGACTGTTTTTGGAAATAAGGTCTTTAAAGAAGTAACTAAGTTAAAAATAAGAGCATTTGGGAGGGTCGTAATCCAATATAGCTGGTGTCCTTATAAGAAGAGGAGATAAGGACGCAGATATGTACAGGAAGATGACCATGTAAAGACACAAGAAGGAAAAGCCCATCTACAAGCGGAGGAAAGAGGCTTAGAAAGAAATCAACTCTGCTGACACTTTGACCCCTGACTTCCAGCCTCCAGAACTGTAAGGAAATAAATTTCTGTTGTTTAAACCACCTAGTCTGTGGCACTTTGTTACAGCAGCCCAAGCAAAGTAACACAAGAAGGTAATCATCTTTTCAGTGGTTTGTGTATAGAGCATAAGTATCTTATAAATGTGGGTTTGGAAATATAGTTCTTTGTGAAGTATTTGTAAACCATGATCCTTTTCATTCAGTGTCATTTCAGTGTCATTTGAAGTATTTCCTTTCACATTGACCTGCTTCACAGTTGAGTCATGAGGTACCATTGTTCGTTTAATTTGGTTGTCAATTCTAAATATAAACCTTCATTTAACACATATTGATTGTGTGCCCATGGTGTGCCAGGCACTCATCTAGATGTTGAGTATACAGTGGTGGATACCACGAAGGCCCTCTCCTGGCGGTGGTTACAATAGAGTGGTGGTAATAGTTACTGGATACCAGTCAATGGATACCAATGGTTCATTTATTATCTTTAGTAGAGTAGGTTTTCCACCTTAATGGCTTCAAGATAATAGTCAACTATTTTATAATTGGTTTCTATTGTTACTTTAATTATTTTTACAGTTGGGAGCTTTGTAAAGGTCCAAATATCTTGAACTGCTGGATTTTAATGACATTTAGCAGTGCATGGCATATTATATACAGCAGTTCAACAAATGCTTGATAAATTGTTATAATTGCTCCTTAAATATGCTGTGGTAGAAAGTGCTAGGTAGCACCACACATTCAATTTTCCGTAATTTTAGTTATAATAGTTGCCACTGTTTTCCTTTACCAGATTGAGTTGTTACTTTATTTGGGAATTAATTGCTATCTATATCAATTTCTGCCTCATAATTTGTACTTATTTTATAAGAAGGTAGAATGTAGAGTTGATTTTGGAAATTTGTTTTTGAAAATTTTTTCCGACTCTGTTGTTAGCCTGCCCTCCATACTGTACAAGCACCACTGGCTCAATAGAATCTGAGAACATATTGTTGAAATGGAAATTTCCTGATGATACGGCAAATGTTTAGGGAACTGTCTTCCGGATCGTTGCCAAAACATGATAAATCTCCTAGATTAATAAAGTATCTGAGCTGTTATTATGGGGAAAAAAAGGACCACCTAAATAACTGACATTATTTTTATGTCTGTTGGTTTCAACATCTTTATTATTTATTTGTTTATTTCGGCCACTGTCTGTAGAATCCCTGTAGTTTTCCTTTATTTTTAAATTTATTTTGGTTTTTATTCGTTTGTTTTCGAGGGGAGTAAGGAAGAAGTGCCATCTCTGCTAAATTGATTTCCCCGTGATGAACAGACATAGCAAAAGCTTTCCCTGCTTTGTTTCATACATTACTTTTTACCATACTGGTTCCGATACAGATTTGACTATGATGCCGCTTATACTTTTCTAAAGACAGATATTGAAGAGTAAATGTTCATTGCTTTATGGCTATGTTTTAGTGCTGGGGATTTTCGAAGATGATACAGACACACACTGAAAATTCAACAGATGACCTTAAAGTGCACTAACATTTCAACTGACATTTTCCTACATGATTTATACTTTGCCCAGTGGTCAGACAGTGAATCAGTCAAACTGACTTATCCTGATTCATGAAAAGGTGAAAAGGTGTTTTCTCTGTGACTCAACGCCTTCCCTGGGGTGATTTTGGAAACAATTTTCAAAGACTTATTCTAACTTTTTCAGCTGACTCTGAACTTCAAGGCCCTGAAAACAAAGAAATCAAAACAACGAAATGATAAATAATATTTGGTTATTATAGTTGTAAAACATGACTCCTTCAAGACTGGATGGCATTTTTAAAATTCATTACTTCTTTTTCTCCAACAAATATGTGCATTTTTTATTTATTGTGAGAACTGGTCCAATGACATTTTTCCTTCATATTTTGGATATGGGCTGGAGAATTATGCACATATTTGAGAATCAGGAGATATTTAGAATTCCATGAAGATTACTCAAAAAAATGGATCCAGAAAAATCTGACATTAGAAAACAAAGCAATTTATTCCCAGGAAGAGGTAAAGTGCACCAGGAGGATGACAACCCAAATAGATTTAACTGTAAAGCACCCTTTTTATTTTTTACTTTTACAAAAAGAATCGATCCAGACAGCAGCTATAAATAACAAGTTCGTTTACTTAGGTGAGAGCAGCCAATTTGTTTTCTCCGAATAAGCACATACATGCAGCTGCTCTTGCCAACTGCCAAAGCTTTGGGCAGTGTATGCAGAGAGAAGACAAAGGCTGCCCTTCCCAATGAGAACCCCCAGAGTCAGAAGTTCCACAGGTTTCAGGGGGAATAGAAAATGTATTTGCTGTCTTAAAGAGCATATAGTTTAAGTCGTAAGAGTTCGTTATTGAAGACCATGGAAAGCCCTTCCAAATCGATGGAAAGAAAACTGTACACACAATGATTGTCAAAGACCAATGGAAGAGCAAGGAAAGAACTGAGTGTTTCATTAACCTCTCCTTACGGCAAAGCAAAATCAGTAGTGACAGGAAAAGGTAAAGCTGAAACAGAAAGATAAAAACCTCTAATTCTATGAACAACACACCTAACAGAACTGCTAAAAGCATAAAGGAAAAAATCAATCCTTTTTCCCACATCATCTGTACAAGTCTATGACTAGAAAGCAAAGCAATATACAGCACTTGCTTACTAGAATGTGTTATGGCCCAGCTCGTTGCATAAAAACATAGCAACGACCTACCTCCTTTTTGAAATGAAATAGAGATCAGTAAGCAGGCTTCATCACATCAAGGAACTTCAATAAACAGATCTGTGGATTGTGATGTCTACAGAATATCAGTTTTTCAGAACTTAAGTGATTACAACCATTTAATTGGGTAGCTTGTTTGGGTTTGAAACATATTACAGATTCAGTCCATTCCTCACACTTTTAGGGGACTTCACTTTCATTAAACACATCTAAAGATTCTTTTAGGGAAAAGTATTCATGTCGTGTTTCAAATGATAGTGAACTTTTATTGTAATTGATCACTCTAACAGTATGTAAGGCGTGTACTTTTGTGTCCTGGTGATAAAATCCAGCTGCATGTTTACAACAGAAATGGAGGCCACCACAAGGCTTTATGAAAGAAGAAATGTCAATGTCCTTTTTCACCTTGCAGCAGGTCCATAATTTCAAAGTGTAGAGTGTATTTCTGGTTGTTGATACAGTCTTTACTGGACAGTTGCTTTGAGCTGTAGGCAACCTGGGTTACAGAAAGGACTGGCAGAGAGTTAGCATTCAATCTCCAAATAGGGAGCCATTGTAGAAGTAGCTGTAGAAACTTCAGAGAGATGTCATCATTGACCGTAATGTTGATACCTATCTAATTACCATTTCTCAGAAATGGCAATTCTGGATTTAGTAGGTGTGAAACCACACTTCGTATTTGGCATGGGGAAATACTGCTACTAAAAGATGACATGTTTCTGAAAGCCCAAATTATTTTAGGACATCAGGTACCTATACAATCTACTAACATTGCTATTCCATTACTCCGTTTTTATCTTCAGGTCTCAAACAAACAAATGAAAAACGACAAGTTTGGAATCATTTCTTCTCGGTTTAATGATAAGAAAGCTAAAAGCACAAAATATGAGCTTTAGTACTAATTGAAGTAAACCTCAGTCTTGGGAATCAGGAAAGCCAAGATTTTTTAACTTTCAAAGCTATTATCTATGGTACTTGACCTGGTTCATATATAAAATAGTAGATGTGACAACAAACATAGAAAAGTTCAGACGCAGTCAAAGAATAAAATGTAAGCCCAAGAAAGAAAAAGCAAGAACAGAGTAACAACAATGTCAGTCAGCAAGATCGAGGTTAATTTTGATACTAAAGTTGGATGCTTTCTACATGTCACATGAAGGCTAAATTGCAAGGGCATAATCTTCAACTACCAATAATTTAGGTCCAGGTAATGTATTTTGAATCATCGATAAAAGATAGTCTTCTTTTTCTCTCCTTATAGCCAGTCCTGGACTCTGAAGACAGCCTGCCTGGGTTTGAATCCTAGCTCCACCACTTGCTGACTGCACAATCCTGGACAGGTCACACAAACTCTCTGTGCCTCAATTTCTGAAAAACGGGGATCTGAGGTTTGTTCAGAGTATGAAATGAGTTAATATACATGAAACACTTAGAATAGTGCCTGACCTGTAACAAATAACTATAAATATATGTCTATACATTTTTTTTAAATAAGGTCTTTCACTTTATTAACTTTCTTCAAAATTTCTAAGAAAAAAATATTCTCCAATAGTTAATTTCATTTGAGTCTCTTGGTAGGATTCTCTGACAAAGTGCTGCTGTGTGATTCAGACGCCGGGGTGGGTGGGGTTGGACATAAATATCTTCCTATTTTGTAGTTCAGAGATATCACATTTGGATAGTAAGGGCATGGAGCAATATAAACATATATTTGGCTCATTATGTAAAGACATTTAATATTCCAAATTATTCCAGCCTCTCTGTATTTTAAAGACCTTAAAAAAGCAGTAAACTCCCCATTTTCTTAAATATTTCTGTGGGGGTAGGCATAGTATATAGATGCTTTACATATATAAAATAGAGAGAGTGTATATATATATGTGCATGTATATGCTATATATATACATATAAAGAGTGTATATGTAAATGCTATATTTGTGCTATTGTTAGTAGTAACGCATCCATTAAAAGGTAGATAGTAAATGAAAAATGAGGATATATTAAAATATAGATTTGTATTTATTCATTTAGCATTTACCTAGACCCTAGTGTGTGCTAAACGTGATATTAAGTGCTGATGATGCATAGATGACATAATGTCTCTAATTATGGGCAGTTGTGAAACAGTGTGATGAGTGCTGCATAATAATGGTACCTAATCCAAGCTAGTGAATCAGTGAATGCTATATAAGTGCAAATACTCATTCAGGGAATTGTAAATAGTGCAGTATGGCCGGATTACAGAGTGTAAGGGCAGACTGTTGAGCTATGAGACTAAAAGAGTAAGCTGGGACTTTGAATGCCATACTAAAGGGAGTAGATTTCACCTGAGAGCAATAGGGAGATAACAAAGGATTTTAAATTAAAGAAATGTCATGACCTGATTTAATTTTTAAGATAAAACTGTCAGGACAGTGGAGGATGGATTGAAGGTAGAGCGTAGGGAAGCAAAATTAAAACCTGAGGCTGGAGAAGAGGCCATTTCCATAATACAGGTAGGAAATGATGAGGATCTAAATTAAGCAATGGTCATAGAGATAGAAAGGAAAAGACAGACTCAGGAGATGTTTAGGAGACATAATTCACAGGATTTGGAGATCAGCTTGGATTGATGAGCAGTGTGAGAGAAAAGGATTAGTAAAAGATATAAAGAATTCTACCTCAGGGAAATGAAATAGAAAATATAGGAAGAAGAGTAAATTTTAGAGAGAGAATCATGCATTCAATTTAGGTCATGTGAGTATAAATTACCTGTTAGACAACCACAGGGTAGACAGTTTTATACGTGAGTCTGGATATCAAGAAAGAAATCTGAGTTGGAGATAAAGATTTGAAAACGAGCAGCATATGGTGATAGCTGAAGATAAAGGAATGTGTGGGTTTAGCCAGAAAGACAGAATGATTACTTAGAAAGTAAAACACTTAGTGGATACATTTGAAAAAGAAGAAATCTGGGAGGAGAGTGAGGAGGCGTATACATAGAGGTAAAAGGAAATCCCCCTGGTTTCTCTTAACCTTGTTAAGAGAGTCAAGAAAATGTTATAGGCCAAACTAGACTTGGCCTAAGGGAAGCCATCTTATAACTCTCTATAACCTTTGCTTCTCTTCCCCCATAGGGAATGCTTGAGCCTGAATGTAGTCTAGATGAATTGATAACCATCCTCCGGGAAATGTGCATACTCTGTAGGTTTTCTGACTCCTGCTTACTAAGTACCTCCCAGCTGCCAAAAGGAGATAACTTTGCTCTTTTGAGTTCCTTAGGAATGTGACAACCTCTGGACAGAGATTCTATACTGATATCCATCATCGATGACAGCTGAAAGGCCTGGTGTGGCAACTCCTAGTCTGTAATGCCAGATGGTCAATATCCTTGACCCCCACCTCTATGGCCCACTGGCCCTATGTAACTGCTTCACGATTCTCTAGCCTCTTAAGATGTTTTTGTTTGGACTCTTGTCCACCATCTTCCAATCAGCTAGCTCATCATTTAATAAAGTCCTTTCTCTACCACCATCTTTCACCTTGACTAAATGGCTTTGTCTTGCAGTAAGCAGATTGAGCCCTTCGTGCAGTAACAAAAATAGAAAATTTTATGAAGGGTAGAGGTGGCAAATGATGCTATAATATCAAATAAGATTCATTCACTTCATATGTATTTACTGAGTGCAGACTATATGCCAGATCCTGTTGTAGGTAATATAGAGGACAGAAAGAATCCATTGGATTTAGCAACAATGAGGTCATAGATGACCCCCACCAGAGCAGTTTCAGGACTTGATGAGGGCAGCATCCAGATGGTACAAATGGCAGTGAGTTGAGGGGAGAATGGTACTGAGACAGTGGACATAAAACATAATAGAGCAATTCTGGCACTTTGATAGACTGAGTTAACATGGAAGCTTTCCTACTACAAACACCTGAAAAGAATGCATAAAAGATAAAGTTTTAAATACAGATTTAAATATCTGTGCTCCCACGAACAAAGGGATGTCCTTATGTGCCAGAGGAAAGTGAAAGATAGATTGGTAAATATACACACCAGTACTTTGGCAGCCATACAGCAGGGGCTGGGCTGGGCGTGGGGTGAATAAGTAGGGAGCAGAATCAAAAATTTCCCATACTAGCCAGGAACTTTGGTTTTAAATATGCACAAAAAAGACTGGAAATAAGCCCTCGGGCCCGCTCAAGGCGGAGGCAGCCGAATTGAGATGTGTGTGATTCCAGAGGAAATAGAAAATCAGAATAGACCATTAAGGGAACTGAATATGCCATTTAAATATCTACTCTTTCACATATAAATATAATAATAATCATTAGCAAAAATAATGGTATCATTTTTAGTTTTTTCCCCAAACATCTAAGATCACTATAATATACAAACTCTTCAGGAGTTTGGAAATGAGCTCAATCTCTCCAACTCACTTTTTGGAACTACTGTAATCAAAGACTGCACAAGAAATGAAAATTACAGGCAATCTGACTTGTAAACATAGGTGCAAAACTCGAAAATAAAATTTCAGCAAACAGAATTAAGCAACAAATAGTAAAACTAAGTAATAAATAAAATAAAACTGACAACAAATTAGATTTTAATCTTAGTGTGTCTAGCATTTCATTATTTTTATTAACACTCCCGCCTCTCCTCACGACATACAACTTTTTCCTCATCATATCTAGCTACAAGGGTTGTTCTTTCAAATAGCAAATATAAGCATAGCAATTTTTTTCTGCCCAGACTTAAGATTAGTTATCCTTTAGAAACCACCTAGAAATATCCCATTCAACTGACTAGCTTAATAAGAAAGACCTTTCTAGAAGAAGTCCATGTTCCTTCAATAAATTAACCAATAGGCCGTTAATTCTTATTTTAGTAGGGAAAAGGAACTACATTTTAAAATCAGTAAAATGTTTTTCCTCCTAACAAAAGACCTTCCTCCTTCTAAGCATCAAGTGACATTTTACATTTACAAATGCACAAATTAACAAAAAAGTCTCAGAAAAATATTAAGGAACATATTAATGCATATGAATACAAATTCTTTTTGGGTAAAAACACATGTAGCTATAATATAGAATGGCTACAATGTTCCCTTAATTTTTTTTAAGATTAACCATGAGCTAACATCTGTTGTCAATCTTTTTCTTTTCTTCTTCTTCTTCTTCTCCCCAAAGCCCCCCAGTACATAGTTGTATATTCTAGTTGTAGGTCCTTCTTGTTGTGCTATGTGTCACGCCGCCTCAGCATGGCCTGATGAGAGGTGCTAGGTCCACGTCCAGCATCCAAACCAGTGAAACCCTGGGCTGCCGTAGCAGAGCGCGTGAACTCAACCACTCGGCCTTGTTCCCTTAATTTTATACTAAAATGTAAACTATAGCAACTGTGCATGTTTGAGATAGACTCTTGCTTAATGCCGTAAGTTAAACTTCACGTCTTCATTTCATCCATTGTATTGGAAAAAAATTATTTTTTCCCTTGTGAAAGAAATTCATTCTCTTCACCTCCTTGACCACTTCCCAGATACTTGCAATGATGCTTCACATTTTCAAAAATCATGCCCACGTGTTACAAATCTAGGGGCTCTACATGTGGTTGACACACTGTAGGACTTCAGATTATATTGGAATGTCCTAGTTAACTTGAGAGAAAGAGATCGTCTTACAGTCTTCATTTGCCATTCAAAAATAAAATTTTTGGCAGTGTTATTTAAGAAAGGAGAAATACTTGTCAGTATTGCACCAGTTAGTAAACACGTATTGAGCGAGCACTTACTTTGTACCAAATATGATGCTAGGTTTGGAGGATACAGCATATAACAAATCAGACCTCATCCTTGCTCTCATGGGCTTCATGGACTGGAAATAGCCATTGTTTCCAAACTCTCCAGACCTGCCCAAGCATTGAAAGCAGCCAACTGTATATATATGAGGAAACTCTTGCTTCCCTCTCAGAGACCTGCCTCTGTCTGCTTGGTTTGATGAGCCATCCAGAAGCTGCTTTGACCCAATAAGATCAGAGTCCTTTCATCTTGTCATAATGGCCTCTGCCCACTCCCAGGAAGCATTACATTTGAGGTAAGAATTACCTGTAATTTATCCGAAAACTTTATTAGTTGTCCATCCCCGACTTCTTTCCACGTCTGAACTTATTTAACAGGAAGAAGAAGAGATTTTGAGATGCCTAAAGGAAACATATTTCTTAAAACTGCCAGGAAGGGAATTTTGTCAAAAGGAGTGGATGATGAAAACATTAAAGATCTGTTTGCTGGAAGCCTCAAGATCAAATAAAGTATAGCACAGGTGTTAAATGAATGAGCACACACAAATCACGTTATTATTTTTAACGGACCAACTTTGAAAGTGTAAGCATTGGATTTTGAGGATAATCTAGATAAGATTCATTAGAATTTACTGAACTATTAGAGATTAAGCTAGATTCAGACTGTCAGAGTACCAGAAGTCACCCCTACTTCACCCGTTTCATTTGGGAGACACATTGCAAACACAAAAGAGTGCAAAATAAAGAATTCATCACATTAAAAAAATATTGAGCCAGTATACTAGATAAAAGTACTTTACCTTCAGTGGTAATAATAAAGAGAACTAATCTATGCCAGTTTTTTGCATAATTATAAAACTTAGCTAGCTCTTTAAAATTGCCTTCCTGTCCATACTGTTCACAGGCTACACCATCTGAACTATAAAGGAAGACCACATAATCAAAGTAATCTGTTTTAATACATTTCCATCTTCATTTGCCACTAACTCTAGGCACATATTTATCTGTAAAATTTATTTCCACCGTATTTACTTGGAAGCTATGGCACTGATCTGTTTGGAATATTAATCTCACAAGCTATAAATACTGTAACAATGGAGGGAGTTCATCTTAGTGTAAATTATGAAGTTTTCCTCTGGTTGGAAATAGGCTCAAATAATGCCCACATACGAAAATAGAAGGCAGAAATTGCCTACAGTCTTATGAGAAAATTTCTATTAAAAAGCACAGCAATAAATTAGACTATTCCTAAGACTTTGTTTAATGAAGAGGATATTGAGGGGTATCTAGGGTAGTATGAGCTCTATTAAAAAGAACTTGTTGCGAGATATTAGCTATCTGTAGTCAATCTTAGCTGAGAGTTGGGGACTGTAGTGTTTCACCCTTCGGAGCACATGTACAGTAATTCTTTTCCTGATACGTTGCTATCAGGTCCCTTTATTCTGCTTTCTTGAATCGGGTTTTATACTTTGTGACGCAGTAGTTGCCAGTGGTAGACTAAAATAGGTGTCCTAAAAGAAGGACTAAAATCATTCAACATTTTCTAGTTCCTGTTCAACTGAAAGTGGTACACATGGCATCATGCAGGACTGCTTGAGTTTGGCCAAGTGGATTTACAAATAACTTGTGTCTAACCCTGTAGGGACCAGTACTTTTATTTTTTTAGCTTTTAATTGAGATTATGATAGTTTACAACCTTTTGAAATTTCAAGTGTACATTATTGTTTGTCACTCGTGTTGTAGGTGCACCACTTCACCCTTTGTGCCCACCCCCCACCACCCCTTTCCCCTGGTAACCACTAATCTGTTCTCTTTGTCTACATGTTTAACTTCTACCTATGACTGGAGTCATACAGAGATTGCCTTTCTCTATCTGGCTTATTTCACTTGACATAATACCCTCAAGGTCCATCCATGTTGTTGTGAATGAGACAATTTTATCCTTTTTTATGGCTGAGTAGTATTCCATTTTATATACATACCACATCCTCTTTGTCTAATCATCAGTTGATGGGCACTTAGTTTGCTTCCACATCTTGGCTATTGTAAATAATGCTGCGATGAACATAGGGGTGCATGGGACTTTTGGAATTGCTGATTTCAAGTTCTTTGGATAGATACCTAGTAGTGGGATGGCTGGGTCATATGGTATTTCTATTTTTAGTTTTTTGAGAAATCTCCATACTTTTTTCCATAGTGGATGCACCAGTTCGCATTCCCACCAGCAGTGTATGAGGGTTCCTTTTTCTCCACAACCTCTCCAACATTTGTCACTTTTTGTTTTGGTTATTTTTGCCATTCTAATGGCTGTAAGGTGACATCTTAGTATAGTTTTGATTTGCATTTCCCTGATGATCAGTGAAGATGAGCATCTTTTCAGATGCCTATTGACCAGTCGTATATCTTCTTTGGAGAAATGTCTGTTCATGTCTCCTGCCCATATTTTGATCGGGTTGTTTGATTTTTTATTGTTGAGTTGTGTGCA
The DNA here is from genome assembly GCF_041296265.1 of Equus caballus. Taxonomy (NCBI): domain Eukaryota; kingdom Metazoa; phylum Chordata; class Mammalia; order Perissodactyla; family Equidae; genus Equus; species Equus caballus. The sequence goes on along the minus strand of NC_091715.1, from coordinate 97,357,681 downwards.
TTCTATATAGTATGGAGATTAACCCTTTGTTGGATATATGATTTGCAAATATTTTTTCCCAATTGGTCTGTTTTTTCTGGTTTCAATCCTGTTTTCCCTTGCCTTGAAGAAGCTCTTTAGTGTGATGAAGTCCCATTTGTTTATTCTTTCTATTGTTTCCCTTGTCTGAGAAGACATGGTGAATGACCAGTACTTTTGGTTAAACTTCTTTGTCTCAAATGAGTATCTTTCCAAAATGTATTATACTCTTTAAGATTATATGAAACATAATTTAATCCCTTCTTAATTACTCGGAGTTATCATTATCGAATACACAACTAGAGATATATATATATATTCAGTTGCTAAATAAAATTGTATAAGTATTGAAGCCAGGAACTCACTCTCCTGAAATATTACTACTATTGAACTGTGTTTTGGTCGTTTTCCTCTTTCTCATAAAGAGGAAGAAAAGATTGCACAAAAGTCTGATCTCCCGTGGGTGTAGCATGGCTGCCTTTCCACAAAATTGATTGTTGAATCAAAAATCCAAAGAAACCTTCTCCTGAGTCGTTGTTTCACTTTCCAGAAATCTTTACTGTTGCTATAAGCCTCTTTTTGACTTCTCAGCAGCACTCTGAACATTATCTGCTACTTCTTAGACTTCTCACAGTGGGCCATACTTTGCTCTTTCATTAAAACTGTAACTCTTCAGACGGAAAAAATAGCTATGGCTGATATGCTTATAATGCCACACAGTGATGTACCTAAGGCCTATTGAGATGTAGGTGGCTGTCCATCCCACACCACCAGATACACATACACACACATGCACACGCACAGGTTTCCACCCCCGCCAAAGAGCCTCCTGGCTAAGCGTTTACAGGCCTCCTGAGAACGACTGAGAATGTAATGGCTGTTAGACTCAGAAGACTACAGAGCGTGTCACAGTATGATGTCAGTTATCTTTTTGCTACTGGCCTTCCTTGGTGTCAGAGTCTCCACCACTTGTTCTTCTTTCTCTCTTCATGTATTCTCCATCCTTTCCTCATAACATCTGGTTTTTCAGATTTTGTACCTGGAAGATTGATTTTTCTCAACTCCTGAAATTTCTTCTCTATTGATGAACCAACCAATCACAGTATGAGGGGGCGACCTGCTCTGGGCTCCTTACTAAACCTTCATTCCTGCTTGTTGCACACAGGCCATTTCTTTACTGTAAGAGGCATTTTCCTTCAGCATTGTTTTGGATATTTGAGATTTCTGGACGCCTGTAAGGCATTTCTCTACTTTCAAACTTATTCCCTCTTAATATTGCTTATTCATTTAAAAATACCTATTAACTGTCTGTCATGTGCCATGCACTATGCTAGGTATTGGAGATAAAATTGAGAACAAGTTAGCTGTGATGGCTGTTTTCATTAAAGTTCTAGTCCCAAGCAAGAGATAGAAAAACAAGTATTGGCACTAAATTATAACACTACACATAGCTCTCTTCCTCTTTTATGCTATCAATAGAATGTGGTACCTAAAGAAATGTAAAGGAGAGCCAGCCTGATAGCCTAGTGTTCAAGTTTGGTGTGCTCTGTTTCGGCAACCTGACTTCAGTTCCCGGGCGTGGACCCACACCACTCGTCTGTCAGTGGCCATGCTGTGGTGGTGTCTCACATACAAAAAGAGGAAGATTGACAACTGATGTTAGTTCAGGGTGAATCTTCCTCAGCAAAAAAAGAAGTGAAAAGGAATTGCCATGCCTTCGATACAGCAGCTCAGAATTAATTCTTACATTAATTTACAGGACGTTTTTGTTTGAGTTTAATTTGTTTCTAGCAGAAATGTTAGAAATGGACAAGGTTTTGTGCCATTTCTCCACTGTCTATAACACTTTAGAAGGCACAATTTCCATGGGATTCTCTACAGTTAACAAATAAACTATTTTGACACTTTTTGGTTTCTGTTTCACTTAATAGCCATAATTGAAAGAGCACAGCATAAGAACTTCTAGGCCCCACTTGGAGACTGCTTCCTTCAAAATCAGGGTTTTCTGTTTCAGGTGAAATATTTTGAAATTGGTTAATACTGCATTTCAAGAAAAATAATTGCATTTATAAATGCTCCTATTTAAAAACAAATAGGAAAAGAAAAAACCGAAAATGAGTAGTCCTGAATCTGAGTTTGGTGTGCCTTTATGCATTAGAACAAAATACATATGCCCATATATAAACTCTTGTTTTTAACCTATTTTCTTCTTCTTACTCCACATGTATTGCAGACACTTGTTATGGGGATATTTATTTCTAAACATGATTTTTAATGTTTTCACTTTATGATCAAAAAGCAGCTAATAGGTTTTGAAATAATATCTGGAGCACCTTATAATCATATTGGATGCATGAGAAGCTTGCTGCGTTTAAAAGAAGAAAAGAGTTTATAGCTTATTTCTGCAAAAAAAAGTATATCAATAAAATTGACATATCTTATGGGTGGTTTTATATCACATATTCCTTAATTCTTGAGTCTCTCCATCAAATCAAAAGGTAAATGGAAATACTAGTGGCTTATTAGATTGACTCTTAATTACAAGCCTTTTGTGTAGTAATTGGGCCAAATAAGTATTTCTTGAATATCTGTTGTATACCTATGGCAGAATATTGCTAGGACTTGTGAATGATCAAGGATAAGATGTCTGGTAAATGATGCATCCAGAAACGTAGTGAACTTAAGAGAGAAAACTGAAATTTCCCTGAAGAGCTGTGTCTTCTAGATTCTGTTCTAAATCTGCAGCCAGGATCTATAGATAACCACACTCAATTTGACCTAACTGATTGTGAGTCCCATAATTTTAGGAGCAGCATAGTTGACGGAAAAAGTATTGGACTTGCATCTAGAGACCTGAGTATTGCCTGCAACTTTCTATACTTTCATCTTGGGCAAGTCACTTCAGCTCTCTGAGCTTCAGTTTCCTTGTCTTTGGAAGAGAGAAAATGTCTCTTGTCCTGCAAACCTCACAGGATGGCTTTGAGAATCATTTAAAAGAATGTGCTTTGTGATATAAAGTTATGTCTACACATGCAACATTATCTTATTATTTACGTATTCATTTATTAACAAGTATATTGTGTTTGCTTTGGATTGTTTCCTTGGGATGAAAGAAATGTGGAGCTCTCTTGTACTATTACACAGTTTATCCATCGCTTTTGTAAGCTTGATCAATTTCTACATATTTCAGAGTCTGTAATAGGTTCTACACTGCTATGGACTTTGCACCTTCAGGAAGACACCCGGAAGAATGTCTTCACATTTGAGTTATAGTTTCAAGTTTTCATTTTCTTCTAATGCACAGAGAGACCGGTATTTCAGTGTGCCAAACACGTGCATGTCATGTAAACAGAAAGTGAATGTGTCATATTCCTCCCAAAGTGGCCAAAATGCTCTACTTTAAAAGGTTAGGCCTAATGGTGTTCTCTGCCCACAAGAATATATATTGCTATTTAATTGCTAACAAATTGTCAACTTTTCTCTCTTCATTTTTTATCCTGAAAATCTATGTGCATAATTTATTTGCTGTGTTTAGTGGAAGTTATACTACTAAACACTAAGTGTTTTGATGCAAGACTATAATTTACTCCTCTTCTAGTCAGAAAAATAAATATCCTTTGACATCTGGGGTCTTCCTCTTACTTCTTCTGTCCCTTTTCTTGGTTCTCTCCTTCTTCCTCTTCTTGTTGAAGTTTCCCTTTTGTGCAACCATGCCACTCTCCCCACCTCCCAACCACCCCATGATTTTTTCAAATTCATGTTTTATTGTCTTTGCAAAATTTTCTTCCCCACCAGTACTTCCTACAATAGGCTTTTCTTTTCAAAATAAGATCTTAATTAAAATGATAACATCTTCTGGGAAGTGGGAGTTTGCTTTGTTCTACTTGGTATTGTTTTACTGCCTTTACAATAGGTGAGTCAAGAATATTTAAGTTGGGAAAATGAGACTAAATAATTTTGCCAACCAACGCTATCTACAATTTAATGTTTTCTCACCCAAACAGTTCCAGTTTCCTTTTTTTTTTTTTTTTGGATGGGGGAGGAAGAGAAGAGGAAAAGAAAGAGGAAGTAGGATCAAGATATGTGGGGCCAAGGAATGGACCCAAATGTTGACCATTCTTTACCATCATTCTAGCAAAGAAGCGCCAAGACCCCCACAGAATCACTGATAAGGGTTTGTCTATTTTGTTTCTAATATAATTTTCATAGTTCCAAGAAGAAGAATAAGGGAAAATGTAATCTCCGTCATCATTCCTTCCTTTCCTCATAACTCCAATGCTTTGTTGACCATAGCTACATTATTGTACAATGTCAGGTTGTTCCTACAGGAGTGCCCTTGCTCGTGTCATGCTACAGTGCAGAACTCAGCCTGTGCCATGCATGACTTTACAGAGCTCTTCATTTAAAGGCAACCATGGATATGACTATAGCAGATGATGGTGTGTATAGCTTCAAATCGAGAGTTGCTTGCTGAATACAATTTTGCTATGTATTTCACTAACCAAGTGTGATCCTTCACAGTAGGAGAAATTTTTAAATGCTATTTTGAGAAATGATTTACAGTTTGTATTCTCAAGAACATCTTCTTGGAATATACAGAGTACAACCACGTACGGGGACATTTGAAACAGTTGGGGGTTAAACAGTCTGGTAAGGGCATTCAGAGGCATGAGAGAAGCAGAAATGTTTAAAAACCATGAAAGGAGTAAGCATATTTAAGTGAGTCAAAAAATAAATAGCCATCTGTTTTTTTTTTCTTCAGAAAAACAAAGAGAGGGGATATCTCATTAATATTTCTCATAAGTAATCAAACGTTTTGGTATCTGTGTCCTCAAAGAACAGACTATTCCATGGTTTTTGTTAAAATGGATTCGGGTTCAAGCTATCTCACTAGGTTTTTTCCTCTCTCTCTTTCTTTGAAACACACACACGTTCCTCTTAAAGATATACTTTATTCCTCCCATGTGCCAGAGTAAATCTCTAGTTTGAAGGAATATTTAAGTACCGAAATTAAGTCTCACCGCCCCCACCAGTCCTGTTGCTCTGACCAGTGCTAGATAACACAACAATGGTCCGAGCCAAAAGTTCCAAAACCCATAGAAACTTCTCCTGGCTGTGACTTACTGTCACTGACGTTTTGATGCTGATATACTGTAGGTGAAATCCATAAATGCAATCCTAAATTTCAGGCATTTGGATTTGTCAGTTTAATTCAGGCATCACCTTAGTTAAAGCTCCACTTACTGTATTTATGCAAAAAGAAAGGGGGAGGACGGGGGCGAAAGACATTTTCATTCTGCAATAAATATTATCAAAGCTTTGCGGTATTATAATCAGTGCATGCTCCAAACAGTAAGCCGGAGTTGCAGTCTGGCAAAATAAGCTCTTCAAAGCTCATGAGCTTACTGCTATTCACCTGGTGGATTCTCTCCATCATGAAGTTGAGTGAGTCCATTAGGCTTATGTAACACAAGCTTAAAGGTGAAATGGAAAGCTCTGAAAGAATAAACTATTTAAGTTTCTAAATCAGCAGTGTGCATTATGTGCCGAAAACTGAAATATGCCAGTAATGCCATACACATTTGTACAATAATGATAATCACATTCACATTTTAAAGCAAAACATTTAAAAGTACATTTCCTTCACAGGACTGAAAAAAACCCTCTAAATCAGTATTCCAGCTTTGCTCTGAAAGAACTGAAGGGAGAGTAGCAGTCATGGAGAGCTCTATGCTTTGCAAGTGCTGTCATCAATTCTTATAAATCCTCAATCCAGCCCTTGATAGGCAGGTGAAGAAGAAATTGATTTTTTCAGATGTTTTGGTATAATGAAATACAGAATATAAGAAATGTAAGTACGTACACATATTTTCATAGATATGGGATCTTATTTATTTCAGTATCCAGTTTAGTGCAAGGAAAGTAGTTACAGTGCATCCACCAAAAGTAGTAAAGGAATGTTAAAAATGTATGTGCAGACCCATGACATCATGAGATGCATTGAATGGCCCTGGAGTTTATGACATGCCCAAGCACCTTAAAAAGCAATTCAGCCATAGGCTCAACCTTAGAAGAGCATGGCGAGCTAAAGATTTGTTTCTTTCACTTTCAGAGATCACATGCTTTAACGGACACTCAGACTGAGACTTAACCTGATTTCAGCCAAACTCTGAAATGCCCGGTGCCACGACCGTAGCAAGAACATCAGAGTCTGAAGCCAAGTGTGAGTGAGTGAACCTTTCTTCCAGATGTCCTTTGACCTTTACTCAATTTCAATCAAAATGCTAGTAAAACAACCCAAGAGGAAGTGACTATTGTTTTCCAGACTAATCCTAGCTTTCATAAGAAACTTCATCATTAATAAAAATTAACCTTCTCAACAGACCACGGATTTCCATGCTTTTCCTTTTTGAAAGAGGTGTCTTCCGAGCTTTCATCTGTTAAAGATTATGTCCTCTTTGGAACTAGACCACTAGTCCTATAGTTGTGAGTGTTTAGGGAAATGAATAATTTGCTTCAGGGGAAAAATTGTTTCTTATCCTGTTATAAAACGAGTTTGAGCTTTGTTCTCCATGACCCAGATTCCCATGACAACAGCAACAGTGACCTTGCCTTAAGGTCCAGAAGCAAATGAAGCGATCGTACAGAATAAACTCAGATTTCTGGTGTTGATTTTTTCAGGTGTGTTTTAATGTTTCAGCCTCAAATTTTTCTCATACAAAACAGATGATTACAATCTTGACAAAGGATATCTATAGATAGTATTCCTTGTATCAGATCCACCCAAATAAAATGACAGATTTTTTTCCCATTGGAACAGGCAGCCAAAAGAGTGACAAAAAATTAGTTTGTAGGGATTTTGGCACCAAATATAGTCCAGGAAATTACTCTAAACCTCACTATTGTAATGGACTCTAAATTTTCAGCAACTGAAAACCACACTCCACCAGCCAACTGGTAATAAATTTTAAATACCAGAAGATGATTTTAGAGGAAGAAATTGCAGCCATGGAACAACATATTTCTAAGATCAATGGGACATATCTGTCTTACCGGAATAGGATACACTTCTGGAAAATAAAGTAATGATCTTAGAAGGAGGAACAGAGATTCTTTTTATTATCGCCCTCCTACTCCATCTTAGAGGAATGGGATCAGAGTTAAATGTTGTAGGTCTCTTGGAGGTTTTGAGATGGAAGCTGAAAAATAGCATTTATAATTCAAATCTTCCTGACTCTCAAATCTCATGAATTTATGAAAAATGCATAGCATTTGTATCTGCTTAAAGTACTATATTTATAGCTTATGTATTTGAGAAATTGCCACTACAATAGTTTGTACTGCTTTATATTATGCACATGCAATAGATAGGCATTAGTACATGAAAACAAAATACATCCTGGTTACCTAGCATGAGTAAAACCAACCTTGATAGACCCTGTAACAGGTCGACAACCAAGGTTTTAGCGGTTAGGAGAGCAAGGAGATTCCAATGTCAACAATCCTTTTGGGAAAATACCATGATTTTCCTTTAAATTTTCTATCACACAAAAATAAGAGTGTTCTTGTTTGTCCCATTTTTTCCACCAAAGAACTTTTAAAGAAAAGTGACATTTGGAAAAACCAAAGGGCTATCTATGTCTTTACAGATTAAAATCAACATGTAAGATTTTTCCCAGAAGTTTATAAGTAATTGCTTGTGTAGATTACCCAATATAAGCTAATTCTGGATAGTAACAAATAAAGCAAGTGAGCTCTTACATGCTAGCCATTTTCTTTAGTACTTCATGCCATTTAGTCATTCATTCATTCATGCTATAAATATTTATTCAATATTTATTTATCATTTTGGGCACTATGCTTAAAAATAGGGATACAGAGTAAAACGCAGGCACGTCTCTGTCCCAGAGAAACTCACAGTCTTGTGGATGACAAAGACTAGAGGCAAAGTTCGCCTTGTTCATCGGAAACTAATGAAGTGAAGGCCACTGCGGTTCAGATTTGCCCCTGGAGAGTAAAAAGTAGAATCATGGATCAGAGATCACCTTGAGAAATTCATTAAGAAGGAAAATGTTCTCAATACTTGATTTTGAAATTTGAAGGAAAAACAGAATGAGTCCCATCCAACCTGAGCAAATTCTCTGAGCAAAGATCAACCACTGCCAGTCCAGATCCATCTAATCCCAGGATTACAGGAGATCCCAAGAGAAAGGGGAGGTTTGTTTTAAGTGGGATTTTGCTACATGAGCATTGCCTGCGGCCCTGTGGGCTCCCTCACTGAGCTCTTTTCTCAATGCAGAGGTATTTGCTATGCCTTTGCGCAAATAGGTTTATTACCTATTTGAACCCTCCAGGTGGTGATATCAGTTGCAGAGAATATAGAAATTCAACCACAGATGTTTTTTAATGCAGTTTCCATTTTTTCCAACCTGTTGTGCACTGCATGTAGTTACACATTTGGGAAAATACTGCCACTGAATGAATGTTGTAGGACCTTTACAGATTGCTTATCTGATACTATTCAAAAAATGGAAACTCTGCTCAGCTCTATAAAGATCAAGGCAACCTAACTTTGCCTGTGGTGGCACATATCTCATTTAGAGGATGTACAATCCTTGCGTTGTAGGCATTGTGAAAAGATGTAGATTTCTGCTAAAAGGCTCTTAGCATTCAAATTTCCGCTTGTCAAAGCAATTTTGGTGCATGGTGAGTTGTATTATGGTGTGTAAACCAGGTACAGAGTATTTAAAAATGTAAAATAAAAGCTTAATATTCCTTTGAAGATAGTGTGAGGATCCAAAAAACATTAAAAAGTTCAAATATAGTGAGGTGTTCCCTGGTCTGGGGGAAAAATGATATTAGCAGTTAAAAGCTAAAAAAACTATCAAATTCATTTTGTCTAGAAAATGGTGCCTAATTCATTTTAGGTATTTAAGGATAAATTATAATTCAGGGATTAATCATCTTCCGATGGATTCACTCTGTTACTGAATGAAGATTGTTTCCTGCTGCTGTTTTGCTTTTTTCCCCTTCCCTTTGCCTCTTTTATGTCAAGTCCCGGGGTTAGAGCTGATATTCAGTTGGCACACGCCTAGACTATCATATGAGTTGTTACAATGTTGAAATACTTCACACCAGTTGATAAATGGCTGCTGCCCTCCACCCTCCAGGTGCCACTCTACCACGAGGTCCCTATACCTTCCTCCTGCAGCTCCCATCTGCCCTAGGACCCTGTAACTAAAGGGGTAGGGCCTGGCAACGTGGGGGAGTAGGTGTGTTACTCCAGGACCCTTTTCCAGTGCTGTGACTGGCTACTGTTCTCATAGGTTGGTATCTGTGTGTTTCCCAGTTGCTAAATACTTTTTTTCTATTTTATTTTTTAATGAGGTTATGATAGTTTATGACCTTGTGAAATTTCAGTTGTACATTATTATTTGTCAGTCATTTTGTAGGTGCACCACTTCACCTTCACCCTTTGTGCCCACCCCCCAACCCCTTTTCCCTGGTAAGCACTACTCTGTTCTCTTTGTCCATGTATTTAATTTCCACATGTGAGTGGAGTCATACAGAGATTATCTTTCTCTATCTGGCTTATTTCACTTAACATAATACTCTCAAGGTCCATCCATATTGTTGTGAATGGGACAATTTTATCCTTTTTTATGGCTGAGTAGTATTCCATTTTATATACATACCACATCTTCTTTATCCAATCCTCAGTTGATGGGTACATGGGTTGCTTCCACATCTTGGCTATTGTGAATAATGCTGCAGTGAACATAGGGGTGCCTGGGTCTCTTTGAATTGCTGATTTCAAGTTTTTTGGATAGATACCCAGTAGTGGGATGGCTGGGTCACATGGTATTTCTATTTTTAATTTTTTGAGAAATCTCCATACTGTTTTCCATAGTGGCTGTACCAGTTTGCATTCCCACCAGCAGTGTATGAGGGTTCCTTTCTCTCCACAACCTCTCCAATATTTGTTAGTTTTTGTTTTGATTATTTTAGCCATTCTAATGGGTATAAGATGATATCTTAGTGTAGTTTTGATTTGCATTTCCCTGATGATCAGTGATAATTAGCATCTTTTCATGTGCCAATTGGCCATCTGTATATCTTTCGAGAAATCTCTGTTCATATCCCCTGCCCGTTTTTTGATCAGGTGTTTGATGTTTTGTTGTTGAGTTGTGTGAGTTCTTTATATATTATGGAGATTAACCCTCTGTCAGAGATATGATTTGTATATATTTTTCCCAATTGGTGGATTGTGTTTTTGTTTCAATATTATTTTCCCTTGCCTTGTAGAAGCTCTTTAGTCTGATGAAGTCCCATTTGTTTATTCTTTCTATTGTTTCCCTTGTCTGAGAAGACATGGTGTCTGAAAAGATCCTTTTAAGACTGATGTCAAAGAGTGTACTGCCTATATTTTCTTCTAGAAGTCTTAAGGTTTCAGATCTTACCTTTAAGTCTTTGATATATTTTGAGTTTATTTTTGTGAATGATGTAAAAGAATGGTCGATTTTCATTCTTTTACATGTGACTGTCCAGTTTTTCCAACACCATTTGTTGAAGAGACTTTCCTTCCTCCACCGTACATTCTTAGCTTCTTTGTGAAAGATTAGCTGTCCGTATGTAGATGTGTGGTTTTATTTCTGGGCTTTCAACTCTGTTCCATTGATCTGTGTGCCTGTTTCTGTACCAGTACCATGCTGTTTTGATTACTATAGCTTTGTAGTATATTTTGAAGTCAGGGATTGTGATGTTTCCAGCTTTGTTCTTTTTTCTCAGGATTGCTTTAGCAATTCTGGGTCTTTTGTTGCCCCATATGAATTTTAGGATTCTTTGTTCTATTTCTGTGAAGAATGTCATTGGGATTCTGATTGGGATTGCACCGAATCAGTAGATTGCTTAAGGTAGTATGGACATTTTAACTATGTTTATTCTTCCAATCCATGTGCATGGAATGTCTTTCCATCTGTTTATGTCATCATCAGTTTCTTTCAGGAAAGTCTTGTAGTTTTCATTGTATAGGTCTTTCACTTCATTGGTTAAATTTATTCCAAGATAGTTTTTGTTTTTCTTGGGATTGTGAATGGGATTGTATTCTTGAGTTCTCTTTCTGTTATTTCATTATTAGAATATAGAAATGCTACTGATTTATGTAAGTTGATTTTGTACCCTGCAACTTTGCTGTAGTTGTTGATTACTTCTGGTAGCTTTCCGATGGATTTTTTCTGGTTTTCTATACATAAGGTCATGTTGTCTGCAAACAGCGAGAGTTTCACTTCTTCATTGCCTATTTGGATTCCTTTTATTTTTTTTTTCCTGCCTAATTGCTCTGGTCAAAACCTTGATTTCTATGTTGAATAAGAGTGGTGAGAGTGGGCACCCTTGTCTTGTTCATGTTCTCAGAGGGATGACTTTCAGTTTTTCCCCAGTGAGTATAATGTTGGCTGTGGGCTTGTAATATATGGCCTTTACTATGTTGAGGTACATTCATTCTATACCCATTTTATTGAGAGTTTTTATCATAAATGGATGTTGGATCTTGTCAAATGCTTTCTCTTTGTCTATTGAGATGATCATGTGGTTTTTGTTTCTCATTTTGTTAATGTGATGTATCACGTTGATTGACTTGTGGATGTTGAACCATCCCTGTGTCTCTGGTATAAATCCCACTTGATCCTAGTGTATGATCTTTTTAATGTATTGTTGTATTCAGTTTGCCAATATTTTGTTGAGGATTTTTTCATCTATGTTCATCAGTGATATTTGCCTGTAGTTTTCCTTCTTTGTGTTGTCCTTGTCTGGTTTTGGGATCAGGGTGATGTTGACTTTGTAGAATGTGTTAGGAAGTGCTCCATCTTCCTCAATTTTCTGGAATAGTTTTAGAAGGATAGGTATTAAATCTTCTTTGAATGTTTGGTAGAATTCTTCAGAGAAGCTGTCTGGTCCTGGACTTTTATTTTTGGGGAGATTTTTTGTTACTGTTTCAATCTCTTTACTTGTGATTGGTCTATTCAGATTCTCTACTTCTTGCTGATTCAGTTTTGGGAGGTTGTAAGAGTCTAAGAATTTATCCATTTCTTCTAGGTTGCCCAATTTGTTGGCATATAGTTTTTCACAGTATTCTTTTATAATCTTTTGTATTTCTGTGGTATCCATTATTATTTTTCCTTTTTCACTTCTAATTTTATTTATTTGAGTCTTTTCTCTTTTTTTCTTAGTGAGCCTGGCTAAGGGTTTGTCAATTTTGTTTATTTTCTCAAAGAACCAGCTCTTTGTTTCATTGATCCTTTCTACTGTCTTTTTGTTTCAATTTCATTTATCTCTGCTCTAATTTTTATTATTTCCCTCCTTCTACTGAGTTTGGGCTTTGTTTGTTCTTCTTTTTCTAATTCTGCTGGGTGTTGTTTGAGATTGCTTATCTGAGATTTTTCTTGTTTATTGAGGTGAGCCTGTATTGTGATGAATTTCCCTCTTAGGACCACTTTTGCTGCATCCCAAATGAATCGGTATGGTGTGTTTTCATTTTCATTTATCTCCAGATAATATTTGATTTCTCCTTTAATTTCTTCAATGACCCACTGATAGTTCAGTAGCATGTTGTTTAATCTCCACATCTTTGTCCCTTTCCCAGATTTATTCTTGTAATTGATTTCTAGTTTCATAGCATTATGGTTGGAAAAGATGCTTGATATTATTTCAATCTACTTGAATTTGTTGAGGCTTGCTTTGTTTCCCAACATATGGTCTATCCTTGAGAATGTTCCATGTGCACTTAAGAAGAATGTGTAACCTGCTCTTTTTGGATGGAGTATTCTATATGTATCTATTAAGTCCACTTGGTCTAGTTTTTCATTTAATTCTACAATTTCCTTGTTGACTTTCTGTCTGGGTGATCTATCCATTGGTGTTAGTAGGGTATTGAGGTCCCCTACTATTATCACATTGTTGTTGACATCTCCTTTCAGTTTTGTTAGTAGTTGCTTTACGTACTTTGGTGCTCCTGTGTTGGGTGCATATATATTTATAGGTCTTATGTCTTCTTGGTGGAGTGTCCCTTTTATCAACTGCCCCTCTTTGTCTCTCTTTACCTGTTTTGCTTTGAATTCTGCTTTGTCTGATATAAGTATGGCAACACCTGCTTTCTTATGTTCACTATTAGCTTGGAGTATCGTCTTCCATCCCTTCATTCTGAGTCTGTGTTTGTCTTTGGTGCTGAGATGTGTTTCCTAGAGGCACCGTATTGTTGGGTCTTGTTCTTTAATCCGTGCTGCCACTCTGTGTCTTTTGATTTGAGAGTTCGATCCGTTTACATTTAGAGTGATTATTGAAATGTGGGGGCCTAATGCTGCCATTTTATCACTCGTTTTCCACTTCTCCTGCATTTCCTTTGTTCTCGTTCCATGAATTTCAGACTACCAATTCAGGTAGGTAGTTTTCTATGTTGATTTTCTTCTTATTTGTAATTTGTGTCACTGTTCTAGTTACTTGTTTAGTGGTTGCAATGTGGTTTGTATAAAATATCTCACAGAAGAGATAGTCCATTTTCCAATAGCCTGTTATTTCCTTAGACTAAGCCGGTTCCGTCCCTTTCCTCTTTATTATTGTCAGATCTTTTTTTCTTCTTGTGTTGTGAGTTTGTGGTTAAAATGACAAGATTATATTTATTCTTGGTGTTTCCCTTCCTTTTATCTTTAATGTTATACTTAAGCATTTACTAACCTGTTCTGATGCAGAGCTGCCATTTTCTGACTTTGTCTTTCTACTTATCTTCTTTGCTCAGGGTTTTGTAACCCCTTTCCGTTTTTTTTTTCCCCAGGTATGAGGGTCTTCCTGAGGATTTCTTGTAAGAGAGGTCTTCTGGTGATGAATTCCCTTAACTTTTGTTTATCTGGGAAAGTTTTTATTTCTCCATCGTATTTGAAGGATATTTTTGCTGGATAGAGTGTTCTTAGCTGCAAGTTTCTGTCTTTCAGGGTTTTGATTATATCATTCCACTCTGTTCTAGCCTGTAAGGTATCTGCTGAGAAAGCTGCTGACAGCCTGATGGGGGTTTCTTTGTAGGTTATTTTCTTCTGCCTTGCTGCCCTTAATATTTTCTCTTTTTCATTGACTTTGCAAGCTTCACTACCATATGCCTTGGGGGTGGTCTTTTTACATTGATAAAGTTTGGAGATCTATTAGCTTCTGTCACATGTATTTCAAGCTGTTTCCCCAGGTTTGGGAAATTCTCAGCTATTATTTCTTTGAACGAGATTTCTGCTCCATTCTCCTTCTCTTCTCCTTCTGGGATACCTGTAATCCTTATGTTGCCTTTCCTAATTGAGTGAGATGTTTCTCAGAGAATTTCTTCATTTCTTTTTAGTCTTAGCTCTCTCTCCTCCTCTACCTGAAATATTTCTATATTCTTATCCTCCAAATTGCTAATTCTGCTCTCCATATTATCAGCCCTACTGTTCAGGAAGTCTAGATTTTTCTTAATCTCTTCCCTTGTGTTTTTCATCTCTGACATTTCTAATTGGTTCTTCTTTATGGTATCAAGCTGTTTTGTGATGTAGCTCCTGAACTCGTTGAGTTGTCTATCTGTATTCTCTTTTAACTCACTGAGTTTTTTAATGATAGCTATTTTGAATTATTTGTCATTTAGGTTATAGATTTCTGTGTCTTTGAGACTGCTTTCTGGGTACTTGTCATTTTCCTTCTGTTCTGGAGATTTATTGTATTTTTTCATACTGCTTGATGGTATGGATTTGTGCCTCTGCATAAAGATAGAGTTTGGTTACTGTTTCCACTTGCTGCCACTGGGGGGGGGAGGGGGAAGCAGCTTTAATCTTCACCAACTAGGATCCCTGTCAGCTGTTCCTGACTGAGCCTGGACCCATCCTTGGGATCACAGTGGCCGTGTGAGGTCTCCCATCAGTTGTGGGAACAATCACAAGGGGGCTTCAGGCTGCTGGTGCCTGCTCTCACAGACCCACCTAGACACGCTCCCTCCTGAGGGTCTGCAGCAGTGTTATGGACTTTCACAGCAGCCAGGAGGCGATTCACTTAGACTCGCAGCTCTGCCAACATCTGGTCCTGCAGGATCTCACTTGCCCACTCTGGGCCACAGCAGAGCTATAGGCATCTAATGCAGCCAGTGGTTAGCTCACCTGGCCACATCACTTCTACTCTTAGGTCATCCAGCCTTTGTGATTGGCAAGTGGGGCCTCTCCACTAAGGCCAAGTAGAGGATCTCCCTGCAGCTGGTGGTGGGACCATGGATTTTCCCACTGGATCTAGGAGCAGTCATGTTAGGTCTCCAGATTGTCACTGCCTACTCGTGTGGACCTGCTTGGTCTCACTTGCCTCCTCAGGGCTGCAGCAAGGCTGTGGGTGTTTAATGTAGCCAGCTGGTAGCTCACCCAGCTGAGCCACTCCTGCCCCAAGGCCTCCCAGCCTTTGTGTTTGGTGGGTGGGGTCTCTCCACTAGGGCCGACTAGAGACTCTCCCTGCAGCTGCTGTGGGACCATGTATTTTCCCCCTGGACCAAGGAGCAGTCATGCTGGGACCCTGGATTGTCACAGCCTGCTCACATGGTCCTGCTGGATCTCACTTCCCTCCTTGGGGCTGAAGCAGGGCTGTGAGTGTTTAATGCAGCCAGTGGATTATTCAGCTGGCTGAGCCCCTTTTGCCCCAGGACCTCACAGCCTTTGTGTTTGCTGGGTCTGACCTCTCCACTAGGGCTGACCAGAGCCACTCCCTGTGGCTGCTGTGGGGCTATGGATTTTCCCACTGGACTAAGGAGCAATCACAGGGGGCTTAGGGCTGTAGTCACCTGTTTCCACAGTCATGTCACTGATGCACACGTCCACCCTTGGTGCTGTGGTGGTGTTATGAGTATGTCACCCAGGAGAGAGTCACTTACAGGTACTAGGCTCTCTGGGGGCTGGAGAGTTTTCACCTACCTCCACCTCCTCTCCAGGGTTAGTCCATCCACCTTTTGATGTATAGCAGTGCAGGTCTCTCAGGTGTCCTGAGGTGCTGTGTGAGAATCCTCCATTGATCAATGAATGTCCAAATAGTTGTAGTTCAAAGGGAGAAAAACAAAGAAAACTGCTCACACCGCCATGTTGCTGACGTCACTTCCAGTTGCTAAATATTTTTGAACCTCTCTTTTTCTTAGCTCTCCATATTTAAAAAACATTTATCAGAGATAGCCCCAGGCAATATTTATTTTCAATGGTCTCACCTGACTTCCTCTGCCTCCCAGCTGCTCGGTCCTGGTTCCGCCATTCCACCAAGCAAAACATACCTGTCCTATTCTCAAATATGTGACTTGTTTACTTGGATTATAGTGATATTGGTTGATAATGTCTGAATGTGTTGCTCTCGAGACTGAATTTTAATAGATAACTCATGGAAAAACAATATTTTAATACAATGTAATAATAATCATCATCTCCCATTTTACATCTACTGAAGGTCAAGCAATATAGTAACTGCTTTAGATACACTAACTCTAATCCTTATAATCTAGTTTACAGATGAACAAATTGAGTCTCAAGAGCCTCAGTTAGTTTAAGCCTAAAATCACAGAGACAGTGAGAACCAAAACTAGGATTCAAAACCAGGTCTGTCTGTCTCTGAAACTCGTACTCATATATCACCATGAGACCTAATAGCAGGACAGGGGCCTAAGTAGCAAGATGGAGGGAAAAGTATTTTAGTGATTGAGGCTTAGGGGAGGCAGTAATTCCAATAATTCTATCTCTTAAATTAGATCCTTAAGAAGGTGCCTCTTCTGCCTCCTTCTAAGAGCACACCTAAGGTTGAATTGGAATACGAACATTTAAAGAAAAAAACAGCATTTGATACTTAATCACAAAATCATACAGGCTTAGAAGTAGAGGATACTTTACATATACTGTAACCTCTGTGACAAATTGACCATGAGAGATGTCTTCCAACATCTTCTTGACTATTTTCAGTGATGAGACACTTTCTTCCTCACAAGGTAGCCCATTCTATCATTGGATATAGTTGACTGCTTAGAAAAAATTCTTCCTCATGATAAGCCTAGAATGGCATACAGTAAATTGAAATCCTTCAATGAAATGTATGTGTGTACGTACATATGTATATAATAGAGTAAGAATAGTATATATAAATATATTTATATATCTCAAATCTCCTCTTTTCTAGATTAAACATCACAAATATTTTCAACTATTTCTTTATGAAGTTAATTTTAGATAAAATATGATATTCAGTGTGTCTACAATTGTTTCTCAAGATGTTCAATTGTTTTGGGGAAAAGCAGTAATGTGGTCAAAGAAGTTTGTGAGACGTTGGACTAAATACCTTTTCTGCAGGGTTTTTATGATTCTTTGAAAAGTTCATATGCATTATGTATCTGCAGTTATGGAGCTAGACACCAATTTCTCTAATTTTCAATTGTAGAGGAGGAAGACATATCCTATAGCATCTGGGTCCTTCTGGTTAGGCTACAAATTAAATTCAATTGAGACTGAATAACAGCAGGAAATTAAACAAAGCTTTATAACATGTATACATGGGAGAGACTCAGGAAAACTAAGCAACTCGCCAAAATGGCAGAGGCTCTCATCTTAAATACCATCCTCAGCTAAAGACAAAGGAGGATGTTGGGGTTATTGGTTTGAGATTTCAAAGGGGAGGAAGGCAATTCACATGGAATGGAAAAGTAAATGTTTGGTTAATAGAACTGTGGTAAGAGTGGGTTTAGCAAGGATCCTCCCAGTCTACCCAATACCCAGAGTTATCTATGGTGATGGCCTGTCCTGGGGACGGGATTTTATCTTATATTTATTTTAGGCAGTTAGGGGAAAGGTCAAAGTTTCTTTCAGAGTCTTTTCTTCTTAAAAATAATGAAGGCAAAGCAGAGACACTTTTTGGGGTGGCAAATTCTGATCCCCACACAATCCAGGCACTTGCTATGAGTCTACCAAATCCATGTTCTTCCCAAACTAAATGAGAGAGAGAGAGAGATTGAATCAGAGCCATAAGGTTGGAGACTCTCTAGGGTTAGTTTTGAGAAGATAATTTCTAGATGAGGTGTGTGAGATTGACAAGTGTTTGAGGAGGCAGATTCAGAAGTGCTTATGGTAGTGTGTCCAAGCAGAACAAATGTATTGAAGCATTTGGAGTCATTGATGATGATATGGGCACCAGCCTGAACTTAAAAAGTATCTTCAAGATCTCTTTCTGGTTCATCTCATCTCAATCACATCCACTAACAACTTTGTGCAAAAAGTGATTGTTAGAATGTGGGATGTGATAGACTCTGAATTGTACTTAAACTGAACTCGGAGAAAAATTGACATCACCATAATTTGTTTCAGCAATTTGGCCAAACACAATCTCCAGTGTATGGCTGGGGAATTTCAGAAACAGAAGTATGAGAACTTGACTAACAGCATGGTGATCCGGGTGAATGAAGAATCTCATATACTTGGAGCTTCAGTTTTACCTTGACCAGCCAAAAAGTAGGTGCTCATGCCATTTGAAGCTTATGTGGATGGAGCCCTGAAATTTGGATTTAGGACTCCACAAGATTGGCTACCTACCAATTGACACAAATACTTGTCTTTCATATGTATGACAAATGGAGCCATCACTATTAAGAGAGTACTACAAGTGGCAGCACATATCTGATTTCAAACATACTCACTAGTGGAACTGCTTATGACTGGCAAAGAAGGTGATCATCAAAAAGTTCAAGAGCTATGTACTTGGTACAACTTGTTTTCACAGCGTAGTATTGTTCTTATATATATGGGCAGCTCAACTAATGACCAAATGGGACAACCTAATGGCTTTGGGCCCTCCTTCCACCAATAAAACCAACTTAGCATCAGCCATCGCTTGTAAATCTATACGTTATGGTTGTGCTAACTGGACCAATGAAAACTTTCCGTTCAATGACAGTGTTGACAGGAAATTAATTTGGTGGGAGAAAGAAAAAATTCATGATAAAAGTGATTGAAACTACAAAAGCAGTTCCAGGAGGAACTACTTGCATCAATAAAAAGGGAGGAGAGAGTAGGGAGATAACAGCTACTCTGGTAGTTATTACCAGTAACACTGACATGATGGTTGCACACAGTGGCAAGCTGGCCAACTTTATTCATCAGGAAGCTTTAAGAGACAGACTGATTAAACTTAAGCTTGATGCCTGCTTACTGGGCAGTCATTGGTGCTCCCAATATAGTAGCAGTCTTCAAAGAGGACAGAGGCCTCTGCAAGGATGGGTGAATCCCTGTCCTCGATCATGTCACAGAGAGGTGTGGTCTAAACTTTTATTTTGATGAAGTGACTTTAGAAGTCAGTGAATCAGTGTTAAACCACACACTGATGTGGTCAGACCACTTTCTCCCCTGTATGGAAGATTTACTTACTCTCAAGAAACATGTCCCAATGTTACACTTTTCTGCTGCTCCTGACTTGATGGGCCTGATCTTAGGTCTGGCTGATCTAAGGCTAGAAGACCCTCAAAAATAGTGATAAGGAAAATGAGAAGTAAAAAAGTTTCTTAATCTCTGTCAGCAAGGTTTGTTTTCTTAAGAGGGAATTGAATATACCTTTGCTTCTGCTCCTCAGGTACGGGCTGCACTAAGTACTATTTGGAATCATTTTAAACAGTTTGAAGAAGATTACAGCCAGTGGCTTACTGTGTGGAGGGATTTGCATTCTGCACTTGAGAGTGAACAGAATTTATCAATTTCTGGACTTGATCAAGAACTTACTGAGAGGTATGGTGTACCAAGACTCTATTCTACACGTCATCATTCAAGCAGTTGCACACCACACTGCTTCAGGCGAATCTCACACTGGTCAAACCATCCCAAATGGACTGGAGTGGATGTAAACCCTTAGGGGTCTGTTAATACAGGTACTTTGTTAAAAAGAGAAAAGGAAAATAATGAGCATGACTTGTCTACTATTACAGGTGAAAGCCACATTACTACAGAAAAGGCCACATTTATCTTTGAAGACTACAAGACCAGAAACTGGTCCACTGCCTATTGCTAAGCCAAAATCTGATCCTATTTCAAATACGGCTCTTCCTGGACATGAGGATTGCAATCCTATATCTGTTGATGTATGGCTTCAGATGAACCCAAAAGGATCAGGTCCCACAACCAACAATGTAAGTGTGGGCAAGCTTGGGGGTGGTGGAGGTGGTTTGCGTATTACTGCATAACCTAATATTTCAGGTAACTATCTCGTTTCAAGGCTGCTGGACTGACTTAGGGTGAAATGATAGGTGCTCATGTGATAAAATTTAAGGAGCATCATGAAAGCCTTCCCATTCTCTCTTTCCATCTTAATCAATGTGAAATCATGTTTGTGATTCACTCCTTTAGAAATGTCACTGTTGTCTTAAAGACTTTGTGAAATGTGACTATATCATCTGTTTATTTTAATATGTTAAAGCATTGGCATTTTAGCATGGCTTGATTCATCATTCTTTTGTATCAACAGGTAATTGTTGTACAACTATTATAGGCCAGGGAGTATGCCCGGTGCTGCAGAATATATATAGATGAAGAAGACATAGACTCTAAGGAGTAAAAACAGTGGAAATAAGACATGTATACAAATGTCTATAATGAAAGGTTGAAGTCAATAGAGGATTATAAGTGCGATACTAAAACTTCAGTGGGGAGTTCAGTTGGTAGGATAATTCAGTATTTTATTAAGTCATTTTTGAAGCTAACCTTTATAGAACACTTGCTATGTTCTAGGTATCATGCTGGGTTGTGAGGAGATACAGATGAAAATGATGGTCCCTGATCTTGAGGGGCTCAGTTTAGAAGGCGTAGGTAAACAAATAAACAGATAAAAACAATGTCATAAATAAATTACAAATGTAAGAATAAAGCTGTGCAGAAGGAGCTTTGGGAACACAAAGCAAGGTCATCTCAGCTAGTCCAAGATTAAGTGAAGGTGGACCTTGTGATTGGGGGAAGCTTTACAGAGGAAGAAACTACAGGGCTGAGGACTGAAGGAGAGGGGGAAATAAAGGTCACTGCAGACAGAGATGACAGTTGATTCAAAGGGACAGTGACATGACACAGCGTGGGAATCCAGGAACTGAAAGAGTTCTGCACGCCCAGAGTCAAAAATCCAGTTGGAGTTAATACAGGTCATGAGCCCATAGAGTTGATCAGGCTTAAGGTCATGAAAGGCCTTGGACTTTTTCCTGAAAGTAAAAGAAAGTCAAAGGGGAGTTTTATGACAAGGGGGAAACCCAATCCTGAAGACATCGTAGTAGCAGATTAGGAAAAGAGAGGGAGAGAAAAAGCGAAAGGAGATAGAGAGAGAGGGAGAGAAAGTAAGTCACTGAGGAAAAGGAAAGGCTGAAAACATGAGACATTAAGCAGAGCAAGTCTTGCTGGCATGCTGTGGTGGGGTTCCCCGTACTACAAAGCAGTAGAGAACAATAAGAACTTGAAATTTCATTCATTCCTTAAATAAAACAAAATTTTATTAAGTTACTAGAAATTCTAAACAGCGTTCTGAGTACTGAGGATATAATCTTTGCTTTCCTGGAGCTCACAGCCTGGTGAGGGTGGCAGACATTAACCAAATAATTGACCAAAATGTATACTTACAAAATAAAATGTGTTATTAAGGAGAGGTGCATGTACCATGAGACCACATAACAGAGATATATGATTAGGTTCTCTGATTGCAAGCAACCAAAATTTATTTGGGTTAATACAAGCAAAAATGAGAAGTATTGGAAGGATATGGGGCAACTCAGTATTAAAAAAAGGAATGGCTGATAAACAAGGGGTCTGTGAAATGGGAAGCAGAGTTGTTTAAGAGATCCAGGTAGCAGAGATTAATGGACAGGGTCTTCAGATGAATTGGCTTCATTTTCCGTCTCTGCAATGCCGCTCAAGGTACACATTCCTGTGAGGGAGTGTCGGAATGGCCTAGTGCGGGTCACAGCCCCTTTACTTGGTTAGGGAAAAGAAGATTATCTTGATTGATAGTTCTATCAGCACTGCATGCATGGGGGAAAGGAAGTTCTCAAGAAAACCAAGTTGTATTTCCCAGAAGCAGAATGGTGGTTGTGCTGGTAAAAACAGCAGATTTCCACTAAAAAGGAGAACTGGCCTAAACCTCAGGAACGTTTCCTGGAGGAGAGTTATTATTGAACTGAAATATGAAGGATGGGAAGGAATAAAGATTGGGTGTGCATGTCATAGGCATAAAGAATGCACAGTGTGTGTTCAGATGAAAGGCTGATTAAAGACAAAATTAACTCCTTAAAAAATTTGCTTTGTGGGTGCCCATTCAATGTCACGTATGGGTTATTCATTAGCAATCATCTCTATCATCAGCAACTCACCACTACCTCTTAAGTATAGGAATGAAGTACACGGTCTATGAAAGTCAACAAAATTATCTACACCATCTCCCTTTTCAGATACTGGCTTACGGCCTTTAAGAAAATGTTGGTGAGAACCACTGTTCTGTAGACTAATTTCCCCGTGGTCTAGTCTATTACCCTTGTCATCTCTCAGTAGAGGATTTCCTAGGAAGGGCTTTATTGCAAACTACGGGATAGTCGGGAATGTCTCCTCTTCCTGTTATTATACTGAGGAAGTAGATTTCACTATGCGCCTTCACATGTTAGAAATATATTCCTTTCTTTCTTTACTCTTTTGAACTGTGCAGATAATTACCCCTCGCTAGGCAAAAGTTACATCGTTCTGGAGACTGAAGCAGCTTCTCTCTACCACCTACTGTGCGATGTTGAGCAAAGCAGTTTACTTGTCTCTGCTTAGATTCCTTCGTTTATGCAAGTGGTGATGAAGTATACTCTGCAGAGACCTTGCGAAATTAATTATTTCTCTTGTTTTATGAACAAGGAAAAATAAAGGCCCAGAGAAGCAATGTGATCTACCCAAATCACATAGCTTCTCAGTGACAGATTTAGAACCCAGATCTGTCTTCCATTCATCACACTTCTTCTTAGAGACCTTGGAGGGTACTGCAAAGAAAACATGGTGTGTGAAATAGAAACCAGAGTTTTGAGTCCTACATATAACACTTATTAGCTATATGACCTTGCGCATTCACTTAAGCTTTTTAAAGCTCACTTTCCTCATTTGTTAAACAAGGGTAATAATGCCTGTCCGACCTCTTTCAGGGTCATTTTAAGGATCAAAAGAAGAGAATATACACAAGGCTACTTCGCACACTATAAAGTGAAAAGCAAATACGTGACATTGCTGTTATAAACTACATTTTGAAAAATTAGGAAATTGAAGCTCTGAGGTGCTGAGTAACTTACCAGGTTCACTGGGTCATTTTCTGGCTAAGGGGAGCTCTGAACTTCAAGCCGATTTCCCTTTCCTCTGACCTCTGCACTCTCCCTTTTGTCCAGAAACATAAAGTGTCATATGCTAATTTTTAAAAATTTAATCTTTAATTAAGCACTACCTAGAGTGTTACAATATGGTAATAAATGTGTATTTTTTTAATAATTAACTCTATTCCCAAATCCCCACCTTGTTAAAACTGAGCAAGAAAAAGAAATTAGTCATAATATGTAAACTAGCATATTGGAAAAAAAGAAATAAGAATTTTTTAAAAGTTAAATTTGACCTTCAATTGAAAAGGGGGAAAACATTTCCCAAAGCCATTACGCAGCCTAGAAGCATAAGAATTTCCTCTTCCTGTTGGATCTAGCATTGATAACATCAACATCCATATCTCTCCTAATGGAAATACTATAAGCGTGCCACAAGGAACGGAGAATCAAATGACTGTGCCACAAGGAAAGGAGAATCAAATGACGAGTCAGTTGATTCCTTGCCTCAGGCTAGAGTACTTAGGCTCTCAGGTGGGATGCTCAGGTCTCATCCTACCTTTTCATTATTACTCCTCCCTTCCATCATGCCAATATCATCATCTTCTTCACCATCCATCATAATTGTCATACTCATGATTTTTGAGATTTAGTGAGAATTTACTACGTCCCTGGTGTGACACATAGTGCATTACATGCACCCTCTCATTCAAACCTTACAACAGCCCCAAGTGGAACCTATTAGAATTATCTCAGGTTTTTAAGGGCATGCGATGTGCATCTCACATATCTTTGTACCCCTCAGAGTACTAGCGAATATAGACCACTTCTATTTCCTCTTCTGTAAAATTAAGATAATGAGAAATTCCTTCAAGTGTGGCTAACAAGGATTATATGAAACATCATAAAGCACCAGCACCATGCCTGGCACATAGCGTGCCCTCAATAAATAAGCATTATTTATTACTTAGATTTGAATCGGAACACGTGTTTGTTTAGGAAGCTTATAATTGATAGTAACCCCCAAAACCTGGAGATGAGAAAAATTTTAAATTTCTTAACCAGTTTAATCTCCCAATGATAACCTTTGGATACCTTAGTCTCTCAGAAAAATGTTTTTTCATTGGGTTTCTATCCTTTTCCAGAGACTCTTTGAACTCAGGCTAAAATCTGCTCTTCATTCTCCATGGTGCTAACAAATGCTATTCTCCAAAAG
Source organism: Equus caballus (assembly GCF_041296265.1). Classification (NCBI taxonomy): domain Eukaryota; kingdom Metazoa; phylum Chordata; class Mammalia; order Perissodactyla; family Equidae; genus Equus; species Equus caballus. Next base: position 97,333,091 of record NC_091715.1, on the reverse strand, counting down.
TAAATTATAAAAGAGTTACATATGGTAGAATTATATTTAGTAACAGAAAAAAGATTCTTATGTGAAGTATTAAGTTAAAATGTGTACAGTGTGTCCCCATATAGATGTATTGTACATGTATATATACACACGCATATGTATATGAGAGCGGGTGTATACATAATCATAGACAAGAGACTGGTTAAAATACACAAAACTACTGAGTGGATTATAGGAGACTTTTATTCTTTATCTTTTTAAAAACTTTCTGAAGATTTTATAGCACACCTATATTATGTTTTATTTAAAAACAGCTATTTTTATTTTCAAGAAAAGGCGGAAGGGAGGGAGAGAGGGAGATAGGTTAGGTGACAGGCAGCCCGCAGGGCCACTGCAGCACACTCTCCATTTCTGATGTTTGTCCACTCACAGCACCACCCCACATTTTTCAGAACCCCATGGCCATGACAAGGCCAGCAGGGTGGCTCCAGAGCTTCCTGCCATTTACTTGTAAAACAATGGTTTTTCACAACTATCTCCCAAACTGAGCAGGTGGGAAACCCTGCTCATTCATATTCAAGTTTGAGAACGTAATCTAGATAATAATAGCAGCTTAACATTTCTGAGGGTTTGCTGTGTGCCAGGCTCTACCACTCTCCGTGTGTTCATTCATGGAATTCTCATAATAACCCCAGGAGGGAGGTTCTCTTCATTCAGTAAACACTAAGCTCCCACTCTGTACTGGGCACTGTTCAAAGTCTTGGCGAAACAGGGAACAAAATGAAGATTCCTGTGGAGCTTCCACTCTAGTGATGGAAGAGAAATGATGTCTCCAATTCAAAAGTATAGAAACTGAGGCACAGAGAGGTTAGGTAACTTTAGCAAAGACACAGATAGCAAGTGTTGGGTCTATGATTTGAACCCAATACCTCATCCCCAATATTTGTGCTCTTAACCTCTACACCGCAATTGGTTAAAAAAGAAGTCCTGGGGCCATCCAGGGTCAAGTGGTTAAGTTTGCACACTCCACTTTGGCAGCCCTGGGGTGGATCTATACAATGCTCATCAAGTCATGCTCTGGTGGCATCTCACATAGAAGAGCTGGAGTGACTTACAACTAGGATGTACAACTATGTACTGGGGCTTTGGGGAGGAAAAAAAAGAAGAAGATTGGCAACAGATGTTAACTCAGGGCCACTCTTCTTCACCAAAAAGAGCATTAAAAAAAAAAAGAAGCCCCATTGGAAGGATTGTAATGTGCAGTTACTGAGATGCATCCTGGTTCTGAGTATAAATTCACATTCTGATCTTGTATGTTATGCATAAAAGAATCACTTCAAATTCTTTCAGTTGAAACTGTTGGTTTTGAGATCAAATGCCGTTTGGCTTGAATTAGAAGAGACAGAGTAATCCCCAAATTCCATGTATTCCTAGACATATATATATTATTTATATGCCAGAAATACCAGTTAAGGGCTATGAGAGGTTTGAACATGTACTCTGCCTGATTTCCTGTTCAAGTGGATTGGCGAGGAGGCTGTCATAAAACTAAGTCTGATCAAGGTTTATAGAGGCAGGAAAAGAGAGACAAGGAAATATGTCTCCTCTCCTCCTACCTTGGAACTGAACGTAGTTCCTCCTTTCTCCTGCTGAGCTATTCAACAAGAAGGAAGTCCGGGCCAGGCTCCAGGGCAGGCTCTGGAACTGTAACCCAAAGAAACTTTCTCTAGCTCTCTGCACACAAGAGAGATGAAGTTCCATGTTTGAAAAGGTTATACTGAGCCACATTGTACCAGCACATGTCTTTTATGCCTCTGCTAATTAGTCTGTATGCTTATGTCTATGTTTAATTGAAAGAAAAAATATCCAGAAATAAAACACGAAAAATTAAGACAACAAGCCGAGACATTAAACTTCCAGCTGGGGCCTATTGTTTGGATTTGCTTACCTTTGAATGATTTGAATGATTTAAACTTAAATTCTAAACTAATTTCCATGACTCAAAAAGCAGTTGAGTCTACTGGTCTCCCCACGTAAGTGGGCTTCGAACGAGAGCTGGAGAAGGTGAACACCATCAAGGGCCCTTCCAGTCCTGGACTCGTCCATCCTGAGGCATGTCAAATGAAGTGGCTGTAAGGAAAGGCAATGTTGCTCATCACATGCCCCCAAGATTTAAAACAGTGAGTTTCTCAAAAGCTGGGACCTCCAACGTCTTTATGGTTGTAACCTCTGTATGTAGCCCGGTTTCTGGTATATAGTAGACTCTCACTAAGTGTCTCTCAGATGACTGGCTCGGTACGTGATTCTTTAAGCATGAATGGAGAGGATTTTTTTTAGAGCTTCTATATCTATAAAGAGCTTTTATGCAGTTTCCGTAACACTCTTGAAAAATGTAGAAGAGTATTTATTAACTCTGTCAGATTTGTCAATAGATAAAGTAACTCTTGCTCCAAAGAGTTCGAGTTCAGTTCAAAGTCTAGGTACAGAATAATACCAAAGCAAAGCGTCTCGAAGAAACATAGCATGAGTCCCAGGAGAGAGAAGTTGAAAGAAAGCCAGGATAATATATTTTATGTGCTCAGAATTCCTTCAGTAATCTCAAAATACTTCCTTCCTGAGGTACAAGCAACTTCCAGCCTCTTCTCCTCTAGCCCAGGGTTACAAAAGCTTCCAGAGATGGCTTTTGAGGAGCATCTGACTATGGGTGGCTGTTCTTTACTCCTCCTTCACGCACGGCATTCTGTATTTTTCACCCTGAGCTTGCTTTTTGTATATTGCTAGGCAGAGCATGCAATACAATAATGGGTTAGTTTTGGGGGGGTCTCAATAGTGCCCTTTCTTACTGTTTTCATTAAAATAATGAATGTCGGTCTTCAATCCAATGTGACTGAAGGTTAATTGGTAAGCTTTTTTCTGGGAGGGGGTGTCAGTACGGCGTTGTCAGGCCCTGCTGTGTGCTCATTATAGCTGCGGCCATGGAGTGGGCCCGCAGAAGTGGCCTGATTGGCACTGTGATTATTTCATATACAATATAATCAGGCTGAGATACTACGACGATGAGGTGTCTGTCTTCTTTCGAAACGAAGTACGAGAAGAAGTGGCAGAAAAGAAAGGTTGAGGAATGCTTCACGTGCAATCAATCTCTAGTGATCCTGGAAGAATCTGGTGGAATCTTGGCTCTACAGAAGTGACAATGCCAATTTAAATCAGACACGTTAAGAAGCAAATTATATAAATATACCTTAAACTCTTTTAGGACTAAGTTAAGGTCTAAACAGGTAAACAGACAGGCAGACAAAGGGTTTAGTGAGTTTTGTTAAATCAGCCAACAAACGAACATTCCAAACCAGATCAAAAAGCCTGTTCTCTTTTCTAAGCACAAGTTGCCAGATATTTGCCTCCTCTCCTTCCAATATGCCGCATAGACTTTGCTATGAAAAATCAATCCTGCCGGAGAGCCTTGTTTCACAACTTTTCTCGGTGAGCAAGCTTCTTCCTAAGAGTGTACCAAAGACTTCAAAGGCACGTTAACTCTGTCATGGCCATTAGGATTTTGTGTGGTCAACTGCTTCTGTTGCTCTCTAAATATGCACTAGTGTGTCACTTAGTGAGTGACTTCGTCCATTCAGGCAGCTATAGCAAAATACTACAGACTGGCTTCTTTAAAAACAACAAAAATTTATTTCTCGCTGTTCTGGAGGCCGGGAAATCGAAGATCAGGGCGCCAGCGTGGTCGCCTTCTGGTGAGGGCCCTCATCCTGGTTCATAGGTGGCACATTCCCTCTGTGGCCTCACCTGGTAGAAGGGCAAGGGATCTTTCTGGAGCCTCTCTTATAAGGGCATTCATCCCATTCCGGAGGGCTCTGCCCTTATGACCTAGTCACCTCCCAAAGGCCCTACTTCCTAATACCATCATCTTTGGGGGTTAGAATTTCAATATGTGAATTTCAAGGAGACCCAAACATTTAGACTATAGCAGCATGTTGCTGATGTAACACACAAATCAATATATCTTAATGGCCTCCTGAGGTGAGTTTACTTCAGAAACTTACTCAGTCCTATAAGGACTCCTTTGCTAACCGAAGAAGGGTGGCAGCTGCAGAGGTAATAATAATTTGGCCAAAGTGGCAGAAGGCCCTTTAGCCATTGTCCCTCTCTGAAGCCACTCACCACCTTTCCTACAACACCCTGCTTAGTCCCCTGAGCCATTACCAAACAGAGCTGCTGTCTCTCCTCAGCACACAGAACGTGCTATTCTTCTACCGTTGTAATGTCATCAGCTTCTACTTTTCTGCCAAAGCATACCTCTCCTTTGCCTCAAAATCCTGCCGGAGAGTTTCTTCCTCCTGCAAGCCTTCCCAGCTGGCTCTCCCAAGATATGGTCACTTCTACCATGCGAACTTCCATTTGCATCTCTATGGTCGTGTGGCATTGATAAGTGTTCATCTGGACAACTGTACATGTATCACACGAACACACTCACATACAGCCACGTGTTTTTAGACTCATTGCTTTTGATGGACCACATTCTAAGGCATTTCAGAAGTTCCTCTTTGGCTAGTAAGACATACAACATTCACGTTGCCACTGACTGATGGGTAGGAACCAGCTAAGAGTTTGGAAAAGAATGAATTTCTCAAAACAGAAGCTTGAAAACAAATCAACCAAATCTTACGTCTTTCTACTCTCATCTTTTATTTTTACTTTAGTTTCTCATAAAACAACACTCCCTGAGTCCACATCGCTTTCCACATATTCCCCCAAAATATCATTATACATAAAGAGCAATTCATTCTCTCTCTTGAATCATGATCCTGAGCAGGGATGTCAGACGTTTTCGCGTTCAGGGCAGAACCAATTGTGGGGAGAAAGCTGTTCTCTTCTGTCCAGATTTAACTCACCAACTAAACTAACATACACACATACATATACACCTGCACTCGCACGTACTCACCCATACACAACTTTGTGGATGACAAGAAAAAAATGTGTTTACAAACAAACTTTTTATTGCACTATTCTGAGACGTGGAAGTGTATTTAGGTTTGAGCATTGAAGCTTTACATTTTTCTGGTAAAATTTTTTATGTGTAAATAAATACATAATTTTGAATGTAAATAGTCAGCTATAGATCCAATACAAGTAGAAGCTAAATTCATGGACAAATTTTCTATTCTTTCTTCCAGCCCATGTGTTAGCCAAGGTTTGGTTCTGTGCTAGAACTCTGAAGGGCAATAGCTGCAGAGACAACAATAATTCTGCTAAAGTGACAGGAGACCCTGTAGCCATTGTGCCTCTTTGACTCCATTCACTTTTTGTTATGGACTCCTGTGGCAGAAGCTAGGTAAAGCAACAATAGTGACATGACTTCAAAAACAAAGGACAACACGGAAACTTGGAAATCTCAGAGAGTGGAACTGAATATTCACGCATTTAGTAAACCTTCATGAGTAGCCTTGATACCATCAAATGAACTGTGTATGTTATTTGATATGAAACACAAATTCTACCGTGAAAATGTGTTATATGTTTGTCTTTTAACCTCTTCTATTTTAGAAAACAAGAGATTTCTGTTGAATTCCATTATATAGCTTTCTATTAAACTCAAACAAAAATGGATAGAAATTTCTGATTCTCTGAGCTGACAGTATTTGCTGCTGAGTATTTCTCTGGTTATCACGAACCAGAGTAATTTTTCGATTTTCAGAATTTTTCGAAAGACGATATCAAATTCATTTTCTGCTATTGGCACAACTGCATTATGGAAATTTGAACATAAAAGGTAAAAATATCACATGTTAATCAATCTTCTTGGATTATTCAATATTTATTCATGTTTTGGGTATATTTGGTATTGAGTCAGATTTTAATATAGTGCTCATACATTTTTTGCTCAGCCCAAAGCAATGACTTTTACGTCCACTCATTTCAAATGTCTCACATCCTCCTCCCCACTCCCTAACACATACCAAATAATCATTATAGACTATATCCTGTCAAACTTCTAAGGGCAGAGCCAAAGATTTTATGGTATTGAGGACATCATTCGGTTTGGCCATTTAGGGATAAGGAAATGACAGAAAAGATGTATGGTTGCCCTTAGCAACGACTGCATCCCATGCTGTTTGTGTTCTCTGTGAGCCGCAGAGCATCACCTTCTTTTTAAGAAACACAAACATGCACATATAGTACCCCCCATGATAGTTTTTGGCTAACCACGCATTCTACAATAATAAGAACACAAGAAGTGGAGCACATATTCCTTTGGTTTCACTTTCCTACTTATCATGCAGATATTTTCAAAATGTAATACTTTATTTTGTCTTGTTTTTAAGAAACAACTCCACTGAATGATATTTTTATGGAGAAAATAAGAGGCAGCAGAGCGTCAGATTTGATCACAATAGCAAGCTGCTTAAAATAACAATAACTACTTCAGTCGACAATTTGAAAGACTCCCCAGTATAGAAATCTGGCTTTCAGATGATTTTCTCTCCGATTTCTTGACGTGCATATATTAATTTTTTCTTCTTTAAAGTTCACCGCGCAGTGTTTGTTATAAGGGCATATTGAAACAGAAACATCAATTTTAATCCCAGGTATTCTGAACACAATCAGATAATGTTTGAAAAATTTTATAGGCCAAGAGGAAGTTGTTTTGTGCCAATTTAGCTAATTAGACTTTTAATAGTCTCCCCTTTGAAAATTGTTAAATATTTCCGCTCTGTGGTTTGGCTGACCTACCTGTTCTTCCAAAAAAGATGATTATAATAAGGAATTGATAAAAAAAAATTTTCAGAAATTCCTCAGTACATGAGGTATTTCTCACTATAAAAATATATGATATTCTTCCAAATTCCCTGTAAAACAAAAGACTTCACCTGAGGTGTCATTTTTTCTTTTTTGAGGTGGGGCTAGGTTGATGGAGAGAGACATCACTCTAAGCATTTCTCTCCAGTGAGAAATTGCGTAGTCGTTAGAGTCATTCACAAATATGTTTCTCCTTCTTCTAGTACATGGCAGGATTGGATGGTACATTCTTGCCTCTTTGAGTTTAGTTGAGGCGATGTGACTTACTTTGGCCAATACAATATGAGCAGAAGGGACATGGGTTACTTGATGGATGAAGCCTTAAGAGCCGGGGCCTAGATGGCTACCTGGCCATTTCCTACCTCCTCAGCACTTGTGGAAGCAGGTGTGCAGACAGAGCTTCCATCAGCTCGGAGTCTGAGTTACTGCTCTGAGTACGACCTCACCCGCAGCTAAGATTTTGAGGGTTTTCTGTTACTGCAACATCATGCAGCACAATTTGATGAATATAAAAATGAAAAAGAAACAAACAAAAACCCTAAAGCTACTGAAGTTTAATCACTGCAGAGGAGGTTAGATTGCTTTTGTTTCACCTTTGGGTTACAAAGTTGAGGATGGTGGTGTATCTTCACTCCAGGGCCCCTGAGGTCAATCACAAAAATTGCCTCACCTCTCCTTTTATCCAAGCCCTTTGCCACATTGTTTTTCAGAGTCTTCTGCTCTGACTCTGGATTTAGCCATAGGACCTTCTTTGGGATATTAGCAAATGTGAAACAACAGTCTTGAAAATGATTGCATGATTGGGTGTGCCCTCTCCCTTCTTTCTCTTCCATTTCCATCAGAACAAGCCTGGGATAAACTGCTGAATGGTGAGAGATGTGTGAACAGAACTGAGATGCTCTAGTCACCGCAGCCAAGGTCAGCTTAAATGAGAGGACCGCCAGCCAAATCCCAGACAAGTGAGAGAACCCAACCAAGATCAACAGAGCCCCTAGAAAGCCATCCTATGCAGGTGAGCAGTAAACACTCACTGTTGCACACCAATGAGATTTTGTGATTGTTTGTTGCAGAACATTATTGTGGAATTAGAAAACCGATGAATCCTTGTAACCCTCCACTCCTCACCTCCATTCTCCACAGGCCCCTCTGAAATATCATCGCCTGGAATAACTTCATACTTGCTGTTTCTTCACATGTCTCCCTCCCACCACTCTCAGGAAAAATCACTTCCTTGGGAGACACATGGTACCAGTTATCTTTTACAAAACTGGCGGTACTTAATTTTCATCTTTCTAACATTTT